>NC_080691.1:17709007-18328359 GCF_030445035.2 Dasypus novemcinctus | reverse complement strand
CCCCTTGTAGCACCTGCCCATTGCCTTGTCTGCTCATTGCAGTGGTTGTAGCATCGCTCGTTGCAACATCTGTGGCATCTGCTGGTTGTGGCATCTGCTTGTCTTCTTTAGGAGACACCAGGAACTGAACACAGTAACTCCCATGTGGTACACAGCAGCTCATTTGTTGGACCACATCCGCTCCCTCTCAGTGTCTTCTTGGTATCCTTGATTTCTTTAGCTATATTGTCTTTCAACTCATTAATTTGATTTTGGAAATTTTATGTGAATCTCGTTGATTAGTTGTCTGAAATCCTGTATCTCATCTGGGGCTTTGATACATTCCTTTGCTTGGGCCATTTCTTCCATTTTCTTAGTATGGCTTGTAAATTTTTGCTGATGTCTAGGCATCTGATTAGGATGGTGAGCTTACTCAAATGCTCAATTTTTCCCTCTTTCATAGGGAGTTAATGACTGGAGGCTGTGTGCTACTGCTGTTATTTGATTCTTTGTTCAGATATGGGCCTTGGACCAAGTAGTGGGTTACAGACCCACTTCCAAGGGCCTTAGGGAGGGAGGCTGGCTGTAAAGGCCAGAAAAATCCTCTCATTTAATGTCCTCATATGTACTTCTTTGGTCTGCCAGCAGATGGTGCTCTTTGGCAGCCCTCTCAGTTCAAAGCCTGGTTAGAGGGAAGCAGACTTGGCCCAATGGATAGGGCGTCTGCCTACCACATGGGAGGTCTGCGGTTCAAACCCCGGGCCTCCTTGACCTGTGTGGAGTTGGCCCATGCGCAGTGCTGATGTGTGCAAGGAGTGCCCTGCCACGCAAGGGTGTCCCCCGTGTAGGAGAGCCCCACACACAAGGAGTGTGCCCCATAAAGAGAGCAGCCCAGCCACGAAAGAAAGTGCAGCCTGCCCAGGAACGGTGCCGCACACATGGAGAGCTGACACAGCAAGATGACACAACAAAAAGAAACACAGATTCCTGGTGATGCTGATAAGGATAGAAGTGGTCACAGAAGAACAGTGAATGGACACAGAGAGCAGACAACTGAGGGGGGGGGGTGGGGAGGGAAGAGATATAAATTTAAAAAATCTTAAAAAAAAAAAAGCCTGGTTAGAGTGTGTTTGCTGCAACATGGCCTGGATTTAAACTTTCTCAGAGGCAGTTCTCCAACTTTGGCTGTTTCCCTTTCCCCTTCCGTGGGGAGGTAGGTCCCTGGGGCCCCCTTTGTCTGTAGCTGCATGCCCCAAGGCCTGAGAATTCAAAAGTGCTTTTAGTGGGGAGGGTGCCAGCAGTAGCAGCTGCAGCTTTTAACAATTTTGCTGTCACAATTCTCTTCCTTTGTCCCTCTCTTCCGTGAAATGTCCAGCCTCCCCCTGGTGTCCTAAACCCTAGAACATTTTTTTCCAGGCTGTTTCTGCCTGTTCTCTAGCTATTATTCTGGGAGAGAAGAATGTCCTGTTTCTCTAGTCCACCATCTTCCCAGAAGTCTGCACAACTAAATACTTTCTTTTTTAAAAAACTATTTTAATTATGTCTTCTTCTCTCTTATGAGTTTTTGGTTTTAAAGTAAACCTTTGAGGTATGAATTTAAAATACTGAGATTTTTGTGTCTGGTTTCTTCAACTTAGCTTTTTTTTTTTTTTCGCCTGATAGTAACATCCTGTAACAGCATACATTCAATTTAAAAGAAAAACTGTTTTATACATGCATTATTACCCATATTCCTATTTCACATGAGGTTTTACTATGCTCTACAGTCAGTCCCAAGTTAATTTCTTTAGCTTCCCTTCTAGTAATATACATGACTTTAGATTTTGAAATTTTTGATTTGCAAGTAGTCGCAATAATCTATAAAACATTCACTTTATATTTAACTTAGTAACCATATAAGATGAACCTCATTTTTCACAGCTTTCTGTACACATGCGTTCACATGAATGTTAGGAGTATGGTTACCTGGTGAACAATGGCATTTAAAGGCCTCTTAGAAAAACACCCAATCTTACCGTGATGAAATCTATGAGAAGCATGTGAATTAGAATGCTGCTTCAGGGAAGAGGACTTGGCCCAGTGGTTAGGGCATCTGTCTACCACATGGGAGGTCTGCAGTTCATACCCCGGGCCTCCTTGACCTGTGTGGAGCTGGCCCATGCGCTGTGCTGATGTGCCCAAGGAGTGCCGTGCCACGCAGGGGTGTCCCCCGCATAGGGAGCCCCACGTGCAAGGAGTGTGCCCCGAAAGGAGAGCCACCCAGCGTGAAAGAACGTGCAGCCTGCCTAAGAATGGTGCCACCCACCCAGAGAGCTGACACAACAAGATGACGCAACAAAAAGAAACACAGATTCCCATGCCGCTGACAACAACAGAAGCAGACGAAGAAGATGCAGCAAATGGACACAGAGAACAGACAACTGGGGCGGGGGTGGGGGGGGAGGGGAAAGAGATAAATAAATAAATAAATAAATCTTTGAAAAAATAAATAAAATTTAAAAAAAGGAATGCTGCTTCAGTTAGAAAATTGACATTGAGCCCACATTATTTTTTTTAAATTATTTAATTTCTTATTTGCTGTTTTTATGTTTATTTTGTAGAGAATTAGGAGCCTGTGACCACCCCCATCCGAGAGGAAAATTCCACAGCCCCCTAACCGCATATATCTTGCTTCTGTAGCAAGCTTGCTCAACTGTAAAACCTTATCTCAAGGCCGCCTCCTGTAGAAATTCTCGTCAGCCCCTGCCAAAAGACCAACCTGACTCAGACCCTTGTAAATAACAAAAACTCCCCAATGGCTTATCTCCTGATAGAATTCCCAGAGCTTGATTAACTGCAAACACTTGCTCCTGTACATACTTGCTTGCTGAGCTATTGTCTCCTGCCCTGAACCTAAAAGCCTATATAAGCAAAAACACCCCCCCCCCCCCCCCCCGTGTGACTCGAGGCTACTCTCTCCTCTGCGTAGGATGAGGCAGTCGCTGTGCAGCTAATAAAGCTCTCAATTGGAACTTTATTCAGAGTCTGAGTCTGGTTGATATTGCTAGTCTATAACAATTTCTGAGTTGCAAAGATTATTTCCGCTTTCCCATGTTTCTAGAATTTCCTATATTCTCCCATTCAATCTTGGCTGCCAGAACCAGCCAGACAGAGAGCATGAGGTCCTTCTTTTTCTTTCATCTGTAGTGGAAACCTTAAGCAGCAGGCATTAACTGCTCCTGGTCTGTCAGAGATGTATTAACCCCATGTTCCTTTTTCATCTTCTCATTCTACCACCAAGAATTGTTGTACATTCATCTAGTGACACTTAACTAGTCAGAATTTGCTTTCTTGATTTTAAATTTAAAGACAGTCTTGGGGGAAGTGGAATTGGCCCAATGGATAGGGTGTCCCGCCTACCACATTCAAACCCCGGGCCTCCTTGACCCGTGTGGAGCTGGCCCGTGCACAGTGCTGATGTGCGCAAGGGACTGCCCTGCCACGCAGGGGTGTCCCCCGCGTAGGGGAGCGCCACACACAAGGAGTGTGCCCCGGAAGGAGAGCCGCCCAGCGTGAAAGAAAGTGCAGCCTGCCCAAGAAAGGCGCCGCACACATGGAGAGCTGACGCAGCAAGATGACACAACAAAAAGAGACAGATTGCTGGAGCCGCTGACAAGAATAGAAGCGAACACCGAACACACAGTGAATGGACACAGAGAGCAGACAACTGGGGTGGGGAGGGTGGGGAAGGGGAGAGAAATAAAAAATAAATCTTTAAAAAAAAAAAGATAGTCTTATTGGTTCTCCTAAACATAAGCCTATCCTGAGGAGGCAAGTGTCACCCAAATTAGTAAAGCCTCAAAGCAAGAAATCTTAATTTTTTTCCATTTTCACCAGGACATGTTTTGCTTATTTGTACTCAACCAAAGAAGTAAAATTAAAGTTGAAATACAACTTGCAGAAGATATTTGGTAATTTATCCTGCCCGTTATGTTATCTAATGAGATTAAGTATTAGGGAATGAGCATCCAGGGTTAAATGTGATAAGCACTGTTTTCATAGTCCTATTCATATGTAATATTTTGAGTCAAAGGAGGAAGAGGACTTTCAAACAGGTGAAAAAGCTTAGATTCAACCCACAATGTAGTAAATTTTGTCATGACAAAGTTCCATTGTTCTCATTTCTATTCAAGTTACATCAAGGGTGAAGAGTAAAAAAAATTCTCTTCATCTGTGATTCTTGGTTTAGAGTTGCCTGCTAGGGTGGCCAGTAACTGGGCATCTACCTCCATCATTCACTGTTCCTTTGAGTGCCCCGCACTGCCAGGCACACAAAGCAAATAAGACAGATCTCAGAGTAGTGGGGGAAGACTGAAAATAAGTAAATGAGCAGCCCAAAAGTCATACACCAAAGAGGAAGATGGGGACATAGAGATAGACTTTAATTTGTTCAGTGATTCACTGAGTCTGGCAAAAACAAAACAAAAACGATTCATGAAAGACTTGATACCGCTAAAGTTATAGAACATGGTAATGGATCTTAAATTCTCAGAATAAACCATCTGAGAGCCTTTAGGCTTTTAGGGGAAGAAATCACCGCAGAAATGGAAACGTCGGTTCGCGCCGCCACGAGGCCCCTAAGTGGGAATGTAGAAGCTCTCAGCCTCGGATCGCGCTGCCCGAAGATATCGCGAGAAGCGAAATGGCTCCTTCGCGGCGCCGTAGGCCCCGGCAGACCCGGCGCGTTCGAGGTGGGGAGGCCGTTTGTGTGGGCTTGCTGGGGCCGGCCGCGGGCGCGGGGCTCCGGGGCACCCTGCTCGCCCCGCCGCTCCAGGCAGGCGCGCCTATGGCGTTTCTAAGGTGACGCTGCCCACATCGGCTTTCTGCGCGGCGGAGGAAACACCTATGAACCCCTCGGCGACCTTCGTCGCCCGGCGCCAGGTGAGTGGGTGCCGGTGCCTTCTGGGCGCGGCTGGGTGCGAGGGAAAAGCAAACTACTTGACAGAACAATGCATTTGGGACAAAAACCTGGTGATGGTTTTTTTGGAAGAATGCGTTCTTTGAAACGATACAGGAGAACGTGGAGTAAAAACAGGGTCACGTACGTTTTCTTAACGTAATGAAATAAAATATGTTCTGTAGTCCAGGCGGAAAAGACCGGCGCGACTACCAGGTGCTCACTTTTTAAGAGTAACTATTGGCATCTGTGAAGCTGCTTTTCTGTCCACCCCCTGGCTTGATTTCCTTGCTTTACCTCACAGTAACTTGGCGAGGAGCACTCTTTGGTTTGATTTTCATTTGGATAGACAATTTTTTTAGAGCAGCTGTAGGTTTACAGGAAAATTAAGCAAAAGTATAGGGTTCCTGTATACCGCGCCCTCTCCCCTTTTCCGTATTATTAGCGTTTTGCATTAGTGTGGTAATTTATTACAATTGATGAACCAATATTATTATAATTACATTGTTAAGTAGAGTCCATAATTTACATTCAGATTTTCTCTTTGTGTTGTAAAGTTCTAGTGTTTTTTTTTTAATTGTGGTAACATATGTACAACCTAAAATTTCACATTTTAACTATTTCCACGTGTGCTATTTAGTGGTTGTGATTACATTCACAACATTGTACTACCATTACTACCATCCATTACCAAAACTTTTTCCATCACCCCAAACATTATAACTCCGTTTTACCAGAAAGACCTGAAAATGGAGATGGCAAGATTTTCCAGCTGAGTGATTCTTAATCTCATTATCTTGTTTTATTTTCCTTATTATATTTATCATGTATGATGAGGTACTTGGTTATTGCATGTTTTCCTCTGCTAGAATATAAGCTCCTTACCTGGCATGCCCACTGCTGTTTCCTTAGCCATTGGCAGTCAGAAAATATGTTGGATGGATGGATGGATGGCTTACCTAGGACTGGAGTTCATGTATGTCACTTAGATCCCCTGTACAGTAAACTACTTTGTACTCAGGTATTAGTAAACAACTGTAATCCATTCATGATTATTGTTTATTTACAAATCTTATTTTTCAAAATGCAGAGGAGACGTACCTGTGCTGCTGGTGAACTTTTTAACTTTTAAGCTAGAACTCTTAAAGGAACACCTTTACTTCTTTATTTCATAGAAGGGGACGGTTCAATAATTCAAAATGTGATTTACTGTTCTGAATAAAAACTAATGTTTGTTGAGTGCTTACTGTGTGACAGGCAGGGTACTAAATGTTTGTGACTGTTTTGGTTAATTCTTAAAACTTTAAGGAGCTTAAGTGTTGTTACTATTTCACAGTGAGAAAAGTGGCTCAAGGTTAAGAGGCTCATTCTATTTAGGTTCATACTTAGGTCAGACTAACTTCACTGCATTAGGCTTCAAAATTATATATGATTGAAATGAATTATTGTAGGTAATTTTGTTAGGTGTGAAAATAGTATCATGGTTATGTAAGAAATGTTTATTTTTAGAGATGCATGCCAAAGTTTATAAGAGTGAAAAGGGGGAAGTGGACTTGGCCCAATGGATAGGGCGTCCGCCTACCACATGGGAGGTCCACGGTTCAAACCCTGGGCCTCCTTGACCTGTGTGGAGCTGGCCCATGCGCAGCGCTGATGCATGCAGGGCGTGCCCTGCTACGCAGGGATATCCCCTGCATTGGGATAGCCCCACGTGCAAGGAGTAAGGCCCATAAGGAGAGCTGCTCAGCGCGAAAACAAAGTCCAGCTTGCCCAAGAATGGCACCACACAGAGAGAGAGCTGACACAACAAGATGATGCAACAAAGAGAAACACAGATTCCCGGTGCCACTGATAAGGATAGAAGCGGTCACAGAAGAACACACTGGGAATGGACACAGAGAGCAGACAACTGGGGGCGGAAAGGGGAGAAAAATAAATAAAAAATAAATCTTAAAAAAAAAAGTGAAATGGTGTATTTTTTTTGTCAACAAAGAAAATGTGGCATATACCACAAAATCTTGTTAATGGTAGACTCTAGATAAAGAGTAAATAAGAATTCTACTATTGTCTTTTGTAAATGTTTGAAAATTTACCTCACAAAATTTTATGTTAATTAGTTATGTTGACTTTGGACCAGTCCCTATTTTAAATTGTACGTGGTAGATTGAGTATATATAGATGGGGCAAATGTTATAATTGTAATAAATATTTAGCACTGTAAAATTTAATCCTCTTTTTGTAGACTATTAATTCCCATTATTTGAACAGTAATTTTTTCATGTTTCCCTTTATTTGATTGTTACAGAATTGCTGGGGCAGGGTAGGAGATAATATTTTTTATTGGTCCAAGGAATTGAGAGCAAAGAAAGGAGAATGCTGAAAAAGGTTTATTTGTGGTTAGCTTGTGGAGGTTTTAGAAGTCAAGTCCCACTTTTTAAGAGTGGTGGATGGTTTTATGACAGAGGGCGATAGAGTGCGATAGGTTTGAACTTGTTTTAAATATACACAATTTCAAACAATAACAAAAAGACCAAAAAACAAAAAATATATATATATACATAATTTTTATGACATATTAACTGAATAAAACTTAATTTACGTAACTACCTGGAATTGGCAGCAAAAGAAGCTATAACTATTTGTCTGATTTATATTGATTATTTATGTTTTGACCTAAAACCACTTTTTTGTTTAGGAAATCGGATCAGAAGTTGAGGTTTCCACTATTGAGAAACAACGAAAAGAACTGCATCTGCTAATTGGAGAATTAAAAGATCGAGATAAAGAGCTCAATGATATGGTTGCCGTACATCAAAGACAACTTCTTTCATGGGAAGAGGATCGGCAGAAGGTGTTGACTTTGGAAGAACGATGCAGCAAATTAGAAGGTTGGAAATACATTTAGCAACATCTGTCATACACTTCTATATTCTAATATCTTTTAAGGGGAGGATAGAGAAGAAATCGAGAACATATACCCTGTGGTTGTAGAGTTTAGTCTATTTGAAGATAGAAGGACTTATGAACACTCATAATCAGATAAACAAACAGGAATTAAAGTAGGACAAATAAAGTTCTTAAATGTAAAAAGGGTGCTGGGTAAAGTTCCAGTTAACTTGGCGGGGGGGATCAAGGTTGTATCTTAAGTTTAGTTTTGAGCTATTTAATATGAATAAAGATGCCACATAACTGGCTTTTTTCTTTTTCTTTTTTTCTGGAACTGGCTCAAAGATTTTATTTTATTTTTTAGTAGATTTTTTAATAGTTTTTTTTAAATTTTTCAAAGATTTTAAAATTTTGGGATTGAACTTGATCTTAAGTATCTAAAATGGTCATGTTTTACAATTATGGCCCATATTACTGTTAACCTCTGTCAAAATGGCTTGCAAAATGTTCTTTTACTCCATGTTTTTTTCTTTTCTTTTTTCTTTACTCCATATTTTAATTCCATCATCTCTTCAGTGCTGCCTTAAAGTTTTTTCTAATGAGACAAGGTTTTTATTAGAATGTATCAGAGAGGAAAGCACTTGTTCTGTTTAATAGCATGATAACCATGTAGTACCTTATTTTTTACTTATATTTCATAAAGGATTCCATAAAGGTGGCAATCTAAATAAACATTTTCCATTTCTTTAATGACCATCTAATTTTACTCTGACCACATATATACACACATACGTACACAAAAAGTGTTTAATAAGGTTGCACACTAAACGTAGTATAATCTCTTGTATAAAAATGTTAAAGAATAAAGATAATATTATATATCACCATCAATATCTGATTTTAAAATGGACTGAATACTTGAGTACTAAAATGGGCACATTATGGAAAGAGGAAAATTGAATGGCCAAAAAATATGTAAAAAGCTTTCCATTCTTATTAGTAAATAGTAAAATGCAAATTAAAACCGTGATGAGATACCATTTAACATCTTTAAGACTAATAGAAATTATCAAGTATTGGTAAAGATGTGGCCAAATAGAATAAATTAGTACAACTACTTTAAAAAATTGTTTGACAGTATCTAGTAAAGCTGAATATATGCAATTTTGATGGTCCAGCAGTTACACTTCTAGGAATATACTTAAACTTAATATACGTATGATTAACTTAAGGATCTTGTTAAAATGTGGATTCTGATTCTGTAAGACTGGGGCCTAAGGTTCTGCATTTCTAATAAGTTCCCATGTAATGCCAGTGCTGCTGGTCCAAGGACCACATTTTGCAAAGCTCTAGAGAAACTTGCAAATATGCACCAAGATACATGTACAAGAATATTCAGAGCAGCATTGTTAATAGCCACAAAATATAAACAACCCATATGACCATCAATAATAGAATGGGTAAATAAATTTGGTGTAATCATATAGTGAAATAATACACAGTAGTGAAAGTACACAAACATGGGTTACTTGCAACAGCGTGGATGAATATTGTGATCATCTTAAGTGAAAAAGCAGGTAGAAGAGTTCGTAGAGTATGATTCCATTTGCATATGGTTTACAGTAATAGATTTTTTTTTTTTAAGATTTATTTTATTTATTCCCATCTCATTGTGGTTGCTGTGTGCTCTCTGTGTCCAATCGCTGTGTGCTTTCTGTATCTGCTCGTCTTCTCTGTAGGAGGCACTGGGAACTGAACCTGGAACCTCTCATGTGGGAGAGAGGCCTGCAATCTCTTGAACCACCTCTGCTCCCTGCTTTGTTGTCTCATTGTGTTTCCTCCTTGTGACTCTTGTGTCATCTTGTGTCAGCTCACCATGCCATTGTGCCAGTTTCCTGTCTTGCTCATCATCTCTGGGAGGCACCGGGAACCAACCTGGGACCTCTCGTGGTAGGCGGGAGTTCAATCGCTTGAGCTATAACCACTTCCCCTAATAGAGTTTTAGGGATTTGTTCATAGGTGGTAAAACTATAATAAAAAGCAAGTAAATGAATACTTGAAGATCATAGAGATTATTTTCAGAAAGTGACATGCAGGAAGGTCTGGGCTGCTGACAGCGCTGTGTTTGTTGACTAGGTACAGTATACATGAATGTTCCCTTTTTAACTGTATTAAACTGCATATAAATGAATTTTGAGACTTTTTATATATGTATTTCATAATTTAAAGGTTTTTTTTTTTCATGGTTTACATTATGGTTTACATTTTAGACTATATACTTTTATAAGTTTTTGGTGAAATTTAACATGGCTTGTATCCGTCATTGCACCATCATGCAGAACACTTCCATTGCCCCCCAGTTATCCCCTCTTCCATCTATTCTATTATTCTTTTATTCCTTCTATAAAATAAATTATCCTTTAAAAAATCCTTTAGTTCACTCTTAACTTTTTAGCCTCTGGTTTTGAAAATAACACATTTTAAGCTTCAGATTTGACTACAAATTATTATTGATGAAATTTCCTTCAGGTGAACTACATAAAAGAAGTGAAATAATCAGGTCACTCACAAAGAAGATAAAAATCCTTGAATCTAATCAAAGTGAATGCCAGATGGTTCTTCAGAAGACTCAACTACAACTTCAGGAAATGGCCCAAAGGGCAACCCATGCTTCTCTGCTCTCTGAAGACCTTGAGGTTGGTTTTATTTTTTAAGGTTTACTTGTCCAAATTCTGTTTGTGTTTCAATCATGGAAAAAGTAGATATAATATTTCCATTAAAAATGCATGTGTGGGGAAGTGGATGTGGCTCAAGTGGCTGAGCGCCTGCTTCCCACATGGAAGGTCCTGGGTTTGGTTCCTGGTGCCTCAAGGAAAAAAAACAAAAAAGCCAACTCAGGGAAGCCAATGTGGCTCAGTGGTTGAGTGCCAGCTTCCCATGTACAAGGTCCTGGGTTCTATCCCTGTTCCCTGTTACCTAAAAAAAAAAAAAAGCTTGTGTGTTATATGTGCATGAAAGCATATATGTACATACATACATCATAGTTTTGTGTTCATTGTATTGTTTTGGTTAGCTGTACAGTGCTATCCTGTGCAGCTAACCTGAGCCCAAGTTTCATGAAAATTCTTTTGTAGCTGTTTAATTTAATAGCATCTACCATTTTATCTATACTAGGTTCTTATGGAAAGCCTTTCTCAAGGTCTGAGATCAACATCATCTAGTTTTGGTAGCTTCAAATCATGTATTCTAACCTATTATATCTTATCTATCTGATGTTAGTGCCATACTGGGAAAGACTGACTTCACAGGTTTTTGTTCTAACTGGTCAATCATCAGGGGTTTTTTTTTTTTTTGGTTTTTTTTTTTTAAGATTTATTTTATTTATTTATCCCCTCCCCCTTGTGGCTTGCTTGCTCTCTGCTCTTTGTGTCCATTCGCTGCGTGTTCTTTCTGTGTCTGCTTGTCTCCCTTTGTTGCATCATTTTGCTGCACCAGCTTTCCATGGGCACGGCTGTCAGCCCTCCACAGGCGTGGGCCATCAGCTTGCCATGGGCCATCAGCTTGCCTTCACAAGGAGGCCCAGGGCCTCACATATGGTAGATGGGAGCCCAATCGGTTAAGCCACATCCGCTTCCCTCATCAGATATTTTTGAGCTTATGTTTTGTGTTGATATTCAGTACAGGTTGTGGTAATATACTCTGTCTTAGTAATCCATAATAATGATACAGATTTTGTTTTGTGTCTTTTCTGTTTTTTCAGAATAGTATTCTAGGCAGTTATTAGTTATAAGTAAAAACTATTCTAGAACTATTGGTATGCTGAATTTAAAAATGGGAGATGCCATTTAAAAAGTCTGCTTATTCTTTTTTCTAGCCAATAAATGTCATTTTCAAAATAACTATCATATACAATTCTGCAGTTAAAAAAAAATTAAGCGGGAATACTCCAATATGAAGTTCTTTCAATGTAGAGTAAAAAAAAAAAGATGCACAGTTTACTAATTTTTCTTTATTTAAGAGAAGGAAATCTCTTACTAATCCAGTTCTCATTCATTCATTTTCTCCTTTCTTCCCAACCTAAAATTACACATAAAAGACATTAGGAAATAGACATATGTGCAGACATAACCAATATGATTCAGTAGGCCAGATATAAGTATTGAGAGGAAACTAGAATGGAGAAGTAGATACTTGCATTCCTTTTTTTTTAGATTTATTTTTTATTTCTCTCTACTTCCCCATGTCCCCATCCCCCGTCCTCCAAGTTGTCTTCTGTCTGTGTCCATTTGCTTTGTGTTCTTCTGTGTCCGCTTTTATTCTTGTCAGCGGCACTGGGAATCTGTGTCTCTTCTTGTTGCGTCATCTTGCTGTGTCAGCTCTCCATGTGTGCGGTGCCACTCCTGGGCAGGCTGCACTTTCTTCACATGGGGCAGCTGTCCTTACAGGGTGCACTCCTTGTCTGTAGGGCTCCCCTACGCAGGGAGCACCCCTGCGTGGCACGGCACTCCTTGCACACATCAGCGCTGCATGTGGGCCAGCTCATCGCACCAGTCAGGAGGCCCTGGGTTTGAACCCTGGACCTTCCATGTCGTAAGTTACGCTCTGTCTGTTGAGCCAAATCCACTTCCCTGCATTCCTTTTTAATGACTGTTTACTTTGCTTACTTTACTATTAAAATAAGTCAACCAAAATGCAGAATCGGGAAATGAGCACAGATGTGACTGGTGATGGTTAACGAGAGCTTTAAAATGACTCATTTAATATTTATTTTGTGTGTTGTTCCGTTGTAGGCTAGAAATAACAATCTCAGCAATACATTAGTGGAACTTTCTGGTCAGATAGGACAATTACAGGCTCGAGAACAAGCCCTGACTACAATGATAAAGCTAAAGGTAATGAAAAATAATAATACCACCATTTGCCAGGGCACTTTGTAGTTTATAAAGAATATTTATGTACATTTTATTACTTAAGTCCCATAGCAACCCAAAATGTACAGCTACCAACATTGTTTTCATTTTTTGATTTTTGTTTTAGCAGTGAGGGAAAGAAGTTTAAAATGACTTCCCCAAGGCATTGGAAGAGGAGGCAGGACTCCACTTTTGGTCTTCTGTCTCCAAGGCCAATCCCATGGCCTGGCATGTTTGAATTAACTTGTTCTTTTCTGAGGTATCTGTTATTAGGACTCAAAGTTATTGGCAGTCAGATAGCTTGTGAATGCTTTTTGAAATGGAGAGAAAAACTGTTAGCCATCAAGCAGTTGATGTAGTCACTAAAATGTGATGTATGGTAATGTACAGCCACTTCTGCTATAAGGCATGTCTTTGACACAGAATATCTCATACTTAATTAGTAAATAGGGGAATGATGTTGGTATAATGGGAAAATCATGCTAATTCTGTGTGTGATTTTTCCCAGCACATTAATGTTTTGAAGGGATCCAGAGGTAAGTGCTCTTAAAATTTTTTCTTTTTTTTTTTTAACTTTGTTTTTAAAGCTCTCTCTTGAAAAAAAAAAAAAGATACTTTGATTACATGATTGTTACAGAGACTATATAGGGGATTCCCATATGCCCCACTCCCCACACTTCCCACATTTACTCACATTAGCAATATCATTCATCAGTATGGTACATTCATTTCAATTGATAAACATATCTTGGAGCATTGTCACCAAGCATGGATTATCGTTTACACTGTAGGTTACACTCTTTGCTATTCAGCTCTGTAGGTTATGGCTGGATATAAATGCCCTGTATCTGTTGATGCAGTATCAGGATGATTCCCAAGTCCCGAAAATGCCCCCTTATTGTACCTGTTCTTCCTTCTCCCTAACCCCAGAACATCCATGGGTCACTGCCTCCACAACAGTGATATTTCTTTCATTGCTAGAATCACAGTAAGTCTATAGTAGAATGCTAGTAAGTTTATTTTAGTCCATAGTTCATTTCCCAATCCTGAGGACTCTGGGATGATGATGCTTACTCCACCATTAATTGGCGGGGGGGGGCTTCAATCCCATACATCGGATGGATGGAACTCTATTGCTTAACAGTTGTAGGCGCTCTTGGTTCCTTGGTATATTATTTGTCCATCATCTCCTCCCCATTAGTTGTCCTGGGTGAGTCCATTGAACTGGAGAGTAGGTGTTGCAACTCCTTTGAGATTCAGGGCTCAGCTGGTACATGGACAACCCAAAGATTTAAGTCTCTTGGATGTCCACCTACCAGCTCTAGTACTAATTATAGGTTCAAATAGAATGACGGAAGAGTCATGCATAGGGAAATTACTGCTGAGTCTAACTCTGTCACACTGGGGAACATAAATACTAGATTAGGTTAAAGCTTTCTTAAAGAGAAAATATTAAATAAAAATTGTCTTTAGTCAAGTAGTGGTCAGTTGAGTGGCTTCAACTACCAGGAGCTGTTTCTCAAAGGGAGCTGGTATGAGCCACAAGTTTAGTGTTGAAAACGATTGACTGACTGTGATGCTAGGTGCAAATGCTAATAGGGACTTAACTGTCATAGTGTGTTTATTAGAATTGTTATTTTTTGCAACTCGTCCAAATACAAAGTTCCCTTGTTGTTGGAATGGTCTGCCCCAACACTGTTTTTCCATTCAGTCCTCCTAATGTGAGATTTGAAGAATATGAGGGTTTTCAGGAATGCATATTTGTTCTAGCAGAAACACATACTTAAGCAGGAGTAAACTTGAAATAAATATTCTGGGTCAATGCATAAGGGCGAGGACTTTAGTTATTATTTGTATATATTTTTAGGTCTTGTTTGAATTGTTTTTCAACAAGCATATGTATTTTTTTGTAATTAAAATAACCTCAACAATAAGCAGTTCTAATTTGGGTGGATTTGGGATGAGGTCTGTATATCTGTCCATTTTACCAAGCTGAAAAGAAAGAGAGGATGGACTGACATGGTGGACCCATGGGTCTTTATCTGGAATCCAGAGACCAAATCCCGCCTTCCAAGGACTATCAGTCCTCCTGTTGCTATTACAGTTTCTTAGGTAGTTTGTCTTGTTTTAAACTTTTCTGAGAGATAGTAAAGTATAATGGTAAGTACGTGGTTTCTGGGGCCAGCCAAGTAGGTTTGAGTCTTGGCTTGATCACTTTCTAGTGGTGTAACCTTGGGCAGGTTATGTTAACCTTTCTATGCCTGTTTGTTCATTTGTCCAATGTCAATAGTACCTACCTCATAGAATTAATGTATAGATTAAATAAGACATGGAAGTGCTTAGAATTCAACCTGGCCCACAATGAGATCTTAAATGTAATCTTTTCTTATTGATTGAGTGGAATTTAAAATCTAATAACAGCTTTTAAACTTAATTTTTAGGACAAAGATATTATTGAGGCAGTCAATCACATTGCAGACTGTTCAGGGAAATTTAAGTTGTTAGAACATGCATTACGTGATGCCAAGATGTTGGAGAATTGTATTGTGAAAGAAAAGCAAGATTATAAGCAGAAACTGAAAGTACTTAAGAGTGAAATTAGTAAACTAAAAGGTACGGTAAAAGACATAAACTTAAGTATTTTATCTTGGGAATATGTTGCTTCATTTGGGTTCATGCAATCTAATGATAGAGAATAGGTCTATTGCTGGTCTTTGATCCTGACATGAAATCTTCATTTCATTTATATAGAATTATGCTGCAATTTTTGTGTTATAAGCAGATAAATTACTGAGTTGGGGGGAAACTACATAATGCAATATATTTTAAAAATCCTACTTTAATCTAGGTGACTGTGCCAGTTAGCTATTGCTAATACATGCTTTGTAATAAACACCATCTCAGCAGCATGTAACCATATGCTTTTGTTGAACTCACGCATCTGGAAGTCAAATGGGAGTTGACTGATTTAGATTGGGCCCAGGTAGGGCTGTGTCTCATCTTCCTCCTCATCTGTAGGCCAGCCTAGGCTTCTCTGCCCATGGTGGTGGCAGAAGTTTAAGAGAACAAGCAGAAATAGGTAAGGACTCTGTCCTTTAAGATCTAAGCTTGGCCCTGACATGCCATCACTTCTGCCTCATTTTGTTGACCAAACCAAGTCATGTGGCTGAACTCTAAGTCAAGCAATGGAGAAATATACTCTGCTTTTTTGTGGAAAGACCTATAAAATCACATGTGGAGAGATGAGGAACTGCTGCTAGTAACAGTCTCCCAGAGTTGCTTTTTGGTGCATGTTTTAATTTTTAAAATTCTCTTTGGGTTCTCCTTTTCTATTTTCATTCTCATGGTAATCCCATGATTCATATTTTTCTGGGTAATATATAATCTTGAAGTTTTATAATGAAAGAAAGCCTAGGTATACTGAATAGGTTAGTGCTGTATACTGTGAATATTGATATAGAAGCTGGTGTAAAAATTTAAATTTTTCTTCAAAGGGTATGGAAGTAGGCCCACTTTCTCCAGACTTTCCCCACTATGGTGCAGAGTAAACTGTTGGACTTAGGAGCTACCATTTTAGTCTTAAATCTGTACCTGTAGTGTCACATTTTATACGGTGGTCATTGCTTTAGATAAGAAGATTGACTCCCACTTTGGAACAAGCAACCTTAGAAGCAGTGACAAAAGATATAGTGTGATAGAAGTTATTCCTACTACTTTCCACAGTGGAATGCCTTGTGAGGCAATGAGTTCTCCATTTACTCAATGTATTTAAGCAAGGGAACATTGTAGAGAGGATTCCTGCAGGTGCCTGAACTAAATGACCTTTGAAGTTTCTTTCAGCTAAAAGATTTTGGGAATTGTGAAATTTTATCTTGGCTGTTGTATTAGTTAGCCAAAGGGGTGTCAATGGAAAATACCAGAAATCTTTTGGCTTTCATAAAGAGTGTTTATTTCAGGTAGAAGCTTACAGTTACCAGGCCATCAAGCATAAGTTACTTCCCTCACCAAAATCTATTGCCACGTGTTGGAGCAAGATGGCTGGTGAAGACTGCAAGGGTTTAGGCTTCCTGGGTTTCTCTGTTCCTGAGGTTCGTTTTCTCCGGGCTCAGCTCCTCTGCTCTCTCCACAAGGCGAGGTGTAGACTGTCAGGCAAACGGCTCTTCTCTCTCTCTGAGGCCTCTGCTGTGTCCAATTGAGCCTTCTCTCCTCTACATCTGCTTCTCTATGTGTTTACTTCCCAGGCTCCAGGATCAAAACTCCAAACCCCCTTCTCTGCAGCGCAGTTTCAAGCAAGGACTCAAAGTCCTACTGACATGGCCCAATCAAAGCCTCAATCATTATTTAATCAAGTAAAAGTGAAACCTCTGAATTTAGTATCTAATATGCCCAGGGAAACAGACCAGTTTACAAACATAATCCAATATCTAGTTTTGGAATTCATAAATAATATCAAGCTACAGCTGACTTAATTAATATATCTTTATTGTGGTAACATATGTACAATATAAAATTTCCCATTTTAACCACTTTCAAGTATACAATTTAATGGTATTAATTAAATTCAGAGTGTTATGCTACCATCACCACCAAGACTTTTTCAACACTCAAAACAGAAACTTTACCCATTAAGCATTAACTCCCCATTCCCCTTTCCCTGTCCCCACTCCTGCTAACCTGTAGTCTAATTTCTTTCTCTGTAAATTTGCATATTCTGATTATTTCATATAAATGAAATCATAGAATATCTGTGCTTTTGTATCTGGCTTATTTCAGTCAATATGATGTCTTTACTGTTCATCCATGTTGTAGCTTGAATAAAACTTTACAGCTGAGTTGTACATATATATATTGGTCATCTCTAGATGGACAGGGGTTGTTCCACCTTCTGGCTTTTGTGAATAATGTAGCTATAAACGTTGGTCTATAAATACCTGTGTGTGTTTTTTTTTTAAGGTTTATTTATTTATTTCTCTCCCCTCCCCCCCCCACTGTCTATTCTCTGTGTCTATTTGCTGCGTATTTTTCTTTGTCCGCTTCTGTTGTAGTCAGCTACATGGGAATCTGTGTTTCTTTTGTTGTGTCATCTTGTTGTGTCAGCTCTCTGTGTGTGGCGCCATTCCTAGGCAGGCTGCACTTTCTTTCGCACTGGGCAGCTCTCCTTATGGGGCGCACTCCTTGCACGTGGAGCTCCCCTATGTGAGGACACCCCTGCGTGGCAGGGCACTCCTTGTGCGCATCAGCACTGCGTGTGGGCCAGCTGCACATGGGTCAAGGAGGCCCGGGGTTTGAACCGCGGACCTCCCATGTGGTAGACGGACGCCCTAACCACTGGGCCAAGTCCGCTTCCCAAATACCTGTTTGAGTTCCTGCTTTCAGTTCTTTTGGGTTTATACCTAGGACTTGGATTGTCAGGTTATGCAATAATTCTGTCCTTAATTTTCTGATGAAACTTGGCTGATTTAGTTTAAAAGACTCAACATTTGAAATCTTGTCCTTTTGATGCCTTGATCTATGGCAAATCATAGGTCTACTCTCCATTCATAGCTTCAGCCAAACCACAGTCATAATTAAGGGCCTTGACAGCAGGGATGGACTCTCTGTCTTCTCCTTTTGGATCTGCTGTTATTAGCACAGCACTTGGGATCTATTATAGGCATTCAGTAAATATTTATTGGATGTTTGTATATGCCTAGGTAAGCTATTCAAGTAAAAAGAAGTCTGCTATATCACCATTTATGCTTTATAAGTATTTTGCCAGTTCAACCTTCAATAAAAATATTTTTAAAAAAAACAAAAATAGAATGATGAGAAATGGAATAGAGAGTAAAGGACATATTCATTTAGTTTGGGTGGATGGGGAAGGCTTCTTGGAAGACTTTATTTTGTGCTGGACTGGAATGGTGGAAAGAACTAGCTGTGTGAGGAAACTGAGTCACAGACTGCCCAGGTAGAAGGAAAAGCAATGTAAAAGCCAGAGGGTGGGTTTTGAGGTGGGGACATGTTCAAGAAATAGCAAGATCAGTCTATGTCATTGCTCTGAAATAAGAATATTTGGATATCAGGTTTTGTTTGTTTTGTATTTTATTTTAGTAAATATATACACATGCTATACTATTAAAAAAAAAAGGGCAGGAAAAAAGTGGGGAGAACAGAAGGTAGGGATGGAGGCAGGAATAAGGTCACTTGGAACTTTGTGGTCTGTGGTTTCACCCTGAGTGTCTTAGGAAGCCATTGGGAGGCTTTCCACAAAGAAGTGACATGAGCAGATTTTTATTTTTTAAAAATTGCACTGATTGCTCTGTAGACAGTGGGTGGTATAGGGTTTAAGCAGGGAGACCAGTGAAGTAAAAGGTGGTGTGGACCAGGGTCATTGCCGTGGACAAGATGTCAGATATGGGACATGTTTTGGTTGTATATCCAACAGGACTTTCACATTAATTAGAAGAGGGTGCTGAAGATGTGAGGATTATTCATAGCATCTCTGTTCCTAGGAACTAGCATTTATTTGAGGACTTTTTTTCCTTTCGTTTGTGAAGAGGAGCTGAATGAAAAGACGACAGAAAATAATGAACAACGAGAAGAAATCATTCGCCTTAAACAAGAGAAAAGTTGCCTGCATGATGAATTGGTTTTTACTGGTAAGTACAGGTAACTAGTTGAAGTGATTAAATAGTTACATATTTGTAACCTGAACTTTTTAAGGTACTGCTGTTACAGGCTAAAGAAATTATACTTCTCTCAAAATAGGTTTTTGGTGGTTGGTTTTTTGGTTTTGTTTTGTTTAACACCCTTTGAGGGATGTCTTTGGACAGACAAGGCATGAAATTGTAAAACTATTAATCATACCTTCTATTTAACTCTCTTTCTTTTCCCCTTGAGTAAAATGAGGAGCTATGGTCTCTTCCATCTGGAGTGTGAGACACTGCTTCTCTCTAAAAACAAAACACTAGTGCTTAAGAATTCTTTTTTTTTTTTAAACCATTTTTATTGGTACATATTAATAAAGCATAAAATTCACCCAAAGTTTACAGTCATTGGTATTTGGTGTAATCACATCCTTGAGCATTCATCATTTTGGTCATTGTTAGAGCATTTTTATTATTTTAATAATAAAAAACAGACAAAAAACTTCTTAAGAATTCTTTAAGAAAGAATCTTGTGAATTAATTAGGGTAGGATGTTTATAATTTTGTAAATACCTGATGCTAATAGTTTTCCTGTAATTGTCATAGTTGGGAAAATAATTATGCACTTTCTCACATCAGTATGCTCCTAAAATAAGAATGTTGGATGAATGTTTCTTAATATAAAGCAAGTTTCTCAATAATGTTTAACTTATGCCCCTTTCTGATAACATGAAAATCTTAATTCCAGTCTCATTACACCCTATCCCCTGCTTACCCCCAGTACCTTATAGTTTTCCCTGGGGAAAGCCTCACCTTCTTTCTCCATCCCTAATTGGAAATCACTGATATGCAGATCTTTTCTATATCCCTACCAGCCAAGAGGTTTTTACTGAGCTTTAATTTCTTTTTCTTTTTTTTTTTTTAATATTTATTTATTATTTTTTTTAAAATTACATTAAAAAATATATATATGAGGTCCCATTCAACCCCACCGCCCCCGCCCCCCACTCCCCCCACAGCAACACTCTCTCCCATCATCGTGATACATCCATTACAACCTGGTAAGTTCATCTCTGAGCATCACTGCACCCCATAGTCAATGGTCCACATCATAGCCCAGACTCTCTCACGTTCCATCCAGTGGGCCCTGGGGGGATCTACAGTGTCCCGTAATTGTCCCTGAGCTTTAATTTCTGTAGTTCGTATTGTGAAAATCGTAGATTTTCAGTTTGATGAAGTTCCAAATAGAAAATTAAATTAATTTTTTTATTTCATTCTACTCATATCTACCCTTAGTCCTTGTCCTTCTAGGAGGAGACTACATTTCTGTAATTGGAAGGGAAAATATATGTATAGTATTAAGAAATGTTCAAGTAAGATGGAATTCTTAATTTTAATCTCCTGTGGCTAAAGATGGAGGGGAGGTAGGATTTTCTACCACTAGAGGTCACTATTTCCATTATTTCTAATATTGTTGTGTCTTAAAGTAATGACACTTGTTATATTACTAAAAATATATTTGTAGCTTTAAAAACAGTCTTTGGGTCGACATTTATGTGCCAGGCATCTGCTAGTTCCTGAGAAGCTCATGGGCCCACGGAAAATTTAGTACTCCACAAATGTATGAATAAAATGCCATGGGGGGAGAAAAAATCAGTTTGTAAGGGAGTGGGTTTAGCTCAGTGGTTTGGCTGCCTGCTTCCCACATACAAGGTCCCATGTTCAATCCCTGGTACCTCCTTAAAAAAAAAAAAAAAAGCCATGGCAGGTCAGAGGACAGAATAATTAAAGTTATAGTATAGTTAAGCACTATCCTTTAGTTTTGATTCGACACTTTATATTCATGCCTCCTATTATGTATTTATGTATTACTAAGTGACTTATATGGAATTTGTGAGGTAATGCTATATTAAATCCATTTTGTGAAGTTTTTCACCATTTCCTAAGCTGATTTCTTGAACATCTTTTCTATTGAATTCAATCTCCTACCCTTGTCTCAAAACACTATATGTTTATGTAAAGTAAATTAATCTTAAAAGAAATTTTTAAAGGCTCATTCTGATAATATGCTGTCTGGTACTATGGCTAAAAGTTAACAATTCTTTTTGAAGTTGGAAGAAGTCTTAACATTTTACTTTTCTTTTTTCAAACTTTTTTCAACTCTTTTGTTGAAGGGGAAGTCCTTCACATAGGCTTAGAGACATGTTTCATTTGTCCATTTTGTTTATAAGGAGTTTGCAAACAAAATGATGATGCATTTCTGAGAGTCAGTGAGGCCTTGTGTGATTGACTTGCCCAAGGACTCCCAGTCAGTAGAAGGCAGAGCTTTGACCAATACTCGGCAAGGTCCTAACTCATCCACAATCTCTTTACAATGTGCTTCCTTTCTTAGGCTTCTTGTTCAAGTAGGTTTCAACAGCGAGTTCTATGCCTCTTTATTTTCTATGACCATCCTTTATAACTTATAAAAACAGGCCTCACACAGCAAATGGACACAGAGAGCAGACAACTGGGGGGGTGGAGAAATAAATAAAAAATAAATCTTTAAAAATAGGCCAACCTAAAGCACTTTGAGCTCTCAGCCATGTAGAAAACTGTCTGAATTAAGGAAACATTTATATTTACAGTAGAGTTGCATCTCATGTAGCAGTAGAGTATTCTAAATTCAGAGATAAAGGTAAAGTTTAGATATATTTAAAATTACCCTTGGGCGCCAGATAAAGTAGTAAACTTTTGTTTAGGGGCTATGTTCTATACAAAACAATCATCTTTAAACACTAGGAATATACTTAGCATATGAAGATGCTATTAATATTAATATGAGGGAAGCGGACTTGGCTTCATTGGCGTCCGCCTACCACATGGGAGGTCCACGGTTCAAAACCCGGGCCTCCTTGACCCGTATGGAGCTGGCCGATGGGCAGTGCTGATCCGTGCAAGGAGTGCCCTGCCGCACAGGGGTGTCCCCTGTATAGGGGAGCCCCACATGCACTGTAAGGAGAGCTGCACAATGCGAAAGAAAGTGCAGCCTGCCCAAGAATGGCGCCGCTCACATGGAAAGCTGATACAACAAGATGAGACAACAAAAAGAAACACAGATTCCTGGTGCCACTGATAAGGATAGAAGTGGTCACAGAAGAACACAAAGTATAGGGACACAGAGAGCAGACAATGGGGGTGGCGGGGAGAGGGAAGGGGAGAGAAATACAAAACAAAAAAAATTAATATGAAAGGTTTTTAGGATTCAGATCAAATGAGGAAACATAGATGTATGTCCCCCATCTCATTCCAGGCATATGTACTGAGAGAATATTGGGTGGAGGAATCACCCCCACTGTTGAAATAGTTGGGTTTTCTTTTTATTATTTCATTGTGCATATAATTGAATTCATGTAAATGAAATGCAACTCCATATCCATAATACATATGCACTATATTTATATGTTTTTATTATGATGCTGGCTTGTCTGCTGCAAAAAAAAAGGAATTGAAAATTAAATAGGAAAAATGTATTACTTTAAATGTGGCACCATGGCTTCATTGCTTTTTTTCAGGTTCTGAATGTTATGCACAAGGATGGCTTTTATTTTTTTAAAGATTTGTTTTATTTATTTATTTCTCTCCCTTCCCCCCCGCCCCCCACCCCGGTTGTCTGTTCTCTGTGTCTATTTGCTGTGTCTTCTTTCTTTGTCTGCTTCTGTTGTCAGCGGAATGGGAATCTGTGTTTCTTTTTGTTACATCATCTTGTTGTGTCAGCTCTCCATGTGTACAGCACCATTCCTGGGCAGGCTGCGCTTTCTTTTGCGCTGGGCAGCTCTCCTTATGGGACGCACTCCTTGTGTGTGAGGCTCTCTCTGTGGGGGACACCCCTGCATGGCAGGGCACTCCTTGCTCGCATCAGCACTGCACGTGGGCCAGCTCCACATGGGTCAAGGAGCACCGGGGTTTGAACTGTGAACCTCCCATGTAGTAGGCAGACGCCCTAACCACTGGGCCAAGTCCACTGCCAAGGATGGCTTTTAAAAGTAGGATTCTGTTACAGACAAACATTGGAAGGAGCTGAGCTTTAAACATGTTTCTGGCAGTGGGGGTGGCATTGTATATAGATCTGGCCTCCCTTTTTTTTTTTAGCAATCTATTTTAATGATCTGACCTCACTTTTTTTTTTCCCAAACAAAAGGTCTCACATATTTATTACTGAACCAACTTATTTATGCCAAAACATAAAACAAAAATAAGAACAGCATTTTCCTCCAATAAAGTCCAACTGTTAAGAAAGGGTCTCCTTGAACAAGGTGTAAGTGAACTCAATACAGTGTAAACATGTGAGTTATTACATGTGCGTTTCCTTACAGACCCAGCTTGGTTCTTCTCCAACGTCTTTTCTTGGAGTTGTTCCTGATTTTATTGCCTGTTTTCATTCTAATCCATTGACGAATGGGACGATTCTGTTTTTGTTTCTTGGCCAGGAATCGCTTGATTCTAAAAGTCTTGTGAGAAGACATGGCGAAGCTAGAAGTCAAATGCACTCATGATGGCAGACGAAGACAGAGAAAGACCTGGCCTCACTTTTAATTTGCCTGGTCCCTGTGACCTCCAGTATACACTCCAGAATTGCTGTCTAGGTAGATTGCAGGCAGCAGCAAAGTGCAACCTTTATCCTTCATGGTTTCAGTGATGTTCCAAGTGTAATGACCATAAAAATTTGTATTGTTTCATCCATGTGAAAAAGGTGGTTTATGAAAAAACCATAGATATATAAATTGTAAACTTTTATTTATTTAGATTGCATCAGATTACACTTAGTTTGAACTTCTTAGAAAGGTATTGATTTTTTTTAAAAGAGGCATTCTCGAGCTCTCAGTTCCATGTGAATCAAATGTTTTCTGCTTAGGCATACTACTAATTTTTTCTGGTACCAGTCCTTGTTTATTTTTATTTCTTTATTTTTTTAAAGATTAAAACAAATTTTTTAAAAATTTATTTCTCTCCCCTTCCCCTCCCCCCCCCCAGTTGTCTGTTCTCTGTGTCCATTCGCTGCATGTTCTTCTTTGTCCACTTCTGTTGTTGTCAGTGGCATGGGAATCTGTGTTTCTTTTTGTTGCGTCATCTTGTTGTGTCAGTTCTCCGTGTGTGTGGCGCCATTCCTGGGCAGGCTGAACTTTCTTTCGCGCTGGGTAGCTTTCCTTACAGGGTGCACCCCTTGTGCATGGGCCTTCCCTACACCAGTCCTTGTTGTAGTACTTCAGATTCTTTCATTTCTGTGGATTATCATTAACCAAATTCTGCAACTATTTTAAAAATATTGATTTTCCATATTCCAACTCTGTTAATACTGAACTATCCATGTTTCAGCAAAATATTTAGTCTTATAAAAGAATGAAAATAAAAATAACACCTTTTTGTTTTGTTTTCACTAAGAAACTGAGTGTATTTTTGCATATATGCATATATTGAAGAGAATTCTTAATCTCAATTATCTGTCAGGTAAAAAGAGTTTTCAAGAAAGTAAAGTCTTCAAAGTAATGCTGCACTTTTTTTTTTTAATTCCCCTCCCACTCCCCAACCCCCCCTCCCCCGCCATGGCTTGCTTACTGTCTACTCTCTGTGTCCATTCGCTGCATGCTGTTCTGTGTTTTCACTTGTCTCCTTTTTGTTGCGTCACCTTGCTAAGTCGGCTCTCTGTGGCTCTTGCGGGCCGGCGGTTCTCTGCGGCTTGCAGGAGAGCCCGCCTTCACAAGGAGGTCCCAGGACGTGAACCCAGGGCCTCCCATATGGTAAACAGGAGCCCAGCTGATTGAGCCACGGCTACTTTCCAGTGCTGGGCTTTTATTAAAATGGAAATATAGTTTGTCTATCTATGGGGGCACCTCACAGGCACAGATACTTTTGGTCATTGAAAATACATAATGGGAAGCGGATTTGGCTCAACTGATACAGCATCTGCTTACAACATGGTAGGTCCAGGGTTCAAACCCAGGGCCTCCTGACCTGTGTGTGGTGAGCTGGCCCATATGCAGTGCTGATGCATGCAAGGAGTGCTGTGCCACGCAGGGATGTCCCCCACATAGGGGAGCCCCACACGCAAGGAGTGCACCCCGTGAGGAGAGCCACCCTGTGTGAAAAAAGTGCAGCCTGCCCAGGAGTGGCACCACACATATGGAGAGCTGATGCAGCAAGATGACACACCAAAAAAAAGGAGATGCAGTTTCCCAGTGCTGCTGACAAGAATACAAGCAGACACAGAAGAATACACAGTGAATGAACACAGAGAACAGACAATGGGGGGGTAGAGAAATAAATAAAAAATCTTAAAAATACATGGGAAGGGCCTGGTTATGAGATTATATCTGATTTACCTGCATAAGGGCAAAAATAATGATTTCCCCCTCATATAATGTTATTTTTTTTCTTTTGATAAAGGTAATATATTGTTTGGATTTTTACAGTGACAGTGCACCCATACTTGTGTAATGTGAAGAAAAGTTAAAAATAAAAGTAGTATATATTATAGAGATTTGGAAGCCACACATTTTCCCAAAATGTAAAAAAAAAAAAAAGGGGAGGGGGAGAAAAATTGCTTCTATCCAAAATAATCTCTCTCGATACTTTTGGATATTTATCCTTCTATCCAAAATAATCTCTCTCGATACTTTTGGATATTTTCTTTTTCCTATGCACATGTACATGCAAACACATGTAATTTAGATCATAGAGTTGATATAAATTTTGAATCCTTTTTTGACTTAGCATTAATTATATTGTGAATGTTTTCCTATTTGATGAAAGATCACAGAGTATAAAGCTCTTCCCAGCTATCCATTTGGCAATTTTTAAATTCAGGAGTGAGAAAAAAAATCTTACCTGAACATTAAATTGTTGGAAATTGAGAAGCTTGTATTGATATAGCTGAAAAGTGTTTTAATATTATTTCTTCTTCAATAGTAGAGAGAGAAAAGAGGAAAGATGAGTTACTTGACATTGCAAAGTCAAAGCAAGCACGCACAAACACTGAACTGCATAATCTGAGACAGGTATGTCCTTGACTATACTCCATTAGAAGGGAAATTTTTGTAAACATTAGGAAAAGTTTGAGACTGTCGATTTTGTTTATGATGCTTTTGGAGTTTTAACTACATTAGACTTATCATGATTAGCATCAGTAGATAGGAATTTTACTTATGGTTATTGAAAGTTACGAGACTGATTTACTGGCAATATCTGAGTGCTAACACATGGAAAATAAAAATAAACATTGAACATATTTCTCTGGTCACTGTGATTTGACTGTTTTAAGGTTTGAAAGTGCCAAATTAAAAGTGTACAATTTAGTTTTATGGTTACATTTTATATTGATTTTTCAATATCTGTGGGCAGATTTATGTAAAGCAACAGAGTGATCTGCAGTTTCTTCATTTCAATGTGGAAAATTCTCAGGAATTAATACAGTTATATGACTCAAAGACAGAGGAGTCAAAGGCTCTGGAATCCAGGTAATCTTAGTAAAATGCTGTCTATGTGATCTTGTGTTTTATTCAGTCAATAATATACAATACTTATCGGGGGCCATTGCCTACTAGTGTTCCCTATATAGCAGGGAATAAATATATGTCAACTAGTAATTGTCATTGTACTTCTAGGTTGTAGTAAGACCTGATCTTGGAATTTGAGGCATTATATTAATTTAGTCACTTGTTAGAAGTAAATTCATTAGTGTTTTTGGGTAGATGGCTTTGAATTAAAGTAGAAACTACAGAGATGATTAATTTATTCAGCAAATGTTTATTTTGTAGTCACAGCGTTCTAAGCACTGGGCTAGAAATAGGAAATACAAAGATCAATAGGACATCATACTTAGCTATAAGAAATAAACGCTAAATAATGGTTTAAATAACTGCAGTTGGAGTTCAAAGGAGGAGAAATGTCATTTCTAGCTGAGGGCGATCACTACTCTTAACCTAATTTTCCTGTTTTTCTTGTTATTGTAAGGGGATGTCTTCTCTTGCTTATGACAAGCAGTGTATTTGAATTAAATTGGTTTCTGTAAAATTAAAATATGAACATGAAGTATGGTTTAATTTAATAGGCACATAACTAAATTTGGTCTACTTTTCCTAGCAGAAATGTTGCAGTCACGAAAAGTAAGAGGGGTTAATGAATTTCCCCCCAACTACATGTAGCTGCAAAGACTGGACTTGACTGGAGGCAGTTTCTTTCCCAGGGCGAATGGAATTCAGAATAGCGGTAGTTAGTAGTTGTCAGGAGGGAGTGTAAGAAGCAATTATTATAGCAGGCAGTGCGAATGGGAATTAAATTGCACTGTTCTGTGCTTGCTGTACTTTTTTTTTTTTCCTTTTGTACATTCTTCTATTGCTCTGCATTACAGCCCCTGCCACTGCCAGGAAACACCAAACCAATTCAGGTTTGTAGGCAATAAGAACTTGCAGGCAATGGGAAGCAGACGTGGCTCAACTGGTAGATCGTTCGCCTACCATATGGGAGGGACTAGCGATGGAGACCCAGGGCCTCCTGACCTGTGGGGTGAGTTGGCCCATGCGCAGAGCTGCCGTGCGCAAGGAGTGCTGTGCCGCACAGGGGGAGTGTGCCCTGCAAGAGAGCTGCTCCGTGTGAAAAAAGTGCAGCCCACCCAGGAGTGGCGCTGCACACGGAGAGCTGATGCAGCAAGATGACGCAACAAAAAAGAGACGCGGTTTCCCGGTGCCACCGAGGGTGCAAGTGGGCTCAGAACACACAGCGAATGGACATGGAGAACAGACAATGGGGGATGGGGAAGGGAGGAGAAATAATTTTTTTCTTAAATAAAAAAAAAACAACTTGCAGGCGAAAGCCCCTAACAGGTTAGCTCATTATCCTATTTGCACTTCACTGCCACTGGGAAGTACCTGGACTAAATGAGTTGAGGTTATTCTATAAAAACTTAAAAGTCTTATGCCATTATAGAAGGAGGGAGTTGAGTTTTCCTAGGGAGCAGAATTCTACATATCAGAATAGTAAATACATGTGACATGAAAACTTTAAAGGATGAATTATTTAAAAGGTTTATCACATTTATGTAGTAGTCTTTATTTTATGCACATATGTTATTTCTTAGATCAGCTTTTAATATATAAGTTATCTAGCAGATTTTGTAGAGGGACTGTAATGAATGCTGTGTGGTAAACACATTTATTACTTTCCAGTTTATCTTGTACCCTGACTCTTCCTCTTTTATCCTCGTTTCATCTCTTATTTGTGGTAAAACTAACAGAATTAGGAAAGGCTATGTCAGATCGATCAGCAAGTGTTTATAAAACACTTAACATAAAGTGTGTTGTAGGTACAAGATAGATTGAAAAATAGCCTCTGCCCATAAGAAACAGAAGAGTCTATTGAGAAGACAGGAAATACGAATGAAACCATGAGCAATATAGTTGTAATAGGAAATCATCCGTACAATTAATTAGATAGTATTATAGTTAGGTAATGGATTTGTGATGTGGACAGTAAGAAGTGCAGGAATGGGAGCAGATATGGCTCAAGCAGTCAAGCACCCGCCTTCCACATGGGAGGTCCTGGGTTTGGTTCTCTGTGCTTCCTGGAAAAAAAAAAAACGTAGGGAAGCCAATGTGGCTTAGTGGTTGAGCGCTGGCTTCCCACATATGAGGTCCCGGGTTCAATCCCTGGCCCTTGGTACCTCAAAAAAAAAAAAAAAAAAAATTGCAGGAGTTGAGGGAAGAGGAAGCAAGTGTGGGCTCTGGTTATTAGAAAGGCTTCCTGGAGGAGGCAGGGTTAGAATTATGGGCTTTGAAGAAAAAAATAAATATCTTATGTTTCATTTCAAACAAGTCACTTTGGGATTTAGCTTTACTACTGTGGTTTATGTGAAATATTTAGAATGATAGTATCAAATATATCTTATAACTTCTGTTTTTTGTAATACCATTATAGCAGAGACATGTGTTTATCAGACCTTGAAAATAACTACCCAAAAGTCGATGTTAAGAAGGAGAGAAATCAGAAGTTATTGGTTAAGGACCAAAAATTTGAGACTATGTTGGTTCACCAAAATAAGTCAGACAAGAACTCTTTTGATGTATGCGAAGGGAAGAAACCACAGGTTAATCCTTTATTTGGGGAAAAAAGTATAACTGCTATTTCATGTCTGTTTACAAAAGAGTCAGCAGAGAACCCAAAGTCCTGGTCTCTTGGAGAAAAAATCCAGATGGAACCTGAAAACAAAAGTGCCTTGTGCAAGATTCATGCAGAATCACCAAAAGGTAACGAAATAGGAATTCAGAATGGAAAGAAACAACTATCTGAAGCATCTTTATCTGATGAAAAGCAGTGGCATGATCTCAATGTTTACCTGGGCCTGGCCAACTGTTATGGTTCAAAACAACAAAAAAAGCTGGATGTGGAATGTCAAGATCAGATCGAAAGGTCTGACATCTCATGTTGTCAGAGAAGTGAAGCCTGTCTGGATGACAGTGACATTTGTGAAGCTAAGTGCTGCCACCCTAGTAACTTCATAATTGAAGCTCCAGGCCACATGTCTGATGTAGAGTGGATGAGTATTTTCAAGCCTTCTAAAGTGGAGAGAATTGTTCGCCATAAATCTGTGTGTACTTGTTCAGAAAACATCAGTAGAACAAAATCTAACTCCTCAACAAGGTTAGTGATGGTTCATGTTTGCAGACACGCAGGAGAGCATACACACAATATGTAGAAACTGGAAGGGCTGCAATAACCACATCAGGCCTATTGTGAACTGAAAGTAGTCCTTGAAAACAGAAATATGTTCTTATTTAAGAGAAATGATTTATTCTTTGCATCACAAGATAGACTGTTGAGTCTTTCGTTTTAGAGAGACCTTTATTAAATTCCGTGAAAAGTTTGTACCTAGAATGGCTTCTGAGGCAAAGGTTTTATTTAAAGACAAAAACAATTGATAATAGTTTGGCAAGTAGGTTGTATTAAAAAACAAATGGGTGGGGCAATGTTCAGAATGGAATGCTGCCTTGGAGCATTCCTCACCCCAGGATCTGCTTTGAATGGACAAGCTGAGGCACTCCTGTCCAGATTGCATTACCTAGACTCGATATAACGATTTCTCTTTGCCCTTATCCAGGGTGGCTTGGCATGATTACATAGCCAACTGCTTCTGCCTTTATGTTCCATTTATATTTATTTTCTACTTTATGTTTCCCAAATTTTCTTACGTCTTTAATCATGCATGAGAAAGATTATTTGTATTTAACCTAGTTGCTGGAAATGATTGGGTTTTTTGTTTTTGTTTTTGGATTAGTTATTAGCATATGCTGCATGGTTCAAGCTTATTGTTAGAATTGCTGAATCTTGTAATTGAATGGAGCTATAATAATGTCTGCTATTTTTAAATAAAGCATACCTCTTCAATCTTAGAGGAAGGATGAAGTTTCTATATTGAGAGCCTTATTTGAATCATTGCATTGACTTTCATAGGACTTTATGATTAAAATTCCTTTCTGGTTTTTATATATTTGGATTCTTTGGCCCTTTTAGAAGCTTGCGTCATTTACAATCATCCAGATATTTATTCTGTCAGTTGCAAAATTAAAAAGCAAACTAAATGCCATCTATTCATATTTGATTTTAAAGATCTTTAAATAATTGCAGGTATCAATAGGGCACAACTGTTTTCCACTACTAAACATAACTCTCATGTACTAAGGGGAAAACTTTAGTCAGGTGGTTTTAAGAGCTTGGTGGACATGTATTAAATATAATGTAGGAACAAAATTCAAGTTTAACTTAAGGGTTTTCTTTTGAGGCCCTTTTTAAAACCTCTCTGACTTGAAGTAATTGAATTGGCTGCTTGTTCTGCCAGCAGAGGCACATGCCAAGGCATCACATGACAAATATGTGATTATGTAGAAAAGATAATTGTGTTTTCCTATTTTTCCTTAGATTATAAGAACTTGTATGCCTACTTTATTATCTGACTAAAATGTTGCCATTTGTGAATATTACCCTTGTGGGAGAAGAAACCTGGGTGGCCTGCTCACGCTCAGTTTTATAGGACCAGGGGACAGTTCTCTGACCTGTTCCAGAGCAGCTTTTGCTCTTATACTCTCCTTTGAGCCTAGAACTTTTAATAACACACCAAGGAGATTATGGGTGTTTGATCCTAAATACTGAGTACTTATAGAATTAATGAGCTGCAACAATGCCTTTCTACTTTCACAAAAGGACTTTTAAAAAATCATGAACAAAAAATATGTCTCATAAACCAGAAATCTAAAATTTTCATGACAAGGCTAAGCCTATACTATGTTAACTTTTCTCTTCCCTTTTGGATGATGCTGTTCCTGCAACTTCCTTTATGTTTGTTTGTTTGTTTGGGGGTATGTGTGTGTGTGAAATTATCTTTTTTGTAGTTACGTTAACCAAGAGTTTTAATTCTTACTTGCAAAGGGTATGCATTAATTTATAATATTTTACTCTCCTCACAAAAAGAAATATTTTTAAAATCCTGTTGAGATGCTTTTAAGTACAAGAATGCTGATGCTATATGTTCGGTACTGTTTTAAGACATCTGTTTCTATTTGGTTTTATGATCAATAGTGAGCCAGTTGCCATCCAGCATTCCCTTTGTTTGAGTTCCTCAAAATCTACCTTAAGAGGGGATGAGAATTTCATAGAGAAAGACACCTCTTCTGATAAAAAGAACTCACCTAAGATTTTATTAATCAACAAAGATGCAGCCTTTCCTGGTGAAAAGGTTTGTATTTATTTAGAAATAACCACCTTATTCAAGCAAGACCTTCTCATCAAGGTGCTCTTAATTCTTTAGCATTACTAACTAATTTTGGCCATTCCTCAATTTTTATTAGAGGACTTGAAAATTCCCCTTTTTTTCTCCTTTCAAAAATGATATTACTTTTTGTAAACGTGACATATTCTCATTGTAAAAAATATACACCAAGATAATATTGCCCAGATAATATTACCTGTGCCAAGCTACTGCTGCCTTCCAACACACATAACCTGGCAACACTATAGTCTTCAGAGAACCATAATAGGCATAGTTTTGATAAGTGTTAGTTCTCAGAGAAAACTAAAACTGGCAGAGCAATGAAAGGAGGTATATACCAGCCATACCAAAGGAATATTGTCTCATTGGATTGAGTCAGCTAGAATTGCTTCTGTCAGTTGAAAACAAAGCTACAAATATATGACAGATTAACACATGAAAAGATGCTTCACATCATTAGTCATTAGGGGAATGCAAATTAAAACCACTATGAAATACTATTTCATATCTGTTAGAATGCCTACAGTTAAACAAATTTTTCATACCAAATGTTGATGAGAATCTGGAGCATCTAAAACTTTCATATACTGATGATGGTGGGAATGTAAAATGGTAGAACCATTTTGGAAAACAATTTGGCAGTTATTTAAAAAGTTAAATATACACCCCTCTTAAGATCCAGCCATTCCACTTCTAGGTAGTTAACTGAAGAGAAATGAAAACTTATGTTTACATAAAGACTTGTACATAAATGTTCACGCAGCTTTATTCTTATTAGCCAAAAGCCTGGAAACAGCCCAGATGTCCATCAACAGGTAAATGAATAAACAAACTGGTATATCCATACATTAGTATACTTCTTAGCAATAAAAAGGAGTGAACTATTGATGTACACAGTGTGAGTGAATCACAAAATAATTAAGCTGAGTGAAAGAAGCCAGTCAGACAAAATTACTACCGTATGAATCTGTTATATAAAATTTTAGAAAATGCAAACTAATCTCTAGTGACAGTAGTTCATTCTTTGAGGATGGAAAGAACAGAGGGAGGGGTTAAAAAGGCCACAAGGAAACTTCTGGGGTGATGGGGATGTCTTGATTGTGGTGATGGTTTCATGGGTATATACATTTTTCAAAATTCTTCAAATTATACAGTTTAATTGTCTGTCAGCTATAACTCAACAAAGCTGTTATTTTTTTAAAGCTTTAAATATGAGCTCTTGGAGACCCTTTTTCAATTTTTGCACCTATTTTTCTGATGCAGTCTATCACATTGCTTTCCTACACTGTATTGAGACAGATGTATTCATTCAACACCTATATTTATGACTCATCTTTTAGGTGCCTAACCAGTAGTGATCATTGTTCATTGATAATTAGAAAGTTGAGAAAAATTAGCCAAAGTCCTTTTGAGAACAGGTGGCAGTAACTTATTTCCATGCTAAAAATCATGATGCCAAAGTTGAATATTAAATAAGAATAAATTAAAGCACATATCTACTATTTCCGGTCTTTAGTGCTGAAGAAAAATTTCATTTTGCAAGTATTTTGACTGCTACTTAGGCCCTTGAAAAGTTGATTTAGGAGACCTAAACAAAGGCCAGGATTCTTTCCTATAGATGTTACTTAATTAGTAACTTCTGTTCAAGTCAAATTATTCAGCTGGGTAGTGTCTAAGAATTAAAAAGAACTTAGTAAGGTATTTGATGTACTGCTTTGTTTTATAATACCTAAAGTCAAAGAAATGTTAATAAGAAGTTAACATTTGTGTCTGTAATGTTGTTTATAACTATATATTTTTAAATGCTTCTGATTTCATGGTTGCCTAAATTGTGTTACTTTCCTAGGATGATTTTTCTCCCACAAGTAAGCTTCAGCGTTTGCTGGCAGAGTCTCGTCAGATGGTTACCGACCTGGAGCTGAGTACTCTGCTCCCCATTAGCTCTGAGAGGGTCAGCAGCAGTGCCAAAAATGTACGTGTTTATTTTTCTTCTGACTAAGTTTGTTGTGTCTGATAACTCCATTGAGTACTGGTGTACTCCTGCGCAGGGTTGCACTCCTTGCGTGGGGGGGCACCCCTGTGCAGAGCGACACTCCTTGTGCACAGCAGCACTCCATGTGTATTAATTACCTGCATAAAGTTGTATCACCATCACTATTTATTTCCAATGGTTCTCATCACCCCAAATAGAACCTCTGCATCCATTAAGTAGTAACCCCCCATTTCTCCGTCCCTCATCCCCTGATAACCTCTGATCAGTTTTCTCTATGAATTTGCCTATTATAGGTATCTCATATAAGTAGAACCATATCGTATTTTTCATTTTGTTTTTGGCTTATTTCACTTAGCATGTTTTCAAGGTCCATCCATATGATAGCATGTAGCAGAACTTCATTCCAATTTTTGGCTGAATAATATTTCATTGTATAACTATGCCACATTTTGTTTATCATTTCATCTGTCCTTGGACACTGAAGTTGTTTCTGTCTTTTGGTTATTGTGAGTAATGAGCCTATGGACATTGGTGTACAAGTATCTGTTTAAGTTCCTGTTTTCAATTCTTGTGGGTATGTGCTAGGAGTGGAAGTGTCAAGCCTATGGTAATTTTGTGTTTAACTTTTTTTCTTTTTACTTTTTAAAATTGTGGTAACGTTAGCAGAATGCTCTGGGTTCTGGGCTTCTAGGTTCTTGGCTTTGTCCCGTAAAAGGCATGCCATAGCAGGGAGGCAAAGGAGTAAAGCCTTTGATGAGAAACATCAAAAGAAAAACAGTACACAACGCTAGACTTGGTTGCAGGCATGCTGCAGGGTGAGATGTGCATGTGGGGTCCTGAGTTAGGCCTTTTTAAGGCCATTCCTCCTTCCCTTTCCTAATGTTGGGGAGGGGCCCCAGCTGTTTGTTATTCTGATTGGTTGCCCTACCTGTTAGCTCTTAGGGGTCCAATGGGGAGGCCTGTTGTTTGGAGGTTTCCAGGACTTCCCCTTGACCACAGAAAGAGTTCCAAATGGGTTGTCATGGCCAGGGTCTAGGTGGGGTCTTGCCAGCTTTGTTCTTTAGTAGCAGCCTTCCCTTCAGCAGGGTTTCCAGATAGGGTCTCACAGCCATGTTCTCTGCTGGGTCCCAGCTGTGATTTGTCTTCTCTTCTCCTTATATTAACCTACCTCAATAAAAATACACATAACATGAAAGCATTTTAGCTATTTTTAAGTGTACAATTTGGTGACATTAAGTACAATGACAGTGTTATGTCATTTTTACCACTGTTGATTTCTAAAACATTATCATCATTGCAAGCAGAAACTCTGTACTCAGCAATAACTCCCCGTTCCACCCCCAACCCCTGGTGACCCTATTCTGCTTTCTGTCTGTATGAAATTGCCAGTTCTATGTACCTCATATAAGTACAGTCTTAAAACAATATTTGTCCTTTAGTGTCTGGCTTATTTCATTTAGCATTATTTTTTAAGCTTCATACATGTGTCTGAACTATGTTTAATTTTCTGAGGAACTGCCAGGCTGTTTTCCACAATGGCTCCATTTTTTACATTCCCCATCAGTAATGTGCACCTACACTTATTTTCCATTTATTAAAAAGTAATAGCAGGGAGTAGAGGTGGCTCAGACGTATAAGCGCCTGCTTCCCACATGGGAGGTCCCAGGTTTGGTTCCCTGAAAAATCAAACAACAAGCAAACAAATGAAAAAACCCAAGTCAGGGGAGCCAGTGTGGCTCAGTGGTTGAGCACCAGCTTCCCACATATGAGGTCCCGGCTTCAATCTCCAGCCCCAGTACCTCAAAAAAAAAAAGTAATATCCATCCTTAATTAAGGTTTTGATTTGCATTTCCCTAATGGATAATCATGCTGACAATTTTTCATGTGCTTCATCATGTATATATATTCTTTGAAAATATGTCTATTCAAGTCCTTTGCCCATTTTTAAATTGGGTTGTCTTTGACTTGTTGAATTGTAGGAGTTCTTTATGTATTCTCGATGTTAAACCATTATTGGATATATGGTTTCCATATATTTTCTTCCCTGATGTTGATTATCTTTTTACTTTCTTGATAATATTATTTGATAAACGGAAGTTTTACATTTCATAAATCCAGTTTCTTTTAATTAGTTTGCCTAAATGTGTGGGTTTATTTCTGAATTTTCAGTTCTATTCCATTAGACTGCTTATCTGTTTTTATGCCAGTACCACAGTAAACAGTGTATTCTGAAGAGCAGAAATCTCTAATTTTGATGAAGTCCAGTTCATCAGGATGTTGTTGTTTTTAATAGTGCTTTTGGTGTCCTAAGAAATCTTTACCAGCATCATTTGTTGAAAAGGTCATCCTTTTTCCTTTGAATTACTTTTGGCACCTATGTGAAAAATTAGTTCACCCCATATTCTTGGGTCTACCTCTGGACATTCTGACTAGTTCCATTGATCTGTTTGCCTATCCTTACACCAATGCCATACTGTATTGATTACTTTAGCTCTACAGAGAGTCTATGAAATCAGATAGTGGAAGCCCTCCAACTCTGTTCTTCCTCTTCAAAATATGTTCAGGTCAGTTTGTCAGTTATTACAAAGGTTTCTTCTGGTGTTGTGGTTGTGATTTCATTGAATCTGTAGATTAATTTTGGGAAAATTGATATCCATGAACAGAGTATATCTATTTTTTAAGCTCTTCTTTCATTTTTCTTAACCACTTTTTGCAGGTTTCATTGTAGAGAACTTGTACATCCTTTGTTAAATTTATCCCTATTTTTTTATTGATCCATAGTTTTTTTTAAAGATGTATTTATTTTTCTTTTTATTTTATTTATCCCCACAATCTTATATATGTAGTACCACCCAAATTCATGTTTTACATGAGGTTTTACTATCTTATACAGTCCCATGTTACAATTTTTAGCTTTCCTTCTAATAATATACATGACCTTAGACTTTACCTTTCAACCACTGTCATACCCATATAATAGCACTGCTAGTTACAAACACCATGATATGCTGTAACCGTTTATATTTATTTCTAAAGATTTACAAACAACCTTTATACTAATTCTGCACAGAGTAACCCTCAGCTTTCCATTCTTTACCCTTGACCTCTGTTCTAATTATTAATTCCATGAGTTTACACAATATATTTACTTCATAGTAGCTCAGTCATACAGACGCCTTTTGTGTCTGGCTTGCTTTACTCAAAATAATGTCCTCCAGGTTCATCCATATTGTCATATGCTTTACAACTTCATTTCTTCTTATTGCTGCATAATATTCCATTGTGTCTGTACACCACAATTTATTTATCCATTCATAAGTTGATGGACATCTGGGTTGTTTCCAACTTTTGGCAATTGTAAATAATGCCTCTGTGAACACTGGTGTGCAGGTGTCTGTTCATGTCAGTTCTTGATATATCCCTAGTAATGGTATTGCCAGGTCACATGGCAAATCTATAAATATATATATTTTAATTGAGATATAATTTTCTTGCCATATAATTTACCCTTTTAAAGCTTACAGTTCAGTGGTTTTTAGTATTTTCACAAAATTGTGCAACCATCACCACTGTCTAATTCCAGAACATTTGCTTTGCATCATCTTGAAAAGACAACCCTGTATGCATTAGCAGTCACCCCATTACCTCTTCCTCCAGCCCCTCTGCCAACCAGTGATCTATTTTCTGTCTCGCTGAATTTGTTGGGCAGAAATTTTTATTCAGAGATTATTGAATGGAATTCAGAGGATCCATGAACTTTGATAGAAAACAAATTATATGTAAGTTTATTTTTATTAACCTGTATTTGGAATTTAGCATTTTCTTCAATTATGAATGTAGGAAACAAACCATAGCAATATGTAATACCTGTGACTTTTCCACCTGTAGAAATCACAGATGGTTTCATAGCACATTATAGTTACTGCAGATATTTTCACTAACTCAAGCTATTAGATAATGCTAGATCTCATTATTTAATGCATTAATAAAGAGTGTGTATTATATCACAATTTTATTTAATATTTTGATCACCACTGTTAATTTTGCTATAATGTAACAGATAGGTTCCCCCAAATCACAGTGCTAGGCAAAATCATACAATAGAACATCAGGGAGTTATTGCTTAATAGGTACAGAGTAGCTGTTCAGGGCGATGAAAAACTTTTGGAAATAGATAGTGGTAGTAATGAAATTGCTCTAAAATTTTTTTGTGGTGATGAATGTGCAACACTGATTATACTAAAAGCCACAGATTGTATGCTTTGGATAGATTGTATGGTATGTGAATATATCTCAATAAAACTGCTTTAAAAAAGGTAGTGGTAATGGTTGCACACACAATATTGTGAATGTAATTAACGCCACTGGATTGGACATGTAAAAATGATTAAAATGTTAAGTGTTTTATATATATAGATATATATATCTATCTATATATATATCTTAGCATAATAAAAATCGCAACACAAGGCTTATGGTAAAATGGGATTATGGGGAAAAACTCAAAAACTTCATCACTGACTTAAAAAAAAAACAGCATAAAGGTGGTAGGACAGTTTTACACATGTTAAATGGTTTAAGAAGTACCTAACTACCACCATAAATATGACACTTGAACCTTGAAAAAGACCTGAAGTTTGTTTGTGGAAGTGGGCATCACAGGGCTTGCAGCTTTTGAGTTATTGTGAAGCAGTGGAAATTTCTTTGAAATCAGATGGTGAGTTGTAAGAGCAGGCATGGATCCGTAACTGTGATGCAGCTGTTAAGAGTTTGGGGCGGGGGGCTAGTTTTGTGTATCCCTACATGGCTCAGTTCAGCTGGGTACAGTTCATCTAGTGTTTCTTGTGGATGAAATTGCACCTTAGCAAAAGCAAATTTTATGTTATGCTCAAAGTGTTTAATTGTATTTTGGACAAATTCATGTTTCCAAAACAAGTGTTGTAGGAGAACTGTGTTTCAGTCAGAACTGCCTGGTAGATAGACTCCACTTCATCATCATGGCTTCAGGCTCTTCTCTTATTCTCTTCTTTGGGAGTTTATGTAAAATTCTTACCAAAGATATGATCGATGCTTCTCTCATTTTTATCCTCATAGCATGTCTATGTGTGTGTATTTGTGTATTTATCTCCATCACATATACATGGTACATCATACACGATCCATCATACATACATGAGAGCCGATTACATACATGTCTTCTTGTTCCACTCTGAGCATTCAAGTTGGCATCCCCAGTTGTAGCACAGAATCTGATACAGGGAATGTTGGCTGCTCAGTAAAGACCTTGAATTAGGTAGGAGATGTGCAGAAACACATCCAGGTATCCTCTCCTTCTCCTCGTTTTAAAAAATATAACACCAAACACTGCTAACTCAGCACTCAGTAGGTACCTGCAGAGACAGTACTTTAGTTGTTAATTATTAATTAATGACCATCTACATTAAAAGGTTGCCGCAGAGTATGTAATAAGACTGTAAGAACCAATTATATTTGGGCATTAGCTGATTGGCAGTTTAGCCATAATGCATATGGTAAGGCAGACAGAGCAGTCCTACTAAGAGATTAGAAAATAGCCCCACACATAAATAGGAAATCAGTAAATCTTTGTTGAATAAATATATGGATGGATAGATGGTAGTTGTGTGGAATTACTTTGCTTTATTTCATTAATTCCCATAGGTCTTTTAAAGGCATTTCTGCTATATTTGTGTATATTCTTCTTAAGTATTTTCTAGTTTCTCTAACCCCCAGGTACTTATTTGGGGATTGTTTTTGTAGAACTTAGACTTCTCAGAAGAGTCAGCTCAAAAAAGTACCCTGACAATTGAGGAAAACAAAAGTTGACTTCAATACTCACTGTGATCATGGGTAAGTCACCTTTGTTTATCTCTCCTTATATCTCGATTGATATTTAATAAGTAACTTGGGAACACTGATAATGTAGAGTCAAGGCCATGCATTTGACCTATAATCCTTTCTCTTTTGCTTGGTGTATTTATACATAACTTCCAAATTTCTATTACTTGCAAGAGAAATACAGATCAAAAGTTCTTATTCTTAATACCCTAGGGTTTTCAATCTAAGGAAGTGAATACATGGATAATAGCTTTACAAACTAGAATCTAAGTGAACATTTCAGCATTTCATCTGAATGTCTGTCTGGAAAGAAATCCTTAGATATGGTTTCAAGTTTTATAAAAAAGTATATTAAAAAAAAAGTATATTGATCCAGTAAGCACTTTCTTGGTTTGTAATTTCTTCTATAGAGCCTTCATTTCATATGCAGTTTTTTTCAGAATCCTGTTTGATAAGTTAAAAGGGGTAGTTGTTTCAGATGTTTTTATTGTAAGAATGAAAGTATTTAAAAACTTCTGCGGGGAGCAGTTGTAGCCCAAGTGATTGAGCAACTGCTTCTCACGTACAAGGTCCCAGGGATGAGGTCCTGGGTTTAATCCCTGGCCCTGGTACCTCAAAATAAAGCAGTAAACCTAGGTAGCTCCCCCTTTTCCCTTTCTCTCTTTACTGAGTTTTTATATTTATAATATTTCGTTTTACTGTATGTTGATGAAAATCAGAATGTATATTAACATATTAGATATGGATAGGGCTCACCATCCCATGCCTGTTGACCTTGATTTTCTTAACTTGTGTTTCCTTCCTCCAGAAGCAGATTGCTCATCTGTGCAGAAGGCAGGAAGCAGACATCAACACCGAATACTTAATCTTGAAAACAAAAAGAGGATTTTAATCTTTTGTAAGCAACATGTAAAAGGGGAGCAGAAACTGAAATATAGTTTTTTAAACATCTGTGTTTTGTTTTCAGGTTAACCATTTTCATGGTTAAGAAATACAAAATTTGGAAATTAAGCCTTACTGTGTGTGTGTGTGTATATATATATATATATACACACACATACACAAACCTGAAATTATGCTAAGGAAAAAAAAAGACTGTAAAGATATGGACTACAGTTAAATACTAGAGAAGCAGCTCTTTAAAGTGTGAACATAAAATAGAGAACCCCCTGCATTGGTAATTAATGGTATAAAATCCTATTTTAACTTTCTGAATTTTTTAAACCTGTGCATACATTCAAATAATAACAAGTAGCTTATCAGAGTTAGTTGCAGATATATGAAAAATCACATTCTCTTCTTTTGTGATTTTATCTCTGGACTTTGCTGTATAAATAGACATAAAATGATACCATATGCTATGCTTTTAACTGGAAAATATCTCCTTAGTGACTGACAATTAAGATCCTTCTCTCTAAAAGCTGAGTAGAGCCCCATCTTGTCTGGGTCTATAGTTTCCCCATCTACTTATACAAACAAAAGCTTGTTAGATCAACTCTTATATGCATTTTTTTAATCACTAAAGAGTAATAAAAGACTTTAGTTTGAACTTGTAATTTTTTACTATGTGCCTTTCTGTCCCTTCTAAGAGAACCAACTGATCAACTTCAGTCAATAAAAAAATTTTAATAATAAAAATAATTTTCTTTGGTTTTTTATTATACAGGAATACAATAAGAGAGGTTAGTAGCTGTAAACAGAACCTGGCAAGTTAATTTCCTCAGGATAGGAATGTTCTTTAAGCATTGCACATATCACAGTCCTATTGTACGGTTATGTAAACATCCCTTTGTTAAAAAGACTTCACCATTAATTCAGATGATTTTCCTGAGAGTGGAGGAGCCACCCCTTTTTAATTAGGGTGCTGAAAAGAGAAATTGGATGGGGTTTGGTTATGTTCTTATAAATGCTTTTCTTTCTCGGGCTGGTTTATACAGAGGGACACTGGGAAAGTTATGGTTGAGTCTGAGCTAAAGTCTGCCAAGTGGGAAACCTAAAATGCCCCTGGAGAGATTGACCTCCAGTCTGAGAACCCAAACACTAAATTCCTCCTCCTCTTTACGCTGGGTTCATGGCTGCATGCCAGTCTGCCTAGGGACCAGGTACTAATCTAGGGAATGTTTCAGGAAACTAAAGGATTTGAAAAAGGTAAGAAATTACCTTACGATTAAGTGTATTTTAATCTTTCCTGAAATATGCAAACCTAAATACTGAGCTAACTATATTATAGCTCATAGGATTAAAGTATCTACAACACTTTTTTTTTTTAATTTCTCTCCTCTCCCCCCCCACCCCAGTTGTCTGTTCTCTGTGTCCATTCGCTGTATGTTCTTCTGTGTCCACCTGCATTCTTATCAGCGGCACCAGGAACCTGTGTCTCTTTATTGCATCATCTTGCTGCATCAGCTCTCTGTGTGTGCGGCATCACTCCTGGGCAGGCCACGCTTTTTCACGTGGTGTGTCTCTTGCAGGGCTCATTCCTTGTGTGGGGGATTCCCCTACGTGCGGGACACCCCTGCATTGCACGGCACTCGGCACCACTCCTGGGCAGGCCACGCTTTTTTCACATTGTGTGGCTCTTCTTGCAGGGCTCACTCCTTGTGTGGGGGACTCCCCTATGTGGGGGACACCCCTGTGTGGCACGGCACTCTGCGCGCATCAGCACTGTGCGTGGGCCAGCTCACCACATGGGCCAGGAGGCCCTGGGTTTGAACCTTGGGCCTCCCATATGGTAGGCGGACACCATATCAGTTGAGCCAAATCCACTTCCCTGAGCCATTTTTGTTTAAAGAGAGAGAGTCTCCGTGGGCCAAGATAAAACTGGCTTGTAGCAGTTATATTTTATCATTAACATTCTCTCATTTGAAGAGGAGGCAACTCTATTGTACTATAATTGCCTGCCAGAAACTCTCTCAGCCATTGGAATAGACTCTGTTATAAGGATATTTTTAGAATTTATGAACAGACCTTTTAAATAGAAATAACCCCAAAAGAAAATCTGAATTGTGATAATATATAAACATTAAAAACAGTTTTACCCTAAAGAACAGAATTGAGAGGTTCCAGGTGATAAGATTGGTTCTGTTTATTTCAGGAAAGTGGCTGAGGATTGACACCTTGTGTAGGCTGTGTCTAACTGGTTCCAGAGTTTCTTTCAGTGGCCTTGATCTGAAACTTGCCTTTTGAGGTTAGATACCTGCAACTGGTGTAGCTGTTTTGTGTAAAGTACCTTTGTTTCTCTTTATCCGTTTGGTGACAAATTTGTTAGGGCCCATTGCAGGAAGGTTCTTCTTTCTAGGCCTGAAACAGAATAATCTTAGTAACCTGTATAATAGAGAACAGAGTGAATAAAATCAAATTAAGCCAGACACGTTAATCAGGACAGCCCCTGGTAGGTTGAAAACCAGAATAGTTTTTGTGAGGGGTTTATCAAGTGAAAGAAAGTGCACAGTAGTCAGTCCTATGAAGGAGAATTTCTGGGTTTTCAGCCAAATGCTAGCTTAAGAGATGCAAGAAATAAAAGGAACAAAATAATTCTGAACACCTACTGTACATTGGAGGACACAAAGGTGAGCAAAGCACACGTGATCCCTACTTACTAGTCTAGTGGGGGAAACAGACCTCAATCAAAACACACCAATAAGTAAGTAAAAAATGTTATGAAATAAAGGTTTGACAGTTTGTAATAGGGACATAAGCCCAGGGTGGAGGGTTCACGGAAGGCATCCCTTGTAAGTGACATCTGAACTAAGATGAGTAGATGCAAAGTAGGCAAACAGGAAGAAGAGCATCCCAGACAATAATAACAGCATTTGCAAAGGCCCTGCGGTGGAGGGGGTATGACTCATCTGTAGACCTGACTGGCCAGGATGGCGCAAGATGAAGCTGGGAAAGTTGGCCCTGGGCCAGATGGTTTGTGTGTGTCGTGGGGCATGGTGGGTATTGTAGCACACACCATTTTAGTAAGTCCCAAGTCGTGTAAACCCTACTGTTTTTCTTTTTGGAATTCCCTAAAATTAGGTCTAATTTCCTCACTCAAGTGCTTTGCATTTGTAATAACCTGGGAAAGGATTAAACAGATGGTAAACCCTTGAGATATACTGAAATGATACCCTGATTCTGATAACACAGAGACTCTCAGCCAGTCAATGACAGATTAGTGCTAGAAGCAGGTCTCCTGCCTGGAGATGCTCCTGAGAGATGAAACTCGACAATCAAGACCGCAAGGCCACTTTGCATACCAGGAATGCTCTTTCATTAAACTAACTCATATGTTTAAGTGTATCAAATAGTGGGGGTTTGTTTACTTATTTGCATTGTTGACCATTGTTATGTACCAGGCAGCCGCTAGGTGCTGAGAACATAAAAATAAGACAGGGTGGTCCTTGCCCTCCAGTTAGCTCAGCATTTCACATGCAAGCAGATATAATCATTAGAGATGTATTAGCAAAGTGTTCTGGGATCCCAGAGAACAGCCCATGGCAGGGCAGTAGCAAAAGTCATTGGCCACAAGATAAAATACAAAATGCCTGGTTGCTGAGAGCACTGACTTTGAAGGCAGGCATATCAGGGCACTTTTGACCAGCTGGTGTGAACTTGGGCACCCTTCTTAACCTCTCCGAGCCCATTATCTGTAAAAATACCACCACTGTAAAGAAGATTAAATGAGACACCGCTGGTCCCAAGCTGAGCACAGCACAGCACAAGGGAGTTGGCGCTATTATTACTAAAAGGAGGTAGTTGGCTGCTGGTGTCAAGTTACTGTGATAGATGTTTTGGAGAGAGGGGTTGTTGCATGATTTAAAAGCAGATGCTGTGTAAGCATGAAATTCACACGATAGCCTGTGCTGGGTGTGGAAGATGGAGTCTGGGAATCCGCTGGCACCAAGCACACCAACCCCTTTTGCTGTGGCCTTCATTTGACCACGGCTATTGACTAGGTTGCTGAGGATTAAAAAAGCGAGAATTCATGTAAAGGGCTTGGTCTGTGGACTGGCAAATAAACATTCGATAAATATTAGATATTGTTGCTATTTTTCCATTATTTTGGTAAAGAAGCTTTTTGGTGTTTGGAATTAGATGAAGTACGATTAATTTCTCTTTTTAGTGAAGTGAAGTGAGAGGAGAACCTTCTCAAATACAGCTTTCAAGTAGCTACTGCTTGGGCGAAGCAGCCAGGAGTCCAGTGAGATTACAGAGGGGTCCCTGGGCTCGTAGAGCTTGCAGTCTAATAGGAGAGAGAATTTTCAGGGTTTTCCCCCCTAAACGTGATGCCTCTCTTTAAAGGTTAATAAAAGTTCTTATTGCCTCTATTGGTTTCACAGCAATATTCTGATGTTTAAGCCGAGGATAGCAGAAACTAAGTCACCACCAGAGCACAGACTTGTGAGAATTTTAATTTTTTTGTTTAATTTGTCTTCGATTTGAAAAGCAAATCAATGATGATCTTTACGTCTCAGAACACCTCCTGTGCATCTCTTCGATGTGCCTGAATTCCAGCCTTCTCATAACCCTGCCAGGACCCCCATCCCCCGGCGGCATTTATGGCAGGGAAGCACAAAAGGGGGACTGCTTAATTGTATGCATGTTGACACATAAGTTCATACAAGACCAGAAAGGAAAAGTCTAGGGCGCTTCCATCGGCCAGACTCATTGAGGCCAAATTGCCTCCATGAACCAGATCCCGGGCCCGCGAGGGCAGGGGGTGTGTGTGGCCCGATTGGCCCGCGCCGCCCCGCGAGGAAGGGGAGGGATGCGGTGGTGCGCGCGGCCCGGGCCAGGGGCGCGGGAGGGCAGGGAGAGCGCGGAGCCGCGGAGGGGCGGGAGACCGGCGGCGGCGGTCCCAGGTGAGGGGTCGCGGCGGGGGGCGGGGCCGCGGGGGCGGGGCTGGCGGGGCTCCTCCCCGGGGCGGGCGGGGGCGCCGCGCGGGGCCTGGCGGTGCCTGGGCGCGGGCTGCCAGGCCGTGACGCGCTCAGTCGCGCGGGGCCGGGGCCGGAGCAGGATGAACAGCATCAAGAACGTGCCGGCGCGGGTGCTGAGCCGCAGGCCGGGCCACAGCCTGGAGGCGGAGCGCGAGCAGTTCGACAAGACCCAGGCGAGCGGCGGGCGCGGGTCCCCGGGCTCCCCTCCCCTCCCCTCCCGCGGCGACCCTGGCGCGCCCCGTCCCCGCCCAGGCCCGGGCCCCGCTCCCGGCGGGCGGCGTGGGGCCGGGGCCTGGCCTGCGTCCGCCTCCGGGGCGCGGGGCTCGGCCGCCGCCGCCCCCCGCCGCGCGCCCAGGTGACCCGGAAGCGGGCGCTCGAGGCGGGCCCAGGTGCGCCTCCGCTCGCGGCTCGGGCCGACGGGCGCCCGCCGCCTCCTGCCGCCGCGTCGGAGCCGGCCGCGCCCGGGGGCAGCGCTTTCCCCCCCGGGGACGCCCCGGCCTCTCCCGAGCGGCTGCCGGGGCCGCCGGGCGCGGCGCTCCGCGCGGGGCAAAGTTTCCCGCCGGTGTCCTGACGCGGCCCGGGACGCGGGAGCAGACCCCCTCGCCTGCTGGCGGCGGGCGCCCCCGGGGGCCCCCCGAGCGCCCGCCGGGCCAGGGTCCTCTCCAGCGTCCCCGCGCACGTGCTCCCGCCCGCGCCCCCCGCCCGGAGGCGCCGCCGTGCCTCTGGTTTCCGTTCCTTTTCCTCTCACCAACGCCTCTTCTGCCCCGGGCAGGGGGGCAGGCCCGTCTATTTGCCAGAATAAGTCAACCGAGACCCAGCCGCCTCCCCGCCTTCAGCGGAAGCTGCGGGGCGCCCTCCCCGCCCCGCCGCCCGGCGGCCCCTCACCTCGCCGCGCGGAGACCTCTGGCTCCTGCGGTCACTTTCAAAGCAAGTTGGCACACGCACCCTCCCCGGCTTTGGTTTGGAAACGAGAACCGGGGAAACCGTGCAGCCCCTGCAGCCGGCGAGCTGTGAGAAGCTGCCAGAAACCCCTGGGCTGGGAGGGCTTGGAGCTGACGGGCGCCCCCTGGCCCCGCCGTCCCCGGACCCTCCTCTCGGGCCCACGGCGGCTTTTCAACCCGGACAGCCGGTCATGAAAACCAAAGTGGCTTTTAATTTATAAAGTGGTTGACTTAGCTAATTGGGGCTGGAGCTTGTGGAAGGCCGAGGAGAAAAGCTCTGTGGGCAGAGAGGGCCCAGGTGTTGCCAGGGGCTCCCCTCGCTCACTGATACTTAGGTGTACCCCCTGCTCTGGGAGAGACACCCACAAAGTCGGCCCACTGCTGCGTAGGGGAGATGGAGGCAGGATGCTCCAAACCCAGGGCGGCAGCAAGCGTCCCTGAGAGGGCTCGGTGGGCGGCTGCTCTGGTCACCGCGAAGGGGGCTTGTCGGTGTGGCTTGCTCTGCCCGTTGGGTCCCAGGCTGAAAGCGTCACTCGTGCTGAACAGCTCTCTAATGGGTGACTATGACACGTCTCACCCCTGCCAGGGCCCCCCTCTCTGGAAAGGTGGGGTTTGGTTTCCGCGCCGGGAGTAGCTTGCCTTCAGAGTGACTTTAGGAGCAACGTGAGAACGGGGTTTTGTGCCCGGTTAATATTTAATTAGATCCTTCCCAGAAACAAATCGAGTGAGCTGCCACCCAGGCCCCGCTGCGGAAAGTGACCCGGAGAGCCGAGATGGCTGCTCCCAGGTGCTTGCGGGGACAGAGAGCAGCCCAGCCGGCCCTCCAGCCCCTCCGCTTGGCCGCTGGCCCACTGCCCCAGAGCCGCGTGGGGCGGGAGGGGTGCTCAGTCTTCTAGGATTTACGTCCTCGCCAGCCTGCCAGCTGGTGGAGAGAAGCGCCTGCATGTCCCGTTCTTGACAGGACACACCCTGTTTGGCAGTGGTCTCCGGGGCTGGCCCTCAGAAGTGCTCAGCGTTCAGGAGCGTGTCCAGAAAGCTCATCTCTTCCTTTCTTCCCCGGGACGCTGGCCTCTTCGGTGATAAAACCCCTTTTAAGAGTGGAGGCGACAATTTCAGTGGCTGTTTCTGTGTGTTTGTGGCTATTTCAGTACCTGTGCCCTGAATCTGAAAATTGCCTGTGCCACCAAAAAAAAAAAAAAAGTGTCGCGGAAAGCAGCCGGCAGACTGTGGACCTGAGCTCCTGGCCGTGTCCCTGGGCAGGTTGCTTGACTCCCGAAACTGTTCTCTCATCTCTAAAATCAGGGCTGACCCCATCTACCTCGCGGGGCCGTCGGAAGGTCTGAGAGGCCAAATAGTGGGCCCCTGAGACAGCCCATCCTGATCCCCGGAACCTGTGAGCGCTGGGGTCACAGGGTAGAGATGTGGTAAGGTGGCAGTCGGAACTAAGATGGATAAGCAGGTGACGGGGTCCGGAGAGCAGCTAGGGTGGTCCAGGTGGACCTGGTGTAATCACAAGGGCCTCGAAAAGGGAACAAGGCATTGGCAGCAGGGCAGGAAGAGTGTGTCGGGAGAGACCTGTCCTTGCCGGCCTGGACCATGGAGGACGGGGCCGAAGCTGGCAAGGGCCGGGGGGGGGGGGCCTTCTCCCCTCGGCCCCCAGGAGGAGCCAGCCTGGCCGACGCCTTAATTTAGCCCAGTGAGGCCCACGTTGGACTTCTGCCCTCTGGGACTGTGACAGAATAGCTGGTGTTGGAAGCCACCCAGTTTGTGGTGATCTGTTGCAGAGCCAGCCGTGACCAAGTTTGGTGTGTGACAGGTGTAGTATCGTGTCTGCCACATAGCAGGTGCTCAGCAAACAGTCAGTGGGGCCTCCTTCTCCTTTCCCTCCCCCCCATCAAAGAAAAAATTTCTGAACTTTGAGGACTGCTGCAGACCTCCCACTAGAAAACAAGCCCATGGATTAGGTCTCGGCTTGGAAATTCTGAGCTTGAACCCTGCTTTCTCCTCATCCCTGAGCCCCTTTGCTTCTGTGACCTCAGTTTCCCCTTCAGGTAAAGTCAAAAGTGTCCGCTCAGGTCAGTGGGAGCCCAGTGGGTGGGCCTCACGTGGAGAGGAGACGAGCAAAAGGGCTCAGGCTCCAGGGTTTCCGGGCGAGGAGCTGTGGGAGGGGAGCAGCATGGGGGAGACGGCGCACGGGCCCAGCTCCCGGGCCAGAGCCACCGGTGCTCCGCAGCCTGTGGACCCCGAATCTTGCAAAGACCGACATTTATTGACCGGTTAAATCAGCACTGTCCAGTACAAGCAGGAAACAAGCAACACGTTATCATGTAAAATTTCCTAGTAGCCACCTGAATAGTGAACAGAAACAGGCGAAATTTTTAAAGATTTCTTTCAAGGAGCTTAAGCTTGAAAGACCGTCGTCTGGATGGGTGGTGCAGATGCAGAGCAGGTGCGGGGGGCAGGGACAGCGCTTTGTTGGAGGAAGACGGTCGCACCCCACCTCGGGGAAGCGGCCTGGCCCTCCGCCCAGTTGGCTGTAACCTCACAGAGCACCAGCATCCCATAATGACATTGCTTACCTGACCCAGTGCAGTCAAACTATACCTTTCACCTGGTAGTCGGGACAGACAACCGCTGGTCGGCTGTTGTGCATTCTTGTGAGGTCTTTGAATCCCTGTGTGCATCTGATGCTTCCAGGACAACCACGTTTCAAGGCTCGGTGGCCTCACCTGGCTACTGTAAGGACAGCGTTGTGCTAGAATCACCTGGGAGCTTTTTTTTACACACATCAGTGCCTGAGCGCCGGAGATCCGGGTTGATTTGGTCTGGATTCGGTGTGTTTTTAACCATTAGAATTTCCCTAGTAGGGAGCACACAGGGCACAAACGGTACTCGGGCATGAACTTGACTCTCTGGTTCAACGTGGTTTGAAAGCTGTTTCTAGATCTGCAGTACTTTTCGGGGCTCCTGTATTTTGCACCTGCTGGTCCCTCTGCCCTGGCTGCTGGCCCCTGTGTGTCTGCCCCCGTCCCTCCCAGATCCCTTCCGGCCAGGGCCTGCAGTTACTCTTTCCCACCTTTGCTCTTCACTGCACCCTGTCAAAATGATATTGTAGCACTCCGAGTCGCTAGCCCCCTTCTGGGCCATCTTGGCTTTATCTGTCAAAGAAAGTTGACAAAATTTAAGCGTCCCCAAGGACCTGGGACCACGGGGAGGAGCCAGAGCACCCCGCCTCTGTCCGACCGTTCCGTCGCTGTTTTGGGGCCGACTGTAAGCTCCCTGCGGGTAGGAGCGGGTCTGTCTGCTCGCAGTGTCCCCGCGGCAGGCAGGGTGCTGGTGCCAGCCAGTGAACTTGAAGGGGACAGAAGTGGCCAAACTTCCTTCCAGAAAGGAGAGGCAGGGCTGGACCCACCACCACTCAGCATCCTCCTTGCTGCGCCACCCACCCGCTGCTGGCGAGGCCGTGGGCAGCCGTGGGGCGAGAGCAGGCCGTTCCCCGCCAAGCGCTCGGCTGCTTCGTGCCGAGGCACCCTGCGCTGTTCTGCGGCGTCAGGGTGGGGATGGGTGGAGCTGTCCTCCGTGGTGACACAGTCATGGGGGCCGCAGGCCTGGAGAGTGCGGTGAAGGCAGAGGGACCGACGTGAGCTGTCCCGTGGTTGGGAGCCAGGCCATCCGGGTTCAGCTCTTAGTTGTGCAGTTTTCTAGCTGGGTGACCTTGGACAAGTTACTTCCTCTCCCTGTGCCTCAGTTTCCTCAACTGCATAACGGGGGTGCTGCTGATACCTCAGCGAGGCTGAGGATCTCCGAGTTAATAACTTAAAGCGCTCCGTAAATTATATGCCCGGCATGTCGTAAGTGTTGAATGTCAGCTGTTAAGTTGTGTACAGGAAAGCAGTTTGGACTGAAAGAAGTGGAAACAGTGTCCCCAGCTGGGAGGGACAGCATCGCTTCGGCTGTTTGGAGGAGAAGCAGGTGTGTGGCAGGGCTGGACTGGCGAGATGGACGGCTGCTCCTGGGAAAGCAAGCGGCCGGTCCACGTTGCAGACGCTCTGTCCTCACCCAGCTCTCAGCGCTGCCGCCCCCACCTCTGGGTGACGTGCCCTGGGAAGGCAGCTGGGGGCGGCCCCCACTTCCTTCTGGGGAGGGAGGCAGTGGAGACACTCATCCTCGCCCCTGCCCGAGGCCAGCGTCCCAGCCGGCGGGGCTGTTTGTGGATGAAACCCGAGTGGCCGCCGGATCCCAGCAGCTGGCAGTGGAGACCCGGGAATGGAGTGGGGGCCGTGGGACTGGACAGGCGGCCAGCTCACCTGAGAGGCCGGCCCTGCCCCTCCACCGGGAAACTCCTGTTTATTTTCAGGGTTGACTCAAGTGTCACCTTGCATGTCAAGCCACCACCAGCTCCTCCCGCCCAGGCCTCCTGCGCTTCCCTCGTTCTAATTACACATCAGGACACTGTTTATCTGTCTCCCACAGTCTGCCGAGCTGGAGCCAACAGAACTGGAAGAAGTGGGCAGGTGTCGGCTTGGCGTATTTTTAGAGATGGGACCAGGGAGACGGGGTCACAGTTGCCCTCCTCCCCAGCTTGTTTGTAGCCACAGGGGCCACTTAATGCGAGGCCCTTCTGGCAGGGACACCGGGTGGGTGGGTACCCAGTGAGTGCTGGCACCGGAAGCCGACGACCTTTCCTTCTCGGTCACTGTCTGCTTGTTGGGATCTGAAAGCCCCCATGCCCCCCGCTCAAAGGAGAAAAGCCCAGTCCAGGTGGGGTTGTTTTTTCTCTTGTGGAAATAAACGGGGAGCCCCAGCTGCAACAGGTCTGTGAGCCCGGCCTGACTCAGCCCCTGACCTGCAGGAGGCGCAGGTCGGTGCAGTGCATCACCAGGGCCACGGCCGGCTCCAGAGGTGCAGCCCAGGAGTGTCACCCACAGAGCCTGGGGGAGGAGGGCTTGGCCGGGCTGGGACGGGATGGAGGCTGGCGCGAGCCAGCAGCCCCCCACCCCCATGGGCTCTCACACCCATCCTCTGGAGGCGACAGCTCGGCTTTCCGGGTGCCTGAAAGGTAGAATGACAGAGAGCCCAGGACCCTGCGGCACCGAGGGACGTTGAACTGGGTACAGCCTTGCTGCCTCACTGGCACTCAGGGGACACCCGCCCCCACCCGCCTGTCGGAACGAACCTGGCCGTGAACTCCAGCCAAGCTCACTGCCACTTTGCATAAGACACGTCCCCGCCCCCGCGATGGAAATCCCTGTTTGCTTTCATCGGCCGCCTTTGAGGTTGCAGAAGCCTTGAAGCGAGACCTCCCTCTGTCCTTCAGGCAGCTCTTGAGGCCTCGCCACGTTACCAGCGTCCCTGTGCCCCAGCTCTTCGAAGAAAGTTTTTGTCCCTGGCAAAGCCACCGTTAAACGTGGTGATGCCAGCGAAGGAGGCTCGAGGCTGATTCATTTTCAGCCTGGATTTCAGAAATAGCATTCTTCCTGCCATTAGGTAACCCTGTTCAACTCCAGCGGTTAAATTATTAACTGCGGAAGGAGATACTTGCAGCCGAAAGGGCTCTGGTTCCTTCAGGTATTCACTCTTTCGTTCGACAGATAAGAGATTTATCAGCCACCAGGCGTTGGTTTGGGCCCTGGAGTTGGAGCAGCGCACACGACGGGGCTGGGGGCTGACGGGACAGACGGAACAAGCAAGGTCATCCCTGGATGAACTTAGGAGGAGGCCCTACAGCGTGGCTGCCAGGGAGGGCCCCCAAGAAGCCGGAGCATCTTTTGGCTGCCAGCTGGGCGACGGGAAGCTCGGGCTGGGCCTGCCGGAAGGAACCGACTTGGCGTGGCCGGAGAGCAGAAGGCAGGCGCGGCCGGAACGTAGCGGGGGTGTTAGACGAGCTTTGTGCACGAGGTGTTCTAGAAAACCCGAAGACTTTCCAGTCCTGCTTCTCAGGGAAACCAAAGTCCGGGAAGGGGCGGCGTGGAAAGCTGAGCATGCACCTGAGTCGGGCTGGCTTCCTGGAGCGGCGGCCTGCAGTGGCGGCGCTGAGCGAGAACTGCAGCCGAGCGCGTCTGCAGATGTTTGGCCTTCGAGGCGTGTCGGCTCCTGGCAAGGAGGAAGAAAGGGGTTTCCCCAGGTCTGTGTCCCGCAGACCTCGGTGCAGGGCAGAGAACGCCGAGGGCTGCAGCTGTGACTTTCCAGAACGCTGCGGCCTGCTGCTGTCCCTATGAGACCCTCCTGCGCCATCCTCAGGGACCCTCCCCCTGCCCACCCCCCACTCTTCCCCGACAAGGCTTCCAGAGCTCCCCCTGGCCCCTTGTCCGCGCAGTGCACGGTCCTGGGGAAGGCTGGTGGCAGGTTACTCGAGCAGCTGCGGATCTGCGGCCCTGGCCGGGCCCAGCCCCCAGCGCTGGTTCTGTCTGCACCCACTGCCCCGGGCTCCTGACCCCTCAGCGCCCACTGCAGCGCCTTCTGGCCCCTGCCCCTGGGAGTCTCCTTCCAGGGACTTGTGCCTTTGGCAGCTCGGGGCCCCTTGGGCGCCCGCGGCCTCTGCCAGCATGGGACTGGCTGCGCTAGACAGGCAAGGACAGCCGTGCCCGCAGGTGGGGGCGCTGGCCTGGCCACATACAGGGCTTTCCGGGGATCCCCGCCCCGGCGGCAGGACAGAAGACGCCCACGAGGGAGCCGGAGTGGGCTGAGGTGAAGGCCAGGGCTGAAGGAAGGGGGGAGATGAGCGCAGACCCCCGGGGCTTCTTGGCCCCGCCTTCCCCAAACCTAATGTCCTTACACCCCGTGGGTTGGAGCAGGCCCCCAAATCCAAATCTGATCCCTGCTTGGCATCAGGCTGGGTTTTCCGTGCTGTACTGGCCCTCGGGGAGCTGGGACCCTGTCGTCGGACAAAGGACGGTGCTTGTGTGGACCCTGGAGAGGTGCGGGACTGCGGCGCTCGGAGCTCCACAGGGAAGCCACGGGGCCTGGTGGCCTGGGTTCGAATCCAGCCACTTCGTAGCTGAGGGACCTGGGGCAGGTGCTCAGCTGCGCTGCGCCGTGGTCTCCTCTTCGGGGTCAGCAGTGGAGGGAAGTGTGACGATCCAGTCAGCAAGTGCTCGGAATATCGCCCAGCCGGGAAGAAGTGCTCAGTCAGCAGTTTTTATTACTGCGAGCTTGGGCAAGCAACCGACCTCCTTAAACTTGGATTTCCTCCTCCGCCTCCTTCCAGGGCTATTTCCTGAGGATTGGATGAGATAATGCCGGTCAGCAGCGCCCGGCTCGGGGTTGAGCTTGTTAGACGTTGGGTATTTTATTACTTTATCTTACGGTTAGGTGGTTGAGACCAGTTTGTCTTCGTGGCATATAAGACAAGCTTTATGATGCCGGAAGGTTCCAACCACTGCTAGCCCTCAAGCTGGAGCTCTTCTCTCTGCCCTGGTGAAGTTCGGCCCTGTGCCGGGCTAAGAAGCAGACGTGGAGAGCGGGGGCTCCCCCAGGGCACGGGGCGTGCGCCCGGCAGGTGTCCAGCCCAGCAGCGGCAGCCCCGGTGCGCGTGAAGCTGCCCTCCCGGGCCGTTTCCGGTCGTCCACGTGGACGTCCTCTGGTTGGTGTGACGCGGCTGGAGCGAGACCTGGGCGCCAGGTACAGCGCCGCGGCAGAAGCGCGCGGGCGCACGGGCTGGCAGTCTCAGCAGGTTCAGCCCGAGCCGCCCCCTGACCCTGTTGTCCTCACCTGTGGATATGCCCCCAAGAACCGGAAGAGGGGTCCACACAGAAACGAGCCTTTGTGGTCGCGTCATTCACAGTGGCCAAGCGGGGGGCTCCCCGTGCCCGGCAGCTGGTGAGCGGAGGAGCAGTGGGCTTCTCCAGTGGGGCGTTACGCAGCCTCGGCGCCTCGGAGGCACGAAACCGGGCCCACCTTGAGTCCATCTCCAGGAAATGTCCAGAACAGGCATGTTGTCCGCAGGGAAGAGCAGGCGAGCGGTGGCCGGGGGCTGGGGAGTGGGGCGTGACGGCTCGGTGGGCACAGGGTTTGCTTCTGGGGCACGAAAATGCCCCGGAATTAGGCGGTAGCGATGCTGTGCATCAGCCTGAATGTCCTAAGTGTCCCCGCCATTTGCTGTAAAGTGATGAAATTTATGTGACTTTTGCATTGGTAGCATTGAAACAAAGCAGGGTGCTTCCACGGTGAGACCCCCCCACCCCCCAGCAGGGCAGGCAGGGGCCCGGGAGGCTGTTGCCGCCTGGTAGAAAGAGCTAGAAAGAGCGTGCCCGGGGAGCTGACAGACGCCCACTGTGAGAGCACTGGGCCTCCTTGTGTGGCCCGCCCACGCCCCCGCCGCCGCCACACATCTGCCACGCCGCACAACGGGGCCGTTCACGCGGGAGGAGGCCCCGCGGGACCCCGCTCAGGCAGCGGGGGGCAGGGCACGGACAGGGCCTGCTGAGTCGGGCCCCACCTGCCTTCCTGCGCCCCTTGCCTGCCCTCCCTCTCGCTGAGCAGGTAGACCAGGGCTGCGGCCAGCGGAGGGATGGCGAGAGCCCACGGCGGCTGTGCCCACCCTCCAGCCTCACAGGGCGCGGGGCAGACGCAGGAGGGCGGTGGCTGGCGGAGGCAGAGGCAGGCGGTTTTAAATGGGGGGGGGGCCGGAAGCCCCACTGAGGGGATGCCCCATGAGAGAGCCAAGAGAAGGGGGAGGGCGCCAGTCAGCGCGCGCTCCTCCTGGAGGCTGGTGCTCCGCGGAGCTGGTGTTTTCCCTTCTTCTCCCCCTCCCCTCCTCCTTCCCCACCCCCTCTGCCCACTCCCTTCTCCCCCATACCCCCCTCCACAGTCCCCTCTACCCCCATACTACCTCTCTTCCTTCCTCTATTTCTTTTTCTCCCCTCCCCTCCCTCTTCCCCTTCCTTTCCCACCGCCCCTCCCCTCCTTTCCTCCCCACCCCCCCCCAGCCCACTTGTCCGCGGAGCTCTGTGTTGCTGCCCTGGGCAGCATGGCCAGGAGGGGGTGGGGGTGGGGTGGCAGGAGCCCCGGGTGGAGAGGAGTTGCCATCTGCCTGGGCACCCCCTGGAGGGGGAGGAAAAGGGAAAACGCAGGCTCCCTGGTGTTCCCTGCCTGGCCCCCTCCCTCCCCCCTTCGCTTGGCCCTCTCTCACGGGGCACCCCCCAGTGGGGCTTCCTGCTTCCCCATTTAAAACCACCTGCCTCTCCTGTCAGAGGACTTGGGGTGGCCAGGGGCCTGTCTGGGTGTGGCTCTCGGGCCCCATGCGTGCCCTGCTCACCAGGGTCGGCACGGGTGGGGGCTACACAGGCCCCGGAGCGCCCCCCCCCCCCCCAGCCCTGGATGCCGGAGGCTCCTGGGCACTGCCACAGGCCATCCTTCAGGACCCACGTGCTGCCGGGCCCCCTGCTGCCACCTTCCTCAGCGCAGCGCAGTTGCGGCCACCCGGCGCCGCCTCCCCCTGCAGGAGGTGGGAAGCCCACCTGGCGGCTGGGAGATGGCGCCCCTAGAGGAAACCTCCAGAACGGCCGGGGTAACAGCGGGCGCCGGGGAGGGAGAGTGGCCCCGAGGTCCCGGCGCGCGGGAGGGGAGGTCCGCCCGGAGGCTGAGGGCACGCTGGCCCCGAGGGAGCACAGGGGCGGCGCGCGCCCTGTCCGGGCCTGGGGGTGCTCCCTGGGGACAAGGTGGCCACCGTGGGCTTGGGGCCTGGGGCGAAGGTGGGGGCGCCACCCTCCGCTGCACCACCGCAGGCTCAGCAGACACCAGCTGGACAGACCTGGGGGGGCGGAGCCACCTTGGCTGAGGTCTCCAGGTGAGGGGGACAGGCTGGCCTGGAGCAGGACGGCCCGTCTGGGACCCCCCCCACGCTGGCCCGCACCCAGTCCCGGAGGACCGACCCGCCCAGCCAGGTGCGGGGCCGGGTGCTCCAAGGGGCTCCTGCGCCTGCCCCCGGGCGGAGAAACAAGATGCCTTCACACCGGCTGCGGGGCCAGACTGGCTGCGAGCGCGCGGGGGGGGGGGGGGGGGGGGGGGGCGAGCGCGAGCGGAAGCAACCAGAGAGGCCGCCTGGGGGACAGAAGCCTGGGAGGGGGCACTGCGAGCGGATCCCCCCCCTTCCCACCAGCTCTCAGGAGCCGCCAGGGGGAGCGGGGGTGGAGCCAAGCTGGGGTTTCTGTCCCTGCCCCGAGGCGAGGCAGGCCTCTGTGGCGGGCGATGTGGAAGGCCCTGGGTTCGAGTCCTGCTTCTCGGTGGAGTAGCACGGAGCTCGAGCTTAGGCCACCCATCTGTAGTGGGGTCACAGCTCTCTCGGGACCCAGAGGGTCGTGTCTCCCATGGAGAGCACGGGCCCTGCTGGTCTGGGGCCAGGGGTGACCTCCTTGGTACCCAGCTTGGTAGCTCGGTGGCCTTGAGCCTTAGGTGAAGCGTCTGCTGCCGTGTCGGGTGGAAGGAAATCCCGCAGAGGTGTGCTTGGCGCAGGCTGGCACAACGTCCTCGGCCCTCCCCCCTGCCTGCGCCTCTAGCCGGGCACGTCGGCCCCCTCGCCGGCCCTCCCCGCGGCCCTCCCCATGGCCGCGTCTGACCTCGGCCTCTCTGTCCCGTCTAGGCCATCAGCATCAGCAAAGCCATCAATGCCCAGGAGGCCCCGGTGAAGGAGAAGCACGCCCGGCGTATCCTTCTCTGCCGCCCCGACCCCTCCGGCCCAGGGAGGAGGTGGGAGGGGCCGGGCCGGGTCCCCCCTGACCCCTGGCCTCCTCCTGGGGGGTTGGGAAGCGGGGTGCCCGTGGTGTCCGCCGTGGCCGTGGGTTCACTCAGGCGGCCGATGGAGCATCCCCTTCACGGAGGCGCTTCCGGCCGGGGGTGGGCTCCCCAGGGACCCCTGCCCCGCTCCTGGCTGGAACCCGCAGCTCTGCGAGCCGCGGCCGTGGAGCCGGAGCGGGCGGTGCCGGGGCAGCCCCGTCCCCGTCCGTCCTTGGCCTTGACCGCGCAGGCATCATCCTGGGCACGCACCACGAGAAGGGAGCCTTCACCTTCTGGTCCTACGCCATCGGCCTGCCGCTGCCCAGCAGCTCCATCCTCAGCTGGAAGTTCTGCCACGTGCTCCACAAGGTCCTCCGGGACGGGCACCCCAACGTGAGTGCGGCACCCCTCCTGCCCCCGGGCTGAAGGGGCGTCCTGTCCGCGGGGCCCGCCTGCCCCCTGCCCCCCGCTTCGGCCCTCCCCCCGGCGTGCCGGCTGGGGTGGGGGCAAGGGCGTCGGGACCCCTCCCGCGAGCTGCTTCCCACTCCCCGTGCTGCAGGTTCTCCATGACTGCCAGCGGTACCGGAGCAACATCCGGGAGCTCGGGGACCTGTGGGTAGGTGCCGCCAAGTCCGGTGGGTGGCGCCTGGAGTTCAGGGCCCCCTGGGACCCTGCGGGTGGGGCTTCCCTTCTTCTAGAGCAGAAGGCTGGGGGGCGTCGGTCAACCCAGAGTCGCCCACACGGGCTGGTGCAGCAGGTTCCAAACGCAAAACTAACGGACTCTTGGGCTCCCGCAATCACCCGGCCTGCCCACCCTGGGAGCCGGGAGACGCTGCGGTCCTGAGCCTGAGCCCCGGTTCTCGGGGTGGCGGGGGAGGCCCCGTGCAGGGTGCGGGCTCCTTGGCAACCCCCAGGCGGGCAGTCGACGCTGCTCCTGTTTCAGCCAGCGCCGGCAACGAACGCCGAGGGCCCTGGGGAGCGGCGTTCCCTGCATCCGCCCCAAACCTCCCCGAATCGGAGGCCCCTCGGTGGGGAGCGTTTCTGTCCGCCTCTGTGCTGCCGGTGCACCCCCCTTTGCGGGGTGGGCACAGCAGGGCGCTTGGCCCCTGGAGGGTGACACACACGAGGGGCCGCCAGCTGGGGGGGCGCGGAGGGGGTTGACGGGGCATCAGGCTGAGGCCGCCAGAATGCACCTCCCTGTCCGCACGCCAGCACTTTGAGTAAAATGTCCCAGCTTGGGCTGGCCGCCTGCCCTGGGACAGAGAGCTCTTCTCACAAGGGCCTCTTTGGGAAGAAGGACAAGTGGCAAGATAAGAGCGCGGGAGCCGAGGTTGTGGAGGCCCCTAGGAAAAGAAGAGTTGGGGGGGGCCCGGGGCGAGTCAGTGAAGGGCTGGGCGGGTGAGGGCGGGCCTCAGCTCCCCCCCTCCCTCCCTCTGCCTTGGTTTCCTTGTCTGCCCTGACGCGTGCCCAGGCGGTCGGCAGGGCCGGCCCTCACCGAGGCTCTCCCCACAGGGGCACTTACACGACCGGTATGGGCAGCTGGTGACCCTCTACACCAAACTGCTGCTGACCAAGATCTCCTTCCACCTCAAGGTAGAGTCCCCAGGGCGGCCCCCAGCCTGCCCAGCTCGTCCCCCTCCCCTTTCTCCACTCCCAGGCCTGCCAGGGGCAGGGGCTGCAGCTGAGGGGGCGGGGTTCCTCCACAGCACCCCCAGTTTCCTGCAGGCCTGGAGGTGACAGATGAGGTGCTGGAGAAGGCTGCCGGGACCGACATCAACAACATGTGAGTCCCTCGGCACATGTGCCGTGCCCCGGCGTCCTCATCCCTCCTTCCTCGGTTTCCCTGTTTGTCCCTAAAGTATTTCAGACCCACGCGGCAGCTGTTTGTTTGCTGGTGCTCGAGCGGCTGAACGGATTTCTAGGGCTGAAGGGCACGTTGCCAGGACACGAGGCCCCACTTAAACGACGGGGCGTGCTTGGCGTCGGGGGCTGAAGGATGCGCCCCCGCCGTGTGCCCGGCAGGGGCCTGGTTTGCCGGCCCCCGCCATTCGCCTCCTTCCCTTTCCTGTCCTCAGCTTCCAGCTCACGGTGGAGATGTTCGACTACATGGACTGCGAGCTGAAGCTCTCAGAATCAGGTGAGCCCCCCGGCCAGAAGCCCCGGGGTCTGACAAAATCCCCCGACTGCGTGGGGATGAGAGGATGCGAGAGGCGACGTCAGGGCGCTGCCTGCTGGGCCAACCTGGCCTCCTCGCCTGCCCCTGCCCCTCCCGGGCACCTCCCCACCCCAGGCACCAGGGCCTGGGAGGGTGGTCAGCTGCCCCAGGGCAGGTGGATGGTAGGGCCGGCGAGCACGGGCTGCGGGCACGGCTCTGCACCGCCCGTGCCAGCTTCTGCTGTAATGTCCCTCTGAGTCACGTCCGATTTCCCAGCCCAGGCCGCTGGACAGGAAGTCCCAGAGGGCTTACCCTCCCAGTCTGGAGAGGCAATTGTTTGGGGTGGCAGCTTCCAAACAGCTCGTGGGTGACTCAGTGGCTCCCCGCGAGAGGAGCAGCGAAAGCCTTTTTAAGGAAAGCTCTCCAGGAGTTAGAAAGGGGCAGGCTGCCGGCCCCCCCAAGTTGCCAGGAGGGGCAGGTGGAGGACCATGGGTCCTGTGAGGAGGGGCCAGCTTGGGGTGGAATCCTTGGTGCGCCTGGGAGGCTTCCACAAGGCAGCCCCCTGGCTGGGAGCCGACCCCCCGGCCCCTGCCCGGCACCGCCCTTGCTCGCCGGATCTGCTCCTGGGCTCACCCAGGGCTTCCAGCTCTCGGCAGCCCCTGAGGGGCAGCGTCCTTGATGCTCCCGGGGAGAAGGGGCTGCCTGGGCACACAAGGGGATGGAGAGGAGACACGTCCCCATGTGCTCCTGGGGAGGGACCTGGAAAACATTTCTTGAGCAAAAGCAAGTTGCAGAAAAATGTTTACACGCACATTTAGCCCTGGTGCTTTGGGTTTTGGTTTTATTCAGAGGAAAATTATTTAGACGTTACAAGTATATGGTTATATTAGTAATTAAAGAGTAACCTGGAGAAGGGCAGGGGTAAAACTTAGCTGCTGCTTCTCACCCCCTCCCTCCGGCCCCACCCCAAGTGCAGTAAACCAGGAGACTTCCAGAACAGCCATCCCGGCGTCTGTCCCTCGGGGCACCGCGCTGGCAGCCCCTTCTCCCCGGATCTTCTTGCGAGATCTGACGAATGGCTCGCTTGTCGGGGCAGGGGAGATTGACTCGTGGGTCAAGTGAGGTTCCGGGACCTTGGGGTCTGCAGAGCCCAGTGCTGACCCCACTGCTGTGGCCTGGAGCACGCCCGGCGGGGGGCCCTTGGGCCCTGCAGCCTCTTCCCTTCCCTGACGCTCAGCCCTGTGAGACCTGGGTGGGGACCCACCTGCGCATCTCCAGCACCGCGGCCTGGTCAGCAGGAGGCAGTGACTGGGCCGGCCTCACTGCCGCCCGCAGCCTGAGCTCAGGCCGTGGCAGTCCTCGGGCCCCCCTGTCGGGGCTGGGAGCACGTGGGTGTCTGAGAAGCTTGAGGACCATCCTCGCGGGGTCCTTGTGGCCATGGGTGGGGTCACTGTTGGCCTGCCTAACTCGGCCCAGGCCCTGGCCACCGACCCCGGCCACCGACCCTGGCCTGTGCTCACGCCCTCTTCCTCCTGCCCCTCCTTCCAGTTTTCCGGCAGCTCAACACGGCCATCGCCGTGTCCCAGATATCCTCAGGCCAGTGCCGCCTGGCCCCGCTCATCCAGGCCATCCAGGACTGCAGCCCCCTCTACCACTACACCGTCAAGCTCATGTTCAGGCTGCACTCCTGTGAGTAGCCCGGCCCCTCCCTGCCCGGGCGCCCGAGGGCAGCGGGAGCCCGGGGAGCCACGCAAGGGGGGGCTTGTATCCATCAGCATTTACTGTTAGAAACGAGCTGAATCGGAGGAGCTTGAAAAATATGAATTAAAATAATAATAAAGCCGCCCGAATGGCCGTCAACAGACGAGTGGACACGCACAGCGTGGCCTCTCCCTTCGACGGGACAGTATGTGGCGGGAGAGAGGAATGACGCTCCGACGCGTGCGACCACGTGGATGCGTCTTGAAAACCTGTCGCTGACTAAAGAGGCCGGACGCAGAAGGGCACGTGGGAGTCCCCTTGTGGGAAATGTCCAGAACAGGCCGACCCTTAGAGCCAGGAGGCTGGTCCTGGGTCGCCAGGGGCTGGGGCAGTCGGTCTCGTGGTGCAGAACTGCCGTTGAGGCGGTGGGGGCCGAGGTCTTGGTGCTGGACGGTGCCAATGGTAGCCCAACAGGGGCATTTGTTCATGCCACTGAGTTGCACACTTAAAAATGGTTTAAGTGGCGAATTTTAAAGTATAGAATTATTTTTTAAAGAGAAAAACTAAAAATATTACATTTTTTATTGTAAAAATAACTTTTCCAAAACAAAAATGGACTTGGGGAGAAGAGTGGCATTGCTTTACGTTTTGGCAGCTCTTGAACTGCCTGTTGCGGCCTCAGTGTTTGGGCTGCATGCGGCCCTGGGTGGGGGGTGGCCGGGGGCAACGAAAAGGCCAAGCGGTGTCTTTGCAGCACCCTGGAAATAGTTTTGACCTCATGGGCCCCTGAAAGGGCCTCGTCCCCAGACACACTTCGAAAGCCGCAGGTTTAGGGTATAAAAACGATTTCACTTCTGCTGTGGGCAAGCGCATGGCGTCAGAGGCGCTTGGTGGTGCGTTGCCAAGCCGGGTCCAGATGGGGTTTGACTCCCATCCTTTCCGCTCAGCACCTCGTGCCCGGAGCTCAGGAGGTCAGAACCGAGCCCTGCCCAGCCCAGGGCCCCTCCTGTTTCCCCCTGGAGCTAGGTGGGTGGGACCCAGCCGGGTCTCAGGCGATGGTTTCAATCCCCGAGGATTTCTAGGAGCGTGGAGGAGCCGGGGAGGGGCGAGCGGGCGAGCAAACCTGCTGTCTCCCTAAGCCCCAGGACTTAGGTGCGCTCCTCTCCAGGTCATGCGCTCCTGTCCCCCCAGGTCTCCCTGCCGACACCCTGCAAGGCCACAGGGACCGCTTCCACGAGCAGTTCCACAGGTGCCAGCTGCGGGGCAGGGCTGAGGCGCGGCTGGGAAGGGAGGCTGGGGGTGGCTGGGGCGGGCAGCTCCTCCGTGACCCCTTCTTCCCTCGGCAGCCTCAGGAACTTCTTCCGCAGAGCCTCCGACATGCTCTACTTCAAGCGGCTCATCCAGATCCCCCGGCTGCCCGAGGTGCCTGCTGCTCCCCCCTCCCCCCAGACCTCACCCTACCCCCGGTCCCTGGCGCATGGATGGGCCCCCAGGGTCTGGGGTCCCTGGCTGAGCGGCTCCTGCCCTGCCCCCGCAGGGGCCTCCCAACTTCCTCCGGGCCTCGGCCCTGGCCGAGCACATCAAGCCGGTGGTGGTGGTCCCCGAGGAGGCCCCGGAGGACGAGGAGCCGGAGACCCTCATTGAGATCAGCACCGGACCCCCCGCTGGGGAGCCTGTGGTGAGCACCCTCCCTTTTCCCGTGGGTGGAGCGGTGGCTGCTGGGACACAGACCCTGCCCGTCCCCCTGCAGCCCCCACAAAAGGGCCTCCAGCTCCAGCATGGGGCGGGGGGGGGCCTGGTCCTCTGCTGGTGTCTGCCCCCCACTCCCCCGGCCCGCAGGGTGCAGGCGAGTGGCTGCGCGTCACGGGCTCTGCTTTCCAGGTGGTGGCTGACCTCTTTGAGCAGACGTTTGGACCCCCCAACGGCTCCGTGAAGGATGACAGGTGAGGGCCCGGGCAGCCGTCTGCGGGGGTCTCGGGGCTGCTGGGGAAGGCGGTCAGAAGGCTCCGCCCGGGAAGGCCGGATGCGGGCACATGAGCTCACGAGGTGCCCCAAAGCCGGGTGGGGCTGGGCGGCACTGAGAAGAGGGAGACGTGTGGCCCTAATGCTGCTCTGTGATTCTTCTGGTCAGCCGAGCCTGAACCCCAGCTCGCTGTCCACCCTGGAGGCCTACGGGGCCTCGATAACCCCCGCCTGCCTGACCTCTGTCCACAGGGACCTCCAGATCGAGAACCTGAAGCGGGAGGTGGAGACGCTCCGTGCCGAGCTGCAGAAGATCAGGCTGGAGGTGGGGCGGGCGCGGGCCCCCGCGGGCAGGCAGGGCCCAGGGCAGCAGGGCCCACTCACCCCACCCCTCGGGTTGCCCCGCAGGCCCAGCGGTACGTGGCGCAGCTGAAGGGCCAGGTGAACACGCTGGAGGCCGAGCTGGAGGAGCAGCGGGAGCAGAAGCAGAGGGCCCTGGTGGACAACGAGCAGCTCCGCGACGAGCTGAGCCTGCTGCGGGCCGCCCGGCTGGAGGCCGAGCGCAACCAGGGGCTGCGCGAGGAGGCCGAGAGTGCGTGTGGCCAGGGGAGCCAGGGCTGGGGGGCCAGGGCGCATCTGAGCGGGAGCACATGTCCCCCGAGGGGTCCCCTCCACGCCCTGCCCCAGCCTCTGCATCCTCAGAACCGTGCCTCTCCTCTCGCCCCTGCAGAGAAGGCCAGCGCCACCGAGGCGCGCTACAGCAAGCTGAAGGAGAAGCACAGCGAGCTCGTCAACACGCACGCGGAGCTGCTCAGGAAGGTGGGCTGGCCCGGGCCCGTCGGGGGCAGCCTCGGTCCAAGGCAGGGGCTTGTCACCCCTGGCGCTGGCGGAGGAGGTGCCCTCCACGGGGGCAGGGGTTGAGCCGGTCCCTCTACCTGGGCTCAGAACGCAGACACGGCCAAGCAGCTGACGGTGACGCAGCAGACCCAGGAGGAGGTGGCGCGGGTGAAAGAGCAGCTGGCCTTCCAGATGGAGCAGGCGCGACGGGAGTCCGAGATGAAGGTGGGCCGCCGTGTATGCAGGGCCCACGCCCCTCCCCGGGCCCCAGCCCTGGAGCCCCCGCCCCAGTGACCCCTGTCCTATCCTGTCCCAGCTGGAGGAGCAGAGCGACCAGCTGGAGAAGCTGAAGAGGGATCTGGAGGCCAGAGCTGGGGAGCTGGCCCGCACACAGGAAGCCCTGAGCCGCTCCGAGCAGGTGCTGGGCAGGGCCCGGGCATTCTGGAGGGCCCCCGGGGGGGCAGAAGCGAGCATCCTCTTTCCTGTGACCTGGGCCCCGCCTCACTGCTATTGGGGCCGGGGCTGCCCTGGCCGGTCCTCGGGCGTAGTTCTGCCAGTACCAGGGGGGCAAGGGGGCAGCAGCTCGGGAAACTCTCAGACTGGCGGGCGGCGAGCGTGGTGGGGACGCGAGGCCTGGACAGAAGGAATCGTCTGTAGATACGGGTAGGGGCGGCAGGAGGCTCACACCCCTGCTGTCCACAGAGCGGGTCGGAGCTGAGCTCGCAGCTGGTGGCGCTGGGCGCCGAGAAGGACGCGCTGAGCAGCGCCGCGCGGCAGCAGGAGGCCGAGCTGCTGGCCGCCCAGGGCCTGGCGCGTGAGAAGGAGGCGGCGCTGAGCCTGGAGAGGGCCGAGCTGCAGGGCCGGCTCGCCCAAAAGGTAGCATGGCCTTGCCTGCTTTTTTTTTTTTTCTCTTACCGGGATAACGTATGTACAACGTGACCTTTCCCATTTTCACCCCACTCAAGTCTGCAGTTGGCAGCGTAATCACGTTCATGACGTTATGCCGCCATTGCCACCTCCTTACCAAGATTTCCCACATTCCCAGACAGAAACTCTGAGCCCCATGGGCTTGAGCTTTCCGTTCCCCTCCCCATCCTCACCCCCCCCCCCCCCGGTAGTTAGTATTCTAGTTTCTGACTCCACGGATTTGCTGGTCTGGTTACTACATATCGGTGAGGTCACACACCCCTTGTCCTTTGGTGTCTGGCTCATTTCCCTTGGCACGATGTCGTCAGGGTTCATCCACGTTGTCACGTGTGTCAGGGCTTCACTCCTCCTTATGGCTGAGTAATATTCCATGGATCGACCACATGCTCCCTCTCCCCCCATCCAAGGCTCCCTCGTCTTTCTGCTTGTCTGCTTGTCTTTTAGGAGGCACCGGGAACCAAACCTGGGGTCTCCCATATGGGAGGCAGGCGCTCGATTGCTTGAGCCACATCCGCTCCCCAGACCACACCTTATTTATCCAGCCGTTGATGGACACTCGTGTTGCTTCTGCTTTTGGCTGTCGTGAATAATGCTGCGGTGAACATTGGCATCTAAGCATCTGGACAAGTCCCTGCTTTCAGTTCTTTTTTTAAATATACCTTTTATTTATGCTTTCAGTCCTTTCGGGTGTATACCTGAAAATGAGATTGCCGTGTCAGGTGGTAATTCTGCACTTACCTTTCTAAGGAACCGCCCAGCTCTTTGCACAGCTCTGCACCATTTCACATTCCCACCAGCAATGAAGGAAGTTCCTGTTTCTCCACATCCTCCCTAATTCTTATTTCCCGTTTTTCCCCCATAATAGCCATTCTAGTGGGTGTTTTGCGGTTTTGATTTCTTTTTCCCTAATGGCTGATGATGATGAGCATCTCTTCATGTGGTTTTTGACCATTTCTGTGTCTTCAGGGAAATGTCTATGCACGTTTTTGGCCCATTTTAGAATTAGGTGGTTTTATCTTTTTGCTGTTGAGTTGTAGGAGTTCTTTATATATTCTGGATGTTAAACCCTTACAGGTACATGGTATCCAAGTATCTTCTCCCATTCTGTAGGTGGTCTTTTTGCTTTCTTGATAATGTCCTTTGCCCAAAAGTTTTTAAATTGATGAAGTCCCGTTTAATTTTTCTTTTGTTGCTTGTGTTTTTGCTTTAAAGTCTTGAGAATCCATTGCCTAATACAAGGTCCTGAAGATATGCTTTCTTCTGTGAGTTTCATAGTTTCAGTTCTTGTATTTAGATCTTTGATCCATTTTGAGTTTATTTTTGAAACGGCTGTGAGGTCGGGGCCACCTTCATTCTTTTGCGTCTGGATTTCCAGTTTTCCCAGCGGAAGAGAACATTCTTTCCCCACTGAGTGGATGAAAACCAGTGACTGGGAGATGTGAGGGTTTGTTTCTGAACTCTGTTCTAGTGTGTGCCTTTGGTGTGCCAGCGCCACACTGTTCACTCCCACAGCTTTGCAAGAAGCTCTGAAGTCGGGAGTGAGAGTCCCTCACCTGTGTTCTCTGTCACCACAGCCCTGCACTCTCCCTCCACTCGGTTGACTTGTCCAATTCTGGGACCAAGGCTGATGGAATTTTGTCTGGGATTGCCTTGACTCTGGAAACTGCTTTGAGTAGGATCGACATCTTTTTTTTTTTTTTTTAAAGATTTATTTATTTATTTAATTTCGCCCCCTCCCCTGGTTGTCTGTTCTTGGTGTCTTGTTTCTTTGTCCGCTTCTGTTGTCGTCAGCGGCACGGGAAGTGTGGGCGGCGCCATTCCTGGGCAGGCTGCACTTTCTTTTCACGCTGGGCGGCTTTCCTCACGGGCGCACTCCTTGCGCGTGGGGCTCCCCCACGCGGGGGACACCCCTGCGTGGCACGGCACTCCTTGCGCCCATCAGCACTGTGCATGGACCAGCTCCACACGGGTCAAGGAGGCCCGGGGTTTGAACCGTGGACCTCCCATGTGGTAGACGGACGCCCTAACCACTGGGCCAAAGTCCGTTTCCCAGGATCGACACCTTAACAATATTTTATTTCTAATCCAGGAATGCAGGATATTCTTCCACTTATTTAGGTCTTTGATTTGTCTCAGCAACGTTTTGTAGTTTTCCATGAACAAGTCCCATTCCTTTATTAAAAAAAAAAACCTTTAGTGAGGTACGGTTCACATACCAGACAGATCACTGTTTCTTAGTGCAACCTTCACCACAACCAATTTGACATTTTCCTCACTCCCCAAAGCCCAGTACCCATCTGCGGTCACCCCCAGTCCTCCCACCCCCCAGCTCTGGGCAGCCACCACTCCGTGTCCCATCGGTGGGTCTGCCTGCTCTGGGTGTTCCCCGTAAATGGGATCACACAGCCTGTGACCTCTCGTCTGGCGCCTCCCATTCGCCATTGCGGTTCGTCCACGCTCTAGCACACGACACTGTTTGGTCGTTGATGGTGGAGTAATATTCCACCATATGGAAAGACCACCTGGGTTCAGGCATTTGCCAGCTGATGGCCATTTGGGGGCTTCCACCTTCCGGCTGTTCTGAGCATGTGTTTCTCTTGGGCTACACCTGGGAGCAGAATTGCTGCTTCAGACGGGACTGTTGAACCTTGAAAGCGACTGCCAGGCTGCCTTCCTCTCGGCCGCACCATTTCACATCCCCACCAGCAGCGTGTGAGGGTCCCAGTGTCCCCGCACTGCCACCCGCATTTTGCTGTGCCTTGTCTTGGGTTTTGAGCCCCTTTGGTGGGTGCGCAGTGGCATTTCCTTGCATTTTTTTTTTTCCTTTTATTTATTTCTCCACACCCCCCCCCCTCGTTGTTTGCTGTGTCCATTTGCTGTGTATTCTTATGCGTCCGCTTGCATTATCTGGTGGCACTGGGAAACTGCATCTCTTTTTTTGTTGCGCCATCTTGCTGCGTCTGCTCTCCATGTGTGCGGCCCCACTCCTGGGCAGGCTGCACTTTTTTTCACTTGGGGTGGCTCTCCATGCGGGGCACACTCCTTGCGCGTGGGGCACCCCTACGCGGGGACACCCCTGCATGGCTCGGCACTCCTTGCACACTGCAGCACTGCGTGTGGGCTAGCTCATCACACGGGCCAGGAGGCCCTGGGGATCCAACCCTGGACCCTCCATATGGTAGATCGATGCTCTATCAGTTGAGCCACGTCCGCTTCCTTCTCCTCGCGGTTTTGATTTGCACCTCCCTAATGGCTGGGGACGTGAGCATCTCTTCTGTGCTCGTAGCCATTTGTATATTCTTGGAGAAATGTCTGTTCAGAGCTTTGTCCGTGTTTCGGGTGGTTTGTTTTTCCATCACTGAGTTGCTCGCTCCACTCTTGAGAGGGTGCGTCCCAGGTACTGGGGGGTCGAGAGGGGGTCGCTCCTCAACAGCCCCCTCCCTTCCCACGGAGGGTCTCTGCTGCCCTGGGGGCGGACCCTAGAGCTGCCCTGGGGACCCCCAGGCCCGGGGGCTGATCCGAGTTGCCCTCCCACCCCCACCAGGAGTCTCAGGAGCAGGGGCTGCAGCAGAGGCTCCTGGACGGGCAGTTCACTGTGCTCCGGGACGCAGCCGCCGAGGCCGAGCGCATTCTGCAGGACGCCGTGAGCAAGCTGGACGACCCCCTGCACCTGCGCTGCACCAGCTCCCCAGGTAGGCGCCAGGGCAGGCGCCCGGCCGTCCCCTCCCTGCCCTGCCCAGGAGGACTGCGTGCTCCCCGTATCCACCCACCCCGCTCGCCTCTTCCCACCCGGCCAAGGGACCGGCAGGGGGCAGCTGGGGCTGGGCCGGGCGCCGCCAGCCTCCCACACCCTCTCCATGTTTGCAGACTACCTGGTGAGCCGGGCCCAGGCCGCCGTGGACGCCGTGAGTGGCCTGGAGACAGGCCACTCCCAGTACCTGGCCTCGATGTCAGGTAGGTGGCCGCAAGGCGGGCCGGGGCAGAGACCACGGGGCTGCGTCCAGGTCCAGCGCCCAGTGCCGCCTCCCACCCTCTCTGGAGGCTCCCTGGGCAGCTGCCCCGGCTGTGCCCGCTCCTACAGCCTGCCCTGCCCTGGGCACATGGGCCGTGCCTCTCGGGTTGTGGCCCCCCAGACCTCGGGGCCAGCCTCCGCTCCTCGTCGTAGGGCTTTTGGGGGGAGTGGGTAAGTCGGGGCTCTCCCTGGCTCCCCCAGTCCCTGACTGCCTCGTCTGCCCCACAGACGCCTCCACCCTGGTGGCCGCCCTGACTCGGTTTGCACACCTGGCTGCAGACACCATTGTCAACGGGGGCGCCACCGCCCACCTGGCCCCCACCGACCATGCCGACCGTGAGCGCCTAGGGCTGAGGGGGCTCCTTCTGGGGTTCTCAGGTGCCCACCGTCCTCACAGCCCTCTCTCCCCTCCCCACTCAGGCCTGACGGACGCCTGCCGGGAGTGCGGGGCCCGCGGCCTGGAGCTCGCGCGGCAGCTGCAGGATCGCCAGGCTCTGCCACAGGCCCGGCCCGGCCTGGTGAGGAGCCCCCTGCAGGGCGTCCTGCTGCTGGCCCAGGTGAGCAAGGGGCCGGGTCTCGGCGGGGGCCGGGGAGCCTCGGATCTCTGCGCCCCCAGCGGGGCCGCCTGAACCGGCGTTCGCGTTGGGGCCTGCAGGCGCGTCTGGGGGGGCAGGAGGGCGGGGATTTTGCACCCCCAAGAATCCTGCGGCCCCGACTCTGTCCCAGGCACCCAGGGGGTGGTTGTAAGACTCTGCCCCTTCCTGACACTCCAGGAGCTGAAACCCAAGAGCCTGGATGTGCGCCAGGAGGAGCTCGGGGCCTTGGTCGACAAGGAGATGGCGGCCACGTCCGTGGCCATCGAAGACGCAGTGCGGAGGATCGAGGTAGGAGCAGGGCTGGGAGCCCCGGGGGTGCTGGTTCTGCACCACTCAGCTGCGGGCCGGGGCAGCGCACGGGCGGGAGGGGCCCAGGCCTGGCGCGGGGACCCCCCTCCTCCCCGCTCTGCCCTCCTCACGGCGCCCTCGTCCGGTCTAGGACATGATGAACCAGGCCCGCCACTCGAGCTCCGGGGTGAAGCTGGAGGTGAACGAGAGGTGAAGCCCCCTCTTCGGTCCACCCCTGGCACCCAGCGTCAGGGTCTCCACGGCCCGCCACGTTCCGGGTGCTTCTCCCTTCTGGCCGCTCTAGCGCTCCAGAAAGAAGGCTCTGGGATGAGTGGGGCCAGCGCACCTCCCCGGGGGTGGGCCGGCCCCCCCCCAGCCAAGCGTCCCCCTGCCGTGTCCCCCACTGCCCTGGGCCCCGCCCTGCTGAGCCTGCCGTGGGCAGGGCCCCTCTGGCTCCGGCTGCGGACGAGCCAACTGGGGGGCGGCTCCCCTTCTCTGTGAACCCTCTCACCTCCTACCACCCCTTTCAGGATCCTCAACTCCTGCACAGACCTGATGAAGGTGAGTGGCGGGCTCTGCCCGGGGGGACACCCACGGCCGCCCCGGAGTGACTTGCATCTGGTCCCTGCAGGCCATCCGGCTCCTGGTGACGGCGTCCACCAGCCTGCAGAAGGAAATCGTGGAGAGCGGCAGGGTGAGCCGCGCTGGCCCCCTGGGCGCTTCCCCAGCTCTGCCGGCCGCGCCGCGGGGCAGCAAGGAGCAGGGCTCCCGAGAGCCGTCCCCTTCCAGACCCTGCCACCGACCCTGCCAGACCCAGCTTGATCCCCCCCGGGGGGCTGGCCGGGGGAGGGCACCCGGGTGGGGTCCCTTCCAGCCGCAGCCCCTGAGCCGGCCCGCCTGCCCTGCTCTCCTGTCGCCACTAGGGGGCAGCCACGCAGCAGGAATTCTACGCCAAGAACTCGCGGTGGACGGAAGGGCTCATCTCCGCGTCCAAGGCCGTGGGCTGGGGCGCCACGCAGCTGGTGTATGTCGGCCAGAGGGTGGGCGGGGGCGGGGGTCTGCCTCCTGCCGCTGTGGAGGGCAGGGGGCAGCCGGGCGTGTGGGGCCAGGGGCCTGGGGGCGGGGCGTCGGGGTTGCCCTGCCGGCGGGGGGGGGGATCCGCGCGGGCCTGACAGCGCCGCCCCCCAGGGAGTCAGCCGACAAGGTGGTGCTTCACACGGGCAAGTACGAGGAGCTCATCGTCTGCTCCCATGAGATCGCCGCCAGCACGGCCCAGCTGGTGGCCGCCTCCAAGGTGAGGCCGGGGCCGCGACGGCCCGGTCGCCCATGTCCGCGCCGTCCCGCCCACCATACCTTGGCTCCACCCTCGTCCTGGCCTCGTGGGCGCCGGGCTCCTCGGGCCCAGAGGCCCCCCGGGGGCGGTGCCTGTGCCCACCTGACCAGTCGTGCCTGCGCGCTCCCCAGGTGAAGGCGGACAAGCACAGCCCCCGCCTGAGTCGCCTGCAGGAGTGCTCCCGCTCCGTCAACGAGATGGCCGCCAACGTGGTGGCCTCCACCAGGTCAGGCCAGGAGCAGGTCGAGGACAGAGGCAAGTAGGCGAGGCCCGGCGGCGCAGGACGCCGGGGCTGGGCGTGCGAGGCGGCGCAGGGGTGGGCCTGCCCGGGCGCTGAGCCTTGCTCTGGCCGCAGACGCCATGGACTTCTCTGGACTGTCCCTCATCAAGTTGAAGAAGCAGGAGATGGAGACCCAGGTAGGAGTCCCGCGGCGGCCCGGGCGCCGGGCAGGGGGGAGGCCCGAGAGCTGTGCTGAGCGTGTCCGGGGCTGCAGGTGCGGGTCCTGGAGCTGGAGAAGACGCTGGAAGCTGAGCGCGTGCGGCTGGGGGAGCTGCGGAAGCAGCACTACGCGCTGGCGGGGGCAGTGGGGATGCCCGGCGAGGAGGAGCCCGTGCAGCCCGGCGCTGTCCCCCGCAGCGGGGTCTCCAAGAAGCCCCCCCTGGCCCAGAAGCCCAGCGTGGCCCCCAGGCAGGACCACCAGGTGCCGGCGTCGGGGCTGGCGGGGGTCTGGCCCAGCTCGGCCTCTGTTTCCGCATCTGAGGGGCTACAAAGGGGGGTCACGCACGGGGGTGTTCTCGGGGGCTGCGGGGGGCTGCTCTGGGCTGTGCTTGGCCGCTTCCAAAGCCCCTGCTTTGGATCTTTGCAGCTCGACAAGAAGGATGGCGTCTACCCGGCTCAACTCGTGAACTACTAGGCCTCGCAGGAGAGGCCCTCAGCGCGGCGGTTGGCGGGCAGGCCGGGGCCCTCACTGGGCCACCGCGACGTGGCCAGGAGCCCCCGAGGGGCCGCCGGTCCCGCACGCAGTGCCAGCCCACCCAGGCTGGGCCGGCAGATCTTCCGGATGGGATTCTCTCGGCCAGAAGAAGCTTCTGGGGCAACAAGCCCCAGCCGGCCCGAGCCACACTCTTCAGAAAATACATGGAGCAGTCTGCCTGTCCGAGTTAGGTCTTTTCTTTAAGTTTACGTTAGCACGCTGGGCCACAGTCGCTTAGGGGAGGGTCTCCCCTCTGTCTGGACTCAGGCTCAGGGTATGGAGGGACAGGAAACCAGTCCACGGTGGCTGCTGGAGCGCGGGTAAAAGCCTGCTGCTCGGAGGCAGGGGTGTGAGCGTGGAGCCGTGACTTTGGGGTGAGCAGAGGGCTCGGGGGTGCTTATCCGGGGCTTCTGGGGGCATCAGATGGCAGAGCTGGGGAGCAGACCAGGTGCAGAGGAGTATGTGGTCCAGGAAGAGGCCAGGAGGGTGCCCAGACACAGGAGCTGGGGGCAGGCGCACGTGCTGCCGCCGGGAGCCCCGTGCACTTGGCACAGGTGCCACGAGGGTCCCAGGGTTTCCTTGTCGTGGCTGGGAGCAGCCAGACTGGTGGTGGCTTCCCACTTCCTGTCCATTCCTCTGCTCAGCCCCCAGAGGCCCCATCCTGGCTGCTCCGCACTGCCCCCTCCTTCCTACTCGCCCCTGCAGAGCTCTTTCCAGCCCCTCCCAGACGTGGGGACTTGGCCCCTCCAGCTCAGCCACAAGCCACAGCCCAGAGACCAAGAGCTGGCCCGCCCGCTGGTGGAGCAGGGGTGCCCGTGCTCTACAGGAAGCCGGGTGGGCCTCCCTGGGAGGCAGCAGGGCAGGGGTGTGGGGCTCGTTGCAACCCCCAGCAAAGCAGCAGCACTCTGCACCCCCCCACCGTGGCCCCAGCTTGGCCTGCCCATCCAGGTTTGTGTCCTTTGGCGCACACAGGGCGGCAAGGGGGGGTAGAGGGCCAGCAGCAGAATCGCCAGTCACCCTCCCCCCAGCCTCCTCTTTGCCCCTTAACCTTTACCCCTGTGTCTGGGAAGGTCACCCACGCCGGCTGAGGTCTGGAGACCTGCTCCTTTGGGCAAGGTGTCAGATTCAGTCAAAGCCACGCTGGGCTGCTCCTGGGCCGTCGGGCTGGCAGGGTGCCTGGCCGGGGACGCCGTGGGAGTTTCTGCAGATGAAGGAGCACTGGAGGCCACAGAGTTGTTAGTGCTGTGGCTGCCAAGAATTCCAGCTTTTTCCCTGGAAGGTTTATGTAACTTGTGGCCCTGCGATGATGTGTGCCCTTTCAGCGGTGACCCCTCCTAAGTGGGGGGTGCGCGTCAGCGGCTCGTGGCTTTCCTCCACCAACCCCAAGGCCTCCACTCAGGGCCACCTCTTCCCAGCGTGGATCCCACACGGCCGGACGGGCCCGCCAGGCCCCCCGGGAGTCCGCCGGCTCCGCGTCCCTCCTTCCCAGCCCGCTTTCCCACAGCTGAAACTCGCATCTTTGAGGACGGCCTGGAGCCTGTGGAGTCCCCTGCAGTTGAGAATTTCCAGTGTCGTTTCTCACTGCCTGCGCTCGCCTGGGGTGCCGGCTCCTGGCAGGTCTGGACTGAAGCGCCGCGGGCACGCGCGGCTGTGTATTTATAAGGACTTAAGAGGCACCACTGCCTGGAGGTAAACTTGAGTGTAGGTTACGAGGAAATCAGATGGGGATTGAGAATGGGAGCCGATGGTGAATGTACAGAGGATAAGGTCTATTGTGAAAGTGTGGAACTGGTTAGAGTTGATGGTACCTTTATAGTATGACACGGCCGATTTATTTTAGTGACTGTGGCTAAAAAGTAGTCTAGGGATGTAAATGTCAATTGAAAAAGGAAGCTAAAGGATAATCTCGGGACCATATTAACTGATTTTGGTGGGGATTGAAGATTGCAGTTAATAGTATAAATATAAGAATATTCTTCTATTACAAAATGTTAAAAAATAGGGTGCTGCACAGACAACTGGGGGGGAAGGGGAGAGAGAAATGAAAAATAAATCTTTTTTAAAAAACAGGGTGCTACATGGAAAATTGCAACTAATGTGACTTATGGACAGTAGTTAACAGTACTAGTGTATTTTTGCAGCAGTGGCAAAGAAGATACTATCAATTCTAAGGATCGACAATTGGGGGTATAAGGGGCTATGGGAATTTTCCTTTTGGAGTAATAAAAATGTTCTAAAATTGAAAGAACAAAGCACAGCTGGCCTGGTGACCACCCACTTTCCCCAGGGGCACACAGCTGAGGGGGCAAGCAAGGGGCTCACACTGGCCCCACTTCCCTCAAGAAGCGGCCCCTCCCAGGCCACCCAGCAGCTAGGGAGCAAGAAGGAGAGTGAAAGGCTGGTGGCCCTGCAGGACGCGTCCCCACAGGCCACGCCCCCACAGGCCACGTCCCCACCCTGCTGGGGGATGAAGTAGACCCCCCCTCCGCCCCCCACAGGGTGTTCATATCAGGAGGGATCATAGATGTGCAAGTGTTTTTTTCCTGATCACGTATATACAACGTAAAATTTCCCATCGAAACCACTTGCAAGTGTAAAAATCTGTGGGGGGCATCATCTTCACAATGCTGTGTCGTCATCACCGCCATCTGTTGCCAAAATATTTTCCCTTACCCCAAACAAACTGTCCCATTAGGCATTGCCCTCCCACTTGCCCCACAGCTGTAGTCTTGTGGTCTGACTGCGTATGCTGGGTATTTCATGTGTCTGGCTTATTTCACTTGACATGCCGTCCTCAGGCTTCATCCACATTGTCACAGTGTAGAGTCACTTCTTTCCTTTTCACGGCTGACTAATATGCCACTGTATGGACAGGCGTTTTGTTTATCCCTTAGCTGTTGATAGACATTTGGGTCATTTCCACCTTTGACTAATGCTGCGATAAACTGGTGTACACACACTCCTTTGATTCCCTGCTTTCAGTTCTTCTGGATATGTACCTGCATGTGGATGGCTGGGTCGTGTGGTTGTGTTTAACTTAGAGAAACCACCAAAGTGTTTACCACAGCAGAGTCTTCATTTTACATTCCCACCCACAATGTTTGAGGGTTGTTTTTTTTTTTAAGATTTATTTTTCTCCCCTTCCCCCCGCCCTGGTTGTCTGTTTTCTGTGTCCATTGGCTGCGTCTTCTCTGTCCGCTTCTGTTGTTGTCAGTGGCACGGGAACCTGTGTTTCTTTTTGTTGCATCATCTTGTTGTGTCAGCTCTCCGTGTGTGTGGCGCCATTCCTGGGCAGGCTGCACTTTCTTTCACACTGGGCGGCTCTCCTTATGGGGCACACTCTGCGCGTGGGGCTCCCCTACGTGGGGACACCCCTGCATGGCACGGCACTCCTTGCGCGCATCAGCACTGCGCATGGGCCAGCTCCACACGGGTCAAGGAGGCCCCGGGTTTGAACCGCAGACCTCCCATGTGGTAGGCGGACGCCCTAACCACTGGGCCAAGTCCACTTCCCGAGGGTTCTTATTTCTCCCCATCCTCACCAAATCATACATACTTTTTCTTTTTTAAATAGTAGCCATCCTAGAGGGTATGAGGTGGTATCTCATTGTGGTTTCGATTTGCATTTCCTTAATGACTAATGATGTTGAGCATCTTCTCATGTGCTTATTGGCTATTTATATATCTTCTGGATATTAAATCTTTATCTTTCACAGTTTCCAAATATTTTCTCTCATTCTTTACAGTCTTCACTTTCTCAAGAATGTCCTTTTATACATAAGTTTATTTTTATGATGATGTAGTTTACTGTTTACAACAGTTACATCATTAACAATTCATTGATCTGAACATTAACATCGCATAAAGCATTACATCATTAAACACTGAAAATAATTATATAACAACTTTATTATTTCCTGTAGCCATATGTTCCCTGAAGCACCAAGAATTCATTTGGACATAATTATGGCATCTCAACTGTACAAATATCAATATAAATTTAGGACTTTAATTAGGAACATCTTTAGTTTGCATTGGGTAAACAGTTACATTTCAACATTGTATTAGTCAGCCAAAGGAGTTCCGATGCAAAAAACCAGAAATTGGTTGGTTTTTATAAAGAGTATTTATTTGGGGTAGGAGCTTACAGATTCCAGGCCATGAAGCGTAAGTTACTTCCCTCACCAAGGACTACTTTCACATGTCAGAGCAAGATGCCTGCCGACATCTGTGAGGGTTCAGGCTTCCTGGGTTCCTCCCTTCCCAGGGCTGGCTTCTTTCCAGGCTTAGGGTTCCTCTCTTCCCGGGGCTCCAGCATCAAAATCCAACATCAAAACCCCCAAAAGTTTTAATTTTAAAGAAGTTGTCTTTGCTTTTTAAGTACTGGGGGCCAGGGAATGAGCCTGGAACCTTGTGTGGGGGAAGCCAATGCTTAACCACTGAGCCACATCAGCTTCCCTGAGTTGGTTGGTTGGTTTTTTGTTTTGTTTTGTTTTGTTTTGGTGCCAAAACCCAGGAACCAAGGTTTTCTTAAGATTTATTTTTATTTCTTCCCGCCCTCATTTTGTATCACTGTCTGCTCTGTATCTGTTCATTGTATGCTGTGTCTGCTCATCTTACTTTCTAGGAGGCACCAGGAACCAAACCTGGGACCGCTTATGTGGGAGGGTGGTGCCCAATCACTTGAGCCACTTCCACTCCCTGATTGCTGTGTCTCACTGTGTCACCTTGTTGCATCAGCTCACTGCCTCAGCTCGCTGTCTTCCTTCTGTAGGGGGCACCAGAAACTGAACCTGGGACCTCCCATGTGGTAGGTAGGTGCCCTGCTACTTGAGTCACATCCACTTCCCTGTTCTTGTTTTTCAGGTGGCACTGGGAACCAAACCTGGGGTGGATGGTGGGCACTCACCTGCTTGAGCCACATCTGGTCTGTTTTATTTTTCTTCTCTTGCTTGTGCTTTCTGTGTAAAGTCTAAGTACCCATTGCTTAAAACTAGATCCTGAAGATAATCCTCTGTTTTCTTATAAGAGTTTGATGTTTTTAGGTTATTGGTTCATCTTAAGTGAATCTCTGTATAAGGTGTGGGGTTGGGAGCCATTTTCATTCTTTTGCATATTTGTATCCAGTTTTCCCAGTACTGTTTTGTGAAGACTACTCTTTCACCCATTGAATGAACTTGTCATCCTTGCCAAAAATCAAGTGGCTGTAGGTATGTGGGTTTATTTCTCAACTTGCTGTTCTATTCCATTGGTCTATATGTCCTTATGCCATATGCTAGCAACACAATTTTGATTATTATAGTTTTGTAAGTAGTTTTGAAATTGGGACGCATTACTCCTCCAACTTCTTTTTCAAGGTGGTTTTGGCTCCTCAGAGCCTGTTGCCCTTCCATACAAATTAGATGATTGGCTTTTCCATTTCTGCAAAAAAGACTGTTGTTATTTTGATTAAGATTGTGTAGAATATGTAAATTTGGTTTTGTATTGTGTTTTAAGTGTGGTAATATATATACCACATAAAATTTCCTATTTAACCACGTTCACATATGCAATCCAATGGTGTTAATTGCATTCACAGTGTTGCACTACCATTACCCCAAATGGAAACTCTGTGCCCAATTAGGCATTTTCCCCACCCCTCTAGCCTCTGGTAACCACTCATCTACTTTGTCTCTGTGATTTTATACATTCTAGATATTTCATCTAAGGGAAATCATGTATCTGTTCTTTTGTGTCTAGCTTATTTCACGCAACATGATGTCTTTAGATTTTATCCATGTTACAGTTGTGTATCAGAACTTCCTTTTCATAGCTGAATTTTCCACTGTATCCATATACCACATTTTGTTTACTCATCTCTTGGACATTTGGGATGTCTCTGCCTTTTGACTGGTGAATAATGCTGCAAAAATATTGGTATACAAGTATCTGTTCAAAGCCATTTTCAGTTCTCTTGAGCATATATTCCTAGAAGTGGGATTACTGGGTCATATTGTAATTGTGTTGAACTTTTTGAGGAACTACCATACTGTCTTCCACAACGGTTGCATCATATTACATTCTCAACCATGTGTTACAATGCATCTTTGCCAACACTTTGTAATTTTTTAAATAGCTATTCTAGTGAGTGTGAAATGCTATGTCCTTGTGGTTTTTAATTTTTCTCATTGTGCATTTCCCTAGCAGCTAATGATGTAAAGAATCTCTCATGGGCTTATTGGCAATTTGCATGTCTTTGGAGAAATGTCTATTCAAGTCCATGGTTCTTTTTAAATTGGGTTTTCTTTTGAAGTACTGACAGCTTAAACAATTTTTTCCAATCCATGATCACAGGGTGTCTTTCCGTTTATTTAGATCCAAATTAGTTTCTCTCAGTAATGTTTTTCAGTCTTCTGTGTACAAGGTTTACATTCTTGGTTTAACTTATTCCTAGATATTTTATTCTTTTAGTTGCTGTTGTAAATGAGATTAGCATCTTCTTTGAATCATTCACGGTTGGAATATAGAAACAACTGATTTTTGCATGTTGATCCTGTGTGCTGCCACTTTGCTGAATTCATTTTTAGCTCTAGTGGTATAGGATCATGTCATCTGCAAATATCATTACTTTTCTTTCCAATTTAGATGTCGTTTCCTTCTTAACTAATTGCTCTGACCAGAACTTCTAGTAGTGTTGAATAGCAGCAGTGAAAGTGGGCATCCTTGTCTTGTTCCTGATCTTAGGTGGAAATTTTCAATCTTTTATCCTTGAGTATGATGTTAGCTGAGTTCTGCAGATATGCCCTTTATCTTGTTGAGGAAATTCCCTTCTATTCCTAGTTTCTCAATGTTGCGTTTTAATCAGGAAAGTGCTAGATTTTATCGAATGTCTTTTTTTTTCGCCCCCCTCCCCCCCTGGAATATCTTTTTGGCATCAGTTTTCTGCTTTTCCCCTTCAATTAGTCTGTGTTGCATTGCACTGGTTTTTCTTCCATCATACCACCTTTGCATTCCTGGGTCCTCAATTGGTCTGTGTATAATCCTTTTAATGTGCTGTTGGATTTGGTTTGTGAGGTTTTTTGTTTCGTTTGGAAGATTTTTCCATCTTTATTTATAAGGGACATTGGTCTATAATCGTTATCTTTATGTGGTGTTGGCATTGGTGTGGTGATGGCATTATACAAGGAGTTAGGAAGTATTCCCTCTTTTAACATTTTGGAGGGGTGTAAGAGGAATTGGTGTTATTTCTGTGCAAGGGCTTTGAAACTGTAACTACCATAAACATTAAAGGGTTCCGAAAAGGATTGTGTCTGGTTCTCATCTCAGCTTCGAAAGCAGACTTTATTTAAAGTGGATGATTATTTCCACCAAACATACAAGTGAAAATTGGCATTAGCTGACTACACTTAATTGAGCCAGAGGAAACAGAACTTGATTTGCCTTAAGCCCTCAACAATGAAACCTTTAACTGAAGGCTCCGTCTCGAGTGTGGTGGGCTGTAATTCAGAAGCATGGTGCCCCCACCTACTCCTCGGTCTCACACCAGTCACTTTCCTTCCCTGGACCTTAGAAGCAAAAGGGCCCACAGAGGGTAAAGAGGCAGGTCATGAGGAAGAGCCTATGAAGCGCACGGTGTTTAATATCCTCACTGGGGACAGACTACAAACTTGACAAAATGCTTGCTAACAGCTAATGGGGAAAAAAGAAACCATCAGACATAAATTTTCTATAAAAAAATTTCTCTCTCAGGAAAAGCTTCCCACATTCTGGTACCAAAACAACAGAAACTTCTGCACATCCCTATGGGACACTGATGTGCAGGGAATGGCATTCTATTTATAGGAGACAGCAATGGGTAAGCTCCCCAAGGCTGCATCTCAGTGTTCCTCATGTTGCTGCCAACATATTAAGGAAAAGCCACTCCTAGGGGCCTCGTGGTTTAGATACATGGCTCAGCCCAGGGCCATGAGCACAGGAGGGCACGGGTTTGGCGGAGTTCTGGAAGGTGGGCCAGACTGGCAGGGTCTGCCTTCCTCCCAGCCTCTAGCAACCAAGCAGAATCAGCACCAGAGGCTGTCTCCCAGGAAACTGGTTGCAGCCTCAGATACCTGCCATCAAACCCCAAAACAAAATATCAGAGCCACTTGAATTCTTCCATTTATTTGAAATAACCAGAGAACATCAAAATCAGAGTTTCCATCAGTGGTACAGCATGAGGCAGAGCAAAAAGGGCCAGGCAGGGCTCAGCAGCCCCTGCAGGGTGGCTGCCATCCTGGAGACACTCCTACACGTGGCAGGACAGTGCTTCCTCTGCCCTTTATGGATGTCCATGAGAATCGCTCTGATAAAATACAACAGGATAAAAAGGCCCTGCTCCTGGTGCCAGTGCCCCTGGACCACGAGGTAGACATTTTTGGCAGTCTCTGGCGGCCTTTATTTTTAACTTCAAGAAAAGATTCATCAGTTTTACTATTGGAACTCTTGACGTTGACGTTCTAGAACTGAACATACCACGAACATCCCAGGTAAGTAAATGACAGGATTATTAACAATATCAAAAAGGGTCCTTAGCTTTAGTACCACAGCTCCAGACACGGCCATGGAGAGATGGTAAGGCCAGCCTGGTGGCCCCTTTGTAGTGCCAACAAGCTCCCACTGGGTGGCCAGCCTTGCTGCTGGATTCTGGCCTCTGGCAGGGGCCGGCTGCAGAGGTACTGGAATGAGTGGCACCACGCTAGAGATTCACCAAACCTGGCAAGTCCACCTGATCAGCATGGTGGTGAATCATCCCATTAAAAAAGTTACAATACAGCAGAGTTCAAGTTCAGGAGCATAACGATAGGATAACTGAGTACAAATGTGGGCAGGCCACATTTTGGCTCTGCCTTGGTTCTGGCACCCTAGGCAGCAGCCAGCTGGGCAGGTGGTCCCAGGGCAGACTCCAGCTGCCTGACACAGGTGAGGGTGGGTCCTGAAACTCTGCCAGTGAGCACACAGGCTTTTTTTTTTTTTTTTTTTTTTTAGGTACTCAGGGCTGGGCATGAACCCAGGACCTCATAAATGGGAAGCAGGCACTCAACCACTGAGCCTCATCAGCTCCCGAGTTGGTTTTTTGTTTTTTTTTTTAAGGAGGCACTGGAACCAAACCCAGGACCTCCCACGTGGAAAGCAGGCGTTCATCCACTTGAGCCACATCTCTGCACACAGGCCTTTTCTGTCAATACATACGCCATCCCCCAAGCCTGGCCCCGGGCATTCAGCTGATGAGGCCTGGGAGATGCCATGTGGGCGCAGCGCTCCCCTGTGGATGTGTGTAAAGCTTACGCCCCACTCTTCAATGCTGTGGGGCAGGCTTTCTTCAAAGCACAATGAATGTATCTCAGAGCTCCCCCATCCCATCTTGGTGCCCAGAGACTAGGGACAGCGGCCAAGGTACTCCTGGTCCAAGGAGGTGAGACTTCACCTGTGACCAAACAGCCACTGTCAGCCAACCCCTCCCTGAAGGTGGAGCCAGGTGTGCTGGCTGTCCCCAGCTCTTGAGCTGGCTAGCATCAAGTCCCAGCACCAGGTGACGCTAAGGCACAGCATGGGCACCTGCAGGCGTCACTGTGCACAGCATTCACTTCAATCTGCTCAAAACAATAGCATTTTTTATAAAGTTTCCCTGAATGGTTTTGTTTCAAAAAATTTTCTTCATCAATACAAAACAGGAAAATTATACAAGTAGCAAAAATATTTAAATATTTGGGGAGTATTTCTTAACAGAAATCCTCAGAGGCGGGCTCAAGGAGGAGGTATGCAAAGACCAGCTCACATTCCTCCCCTCCATTGGCCTGGACCCTCCCGGCCTCTGGGTATGGCACTAGGCCAAGTGCAAACTGTTTGGTAGCTTTGAAGCATGACGACAAGTAGCCAGGTTCAGGGGAAGAGACAGTGATTGTGATGGAGCCTAAGAACGGGGGTCCCTGCATGCCAAAACCGCGCTGCAGCGGCACCTCTGGGATGGCCACTGCTAAATGGCCTTACACTGAGCTATCTCTTAAAAATGAAAGAGCTATAATTCACCATGCTTAAATTAAGTTGCAAGGGGTGGGGGAGGAACCTTGGTTCTAAACGGGAAGGGGGACTTTTTTTTTTTTTTTTTAACTCCAGAGTAGCACTACACTATCTAGATAGACGTGATACCGTGAATGCAAACCAGCTCAACGCCTCGGGTCCAGGCTGTCCCTGGGGCACACATGGCTGCCTCAGTGCACGAAGCCTGGGTTTCTACTTCTACCCACCTAAGATTCTAAAACCAAGTGGACTGTTTGGTCCAGAGAACCAGAGCCCTTGGTCAAGCAGCGTGCCTGTGCCGGAAAGGCACAGACCGAGCAAGAGTCCCAGGAAGGCCAAGGGGGCAGCTCACTGGAGGATGAAGCCTGGCTGGTGTGGAGGCAGCCGGGGTGGGGGCCTCTGGGGGAGAGCTGGTGGGTACGGGGATACGAACTGTGCAGAGAAGCCCTGCTGGGGGGGGAGGCCCACACGGGGTGGCAGAGGGGGGCACTGCAATCCTGGGTATGGCAGGGCCTGTCCTGGACCCATGACGGCTGTGAACGGAGTGGCTAACCGTCCTGCAGGCACCGGGGGTGGCGGGGGAGGAATGCGCCGAGGTGCAACTGAGGGGGCCCCACTGGCCTCGGGGGCTGGGTAGAGAAGGGGCGCAGCAGGCACCGGCTCAGGAACCCTGGGCACCAGTTGTGCTGGAGCCTGCTGAAGTCTCTGCCCCTTTAGCACCATCTCCTGGAGTTTCTCAATTTTAACTCTTCGCATGTGGGCCAATTTCCGTTTATTCTGATAGACGTCGATGAAGGAGTCTAGAGGAAGCTCTCCATCAAGAAAGTTCTCTGCCATGTTCTGTAAAGAGCCAGGAATGGGGTGAGCGATTAAGGAAGAAAACTTCCCCCAATCCCTTGGATGCTGAATGTCAAAAGTGCCAGCAGCAGGAGAGGCAACATCCCAGGGTCCTCCCTACAACCCTTCTGGGAACTGGCCCGTGTTGTCTATGCTTCCACCAGCTCGGGGCGCAGGACAGCTCACCTCAGCAGGGGCTTGGTGGGGGAAGTGGTGCTGCTGTAAGCAAAGCTTACCCTGTCCCATCCACTCTTGGAGAGAGCGCCCCACCCCCTGCCAACCCTTTTAAGCCAGTCTGTACCCAATGTTATTTTCTCTACACCTGACTACATCTGCCCTGGGGGACTTGCCCTGGACAGGGAACAGCGAGGGCGAACCTAGCTTGTAGGCTTCAGGGCACTCATCAAAGCCTAGGTCCAAGAGACCAACACAGGCTCGTCTTACCCACACACGGCCAGCCCCGACTCAAACACAAGTAGGAACCACATCCAACACTGACTCATTTCCTTACTGCACAGCAGGCTCAAGCCTGTAGTACTCAGCTGGTTAATCCAAAGGGCTCTGGGACTTGGAACAGCTGGTACCTGAGCGCCAGCACCCACAAGACCCGCCCTGATTCAGCGGGGCAGCGTCAACACCCTTGCTCCAGACGCGATCACCCCGCTGCTCTGCCTGGCATTCTCCTGGGCAGCACCCACCATCCTTTCAGGACTCGCAGCTGCCTGGGAGGCACCACCCCCTGCTCATGGAGATGGCATGCACTGTCCCTCTCTGCCTAGGGTGACCAAAGACCCAGGCAACTGTGCCACGGGGCAGCATTTGGCCACAAGCGACTTCTTTACCTCCGTGTCTTCCTCAATCTTGGCCCCTTCTGCTTGAAGCAGTGCTAACAGGGTTTCCAAAGAAGCACTGTTGGACTGTTTATCTGGAAGAGACAAGGCAGGATGAGGTAAGGGTACACACAGCCCTTCAAGTCACTTTCCTCCAGTCTTCCTCCCATCTCCCTCTCAAATAGTTTATTTTAGCTGGAAAGGCAAAAGGAGAGTCACACCTCCTGAGAACCAATTTTTCAGGAAGCTGAATGTAAAGAAGATCAGTGGACGGAATGACCACACATCTGCACAGCCAGGGCCACACCATCTGCTCTACAGAGTGGGGCTCTCTGAATATGTGAGAAACACTGTTTTGTTTTATGGTATAACAAAATGTATTTTCATGAGATACTACGTATCAATAATGCACTTAAACTGAACACCTCAAAATATTTGGCACAGAGTAAGAACTTACGCGTCTCATTTACTAACAAAATGCCTAGTTGTTTAATAAATGTTAAGAACTTACTACAATAAAATTCCCCAAACTGAAAGAACAAAAAATGTAAATCACTTTGTGGCACAGGACACCCAAACTTATTTATGTAACACTGTTAAGCAAACACACCAAAGTGGAAGTGCCGAATTGTGGTATGCAGATGCTTAATTTTAGCACATTCTGCCAAGCAATTTTCCCAGGTTGTATTACTAACTTAGGTTCCTACCCAGCACTGTAAAAGAATTCCTCATCCTCACCAACATTTGCTACTGCCAGTCTTTTTACTTTTTGTGAGTCTACTTGGGTGTACAAAGTTTTTACTGAAGTTGTGGCACAAATGGAAGGGGATTACAGCAAGAGGTATCAGGCCTCACCATGAACCTCACTAAAGGGGACGATTTTAACCCAACTACTCTAAATCTAAACTTCCTTTTGAAAGTTATTTAAAGTAACCAGGACATTCAACAAGATTCACATTGTCTCTTTGGAACAGCTGCAAATTAAAGTGTGATTAAAATAAGATGTTCTGGGCAAGCAGCTGTGGCTCAATCAGTTGGGCTCCCATCTACCATGTGGGAGGCTGTGGGTTCGCGTCCCGGGGCCTCCTTGTGAAGGCAGGCTCGCCAGCACGCTGCAGAGGGCCACCAGCCCGCAAGCATGGCAGAGAGCTGACAAAGGAAGGGGACACAACAAAATGGGAGACAAGCACAAAAAATGCAAAAGAATGCGCAGCAAGTACAGACATCAAGCAAGCCGCAAGGGGGGTGGGGAATAAATAAAATTTTAAAAATCATGTTCTGGTGATCAATAGTTTTCAACATTAACTCTGAGGGCCAAATTTCACAGCAAAAAACATTTGTTGAATGTTACAAATTCAGAAAACTGCCATTTTGCTACGCTGTTTGGAGAAGGTGAGGTCTCTTCTAAATTGGTGGGATACTTCTATATAGAAATTGCTTCTTCATTGCAATAAATCACTGTGCTAACCTGGAATTTTTTCACAATATTTCTTTCCTGGTAGGGTAAGAGCTTGAAAATTTGTCCTTCCCTCAACTCTTTATTCTTAGAAAGATTCCCTTAAGCAAGTTACCTAATTTGGTCTTCTTTATCTGATAGGCTTCAAAGAGAACCTGTAGCTCCTGGTATTTTTGGGTCAAACTGGCTTTCAGAGAGTCCAGTTGTGGCTGGTACAAAAGATTTCCTTCTGCCAGGCTACGGTTGCTGGCAAGCGTCATTTCCTTGTTCAGCTGAACATTCTGCGTCTGCAAAGAACACACAGGATGAGAACTAAAAGCGTATTATTTCACCGTCAAGTCCCCCAAGGCACCTCTGCCCCACCCCAGGAGCCTAATGCATCCGCTCCAAAAGCTCTGGGTCTCCAGGCTGGCACCATTTGTGATGCAAATGCTATGTGCCCCCACTCCAGCCCCTTTGATTTCTCAAAAGTTGTGACACTGCCCCCATTTCTTAAAGAGTGAGGCTGACTTCCTCTCTAACAGTTTTCAGGACTGGCTTTGTCCCATGACTCCATCCAGAGCTTTCATTTCAATAGCTGCACTGTGATTTGAATTCTTTACTATTGCCATTGTTCGTACAAAAGTAAACAGCTGGAAAGATTTACGGGAAAAATTTTTTTAAAGCAAGTTTCTGGTACCCCAGAGGAAATTAAAGATTCTCTTTTATCAGAGGGGGACCATTTGGCATGATGTCAATTCAGACTTAATAATCAGGCTCAGGGATCAAAGAAAAAAGTTTTGAGAGAACCTAGGAGTTAATTCTTCTTACAGTGACCCTGCTTCTCTTCTCTCCCCAGGCCTACCACAAGCTGTTCTGGGTCTAAAGTAGAGAGACCCAAGTCCCCAGCCTCTGGCTTTCAGTCCATTAGAGAAGCTGACTCAAAGTTGGGGGAGTGGTACATGTGGTTATTTTGCCCAACGGGTTCCCCTCTTTCCTTGCCAGAGACGACAAGTTATAAGATTAGGCAGAGAGGCCCACCTGCCAAGACTTTACGGGAGAGCCGAGGGGTACAAGGGAGGAAATGAAAGGGCCGAGAAAAAGGTAAGGAAGCTTCTAACAAAGTTTAGCCAAAAGTCTGTTTAAAGACAAAAGCAAAAAGCACAAACACATCCATCCTCCTGGTTCCCTTCTGCACTCACTTGCAGGCTACTTCTATCACAGGCTAACTGCAGCAACCTCACTTTCGAGATTTTCAGTTTCAGCAGTACACAACTCCCCACCGGGGTCTGTCCACATCTCTATCCAGAGTGCTTCTTCAGCCCCACCCCAGGCATCTCGTTTTCCCCTTAATATTTCTACCACTCCCACCCGGTCTATTTTAGCTGCTGTTTCCTTCCTCTCTGCTCGTTTTAGTGTAGTTCCTGACTGTGTCTGCCCCTGCTCTCCACCCCTCCCCCTCTGCCAGACTCGTTTATGGCTCTTGCCTTCTTCCAGGAAATACACAAGCACACAGGCAACTAACTCACTGTGGTAAAAGAACAAAAACAGCCATTGGATTAGTTTATTAGCTTAAAACTGAGAGATTTAAAGTAGAAAATTAAGCTTCTAGATCAGTATTATGAAAGAAAAGCTGGAATGTCCCCCAAAAGTAGGGCAGAAGAAAAACTGCTGCCTCTTTCTGCTGCTTTCAGTAAGCAAGGAGAACCCTGGGGCTACAAAGACCTAGTTCAGTCTGGGTCACAGGAGGCATCTCAAGAGCCCTAGCAAGTGCCCCCCCCCAGGACTTCCCGCTCCAAGGTCTCCCCTATTCCCATCAACCAGAGTAGCTCCATTTCCATCTGCTTTATACACTGAGGTCCTGCAGGAGAGTCTTTCCTTCCACTGTTGGGTCACTTAGAAGAACAAACCACCCACTGCACAGCCACCCTGAAGAACAGATGGGCAGTTTCTTATAAAACTAAACCCGCAAGTACCATATGACCCAGCAATTGTACTCCTGGGCATTTATCCCAGAGAAGTGAAGATTATGTTCTCACAAAAAACCAGTACACAAATGTCTGTAGCAACTATAATTGCAATAGCCCCAAACTGGAAACAACTCACATGCCCTTCAATGGGATGAATGGTTAGACAAACTGTGGTGCATCCATACCATGAAACAGTACAGAGCAAAAAGAAGGAATGGGTGATTGAGATACACAATCACCCAGATGAATCTCTAGGGAATTATGCTGAGTGGAAAAAGCCAATCCCAAAGGTTCAGATACTCTATGATTCCATTTGCACGGCATTCTTAAAATGATGAAATTATAGAGCTGGAGAACAGACTAGTGGTGGTCAGGGTCGGAGGAGGGGGCAGGGCTCTAAAAGGGCCACAGGGCACAGCCTTGTGGGGATAGAATTGTTCTGTATTGTGACTAACGATGTCAGTACTGATATGGCTGTGATGCTGCACTAGAGTTTACCATTGAGGGAAATGAATGAAGGGTACATGGGCTCATCCTCCCTGTACTATTCTTATTCTAGCAAATGGGCTCCTGTCTACCATATGGGAGGCCCCAGGTGAAGGCAAGCTGGCCCACGCCATGGAGAGCTGACGGCCCATGCCATGGAGAGCTGAACTGGCACGGCAAAATGACGCAACAAAAGGAGACACAGGAGAGACAGTGAGAGACGCAGGAGACCAGGGAGCTGAGGTGGCTTAAGCAACTGAGTGCTTCCATGTTAGAGGCCTCAGGATTGGTTCCTGGTGCCTCCTAAAAAGAAGATAAGAAGATAAGATAAGCAGACACAGAAGAACGCACAGTGAAAGGACACAGAGCAGATAGCAAGCCAGGGGGTGGGGGTGGGGGAATAAAAAAATAAAATATATTTTTAAAAAATTGCATGTGAATCTACAACTATCTGAAAATTAGAAGTTTAATTATAAACAAACCGCAGACCAGACTTTCTCCTCCCCTTGGTCTCTTAAAATGAGGAGGGAAGGATGTGTTACCACCTCATGCTCCAGGGGCCAAAATTCTTGGCACTATGTTATTCTGACCTAAGGGACTTCTTCCTTCAGTATACATTTACTGACCAACAATTATTCGCCAGGCCCTGAGCTAGGCAGGGAGAACACAAGGGAACTGGAATACTATCATCCAATAGCTCAACTCAGAGTCTGAGAATCAAACCCAACTATCCCACCTGTCCTAAGAAGCCCTGTGTGACCTGGTCACCGCTGGCCTCTTCTAGGTCGGTTCCAAAAACAAGTCAGCCTTTCACTCTCCAGTTTGCTTCTCTCTGGGTCCTGCTCCTGGTCAGGTCCCAGCCTAAATGCCTAATCCTCACAGCAGTCTCTCTGACCCCTGAAGGTACATCACCCTCTATCTCAACATCCATTTTCATGGCACTACTTGCCATCAGCAATAATTAAATGCATTTTTCTTCTTGCTCACCATCTGGCTCCCCATCAAAATAAAACCACATAAGGCAGTATCTTGTCTTTTGTGTGCCAAGTACCTAGCACATATACATAGTTGTTGAGACCAACTCCTACCCCGCACCCCCAAAAAAGCCAAAAGTTACCTGAAACCAAGTCCGGCAAATAAGGTGGGTTCAAAATGTGGAGTAAAAACTACAAACTGTTCGTCAAGCAGTTAAATAGATGGGCTCCCTTAAATAAAGTCATTTGAGACTGAGCTTGTGTGGGGGTCTCACACTGGATCTAGGGGTAATTCCAAAAGTGGAATTTCCCAAAAAGTCCTAAGCAAAGGCTGCAGAGTAAGTACAGGTCTCCTAAGGAGACTGCCGGCAACAGTCACTCTACTACATAATTCTAGCAGGCTGTGAAATATGACTTTGCAGAAGTGGTTCTCAAATTTATTGTACATTAGACTCACCGAAGCAGTGGGGAGGGAGGAGGAGGGGCTTTTAACAATCCCAATGCCCAAAATCCATCCTGGGAAGGTGCCTGGGCGTCAGTATTTTCAAAGCTCCCCAGTGATTCCCAAGTATACAGAAAGCTAAGGCTGAAAACCACTGCTTTACAGTTTTACTGTAAAATAAATTCTACAAGTTTACAAATAAATCTTATTCTCATCTGACAAAGTTGAAATAACCTGATCTAGCATATTAAAAAATCCTGGAAGAAAGGCACGCAATGAAGCACTGGCTAAAACCAAAAGGTAATTTGTGTGTACAGGACAAAGCAATAGTTGCCAGCCAGCAAGAGGCCAAACAGAACCCTAACCAGAGCTTGTGGAACAGGCTGTGATGGTCCATATCCTTTAGGTACTAGAATGTTCTTGCATAAATGAACACTGGTAAGTCCAAGTGGCTACTCAGAGCACATCCCCAGCACCCTATGGGTGGACCTCAGCCTCAGAGGGCCCTGTCGGTGGGGCGAGGACTTATGTGCTGAAGGTGGGGAGGGGTTCCTTTTCTTTAAATATCCGATAAATTATAATAAAGATTCTGATAAATATAATCAGTTTGAAACATCTGATTTTTAAAATGCTACATTAGATGTAGAAAAAGATTCTTTCCTCCTCAATATGCCTTTCCTTTGGGAATAGAACCCACATTTTTCCAGGTGAGAAAAATGGGAAGGAAATGCCAGCTTTGTTCTAACAACTGCAGTGCAAAAGCAAGGTGGCCCACCCAGGACTCTGCCCAGAGCCAGTCACTGTGGGGACAAAGCCCAACCCACAGCAAAGCCCAGGGGACAGCTGCTCCGAGGGACAGGTAGCTGGACCCCCCCACCTCCTCAGACCCACTCAACCCTCGCTGTCCCTGTAAACCTGAGAATGCTTAGAGAGGTCCACCAGATTTTAGGAATGATTCAATTAAAAAATAATAAGTTGCTGTATTAGTCAGCCAAAGGGGTGCTGATGCAAAATACCAAAAATTGGTTGGTTTTTATGAAGGGTATTTATTTGGGGTAGGAGCTTACAGATACCAGGCCATAAAGCCTAAGTTTCTTCCCTCACCAAAGTCTATTTTCATGAGTTTAGAGCAAGATGGCTGCCGACATCTGCAAGAGTTCAGGCTTCCTGGGTTCCTCCCTTCCCAGGGCTTGCTACTTTACAGGCTTAGGGTTCCTCTCTTCCTAAGGCTCCAATTTAAGGCTTCAGCATCAAACTCCAACATCAAAACTCCAACATCAAAAACCCTTAACTCTGTCCTTTGCCATGCCTTTTATCTGTGAGTTGCCACCCACCGAAGGGTGGGGAATCAACACCCTACTGGCACAAGAGGTTTACATAATTACTTAATCAAGTAAATCTATGAATCCAAAATAATCTAATATGCCCAGAGGAGAAGATCAGTTTACAAACAAAATCCAATACTTCTTTTTGGAATTCATCGATAATATCAAACTGCTACAGTTGCTAATCTTCATCTTTATGGGAGAGAATCAAGAGACACCTGAAATTGAAAACAGTGACTCCAGCTTGATATTTTTTGTGATCCTTTTTCTTAACCACAGGAAATAAGTATCTCTCTTGTGGCAAAGAAACACTTCAGCAATGTCTGGATTGTGTGATTTTTTAAAAAAAACTTTCTACTTTTATGTAGTGCTTGATTCATTGTGACAAGCATGTATAACTTTACACAAAAAATAAAGTCATTTTTTTATTTTAAAAAATCGGATCCGTATTAGTAAAACCAGAAGGGCAAAGATGTTCTAGGAAAATAAACTGCCCTTGTTTTAAAAAAAGGAATGAAGTATCTTACTTATATATACATGGTATCAAATTTGTCCAGGCAGCAACTTGGTGATTCCTTTATTTCTTGGGAGGCTTGCAGTAAGATATGTAGCTCTGAGTGTACATTCTACCTCCAGTACACTTATACCAATTAATTTCTTTTGTTTGGGAAAGCATAGCAGAAAATAAAGTTGGTAAGAATGAAAACAGATACGAACTCCCCTCTGGATGACACAGGTGTCTGGCATAAACGGTGACAAATGAGAAAGTTCAGGGGACGGGAAATGAGGCTGGCAGCAGTATAGCTGGCACTGGGTCAAAGATTTGGGTTTCCAGTGGATGTTTTCCAAACCAGACACTTCTACCACGTGAAGTTCCGATTCTAGCTGGCCAGAGGCTGGCTCTTTTGTCTGTAATTATAATTGTGCCTTACTAAACACTAAGACAGAAAAATCTGTCAACATTTCCAAGCTAAATCTTAACTTTTATGGAAAAATACTGAGAGGTCCTTTACTCCCTCTTTACATTATAATACAATCCTTATCACAAAGTAAATGACATTTTTTACCTATATAAGAGAATTTGAAATGAATGGACATTTTTAATATATTTGGAAATCCTTTAAATGCTCAAAATCCATCAAGTACTCAAAATTTGGGCAGATAAAAATGCAGATATGTCCTCTCACCCCACCACCATCCTCAGAAGTCCTAGTAACTAAACAACACATTTTTGTTTAACAATCATTTGGTTAAGACAATAAGCAGAAGATCCAAGTCTGGGAGATAAAATGGCTCTTCCTCCGTGCCTTGGCTCAGTCTGGCTCCTCTGCCTGGAGTGCCTTCCTGCCCCAAATCTCAGCCTGAAGAACACTACCCATTCCCACAGGACCCAGCAACTCCACTAGCAGGCATAGGCAGGCAACTCAAAAGACTCAAAAGTGAACAAGGGTGGAGTCCTTGTCCCCATGCAGTGGCCGTGCCGTTTACTCAGGCTGACAAAGAAACAGGCGCTCACAGAATCATCACTGTGTCACAAAGGAGCGCAAAATCGCCTGGGAGTGGGAAACGGACTTTGGCCCAGTGGTTAGGGCGTCCGTCTACCACATGGGAGGTCCGCGGTTCAAGCCCCGGGCCTCCTTGACCTGTGTGGAGCTGGCCCAGGCGCAGTGCTGATGCGCGCAAGGAGTGCCCTGCTACACAGGGGTGTCCCCCGCGTAGGGGAGCCCCACGCGCAAGGAGTGCGCCCGTAAGGAGAGCCGCCCAGCGCGAAGGAGGGAGCAGCCTGCCCAGGAATGGCGCCGCCCACACTTCCCGTGCCGCTGACGACAACAGAAGCGGACAAAGAAACAAGACGCAGCAAAAAGACACAGAAAAAACAGACAACCGGGGGAGGGGAGGGGAATTAAATAAATAAAAATAAATCTTTAAAAAAAAAAAAAAAAAATCTCCTGGGAGTGACAGGGTGCTGGTAGAGAGCTGAATGGTGGAACCCAAAAACATCTGTTCAGGTCCTAAGCACCAGAACATGTGAAAGTGACCTTATTTGGAAAAACAGCCTTGGCAGATATAACTGAGGATCTTAAGATGGGGAGATCATCCTGGACTATCAGCTCTCTGGATCTTGCCAGAACCCTGACTCATGTAACATGAAAGGTTTTCCCAATGAAACAACATCTGAGTTCAAACCCACCCACCTGATGAGGAATTAAGCCCCTTAAGAGGAGAGATATGCCTTGCTGGTTTCCCCAGGCCCAGAATCTAGCACAGCTGCCAGCCCAAAGAGGGCACATTGTTAATATTTATCAATCTAATCTGTAGGAATCCTTACTGCCAGGGATCTCAGGTCTAATCTGTGAGTTACTCTTAAAAACCTGTTAAACTGTTCTGAAAAGTAGTTTCTTTAAAGAGATTTTTAAACAGTAATACTATAGATTTATGCTTATTAAAAACACCCAGAATGTTGACTGGGAAACTATCTGTACTCCTAGTTTACCATAGCAATGATAATGGTTTGGCAGTGAAACGTGAAGGAAAAAAAATTATGACAGTAATTGCTCTAAAACAAAACTATGCATTACTGAGGAGAAACAGCACAAGCATATCCCCACGTGGGGAAGCATCATATGTCCCTGGCTCTAGCAATTCCTTTCTCGTGGGCTGAAATTCAGCCCTCTCTTTCCCATTTGGAAAGCAGGTCCCAACGTGAAAGTAATGTTATCATTGTGATAGCAACACCCACAACAGAGTGGTACCTTGATCCTTTCAAGAAGCCACTTGAGAGTGCCGTGCCACGCAAGGGTGTCCACCGCGTGCGGGAGCCCCACGCGCAAGGAGTGCGCCCGTGAGGAGAGCCGCCCAGCGTGAAAAGAAAGAGCAGCCTGCCCAGGAATGGCGCCGCCCACACTTCCCGTGCCGCTGACGACAACAGAAGCGGACAAAGAAACAAGACGCAGCAAATAGACACCAAGAACAGACAACCAGGGGAGGGGGGGAATTAAATAAATAAATAAAAATCTTTAAACAAAACAAAAAAAAAGAAGCCCCTTGAACGTGCCTCCTCCATGACAAGCCCTGAGGATACAACCAGCAGGACATTCTGTCCTCATGGATGGTCAGAGTTTGGTGGATGACAACCATCCAGGCACACAGGCTCCGCGAGTTGCCACTGCCAGTTCCAGGGGGCCCCATTTCCCTTGCACGACAGTACGTGACCCACAGCCTTGGATACAGACACATTTGCTCTTCAGATAAAAGGTTCAAGAGAGAAGAAAGAAAAAAATCAAAAGAAATGTGATTTAAAAAATTTAAACACGGCAAGTTACTGGTGGTAATCTGAAAGCTTTACTCTTATCAGCACCTTACCTGGTACAACAGTATTCTAACATTTATTGAGTACGTCCTGTGCACTTGGCATTGTGCCACCTTCTCTTCATATTGTTCCCATGTTACTAAGGAGGAAGGAAATAAAATCTTAAAATTAAATGACCTGCCATAGTCACACTGCCCATCAGTAACTCCAGAGCCATGATATTAAGTGCTACACTATTTTGGCTCCAAGTGTATTTTCTACATGACTATGCCATAGACTCAAATGGAATTTTCAAGTTCCAATAATCACCTAGGGAAGCAAATGTGGCTCAAGCAATTGAGCTCCCACCTACCACACAACAGATAACAGGTTCAGTTCCCAGTGCCTCCTAAAGAAGAGGAACAAGACAGTAAGCTGACATGACGGGCTGGCACAGAAAGCTGACGCAACAAGAGACACAAGGAGGAAAACATGATGAAAGATACAACAAAGCAGGGGAGAGGAGGTGGCTCAAGTGATTAGGCACCTCTCCTCCCATATGGGAGGTCCTGGGTTTGGTTCCCGATGCCTCCTAAAAGAAAGACAAACTGACACAGCAAGTGCATACAATGAGGGGGTGGGAAGAAATAACTAAATAAAATAAATCTTAAAAAAAAAAAAATTACCTAAATTTAATTCCTGTTTAGATCTTCCAATTTTTATTGAAAATATTTTAAAACACAAAGCAAAAGTAGAGAGAGTAATACAATGCACTCCTGTACACCCTCTCCCAGGTTCAACAATTAACAAAATTTGCCAATCTTGTTTCTTCTATACCCCATATTTTTTTTCTAAGTATTTTAAAGCAAATCTCAAGCATCATATAACTTTACCCTTAAAAACTTTATGTATCTCCAGCAGTTATGAATTGTTAAATCCTGACAACGATGTCATAATCACACTTTATAAAATTAGCAATACTTCTTTAATATCGTATCTTCTGCATGTGTTGATTTGAATTCTTTACTAAAGAGCTTTTTGCCTCATCCTTTTGATTATCTGAAACATGGTTCACATAGGGAAAGCAGGATAAATACTGATTCTCTCTCTCTTTTTTTAATATCAACTTTTGGAATAAGTTGGTGCCATAGCAACCTCCAAAAATGACCAATAAGCTCTTTTTGGGTGTCATTAAGCCATGGATTTTTATTTATGGTATGCTTCAATCAGGAGCAGTCATTCTTTATAATGCTTAAAATACCCATCTTTGCCAGTGGAACACCCTTCAAGCTGGCTCTTCAAGCTGGTAAAACCCCAGGGGTTTCTGACAGCTTCCCTGCTCTCTGGTAAAACAAGATGTCCCAGGCTCTTCTGCACTTTCACTACCCAAGACCTGGCCTGGCCATTGTCCAAGGAATACTGGTTCCTTTAGGTGAGAAATTAATTTGGATTTTAGGCCTTTTCCTCTTCAGATAAAAAGTCATAGTGACAAAGTAGATTAGAGTTGCCAGGGGCAGCGGGCAAGGAGGGTTACTGCTTAACAGGTACAGGGTTTCTGTTTGGGATGACAAAATTTTTGGAAACAAGATGATGATGGCTGTGAATGTAATTAATGCCAATAAATTGTACACTTGAAAAATAGTTAAAATGGTAGAGCAGGTATAGCTCAGTGGTTAAGCACCTGCTTTGCATGTATGAGGTCCTAGGTTCAATCTCTGGTACCCCCTTTAAAAAAAAAAAAGTTAAAATGGCAAAATTTATGTTTTATTTATCTTACCACAATAGGAAAACATAAATTGAAAGTTATTTTAAATATCTGTACTACAAAGACGAAGAATGAAACAAATCTTAGCTTTTGTACTTTTCTACTAGTGGAAATACAACAGGTTAAAGGATTAAGTGATTTTTAAAAAAAGACTGGCATGTGTTCTGCTAGGTTAATCTCATCTTTTATTTTTGCTAAATACAATTTAACACAACAGTTAGTTTCAGGGTAAATTTCACCAAAGTCACATGCTACTGAAGTTTGGGCTTTTATTAAAGGTTAGTTTATTAGAAAGCCCAAATTCATCTTCGTTCAGCAGAAAGACCCTGCAGAGGATGGACTGCTGTCACCACCGTCTCCAACAGAACGCAGGCCTAATGGTGATGCCGGTAATCCCACCCCACAGGATCCCAGTAGCATGTGCAAATACAACCTAAGGCAGCTCAAGTCAATTCAAACCCTTTTACTGAAAAAATTTAACAGTTGCAAAGTTGGACTGTTTAACATGTTTAAGTCAAAATTAAAGATCTGAAAATAAAAACTACAGTTAAATAACTGTGTAGAACATTATGAAAATATTCTAAAATACCACAATCCTGTGGGTTGTTTGAAGCCATCTCCAAGGTTACAGCCTACATGTGAAAGAAAATTTACCAGCTGCTTATCAAATGTGCCACTAAAACAACCCACTGAACAAACAGAAGACTAAATTACTTTCAACTATTAGAGTAATAAAGATGGCTAATTTTGACTGAGGATGGGCAAAACCCTTCCAGATAAAATTAAACTTTGTTTTCCTCAGAAAGTAGCAGGCAAAGGGATATAAGACAGAAACAATCTCTTCCTTATGGAGCTGGTTTGCATTTTTCAAAATGACTGTTCACATTAAGGGATGAAATAAGAAAAAAATGCAAAAAGTTAGGTCTGAAGATAAAGGGAATAGTCCTAGAAAAGAACAAAGTGTTCTCACACTTTGACAATTGTCTAGCTCTGGAAGGCACAACTTACCAGGGGTTTTGTGTTTGTTTTTCTAAAAGACTTACTTCCTAGTATTCGAGAAAAAACAAGATCTCTCTACTTCTTAGACTTAATAATTACTTGGATAATGGTATCAATAATAAAGAAATACAATAATAAGTGTGAATGATTTTGATGGCTGTCACACACTATGAGGAAGATACTTTATTAGTACCATTGGCCTTATAATAACTGAAGACTCTAGGTGGAGAGCATAGGCATGGGGAGCAGAAGATGGGACGGGCTACCTGAACTGAACACAACGTTAACTGCCTACCTAATCTCCTAGAAGCAAGGAGTTCTCAGACTTGGCCCCAGCCTAGCTAGACCTACTGAATCAGAATCTCAGCAGTTGAGGCCAGGGAATCCAACCCTGGATTCTAACCCCACTTAATCAGAACCAGTCAGCTGCTGGTTAACTGAGAAGTCTAAATAAAGCAGAAAATCACTGAAATTACACACACACATACACACACTGAACTTCCCTAAACATTTTACTCTAAAATATACATTTGTCTTTTTTATTATTATTTAAGGCAAAGGTCTTTTGTGGAGAATGGGTTCACAAACTGAAGTTCCCAAAATGTATGTGTTTTTGTTTTCCCACATAGAACACATCCTTCCATGTGTACCAAGAACTTAAAGACACTGGTCAAGCAATATGAGAGCAGAATCCTTCAAGAATTCTTCATACTATGGAACTATTGTGACTAGTAATGGAAGAAATCATAGCTGATGTGGAAAAAGTGGCCATGGTAGTTGCTGGGGGCAGGGAGAGGGAAGAAGAGATGTGATGTGGGGGCATTTTCGGGACTTGGAGTTGTCCTGAATAATGCTGCAGGGACAGATGCTGGACATTATATATCCTGCCATAACTCACTGGGTGGACCGGGGAGAGTGTAAACTGTCATGTGGGCTGTTAACCATGTGATGTGGCATGCTCCAGGATGTGTTCGCCAAGTGCAATGAGTGCGCTGTGGTGGGGGGGGGGGTGTTGATGTGGGAGGAGTGGGGTGAAGGGGGGTGGGGAGTAATGGGAACTTCATACTTTTTTAATGTAACATTTTTTAAAAAATAAAGAGATCATGGGGGGGGGGGGGAGGGGGAAGAATTCTTTAATTTTCCCCAAGTCTAGTCCACAGCTAATTCACCAGTAATTTTTTTCTAGTGAATCATACCTTATATTAATAACCCTTTCCAAATACTTAGCTCATAGTTTTTATAGAAACAATTCTTTCTCTGCTCACACTCATGGTGCATTAGTTTTACACAGTATTTAATGAAATTACATAATTACATAATGAAATCACATAATAATAATGAAATTATATAAATTACACAGTAAAAGTTTATACACTACTATAATAAATAAAATAGAAATAAACAGGTCTGGGCACAAACCCATTTGAACCTTGGAGAGCAGCAACACAGCTCTGGTGGTGGGAGCAGAAATGCCCAGACATACCAGTCATGACTGCAGTGGAAAGGAGGCCTCACTCACTGGACTTGATGGCAGGAAAGGAGAGATCGACTGCAGGAACATGTCAGTTAAGTGGAGGGACGTCAGCTAACAGACTCTACTGTAGCTTTTAAATCCAGCAAACAACCCATTCCCCACACACACAGAAAACAGCAGCATATGGGAGACAGAATTTCTAAATTATGATTTTCTTAATAGCCCAATCAAATAAAAAGAGTGGTTCCTGGTCAGGACCAACAACCAAAGCATTCATTTGTTTAGTAAGAGCTTAGGGTTTTGTTTGGTTTTCCCCCTTTACTATTTCCTTTTAACCACAGTTAACAAGAAATGCATGTACGAGAACGTTCCAGTCTAGTCTTTACACAGGTGCAAACAAGAAAATGCCTATCCAGGTGAATCCTGCTGAATTTATGTTTGTTAGGACTACATCTTTTGGCAACTTTGCAATTTTTCATGATATGAACTTTTCAATGTCTGACTCATGACGTTTTTATCAACAGATAATATCTACTCTCATTTGACTGAAATTATTCAGTTCTTCTATTCAGTATAAATGAAAAAATGGTATTCTAATCACGGGACTAGCCAAAAGAGAATTATTCACATTATTCTACTTAAATTTCTTAACAAATTATGCAATTATATCTGATATAGGGAATTAGATGGTCTACCTAAGGGAACTGCCTAAATACTGGAAATTTACTTATTTCCCAAAAAGTGTTAAATGATAGTCATCTTAGATTTATGTTCAAAAATGTTAATCACAATATAATTTATGATAGCAAAAATAGCACACAAATATCCAGTAAGGGAATGGTTACATTAAATTATGATCAATGTGATTAAAGTATCATGTGGTTATTAAACCTTGTCTCATAAAAAATAAGAGGGGAGCAGATGTGGCTCAAGCAGTTGAGTGCCCACCTTCCACATGGGAGGGAAGTCGTGGGTTCTGTTCCCAGTGCCTCCTTAAAAAAAAAAAAGACAACGTGCAGACAACAAGTGCAAACAATGAGCAAAAACAATGAGCAAACAGATGAGTTGTGGTGGGGGGATAAAAATTTTAAAAATAAAATGTTCTATGTTGTATTAAAAGAAAAAAATAAGAAGATAATGTCCATAGTGTAATTTTAAGTTAAAAAAAAAAAGCACAAAACCTCTCTATACAGAATGATCCCAGTGCGGGAGGGGCACATAAAATTATATTTTTCTTCTTTATAGTTTTCTATATTTTTCAAAATTTATATAATGAACCCATTAAAAATATTATTTTTAAAGGTTTGATCAGTTGGAATTAAAAATTTTAAATACTATGGAATTAAAATTTTTAAATACTTAAATTAAAGGAGAAATGAGGCCAACTTCTCCTTGATGATGCAGCAGTGTCATTATGAATACAAGTAACTATGGTGCTATCTATGATATATCAGTATACCCATGGGTGATGGATGGATGCATTACATCCATCCCTTAAACAATCATGTGCCAAAGAAGCCCCATGGAACCCATTCCCATGAGATTCGCCACCAAGAGTTCTGTGATTAAGTTTGGGAAATATTGCACATCACATGTGCACCTCCATAGCATCACCACAAACCCAGGAATAAGGAACAAAACACAGACACAAACCAACCTGCTCTTATTTAACTCACTGGTTTCCCAAATTTAATTACCATGAAATTCTTTTTTAATGTAACAACCATTAACACCCACAAAATTAAGGCTCTAAGGAACACTCAGGGAGACACTGCCCTAAATTAAATGGCCCCAAACCACTTGGTTAGCGACAGTAACAGCTTCCATTTACTGGGTACCCTATTGTCAGGCGCTGCATTAAGCACTTTACATTTTATTTAATCCTAATAATCTCAATAAGGCTGGTCTTATTCATAGCCCCCATTTTTAAAATGAGGAAACTGACATTTAGAAAGGCTACAGGGAAACGGACTTTGGCCCAGTGGTTAGGGCATCCGTCTACCATATGGGAGGTCCGCGGTTCAAACCCCGGGCCTCCTTGACCCGTGTGGAGCTGGCCATGCGCAGTGCTGATGCGCGCAAGGAGTGCGCCCGTGAGGAAAGCCGCCCAGCGTGAAAGAAAGTGCAGCCTGCCCAGGAATGGTGCCGCCCACGCTTCCCGTGCCGCTGACGACAACAGAAGCGGACAAAGAAACAAGACGCAGCAAATAGACACAGAGAACAGACAACCAGGGGAGGGGGGGAAATTAAATAAATAAATAAATCTTTAAAAAAAAAAAAAAATAGAAAGGCTACATACTTGCCCAAATTTTCCTAACAACCCAAATAACTCAATCACTATAGCACTGACTTGACTTTCCAATCTGGGAGCAGGTTTTTATAGCTTTTGTTTCCTCTTTCTCTGTCATTTATTTCTTGACGGTGTTACTGGCTCCGCTAGTCTTTCCCTACCTCCTTTAAAATATGTCACCAAGGTGAGAAAGTGGAGAGCATGGGAAAAATACCGTTGGTGTGACCTATGGACTGTGGTTAACAGCAATATTGTAATATTCTTGCATCTATGCCAAAGATGTACTGTGATGATAATGGGGAGGTATGGAAAAAGTGTGCCAAATATAACTATGGACCATGGTTGGTGGTAATAGTCTGATGATATTATCTCATAATCCACCACAGCGTGGTGTGTTGGTGAAGGGGAGTTGTATGGGTATTCACATGTGCATGATTGTTTTGGAAGTTCACAACCTCTATAGTAAAAATATATTTTTAAAAATAGGGTGGATTGGGGGGAAAATACACCAAATGTAAGATATGGACTATAGTTAGTAGTAATATTTTGATGATGCTCTCGCATAGTTAGTAACAAATGTATCACAACAATGCAAGGTGTTGGCGGAGGGGTGATATATGGGACCCCTGTATGATATGCATGTTTATTTTGTAAATTCACAACTTTTACTATACACTTATTGTTTATGTATGTTCATGTAAGAATGATATACTTCAATAGAAATATAAATTTTTTAAAATTGCCACTGACATGAAAAGGGTAGCCTAGGGATGTAAATATCAGTTGAAAAAAGCTAGAGAATAACCTAGGGAATGAATAGCACAGTGAACCCAGAGGTGGATGAGGACTGTAGTTAATAGGACAAATACAAAAAATGTCCTTCTATGAACTAGAACAAATGTACATCACTACTGCAAGGTGGTAAGAATGTGGAGAAGTATGGGGAAAATACAATTAATGTAACCTATGGATTATAGTTAACAGCAATACTGTAATATTCTTATATCAAAGCCAAAGATGTACTGTGTTTATAATAGGGGGGTATGGAAAAAATATACCAAATGTACACTACAAACCATATTAATGGTAATAATCTGATGACATTATCTCATAATCTGTAACAAATGTTCCACAACAACGTAGTGTGTTGGTGGTGGGGTGCAGTATGGGAATTCCACATATGTGCATGATTGTTCTGTAAGTTCAGAACTTCTCCAATAAAAATACATTTTTTAAAATGCGCCGACAGAGAAACTATATACCCAACTGTATTACTATTTAAAGAGCAAGGTAAGACTCAACCAGTTGTGCTCTGAGTCCAGGGCACAGCCTTGAGGTCAGCTATTCTGGCTGGCCAAACAAAGCCCTTTCAAGCAATCATGTTTCAGCTGGATTCTAACAGCCTCCTCCTAAACTGATCTCCCTGCTTTCTAGTCTTATCCCCCTCAAGGCCATCCTCCCCCAGCTACCAGAACGATTTATAAATCATAAATCTCAAGTGAGCCCACAGCACTCCCCAGTTTAAACTCCTCCAAGTTTAAACTCTCTATCTAAAGGGTCCACAACCCCAGCCCCCAGAGGGGTGTGGGATGTCATCTGCTCCCTGCCTGCCTCTCCAGTCTCATCCCCACTCCATCCACACCTGGAATATTCCTGGGCACACACACACTTCCCAGACCATTCCCCTCTGGGCCTTTGTTCCTGCTGCACATCCCCATGCCTGGTTCCATCTTCCTCATTACCTGGCCAACTCTAACTCATCCTTGAGTCACAGCTCATGAGTCATCTCCTCCAGGAAACATTCCCTGCAGACCTCCCCCAGCCCCCGCAAAGGCCTGCTGGGCATCCCTCCCATTAGAGTGTTCCCACATCACACTGTTCAGCCTGTGTGTTCACTATTTGTGAGACAGAGCATACTTGAGTGGACAAAAACTATGTGGTTTAGCAGTTTTCATATCCCCAAAGAGGTAGGTACGCCATAAAGGTTGGATAAATGAATAGCCTTCCTTTACTTCAGCTGTGTTCCTTTAATGAAAGCTGCCATTAATGAGGCACCTACTCATTAATTAGCACCTATGATGTCACTCCACCATATTAGGCACTGGGCTATGGATATGCATATAACCTTAAAGTGCTCGTAGGAGGTGTTTGGTAAAAGGTTTGATTTGAAAAAAAAACATCAGCTATAACATTGCTTGAGATATAATTATTCAAATATCCACTTTTCACGTAAACTCTGGCATAGTAATGAGTGATGGTCCTGACAATCCCACAAAAAAGGCTTGGAAGCTCAATCTACCTCGCCACTTCCATTCTTCCCTATAAAGTTTCCCTGCCTTTGTACAAATGGGTAAGTTAGTTCTTCCCCAAAAACGATGGAATCTGAAAATCACATAGCTGACAAAGGAAATAAATGAATATATAGCCCTTGTCTCAGCACGTTCTAAGAGACAGATGTTGCATATGTGAAGAGCAAGCAGACATATACTCCTTACAGATATCCTGGCAGCATTCCCCATAACAACATTCTGCTACAAATATCAAAAGCCAAATAAGAACAAAGTTGGCATCACTTAACTTCAGAGCACATGGATTCTGCACACGACCTCTGAGGTTCAAACACTTCAGTCTACCTCCAGGTATTTCTTTTGGCTCTTCGGATGTAGTTATAAATACTAAGAATGAGAATGGTTTCAATAGGATGTCAACTTGTCTGTACCAGGTCACTGGACTGGTTTCTCCCTATCCTTCAATGGCCCTCTTTCCTTCTCCCAAACCCATTCATTAATCCTAGTGGCCTTTCAAACTTTTATATTCTCCGCAATTTCAACCAGTAGTTGTAGGTAGCTGGCTCCCAAATTTGGATGTCAAGCAGACCAGTCTCCTCAACTCCAGGACCACATTTCCAACGTGTGTTACATGCCAAGCATGTGCATGTAACTGCCCTGCCAGTCTGTTAAGACTCTGCTGCATACTGTCCCAATGAAATCCTTTCCCAACCCTGCCCCAACCAATCCTCCTTCTGGCTCACTTCCAGTTCATTCTCCTACTCACTTCCAGTTGAAGCCACAGTTATCTTCACTCACTGAGCAGCACTAACCGGGCACATCATGGGTGCCAGGCACTATACTAGGTGCCAAGGACACAGAGATAAATGAGAGAGAATGCTGCTCTCAAGGAGCCCAGGCTAGACAGGGACACAGGAAAGTAAATGGCTTACAAAAAGGGGGTCAAGAGCACAGAAAAGGTATACGAAGAGGCTGCAAGACCAAGTGTCTGTGACTGAGAAGGTGTGGAGAGCATTTTGGATGAGACAGCTGATGAGGAACCTGCTGGCAAGCGGGGCAGGGACAAAATTCCATTAAGTCACAGATGTGTGAAAGTGAGGCCAGTTTGTCTGCATCTTCTCTCCCAGCACCCGAGCTCAAATTCTACTTTCTTTTTACTTCCACTGCTGGGTTTCCACCTCCAATCTGGTCTTCCTGCATCTCCCCACATCAATCCAGCCTATGCTCTGCTGCCAAATTAACCTTCCTCAAGTGCAACTCTGATCAGATTGTTTCTCTGCTCCTAACACTCACTGAAACTCACTGCTACCAAATTAACCACCACGGAACACACACCCTGCTGGAGCTCTGCCCTCCCCAGCCTCTTTCCTTATCATTTCCCTACCTATAATTAAATGAGATCTGGCAAACTAGATAGTAATTCACTCATCATAACACATGCCCCACGCTTTCCTTCCTCATCCGTGCTCCTGCTGTCACCTCTTCGCGATCCCTCATTTCTGTCTGTCAATATCCTACTTACGGAAATAACTACCTAATTCAAGATGGTAGTTTCTTGGGGGAAAGGGAAAATGGGGAGAGGGGACATGCTCAGGATGGAGTTCACAAGGGGCTTTCCATTGGATAGGCTGTGTTTACTTCTGCTGGGTGGCAGGCACACAGATATTCCTCCATTATTCTACATACACTTTTGTAGGTATCACTGTATGAAATACGTATTTTTTAAAAATCTTACCCACCTATCAAAGTCCATCTCTTACACTAGGATCCCAGTCCAGCCTCAATTCATCTGACCTTCAATTTTATTTAAAATTCACATGTGGCCTTTTTCTTACTCTTTCTTGTACTGTAAGGTGTTTGTATACTCATTATATCCCCCAAATTATGATATATATAAAGATTATGCCCTACTCACGGGCAGGAAGGATACCGCACCTTTTAATTTTTAGCAATAATAGTCACTAAGAACTATTTACTGAGTGTTCACTCTGTGTTAGGTACCATGGTAAGCATCTTACACTTAGCTCATTTAATCCTCCTAACAACCCTATGAAGCAAGTTATGATTATCCCCTTATTTCCAAGGAGGAAACTGCAATTGGAAAGATTAAAGACTTGCCAAAGGTCACACTGCTGCTGTCAGAAAGCAATTCTTTTTTTTTTTTAAGATTTTTTAAAAAATTTATCTCCCCTCCCCCCCCCATTGTCTGCTCTCTGTGTCCATTCGTTATGCGTTCTTCTGTGACCGCTTTTATCCTTATCAGCAGCACAGGGAATCTGTGTTTCTTTTTGTTGCGTCATCTTGCTGTGTCAGCGATCCCTGTGTGCAGCGCCGTTCTTGAACAGGCTGCACTTTCTTTCACGCTGGGCGCCTCTCCTTACGGGGTGCACTCCTTGCATATGCCACTCCTGTGTGGCAGGCCACTCTTTACGCACATCAGCACATGGGCTAGTGGGACCTCCTATGTGGTAGGCGGACACTCTATCCATTGGGCCAAGTCCACTTCCCAAAAGGCAATTCTAATGGCAGCTGTGTATACAGGGGAAACACAGATTGAGAAGTGAAAAATTTTCTTGTCCACTTATCAGTTTTTTGTTATTATTGAAATAATGAAAGTGCTCTAATAATGATTGAAGTGATGAATGCACAACTATGTGATAATACCAAGTACCATTGATCATACACTTTGGATGAACTGTATACTTTATTAATATGTACCAATAAAATTGATTTATTTAAAAAAAAAAGCAGTTCTGACTCCAAACCACTACACTATGCCACTGCCTCAAAAATACTTTTTGTGTTTGCTATTTTTAATCAGTTTTATTGATACATACTAATAAAGCATACAATTCATCTAAAGTATACAATCAGTGGTATTTGGTATAATCACATAGTTGTGCATTCATCAGTCAGTATTAGAACATTTCCATTATTTCAACAATAACAATAAAAACAAACCAAAAAAACTCTACCCTCTGATAATCACTTCTCAATCTCTCTATGCTTCCCCTGTCATAAATAGCTGCTATTCTGTTTCCATCTCTCTAATTTATTTGTATTTATAGTTTATATAGTCAGTTTCCTTCACTTCTTTTTTTACTCTTAATGGAAAATTATTAACATATTATTACACACTATTGTCCACAGTTTGCTTTGGTTGTATTCTTGCCTGTTATATAATGTATGCTAATTATCTAGAAAATCACTTTTATCTAAATACTTCATTCTGAACTGCTCACGGATAAACTCAAGTCTTGCTACATTTAATTTTTAAAATTGAGTTATAATTAACAAATAAGGGAAGTGGACTTGGCCCAGTGGTTAGGGCATCCATCTACCACATGGGAGGTCTGCGGTGCAAACCCCAGGCCTCCTTGACCCATGTGGAGCTGGCCCATGCGCAGTGCTGATGCGTGCAAGGAGTGCCCTGCCACGCAGGGGTGTCCCCGCGTAGGGGAGACCCACGCGCAAGGAGTGCACCCCTAAAGAAGAGCCGCCCAGCACGAAAGTTCAGCCTGCCCAGGAATGGCGCCACACACACGGAGAGCTGACACAGCAAGATGACACAACAAAAAGAAACAGATTCCCGTGCTGCTGACAACAGAAGCGGACAAAGAACACACAGCAAATAGACATAGAGAACAGGCAACTGGTGGAAGGGGAGAGAAATAAATAAGTCTTTAAAAAAATTAACAAATAATAAGATGTACAAATCATATGTGTTCAACTACATTTAATTTTTTTTAGTAGTACTTCGTGTTTGGTTTCTATCACTTAGTGTAATTTTTTTTTGCCTGATACTAACATCATGGAACATGTACATTTGTTCAGTTTCAAAGAAAAACAGTCTTACATATGCAATATTATCCATACTCATATTTCATATGAGGTTTCACTATGCTATACAGTCCCATGTTACATTTTTTTAGATTTCCTTCTACTATACATGACCTTAAACTTTCCCTTTCAACCACTGTCATACGGATATATTAGTATCTCTAGTTACAAACATGATGTGCTTTCACCGTTTCTAATTTAAAGACCAGAACACAAACTTTTTAACTAATTCTGCACCAGTTAACCCTCAGCTTTCCATTCCCTAACCTCATTCTAATTTCTGGTGACCTATATTCTAGTTACTAATTCCATGAGTTTACACAATATATTTTTTTAAAGATTTATTTATTTCTCTCCCCTTCCTCCCCCAGTTGTCTGCTCTCTGTGTCCATTCTCTGTGTGCTCTTCTGTGTCCACTTGTATTCTTGTCAGCAGCACTGGGAATCTGTTATCTCTTTTTTTTGTTGTGCCATCTTGCTGCGTCAGCTGTGTGTGCAGCACCACTCCTGGGCAGCCTGCACTTTTTTTGCACAGGGTGGCTCTCCTTACGGGGCACACTCCTTGCACGTGGGTCTCCCCTACATGGGGGACACCCCTGCATGGCATGGCATTACTTGCACACATCAGTGCTGTGCAAGGGCCAGCTCACCACACAGGTCAGGAGGCCCTGGGTTTGAACCTGGACCTCCCACATGGTAGGTGGACGCTCTATCCATTGAGTCAAATCCGCTTCCCTACACAATATATTTAGTTTATAATAGCGGACCCATACAGTATTTTTCCTTTTGTGTTTGACTTGCTTCACTCAACATAATGTCCTCCACATTCACCCATGTTGTCATATGCTTCATGACCTCATATCTTCTTACAGCTGCATAATATTCCATCATATGTATATACAACAATTTGTTTATCCATTCATTGGCTGATGGACATCTGTTTTTTCCCCATCTTTTGGCAATTGTGAATAATGCTACTATGAATATTGGTGTGCAGATGTTTGTTCCTGTCAGTGCTCAGTTCTTCTGGGTATATACCTGGTGTGGTATTGCCAGGTCACATGGCAAATTTATATTCAACTTCTTTAGGAGGGAAACGGACTTTGGCCCAGTGGTTAGGGCGTCCGTCTACCATATGGGAGGTCCGCGGTTCAAACCCCGGGCCTCCTTGACCCGTGTGGAGCTGGCCATGCGCAGTGCTGATGCGCGCAAGGAGTGCCGTGCCACGCAGGGGTGTCCCCCGCGTGGGGGAGCCCCACGCGCAAGGAGTGCGCCCGTGAGGAGAGCCGCCCAGCGTGAAAAGAAAGAGCAGCCTGCCCAGGAATGGCGCCGCCCACACTTCCCGTGCCGCTGACGACAACAGAAGCGGACAAAGAAACAAGACGCAGCAAATAGACACCAAGAACAGACAACCGGGGGGGGGGGGGGGGGGGGGATTAAATAAATAAATAAATCTTTTAAAAAAAAAAACTTCTTTAGGAACTGCCAAACAGTCCTCCGCAGTAGCTGTCCCATTCTACATTCCCACCAAAAGTGAATAAGTGTTCCTACTTCTCCACATCCTCAATACTTGTACTTTTCCATCTTTTTAATAATGGCCATTCTAACAGGCATGAAATGGTATCTCACTGTAGCTATGATTCGCATTTCCCTAATCACTAGTGATGTTGAACAATTTTTCATGGTTTTTGTTTGCCATTTGTATTCCTTCTTTGGACAAATGTCTACAAGTCTTTTGCCCATTTTTTTTTTTTTAATATTTATTTTTATTTATTCCCCCTTCTCATTCCCCCCATTGTCTGTTCTCTGTGTCTATTCGCTGTGTTGGCCCATTTTTAAAATGGGTCCTTTGTCTTTTTATTGGTGAGTCATAGCATTTCTTTATCACATTTTATACACTTTTGCACCTTAGAGGACTTTACCAAAAGGGTGAAAAGGCAGTGAACTCAATATCTGGAAATCATATATCCAATAGGGGTTTAATAACCCCCTCCCTTTTTCTGGGTAAGAAATAATTCTACTTCCCTTTGCATCCTCAACAATCAGCCCCGGCAGTAGGGAGGGTGTTTGAGAGGGATGGATCTCTTCAGTCTTGTGCCGATTTCCAGGGCAAACAATGGTGTACCCCACCTTGCCTGGAAGGGCTTGCGGGGCACAGCAGACCAAACTTGTCGGCCAAAAGCTGAATCTGCCTGCGGCTGCATCTCTCTCTCTCCTTTTTCCGGGGAAGATGAACCCCTGAGGCCCGTTCTGTCAGGTAGCAGCCACAGGTCAGAGGCCAGAGATTTCAAAGCTGTCTCTTCCAAGGATGGGGGTATTGGGTGCCAGTAGCTGCAGGTGCAGCTTTTACTCGAAGAGTTTTCCAGACGCGATTCTTTTCCTTTGCCCTTCTCTCTGGGTGGTGTCCAGCCTTCCCCTAGTGTCCTAAACCCTAGAACAATTTTTCCAGGCCATTTCTGCCTATCCTCTAGCTATTTTTCTGGGAGAGAAGTGAGTCCTATATCTCTCTAATCCTCCATCTTCCCGGAAGTCCCCTCCAATGTACTTTTTTTTTTTATATTCTTCCCCCCCATCCCCCCCAGTTGTCTGCTCTCTGTGTCCATTCACTGTGTGTTCTTCTGTGTCCACTTGTATTCTTTTCAGCAGCACTGGGAATCTGTGTCTCTTTTTGTTGCGTAATCTTGCTGTGTCAGCTCTATGTGTGCGCTGCACCATTCCCGGACAGGCTGTACGTTTTTCGCATGGGGCAGCTCTCCACAGGGCACACTCCTTGCGAGACACAAGGAACATCCCTGTGTGGCACAGCACTCCTTGCGTGCATCAGCACTATACATGGGCCAGCTCACCACATGGGTGAGAAGGCCCTAGGTTTGAACGCTAGACCTCCCATGTGGTAGAGCGCTCTATCAGTTGAGCCAAATCCACTTCCCTCCGTTGTACTTTTAGTAAATGTAGAAGTAAACAGAAAGGAAATAAAATAAGTGATTAAATTGCATCTAAGCCAGTTTAGGAGTGAGCATCTACTGAAGACTTACTCTCCAGGTACTGTCTTTACCTGTTGTGACATTTAGCCTGACAAGAGCCCCCAAAGGCAGGCATTATCACTACCCTCACTTTACAGTTGAGGAATCTGAAGCACAGAGAGTGTAAATATCTAAAACAAGGCCACACAGCTTTCAGCCATGTTCTTTCCACAAAATATTCCTTTTACAAAGAAAATCAGATAAAGTTGATATTCAGAAAATATTTCTGGACACTCAAGGTAATTTTTCACTCTGGAGTTAAAGTAACAGGCCCACTGAAGAAACTGCTTAAACATAAAAGTTGAACCCTTTACATGTGCAATAATGATGATGCAACATAGATAGAAACAAACTCCAGTAATAAACCCTTACTCTTATTAATAGCTTCTAAAAAAGCAAGTTCCAGCAGTGTTCTGACTTCTGAGCTCCTCTTGGGGAGGCAGCCTCTGGATTTCAAGTAAGGTCGGTGCATTTCAATGAGCCTATAATCCGGCAGAAGCTGTGCAGCCCCACACACAAATCACACCAGAACACGCCTTAAGGAAACAGCTTCCTCCAGACCAGAGCACTTTACTTTCCACAAACAATCTCTCTTTCAGACCCCCTGAATTTTCACATTAGGCATTTTTACTCGATACAGGAATAAAGATCCTGAACTTGAATCCTTCCTGGAATCACTGGTTAGGTCCCATCAATCAGCACCACCTCAGAAAGCACACTTGGAGAAGTAACCCAAGAGGGCTGGTTTGGCTACCTAATCCCCTAAGTGAGGTTCGTTTTAAGGGAGGCCATTGCAATTTCAATGGGGTCAATGTGAATGGATTAAGAAAGGCACATTCCACCACGACGTAAAAATAACTTAAAATAAAAACAAAAATGTGTACATATGAAACATCAGCCCATAGCAGAAAGAGCATAAGATCACTAAGGATATGCTACGTTTAGGGAACTGCAGAGTGGACAGAAGAAACAGGAAGAGATAAACACACGGGCACAGAAATAATGGCTACCACTCAGACACTGTTTTAATGTCCAGAGCTGGGCTAAAACTCACACACCACAATTACAACCATGTAACTGAAGCATAATAAACATCTGTGTTTAAACCTAACAGTGAATGCCTTCAAAACCTAGCCACACTTTCCAGCCACCACAAACTATCCCCTCAGGCTCAAAAAGCCTTACTCTACAATTTAAAACACTTCCTCTGACCAATTTAAAAAAAAAAAAAGGCGGGTTCAGGTTAAGAGTCTACGCTGTGAAAGGCAGTAACCGTCGCATCCTAAACCTTCTAACAGACATAAGCATTTTAACCACAAAAAGGTAAAATGTTTCTTAGACTAATGGCCAATAAAAATTCACTGAAGATTCTTGAAATAAGACCCCATTAACTTGTTGGAGAGATCTGTTATTAATGATCGCCAGGAATGTTTCTACAAATAGAGGACTACGAATCATTATTAGTAATTACAATTATACTTCGCTGAAAACTATGTGCTGTGTTAAGTATTTGATCCTCACATTAATTCCTTGAAATAGACAGTATTACATTATCCTTTCCCAACAGAAGCGTAGAGAGACGCTATGACTTGCTTTCAAATCACAAAGACAGAAAGTAGCCAAGTCCAGCCTGGACTCTACAATCCTCAAACCTAAATGATCTTTAACACTATATTACAAATATTTCATTTGCTCAAAAGTTGACAATTCACAAAATGTTCTCTTTTACCATGTCTACAACCACATAAAAATAAATGGACGCAAAACAGGTAAGGGAAACTACCTAGGCCAAACGTTCGGTTATTCACCTTACCCCATCTCCATTCCTTCAGAAACCCACCACACAGAGTCAGGGAAACAGGACTTGTTAGGTGGGACGCTAGTGGTCAAGTGTGCTACCTGGCTAAGGTACTCTGGCTTTCACATTATGTTTCCTTGTTTTAAAAGCACTACACCCTGAAGATAATCTACTGCTGAGTAATTTAACTTGAACTATGCAGTCTAATCAAGTGCAGTTCAGTCAATCCTCAGCATTTGTGTAAAGTGTTCGGGAATGAAGGTCACCTTTACTCAAAACACACACACGCACACACAATTCCTGCTATATTGACTTGCCTTCCCCTTTAAATAATAATCTCCAGGTTCTTATGTACAGGAAACAAGTGAAGGGATCCCTAACAGTATCTAAGTCAGCAGAATTAACTTGACTTTTTCCACAATCTTTCCTCTACTAAAAGAGTTTATTTCTATTCCATTCCACCAATACTACCATAGTACTGTTATTACTGAAACAGAATAGTCACATATAGCAAAATAACTTGTAATCAGAATCACAAATTAGAAAAATATAACTACCATTTTATTATTAAACCAGAAAGACACCCTGCTGACCATCAACAAACGGTCTCCCGGCAACTGAAAAGCATAGAAACTAAGCAAAGAATTTCTTTCTTTGGAGACATGAGACTCTCATTCAGTAAAGAAAGATGGATTTTGTCACTTATTCTTCTCCAAAATGAAAAGTGCCACACGGAGACCATAAATGGGGTAAACTGCATCTCAGAGCAACATTCCATGTGCCAAGTTACAAAGCCCGTGAATACAAGGGGTGTATTAATGGAAAGACTGATACCATCTTACTACAGTGGCTTCTCTGTGGCTCAGGACAAAGATCTGTTGAGGGTTTTCCAGTGATTTTGAATGTGCAACTTCCACACAAGCTCCTTTTCAAAGGAGTGCTAAGCAATCCCTCTTCGGAAAAAAAAGCTAAGCCAACCCCGCCAACCCCCCCACCCCCCCGGGGGCTTCTGGGTGAGAGGCTCAGCGCTGTAGGCATGGGAAGGGAGACTCAGAGACAAAGGAGTAGGAGCTGGGAGAGGTGGGTCCAGCCTTGAGTCCACTTGGCTACAGAAGAACCAGACTCACAGGATCGGACTTTCAGAGAGGAGTCCAAAAGGGTTGGGAGAAAGGCAGGGAAGAGAGAGAAGGAAGAGTACGTTGCAACTCTGCGAACGTGAAATCAGTCAAGCCTGAGAGCAAACCACAGGGCAAAGTATTGGGTAAGATAACCAGAAACTGAGGCGGGCACATGCCTTCCAGAGGCTGGGCAGGCGCCCTAGTCTCCAAAGAGGTCGGCGTTGGCGGTCAGCCCCCAAACCCCATTTTATCTTCTCCTAGACAGAGCTCCAAGAAACTTCTTGACTCCAGTGTGGGTAGGACACTCTGGGACAAAGCCAACCAGCCATACTCAGTGCACACATCTTCCATGGAGGGAGAAACTCTAATGGAAAAAGGGATTCTGCAGTCATCCTCAGGCCCCTCTGCCAACTCCGCAAGGACCCCTTCCCAGTGATGTCAGACCCTGGAGGGGCCCCAATGGCGCTCCTGGACCCTTCATACCTTATCTTGGCTATATGCCGGTGCCTTCTTACCTCCCAGCTTCAGAGAACTCTGCCCCCACTCTAAAGCCCAGCCAAGAACACTGCACCCCTAAAAGCGGGAGACCCTTGGCCCCCAAACCCTGTCTTGGAACCCCCAATCCTCTCCTAAGACTCATATCCAGCTAGTCCCCTCTGCCCCCAAAACCCACACTCAGCCTTCCAATACCTGTCTCAACCACCCTGTACACCCCCACCTTCTCCCCAAAGGCCCCCAAACTCTGCTTCAGATCCAGCCCTCGGCCCCTCAGTCTGGTCTCAGACACCCGTAATACTAGTCTCAGACTCGGTCAACGACAGCCCCCTCCACCCCTCCCGAAGCCAGTTTCAAATCCCTCCAATCCCTCCTCGCCTCCCTACAACCCACCATAGTCCTCTCCGCTCCCAAATCCTCGTTCTGGGCTCTCTAATGTCCGCTTCAGACCCTGCCCTGGGTCCCGAGACCCTCCCCAACGCCACCTCAGGACCCCCAGTCAGCTCCCCGGGCCCCGCCTCAGTCCCGGGCTCGGGTCCCTCCGTCCCCCACTCGCGTCTCAGGCGTCCCCTCCATTTCCCGCCGAAACACCCGTCGCGGCCCCCAGCTCCGGAGCCCCGGTCTCAAATCCCCACTTCCCGCCCCACTCCCCTCCACACAACTTGGGGCAACGCAATCGCCTCCGCCTCGGGCCACCTCGCCGCGGGATCCCGTCCGCGCGAACCTCGCTCCAGGCTCCTCAGCCACCGCCTCGGGGCCCCGCGCGACTGACCTCCTCCATCTTCTGCACCATCTCCGCCAGCTGCCCCTCGTCCTCCAGCAGCTCGTTGAGCTGCACCAGCGAAAGGCCGGCAAAGCGGGCTTCGCTCCCGGTGCCCGCCATCCTCGCCTCTCGGCCACCGCCGCCGCTCGAGTCGCCAGGCTCCGCCGACCGGAAGCGCCGCCCTCTAAGGCCCGCCCCCAGCGGGGGGGGGGGGGCACGTGACGCCAGCCCTGGTGCGTGACGTCATCGCCGCGTGGGCGGGCGGACGTGACGTGGACGGCGGCTGGGGCGCGTCTGAGGGGAGGTCTCTGGGACGGTGGGGGTTATTTTTAAGGGAGGAGAAGGGGGTTGTCTCTGTGAGTGACAGTCATGATGTCACCCTGACACAGGAGACTGCGCCGTGATGTCATAAGAGCGTTTTACCTTGAGGAAAAGAAATAACCGAGAGCCAAAGGAAGGCAGTGGGAAGGAAATTACTGCAGCCTAAGCCCAGCCTGCCCGAGAGAACCCTAAAGAAGGGAGCTTTAAGGAGCGACAACTAAATGTCATTTGGTCCCTCGAAATTGTGAAGATGCCAAGTCCTTCATTTAACAAATCTTATCGATACTTGTGTACTGGGCATTGGACATACGATAAAATAAAAAGACCTCTGCCTACATAAAGCTAACAGGGACCGAAGAAGCTAATAAAAAAATTAAAAATTAACAAGTAAACAAATTAAATGATTTAATGATAAGTTATGAAGGAAATGGATATTGAAATAAATGAATAATAGGGAAGACCTCCTTTAGAAAGCATAGCAAAAGATGGCTCTCTGGGAGAAAGCGACATGAAAGATGAGAGCTGAAGGATGAGAAGGGAGAAGCCAGCCACCATTATTGTAGGAAGTCAGAGGCAGTGGCACCAGAATGTGCAAAGGCCTTGAGACAGGACTAGCTTGGTATATTCAAGGAATGACAGAAGGCCATATGGCTGAGGCAGTGTGAGCAAGGGCCTATGGTAATGGCCCTTTTGCACCACCTCAGAAGCAGCAACTAGACATCAGAGTTTCATGAGTCAAACTGTGCATGAAACATTATCATTTAGGATGCAATTGCTCAGTATCCCCAGCAATCTAAGAAAACCCCTTTAGATCCAGGAGTCTGGGAACTTGTTATCTGGCTTTAAAATCTGCCAACGTTCTACTTGGAAGAAATTTAAGGCTAAGGTTAACCATGACTGCCCCCGAGTTTTACCTATAGGGAAACTGAGGCACTGGGAGAAAGGGGTAAGGTTTTTTTTTTTCAAAATCAAGAAACAGGTCTTTTGGTTGCCAATCTGGCTGGCATCCACCATGCTGGCATCATACCACATTGACCCCTGTGCCTAACTCAGCACTGGGCACAATGGAGCATTCAATAATCACTTATTAACTGAGGGGCTTTATGCATAAAGGTGATGCTTCTGCTCCGTCAGTAGAACATAAGGCTTGAGTTTTCTGGACCTTAGACACATTGGACTGGGCTCCACTGACCCATTCTCTCTCTCTCTCTCTCTCCTTCTAGCCCGTGTGACTAAGGACACACTTTGGTAGGAAAAATGAGGAAAGTTAGAGGAAAAGTTATGTGTAAGCAAAAGGTCTTATTGAGTTCAGAAAGGACACTCAATCATTTCTTCCTTTGAACTTGTTAAAACTTGGTCAAGAAAGGTGGCTTTGAGGAGAAAAAGCCACAAGAGGAAGAGGATATAGGAAGTTAAGATTACAGGCAGGATAATACCTGTTTTTTTGTGTGTGGGTATTTGTTTTCCTTTCCTTTCAGGGAAAGAGTAGACCTGTCAAATTAAGAATAGTTGCTCTATTTCTAGGAAACTGGCACCAATGAGGCTTAACCTACCCACAAATTTCCCCAAAGAAGGTGAGAATAAGGTTAGGGGTCAGAGCACTCCAGAATATGGAGGGATAGGGTGAGTTAGCCAAGGACACACAGCAAGAACAAACTACTTCTGAATGACACCTTTATACACTGTCTACTAAAGTGCTAAGTTCAAACGAGGTTCCCATCCAGCCTTGCTCAGTCCTTTTATACCTCTTCTTCAACCTGTTTTCTGCCACCAACTCAGCTGAGTTACACACCATTTCTTTTGTCAAACAGAGCAAACCAAAGAATCATCTTGTTTTCTACTGCTCTAAAAGCTTCTTGTCACTCTTAAAAATGGTTGCGAGAAGAAAAGAAAATTAGTGTCAAGGCTTCCTTTCACTGGCGTGAAGGCTGTTGATAAACTGTGCGGGTGGACGTGTACCTTTCCCCCAGTTTTGTTCGGCTGATATTTGGGTTTCTGTACCTATGACTGCCTGTAATATTTGTGGGCTAATATTTTGCTCTGGCAAATCGAGGGCAATGTATGGATGTGCCAGGGCTCTTCTCTCAATCGCAACTTTGTTGCCTACGCAGTGAAACTCCTGTTAACACAATACTGGGAATTCTTTGGAAAGCATATTTCAAAAAAACACACAACCTTCCCATAGTTGAACCTTAAAGTCTTCTGGCCTTGGGATTAGAATTATTTCTCTTTGATGGAAGCTAATAGAGTTATTCATAAGATTTTCCAGTGTGACAAGCTGGGAGGAAACGTGTTAACCTGATAAAATGGTATTCATAGCATATGCTATACGGCTCTGAAGGAATTTATTCCTGCAGGCATCAGGTGGGGCAGCCATGCCCTTCTCAAGACTCACAGCCTGACATCACCAGCATCATCATTGTCTTGTATGAAGGTATGAATGCCCCAATTGACCTAAGCTCTAGTCAACAAGAAAAAAAACATTTTAGACACAGTCCTTGCATTGGAGAATGAGAAGAACTATACAAATATAGAAGAGAGTTTTAAAATTATATTCAAAATCTATATTATTTTGTGTTTGTTTGTTTTAAAGTGGAGGATACAAGAAAGTTGGTTATTTTGATTTGAGATTTGTCTTTATAGATTATTTGGGGGTCTCCCTGTTTTTTTCTTCCATGTGGGGTTGGTTTAATGAACTATTTCCGGTGTTCCAGGAACAAAAAAAAAAGCCAATTAGAATAATAGCTATCCTCTGGAGAGGGATAGAGGAAATGGGATTGAAGAGGAAGGGAAGTACAAATTATCACAGCCTGATTTCCTTTAAAGGACATACTCCAGCACTGCTAAAAATTTACTCTTCTTACTAATTGTTTAAAGAAAAGAGTTTTGGTAGATTTGAAGATGTTCATTTCACTTTTATGTCTCTCACCAAAAGCATTTCTGTTTTGCACAACTGTTTCAAATAAAAACAAGAGATAAGTCTGCAATTGCCTAATAAAGGTATTTTTACCTCTTATGCTAATTAATGGATAGGCCTTCACAGGAAAGAAATCTGCATGATGATTCAACATTTGCTTTCATCAAGATGCTTTCTCTGGCTATTCCTGGAGAAGACCCCCAGTATCTTTGAATCTCGGAACTTTCCTCACCAAAATGGCCCTTAGAATGTGACCCTGCAGGGTTTAGTTGGTTGTTTTTTTTTTGTTTTTTGTTTTTTTTTTTTTGCCTGTCTTGGCCCTGCAGACAAGTCACAGAGGCAACAATCTCTTCTAGGCATAATACATACATTATAATGAACCCAACAATTTCCAGAACATTAGATTCATACACCAGGATATTAATTCAGTCCTAAAGTTCACTTCCAGTTCTGACAATATTGAAAAGTCTAAAATATGAGAATTTGAGAATTGTGGTTATCACACTTAAGGTGATTTACATGTTGGTAAAACTACAGAGACCTATTTCCAGGTATTGGTTTTGTAAAGTCTCTAGGGAGAAACTGAACCTCACTTAAGATGGTATTTTTAAACAGAATCTTTAGAGTTTTTGTTTTGATTTGGGTTTTAGCCATAAAAGTAATCCGTATCTTTCATCTCTTAGCTGGATAATGGGTTTGTTATATTATTCTCTACTCCTTTGGCAAATCTGAAATATTTTACAGTAAAATATACAAATTGGCATTCAAATTCATAGCAATATTTATTTACTATGAAAGCTGTCCAAATAATAAACAAGTATATAAACAAAAAAATAATAATTTTCTATTCCTATTTGTCCCATATACCAGAGGAAATCACAGGGAACAAATAGTTTTGTGTTCATCTTTCTGAAAATGTTTCTAAATATAGATTAACATGTACATATATAAGGATTCATTTAACAGAAGTAGGATCTCACAATTCTGCTACTGGCGTATTTCGCTACAACATAATCTTTTAAGGGCTGTAGAGTATTCCATGGCATCTATGTGTGAAAATTTGGAATTCAAGTTGTCCAAACATTAATGTGGCAATGAACACTCTTGTGTAAACATCTCTGTATACTTATGTAGGATAAATTCCTAGAAATTTCATCAAATCACGTTTTAATTTTAGTAGACTATTTTTAGAAGTTTCAGATTTATAGAATAATTGAAGAGCAAGTTCGAAAGTTTCCCAGACACCCCCTCATCCGTTTCTCTTCTTATTAACACCTTATGTCACTACAGTACATTTGGCACAACTAATGAATTAATCCTGATACATTACTATTAATTAAAGTTCATGTTTTATTGCTTAGCTTTTACCTAATGTCTTTTTCTCTTCCAGGATCCTGTCCAGGACATACATTACGTTTAGGTACCTTGTTTCTTTAGGCTTCTCTTGGCTGTGGTAGTTTCTCAGACTTTCCTTGTTTTGGGTGACCTTGACAGCTTTGAGGTATTTTGTAGTATACACCGCCACTGGAATTTGATGTTTTTCTCATGATTAGACTGGGGTATATAGGTTTTGGGGGGTAGGACCACAGAGTTAAGATGTAATTTTTCAATGCATCCTGGGAAGCCATAGGCTATGCCACATGACACATACCTGCTGATGTTGACACAGGTCACGTTTGTCTTGTTTTAGCACTGGAAAGTTCCTCTTTTGTCCCCCTTTTCACAGTGTACTCTTTGGAAGAAACTCATTTTGCACAGCTCACATTTGAGGAGTAGAGATGCATGCTCTCCTCACTTTTTAATTCTTAAAAGTCATAAAATGGTATAAAACAAAATTCCAACAGTAAAGACGGGAGTAAATAAAAAACCACTGTGAACCGTTTCTTATGCTTCCTTCCAGGAATTTTTAAAATGCATAGTCAAGCAACTACATTCATAACCACCCTCCTCCCATCTTTTTTTTTTTTTTTAAGCAAGAGGGATCATACTTGACTTATAAGGAATCTGTCATTTTGAAATCATTGTAACTAGAGAAGAGAAATCACCATGACTCCCTAATAACATCCTGTATTCTCTGGCCCATGGGTCATTCGGAAAGCCCTCTTGAAGCTCACTTGACGAAAAGACCTAAGCATACGTCTCCTCTATTTGTGCTGAAAATAGTTTGGGTGTTTTTTTTCCTTTTAATTCCATGGAGATTTTTTTTTTTAAGTGAAGTGTCTTCTCAGCAGAAGGTGTTAATTCAAGCACTAAATCTGGAGCATTCTAATCCCTGTGAAATTTTGCATATCTCATCTTGGGCAGAAAATGTGTGAAGATGAGAGTTTATTTCACTAACACCTTGCGGTTCGCCTTGAGGTGGCCCAGCACATGCTCCTGCTCTTACATCATCTCACACCTCCGCAGCCTCCCACCTCCCCCACCACCCACTCCTAACATCCTTTCCAGAAACCAGCCTAGTTCACTCTTCTTTCAAGACACACTGCCTTAGCCAATCCACCCATAATCTGACTCCCCAACTCAAGACTCTAGTCTTTTATTTATAGGCTTTTATAATTTTTAAAAATTTATAATTTTTATTGCACAAGTAATATATGAATCCACTCTCCTAAAAAAATGAGAACAAAAGAATCCAAGAACTGAATCTCCTTTGATCACCCAATTCTAGTCTTTATCCTTCCTCTCCTAGAGAGACCACTGTTAACTCTATTGATGTGTATTTTTGAGATCATTTTTTAAATTATTTAACATATATAAGCATGAATATATATTCTGCAGCCTGCTTCTTTCTCTAGTTTGACATCCATCCCTGTTAATACATACTTAGTTCATCTATTTAATAACAGCTTTATCGAGTAATAATTCACATGCCACACAAATTCACCCAAAGTGTACAATTTAATGTTTTTAGTTTATTTACAGAGTTATGCAACCAGCCCCACGATCAGTTTTAGAACATTATCATTATCCAAAAAAACCACCACATATCCCTCAGCTATTACTCCCCTCTTCCTTCCACCTGTCCGCCCCCCAGCTCTACGCAACCACTAATCTACTCTGTCTCTCCATTTATTTGCTTTTTTGGACATTTTATAGAAATGAAATCATGCACTAAGTGGTCTTATGTGACTACCTTCTTTCAGTCAGCATAATGTTTTCAAGGTTCATCTGTGTTGTAACATGAATCAGTACTTCATTCCTTTTTATGGCCAAATAATATTCAATTGTATGGATATCCCCCAATTTATTTATCCATTCATCCACTGATGGATATTAGAGTTGTTTCTCCTCTTCAGCTAGTATGAACAATTCTTCTATAAACATTTGTGCACAAGTTCTTGTGCGAGCATGTTTTCATTCCTTCTGTTTTGTTTTTAAAATTTATTTTTTACTTATTTCTCTCCCCTTCCTGGCCCCTGCTCCCCAGTTGTCTGCTCTCTGTGTCTACTTGTATTCCTGTCAGCGGCACCCAGAATCTGTGTCTCTTTTTGTTGCATCATCTTGTTGTATCAGCTCTCCGTGTATGTGGCCCACTCCTGGGCAGGCTGCACTTTTTTCGTGCTGGGTGGCTCTCCTTACGGGGCACACTTCTTGCACGTGGGGCTCCCCTACATGGGGGACACTCCTGCGTGGCATGGCACTCCTTGCGCGCATCAGCACTGCCCATGGGCCAGCTCCACACGGGTCAAGGAGGCCCGGGGTTTGAAGCTTGGAGCTCCCATGTGGTAGACGGACGCCCGAACCACTGGGCCAAGTCCACTTCCCTCATTCCTTTTGGATATATACCTGGGAGTGGAATTGCCGAGCCATATGGTAACTATATGCTTATATTTTGAGGAAATGCCAGACTGTTTTCCACACCAGCTGCGCCATTTTACATTACCGTCAGCTGTGTATAAGGGTTCTGATTTCTCAACATCCCCACCAATACTTGTTATATGTTTTTTGGTTTTTTTTTATTATAGCCATCCTAGCAGGTATGAAGTGGTATTTTGTCTCGGTTTTTGTCATTTTCCCGATGACTAATGACATGGAGCAACTTTGCATGACTTATTAGCCGTTTGTATATCTTCTTTGGTGAAATGTCTCTTCAGATTCTTTTCATGTTTTTTAAAAATTGGGTTGTCTTTTTATTATTGAATTATGAGAGTTCCTTCTGTATTCTGGACACATGTCCCTTCTCACATATATGATATGTGCTTTTTTAGGGACAAAAGAGGGTTTTTTTGTTTGTTTTTTACAAATTTCTTTATTTCTATTTATTTTTCCTTTAAAAATTTATCGAAGTATTTCCTTCATATATGAGCATACATAAACAATAAATGTATAGTGAAAGTTGTGAACTTACAAAACAAGCGTGCATATCATCATACAGGGCTCCCATACATCACCCCACCACCGCCACCTCGCATTGTTGTGAAGCATTGGTTACGAACCATGAAAGATCATTATCAAAATATTACTACGCACTCAATTATTAATGTCCTGTGTTAGTATTATATATCTGTTAAACAGTTCCATCCTTTGTACAGGCCATTCAAAGCCTACACTCAGTGGCTCTCATTTTCATCAGAGTGGTGTGTGTCATTACCTCAGTCAGTTTTAGAACATTTTCATTACTTCAATAGGAAAAATCCCATACCCTCTCATACCCACCCCCTATTATTGTCCCTTAGAATTGATATATCTTCTTTACCATTGCTGCAAAAATATTACAATATACTGTTAACTACCATCCATAAGTTACATTTATTGTAATTTTGCCATGTATCACCGTATTCTTAACGCTTTTTACAGATTTCTTTTATATAAAAATAACATAGATCTTGTGTTATCTATTGCTTTGTAACAGAACTGCATACCCAAAAAATTAGTGGCTTTAAAAATCAAACCTTAGGGAAGCAGATGTGGCTCAAGCAATTGGACTCCCATCCCATATTGGAGGTCCAAGATTCGCTGCCCAGGGCCTCCTGGTGAAGGCAAGCTGGGCCGTGTGGTTAACTGGCCCACATAGAGTGCTGGCCCACATGGGGAGCTGAAGCAGCAAGATGATGCAACAAAAAAAGACACAGAGGAGAGACAATAAGAGATGCAGCGGACCAGGGAGCTGAGGTGCGGCAAGAGAACAATCGCCTCTCTCCCACTCCGGAAGGTCCCAGGATTGGTTCCCGGAGCTACCTGATGAGAATACAAGCAGACACAGAAGAACACACAGCGAATGGACACAGAGAGCAGACACCAGTGGTGAAGAGGGGGCATAAATAAATAAATCTATTTTTAAAAATCAAACTTTAATATCTGACGGTTTCTGTGGGTTTGGTTTAGCTTGGTGCATCTGGTTCAAGGTCTCAAAGCGGGTTGTAGTCAAAATGGTAGCCAAGCCTTCATTCTCATCTGAAGGCTCAACTGGGAGAGACTCTGTATTGTTTACATTACCACAAGCAATGTGTATGAGAGTTCTAGTTTCTCCATATCCTCACCAATATAGTTTTTAATTTTAGCCATTCATTTTCTTTTTCTTTTTTGAGGTGCTGGGGATTGAACCCGGGACCTCATACATGGGAAGAAGGTGTCCAAACCACTGAGCTGACACTCACTCTCTGCCTCATTCACTTTTTTTTTTCTTTTTTTTTTTTTTTAAGGTAACAAGGCTGGATGTGGGAAGCTGGTGCTCAATCACTGAGTCTCATCAGCTCCCCTGAGTTGGTCTTTTTTGTTTGTTTGCTTGTTGTTGTTTTTTGTTTTCAGGACGCACTGGAGATCGAACCTGGAACCTCCCATGTGGGAAGCAGATGCTCAACTGCTTTAGCCACATCCACTCCCCCTCATTCACTTCCCCTCCCTTGAGATGGCTTCCCATCTTTCAGTTTTTGCTCGTTTGTGCTCATTGTCTGCTCATTGTTTTTGCTCTTTGTCTGTTCATTGTTTGTTATTTTTTTGGGGGAGGCACCAGGAACTAAACCCAGGACCCCCCTTGTGGGAGGCAGGTACTCAATTGCTTGAGCCACATCCACTCCCTGCTTGTTTTTGCTTATTGTCTGCTCGTTATCTGCTCATTGTTTTTGTTCATTGACTGCTCATTTTTGTTTTTTGTGTTTTTTGCTCAATGTCTGCTCATTATCTGCTTGTTGTTTGTCTTCTTTAGGAGGCACCAGAAACTGAACCTGGGACCTCACATGTGGGAGGTGGGTGCTCAACTGCTTAAGCCACACCTGCTCCCCCTCATTCACTTTTTTTTTAACCCCCCCCCCCCCCCGCCCCGCTGCTTGCTTGCTGTTTGCTCTGTGTCCATTCATTGTATGTTCTTCTGTGTGTCTGTATTTTATTTTTATTTATCACCCCCCTGCCTTGTGGCTGGCTTGTTGTCTGCTCTTTGTGCCCATTTGCTGCGTGCTCTTCTGTGTTTTTACTTGTCTCCCTTTTTGTTGCATCACCTTGCTGAGTTGGCGCTCCATGGCAGTTGCGGGCTAGTAGCTCCTGGTGACTTGTGGGCTAGCCTGCCTTCACAAGGAGGCTCCAGGAGATGAACCCAGGGCTTCTCATATGGCAGACAGGAGTACAACTCATTGAGCCAAAGCTGCTTCCCCCCCTCATTCACTTTTAACTACTCCTTTTTTTTTTTTTTAAGGAGGTACCAGGGATTGAACCCAGGACCTTGTACATAGGAAGCAGGTGCTCTGTCACTGAGCTACATCTGCTCCCCACTACTTTTTTAAAAATCCAGCTAACCCCTTTTGAATGTAGGTATTCCTCTATTGTTTGGCACATAGTTTGCTTCTAATTATTCACTACTACAAACAGTGCTATCCAATGTTTTGCTCTGATAAACATCCTTGTACGTGACATAGCATTTCGACTGCTATTAATACCCACTAACTTTCTTCATCCTGGGACTTCACAATGGGATGCTGCTTTTCTTGAAAAGAATTTCAAAAGGAAGTAGGGCATAAGGATGTGTTTGGGTCTTATTTTTTCTATGAGAAGAAAAAGGAAGAGCTTTGAATTAGAGTTGTGTTCTACTCCCTCCTCCATCTTTCAACTGCCATCAAAGACAAATCCTTATTTATGAAATGGGAATTCAAAATGTCTGTCTTTTGTGTGATCTATTTATCTTTAAAAAAAAAGATAATTAAAAATATATATAATAAAGTAAGGAAAAAAGTCATGCTTTGAGGATCACATGAGTGATTCAGCATTTTGCACTCTAAATGACATACACAGCTGAGAAGTAGTATGATGTGAGTTCCATGTCTTCCTAACTTCATAAATTTTTATTGAGGACCTACTATGAGAGGAACCCTGTTCTAGACACCAAGAATAGAGCAGTAAAGTTAACAGGCAAGACCCTGTTCTCATGAACTTTTCATTCCACTGAAGAGAAATGTGATAAACAAGGAAACATTTAAATCAACAAGAGAATTTCAAAAAATAATAAAACCAGATCAGGGAGGGTCATTTTTTTTTTATCATAGTGACAGGATTGGATTTTATTCTCAGAGCAGTGGGAAGGCAATGGAGAGTTTTAAGCAAGGAAATGACTTAATTCACATTTCAATAAAAGCTATTTTAGAAAGATCCCTCTCAACCCTCATACATTGCTGGTGGGAGTGTAAAATGGTGCAGCTGCTGTGGAAAACAGTTTGACAGTTCCTCAAAAAGATAAACATAGAATTATATATCCCAGCCATTCCACTCCTTGGTATATGCACCAAATCATTGTATACCTGTATACCAGTATTCACACAGCACTATTCACAATAGCCAAAAGGCAGAAACAATCAAAAGTGTCCACCAACAGATGAATAAACAAAATGTCATATATACACACAGTGGAATATTATTCAGCCATAAGAAGGAATGAAACTTTGATACATGCTATAATATAGATGAACCTTGAAAACATGACATTCAGTGAGAGAACTCCGACACAAAAGAACAAATGTTGGGAAACAGATGTGGCTCAACCAACTGGGCTCCTGTCTACCATATAGAAGATCCAGGGTTCGAAGCCAAGAGCTTCCTGGTGTGGGCAAGCGGGTCCACGTGGTGAACTGGCCCATGTGGAGTGCCAGCCCAGGTGGGAATCAGGCCACGCACAGGAGTATTGCCCTGTGTGGGAATGCCTCCTTGCACGGGAAAGCCGCCCTGCACAGGAGTGCCTGCCGAGGTGAGAGCTGGTGCAGCAAGATGACACAACAAGAGACACAGAGGAGAGAAAATAAGAAGACATAGCAGAACAGAGGAGCTGAGGTGGCGCAAGAGAGTAATTGCCTCTCTCCCACTCTGGAAGGTCCCAGGATCTGTTCCTGGAGCCACCTAATGAGAATACAAGCAGACACAGAAGAACACACAGGGAATGGACACAGAGAGCAGACAATGGGGAGGAATGGGGTAGGGGGAGAAATAAATAAAATAAATCTTAAAAAAAAAAAAAAGAACAAATGTTATTTGATTCCAATTATATGAGTTCTCTAAAATAGTAACATCCATAGAGACAGAAAGTAGCTCAGAGGTTACCAGTGGCTGGGGTGGGAGGGAAGGGGGAGTTACTGCTTGATGGGTTCAGGTTTCTGTTTGGGATGATGAAAAAGTTTTGGCTATGTAGGGTGGTGATGATAGCATAACATTGTAAATATGATTAATGCCACTGAAGCATACACTTAAAAATGACAAATGTTATATATATATATGTATATATATATATATATATATATGCTACCACAATACTTTTTTAAACACACAAAGTTGTCATGAAAAAATATGTAACAATAAAAAGCTCCCTCTGGCTGTGGGTGGGGAGTGGTATATGGGAAGCCAGCTTGGGCTCACTTATAACTGTCACGCCCCTCCTGCGTGGCAGCCCGTGCCTTCCATTGCTCTCCACGGATACGTAGTGGTTTGCATTCTCTTTCGAAGCTGTCTGAGCCCTTCTGCTCCTGGCTTGGACCCGTCCCTGCCAATTACCTGCAAACTCCCAAGGTTAGGAAAAGGAGACTGCCACCAACCACACCGTGGTCCGTTGAGGCTGTGACCACGGCAGGACCTGGTTGCGGGTGGGTAGGTGGCGGTGTGTGGTGTCAGCAAGCAGCAGCAGCCTGCTCTGGGTAACTTGAGAACCTGGGTTCTAGCAATGGAGAGGAGGAGCCAATACTCTGCTTCTTGGACCTCAGTTTTCCCATCTGGCAAGTGGGGCTATTTCTCATCTCAGCTCCTTCGATACAAAAATAAGGCCTTACATTTACAGGGAAAACAGACAGGGGTCAGATCCTGCTGCCTCGAAGAGTCAGGCCCTGGCACCCGGTGGGAGGCGGGCCATGGTTCCCCGGATGCTTGGTGGGGGTGGGGGCTCAGCAGAGAACAAAATCAGCGCCAGCCCTTTCTGAACTTCTTCCCTCTTACCTGCTCGGCTGGAGGGTACTTGTGTTCTTCTGGGTTTGAAATATTTCCCTTTGTTCTAGGAGAACGAGGAAGACTGCTAACCAGGTTTAGATATTCCCCTTCCCTAAGGGGAAAGTTTCTGAACACCTCTGGGTTTCAGGCCAGGCTGGTGGCAGACGAGGAGCCCGGCGACATTCCTTTCCTGGTCGGTCTATTTTAAACCACACAGATAACTAGGGAGGCGGAGGCAAGAAACAGAGGCTGCTCGGGGTGGAGGCCACCTGGCACCGGAGCTGGCCGCAGGCTGACAGGCTTTTAGTAACCTGGACTGGCTCCTCTGTGTGCAGAGCCGGGGAGGAGACGGGGCTCGCCATCCCGGAAGGGCCAATTCCCCAGGGAAGGCGGCGCACGCTTTCCAAGGAACCTGTCATTCGCTTCTTCATTCATTCCTTCAATAAGTAGTTGATGTCTCACATTAATTCTGGGTAATTCTCAGCTATTATCTCTCTCTCTTTTTTAAAAAGTTTTATTTTCTTATTTATTTTCCCCTGCCCTGCTGTTTTTGCTGTCTGTGTCCATTCGCTGTGTGATCTTCTGTCTCTGTTTTTCTTTTTGGCTTCTTTTCTCATCTTTCTCCTCTAAGATTCACCAGGATTTGATCCTGGGAACCTCCAATGTGGAGAAAGATTCCCTGTCAATTGTGCCACCTCAGTTCTGGGTCTCTGCTGCGCTTCACCTTGACTCTCCCCTTTGTCTCTCTTTGTTGCATCATTGTCTTGCTGTGTGACTCACTTGCGCAGACACAGGCTCATTGCATGGGCACTGCCTCACTGCATAGGCACTTGGCTCACTGCACGGGCACTGGCTCGCCACACAGACACACTTTCTCTTCTTCTTTTCACCAGGATACCCCAAGGATTGAACCCAGGTCCTCCCATATGGTAGGCGGAGGCCTTATCAGTTGAACCACATCCACTTCCCAGCCATTATCTCTTAAAATGGTTCTTCCACCCCATTTTCTCTTGCCTCTCCATCTGGAACTCCAAATAAATATATGCCAAAACTTCCCACAGATTCCTCCAACCTTCACCTTCTCTCTCTGGTATTGTCTATCTTGTCTTTCTGTGTTGCATTCTGGACAATTTCTTCTGATACATCACTAATTCTTCTGCCTTGTCCAATCTTCCAAATATGATTGAGTTTATTATTTTTATATTTAAAAAGTTTTCTTTAAGTTCTATTCTGTACTTTTCCAAAGCTATGTCAGTTTTTAAAGCCTTCTTTGAAAATCTAGCCCCTCTAAGCATTTTCAGTCTTGATAATTATTTCTTTAAACAGGACAAGCATAATTGTTTTGGAAGCTGTATTTGACAATTCCAGCATCTGAAGTTTGTGTGGGTCTGTTTCTGCTGCCTCTTGTTTCTGCTTGTTCCTGCTCATGTCACCTTGTTTCCTTGTGGGCAGGTTTTCTTTCAACTGCAGGCTGGTCTTTGCCCTTGAAAAGTTACTCATGGGCATCCTCTGAGGCCTGGAATGAATGAGCCATCTTCTGAAGATTTGTGCTGGCTTCTACCAGGCTCTTAGGACACTACCAGTTGGGACCACTTCAGTTCAAAGTTCACGGCTTAGTTTCCTGTCCATCCATGGATGTCTGTGGGAAGGGAGGTCTATGGCAACCCTTCCCTAGGAAATATTCTCTTCTACCTTTCTCTTTATTGTGGCAAAATACATAGAACAAAGTTTGCCATCTTAACATTTTTAAGTGTGCAATTCAGTGACATTAATTACATTCACAATATTGTGCAGCCATTACTACCATCTATTTCCAGAACTTTTTCGTACACCCAGTCAGAGTCTTTGTATCATTAAGCAATCATTCCCTCCCCCACCCCCAGCCCCTGGTAACCTTGAATCTACTTTCTGTCTCTATGGGTTTGCCTATCCTAGAGCATATGGGTGAAACTACATTATCTGTCCTTCGGTGTCTGGCTTATTTCACTCAGCATCATGTTTTCAAGATTCACCCATGTCATAGCATGTATCAGAACTTCCTTTTTATGACTGAATGATATCCCATTATATGGGTAGACCACATAAGTTTATCTAGTTGTCTATTTTTTTTCAAAGATTTATTTATTTATTTCTCTCCCCTTTCCTCCCCCAATTGTCTGCTCTCTGTCCATTTGCTGTGTGTTCTTCTGAGTCTGCTTGCATTCTTGTCAGCAACACTGGGAATCTGTGCCTCTTTTTGTTGTGCCATCTTGCTGCATCAGCTCTCCGTGTATGTGGCACCACTCCTGAGCTGGCTGTGCTTTTTTCACATGGGGTTGCTCTCCACGTGGGGCACGCTTCCTGTGTGTGGGACTCCCTATGTGGCACGGCGCTCCTTGAGTGCATCAGCACTGCACGTGGGCCAGCTCACCACACGGGTCAGGAGGCCCTGGGTTTGAACCCTGGACCTCCCATGTGGTAGGCGGATGCTCTATCAGTTGAGCCAGATCCGCTTCCCTATCCAGTCATCTACTGATGGACACTTGCATGGTTTTCAGCTTTTGGCTACTATGAATAATGCTGCTGTGAACACTGGCATACAATTATCTCTTTGAATCCCTCCTTTCATTTCTTTGGGGTATATAGCTAGGAGTGGAATTGCTGGGTCATATGATAATTCTATGTTTAACTTTTTATTTGAAAATGTTTATATTAGGGAAACGGACTTGGCCCAGGGGGTAGGGCGTCCGTCTACCACACAGGAGGTCCGTGGTTCAAACCCCGGGCCTCCTTGACCCATGTGGAGCTGGCCCATGCTCAGTGCTGATGCGCACAAGGAGTGCCCTGCCACGCAGGGTGTCCCCCACTTAGGGGTGCCCCACGCACAAGCAGTGCGCCCCATAAGGAGAGCTGCCCAGCGCGAAAGAAAGTGCAGCCTGCCCAGGAATGGCACCGCACACATGGAGATCTGACGCAACAAGATGACAGAACAAAAAAAGAAACACAGATTCCCGTGCTGCTGACAACAACAGAAGCAGACAAAGAAGACGCAGTGAATGGACACAGAGAACAGAGAACAGACAACCAGGGCGGGGGTTGGGGGGTGGGGGAGAGAAATAAATCTTAAAAAAATTTTTTTTTTAATGTTTATATTAGTACAGTGAAACTAAATTTTAGAGACACTGGATTATCATCAGTTTATTACAAAAGAGAGACATGGAAATAATCTCCATGATGGAAGATTTCAGAACGTCAGTGGAATGGGCAGCTTCACATGATGCCATTTCGATAGTGATCTATTTCAGTCTACATACTTCCCAAGAATGTCACCATCTCTAAATAAGAAATAATCCTTATCATCTAGAACTACTTTGGTGGCTCCATATTCTGGGAGAACTTTATCTCCAACTTTCACACTAACTGGTTGAATATCTCCACCCTTTCCTTTGGATCCCGATCCAACAGCTGCTACTGTTGCCTGCAATACTTTTTCTTGAGATTTTTCTGGAAGCATAATGCCCCCTTTGGTTACAGTTTCAGCAGCACTCCTTTCAACCAAGACTCTGTCAAAGAGGGCATAAACTTTCTAAACGCCTGCCCTGCCGTGGCTCCAATTGCAGCACTCTGCTACCACGTCACCACTGCCGCAAGGACATGTAGTCTGGCCCTGTGTATAACTTTTTGAGGTAACACCAAACTGTTTTCCACAGCGCCTGCACCATTTTACATTCCCAGCGGCGATGCATGAGGGTTTCAATTTCTCCTCAGCAACACTTGCTGTTTTCATTTTTTTGAAGTATAGCCATCTCATGGGGGTGACATGATATCTCACTGTGGTTTTGACTGGCATTTTTGATATGCATTTTGTGCATCTTTTCAAGTGCTTATAGGCTCTCCTTCCTTTTTTCCCCACTTTGTTTAGCATCAAGACAGATTCTCTCTCGTCCCTGGGGTTGGGTCACTGATGACTGTCAGGGGCAAATGTTTAGCAGTCAGCTCTCTGGGGAGGGAGGGGAAAGCCCTGATTTGTAGCAACTCCTGATTTCCGTGGTGTAAATACTCCCGTCCCGGTCAGCGTCAAGCTACCAGCGTGCAGTAAGGAATGGAGTTTGGAAGGGTTGTGCCCAGTGGGCCCTCACGGGTCTATATGAGTCTGCTCTGGCATGTTACCAGGTTTGCTCTGGTTTGTCTCCACTGCTCTCTCTTCAAGGCCACTCCACGACAGTGTGCTGGCAAATCCCCTTGAAGGGTTCTGGCGTTTGTTCAGGATTTGTCCTGGTTCCCTTGGGGAGGTGCTGTTTGAGCTGAGACCTGCATGAGGAGGAGTCAGCAGCAGATGGGGGGGACGGCAGAAGGAAGGGCCTGCGCATAGACCTTGAGCCGGGAACAGAGTGGGCCTGCCGGAGGGAAAGAAGGCGAGTCCCTCCCCCCAGGAGAGCGGGGGCGTGGGGGGGGTTGCGGCCAGGGAGGAGGCTGGGAGGAGGCACGCCCAGGAGCCCATGACCAGCTGTCTTCGGAGGGCAGGGGTCAGTCATCGGAGGACTTGGGCCGGAGGAGTGAGAGGATGTGATTTCCGGATTCGTAGATCTCGATGACTCAAGTGAGGGCTGCACATGGTAACTTCCTTCAGAGAAGCGAAGTGTGAGGATGGGGCTGTGTTCATTTCCTATGGCTGCTGCCACAAATTACCATGAATGCAGCGACTTTAATTATCAGAAATGCATTTGCTCTGGGAGCCGGAAGTCCAAAGTCAGGGTGTCCGCAGGGCCGTGCTCCCTCCAGGGGCTGTGGGGAGAGGCCACTTCACGCTCCCCTCCTGGCTTCTGGCCACTGCGGCCATCCCTTGGCTATAGACACCTCCCTCCAACCCCTGCCTCCACCTTCACAGGGAGCTCCCCGGGGTGCACGTATGCGTGTGCAGGTGCAAATTTCCTTCTTCTTAGAAGGACTCCAGTCATTGGATTAGGGCACCCCTACCTCAGTATGACTTTAACTCAGCTTGATGACATCTGCAAAGACCCTATTTCCAAATAAGGCACCAAGGGCTAGGATTTCCACGTATCTTTTCGGAGAACACAATTCAACCCATAATGGGGAAAAAAGAGTAACGTAACAGCAGAGAAACCTGACAGCCACGTCCTCAGCCAGGGTCAAGGTCGACATGGACGTGGGAGGTGATGAGCATGGCGCCTTCGCTCTGATCTTCCCCAGAACTCAGAGCCCCAGTAACTGATCATGAGAAAAACATCTAATTCCAGTGCCGGAGCTGCCTACAAAATACCCCAAAACTGTCAAGGTCACCCAAAACAAGGAAAGCCGGAGAAACAGTCACAGCCTGGAGGAGCCTCTGGAGCCTTGATGACTGAATGGAATGTGTGTCCTGGATGGGATCCAGGAACAGAAAAAGGACATTTTGTAAAACACCAAGGACATCGGCATGAAGCACGGACTTCAGGCCCTAATGCATAAGAACGTGTGGATACTGGTTCGTTAGCTGTGGCAAATATACCGTAGCACTGTAAGACACGAATAAGAAGGGACCCTGGGGTGGGGGAGGTGAGAACCCCGTACTATCATCACAGTTTTTCGGTAAATCTGAGACTGTTCTAAAAAAGAAAGAACAGTTAAAAAAAAAAAACAACTCCTTGCCACTGAGCGGAGAAGGGCTGGTAAGGGTGGGGCAGGGGAGGTGACCATGAGTACCATTGCCGCTGGCGAGGCGGTGGCGGGGATCTGGGGGGACGCAGGAGATGCAGAAATCGATCTGATTCAGGAGGAGTGGCCAGGGGCCGCCGGGTCTCGCCGAGAGGCACTGCGAGGGGATGAGGGAAGGGAGCGGTCAAGCACAATCCCAGATGTTAGGGCTTGAGCAACTGGCGGATGGTGTCATTGCTTCTGATGGGCCTGGCTGGGCGAAAAACAGGTTTGGGAGGAAAATCTCAAGAGGCTCCGTTTCAGCCACTGTGAGTCTGAGGCACCTTTGGCGCATCAGAAAGCAGCTTTCTTTTTTTTTTTTTTTAATTAAAATTTTTTTTTTCTTATTTCTCTCCCCTCCCCCCCCCACCCCGGTTGTCTGTTCTCTGTGTCTATTTGCTGCGTCGTCTTCTTTGTCTGCTTCTGTTGTTCTCAGCGGCATGGGGATCTGTGTTTCTTTTTATTGCGTCATCTTGCTACATCAGCTCTCTGTGTGGGTGGCGCCACTCCTGGGCAGGCTGCATTTCCTTTCGCGCTGGGCGGCTCTCCTTATGGGGCGCACTCCTTGCGCGTGGGGGCTCCCCTACACGGGGGACACCCCTGCGTGGCAGGGCACTCCTTGCGCGCATCAGCACTGCGCATGGGCCAGCTCCACACGGGTCAAGGAGGCCCGGGGTTTGAACCGCGGACCTCCCATGTGGTAGCCGGACGCCCTAACCACTGGGCCAAGTCCGCTGCCAGAAAGCAGCTTTCAAGTAGGCAAGGAGGTGTACTGATTCAGCTGGAGGTTTGTGGTATTATGGGCCAGGAGCCCACCCAGGAAGAAAAGCACAGGGCCTGTCTTTAAGAAGCTTCTAGTATCTTTGGAGCCCAAGCAACACACCAAGTAGCCTAGACAGGCCAAAGAAATGAGGATGGAGAAGAGCCCAGGTGGGACAGTGGGAAATCAGGGAAAACTTCCTGGAGACAGAGGCGCGTGAAGTTTACTATCCAGTTTGGGTGTTCCTGAAATCAGCCACCTACTGATTCCAGAGAGGCTCTTCCTTGCCCAGAGCCAGCACACTTCAGGTGTTGATGCAGTTTCCTGAGGCCCAGTCAGGCTCCTGTTTGGAAAAGCCTTCCCTTCCTCTAAGCCTTTGTCCAGGAAAGCCAGATAATTGAGGGTCAGAAGGTAGAGGACTGACTCGAGCCTGCCAGGCAGCCAGGCTTTGTCAGCCCAGGGCCTCGCCACAGGTTACGCAAGGTGAGAGGCTTACGTAAAGGACATGAGTCACCTCTTCAGGGTCACCAAGGCTCTAATCGCCCCGGGCGGTTTCGGTATTGATCTCCCAGCCAGGAACGGAAGGGCGTCTCTCTTCTCTACCTGGGGCCTGGGTGGCTGCCCACCTGGCCACTTTCCACCTGACGTGGAACAGAAAATGCCTTGAACCGCTTCCTCCAGCTTGACTTCACAGCAGGACGCTGAATTATGACTGCAGGAAGCCGAGGGCCGGCGAGTGGCAGGCGCCGCTCCGGGGCCCCTGGTCTACAGAGTGGGAGAAGCCTTGCTGCCTCCCCGGGCTTCCGCCCCCGGCCAAAGGATGGCCCCACGCTCTGATGCCCGCCCCAGCGGCGCCGTGGCCGTGGCCGTGGCCTCCAGGACCAGCCCGGCGCCTCCCTGGCCCCAGCTCCCCCCACCCTCCCCCAAGTATCTCCGGGCTTCAGTCCCACTTCTCTTTCCCTGCTCCTCAGAGTCCAGACTTGCTCCTGCCTCAGTGCTTTGAAAGACGTGAAATTCATGTAATGTACAAATAACCATTTTAAAGATTTAGAGATATTTAGTGCATTTACAATGCTGAGCAACCACCAGCTTTCTCTGGTTTCAAAACCTCATCGAGTGTGGGGGGAATTAATTTAAAAAACCTCATCACCATAAAGGAAAAAAAATCTGTCTTTAGATGTATTGTAATAAATTGTGATGAGGTTTCACTGGTGTATACATATGTCAAAACTTACCAAATTGTGTATTTTAAGTATGGGTGATTTATTAATAGATGCCAGACCTCTATAAAGTGGTTAATAAAGAACACGCTTCACCATATAAACACCCTGTTTGCCTGAGCCCAGGGCAGCCCCGCCCCACCCCCTCTCCTCCAGCCCCGCTAACTTCTAATCTGCTTCCTTTCTCTACGGATTTGGCTATTCTGGATATAGTACCTAAAAAGGATCTTACGATATCTGTTTTGTTTTTTTTTTGTCCTGACTTTATTGCTTATTCCTTAGGAAGGTTTTCTTGTTTGTTTGTTTGTTTTTAGTTTATAGCGGTAGCATATATCTAATACAAAATTTCCCATTTTAACCATTTTTTAGATGTACAATTCAGTGGCATTAATTACATTAGTAATGCTGTGCTACTATCACCACCATTCATGACCAAAACTTTTTCATCACCCTAAACAGAGACTGTGCCCATTAGTCAGTAACTCCCCTTTTCCCCCTCTCCCCAGCCCCTGCTCACCTTGAACCTACTTTGTCTCTACGAATTTGCCTATTCTAGCTGTTTCATAGAAGTGGCCTCACACACTATCTGTCCTTTTGTGTCTGGCTTCTCTCACTCGGCGTCATGTCTTTAAGGCTCATCCATGCTTCTTATGTAGCAGAACTTCATTCCTTTTTTTTTTTTTTTTTTTTTTTTTTTTAAAGGTACCAGGGATTGAACCCAGGTCCCAGGTCCTCATACTTGGGAAGCAGGTGCTCCACCACGGAGCTTCACCTGCTCCTCCCCCTTTATTTTCAGGAGAACTTCATTCCTTTTTACGGCTGAATAATATTCCGTTGTATGGAAAGACCACATTTTGCTTATTCATTCCTCTGTCTACAGACATTCAGGCAGGTAGTCTCCACCTTTTGGCTGCTAGGAACATGCTGCTGTGAATGCCTGTGGACCAGCGTCTGTATAGCACATGTTTTCAATTCTTTGGTGTTTATACCTAGGAATGGAATCGCTGGGTCGACCAGATGTTTCACTTTTCTAGGCTCTTCCTTTTCCCCAGTCCCACATGGCTGGACCTTCCTCTTTACTCAGTTCTCAACTCAGAAATCACCTCCTCAGAGGCCTTCCCAGACCACCCCAGCTCAAATAGCGCCACTGTCCCAAATCACTCTCTTGCCTTTCCACCCTCTGGGGTCCACGTGCAGGCCCTCTTGTCTCCTGATCTGCTGGGACCTACCCTCTCACCCTCTCGCACAGTGCCTGGGGCTCTTTAGACCCAGGAGATGTCCAGTAAATATGCAGCATGACGGTGCTCGGGCTGCCAATGGGAAAGAACTGCCCCAACAGCACAAGGCCCCGTGAACCCTGGCTGCCGGGACTGCGGCACTGCCCACAGGTGACTCAACCATTTAAAGGTACCGTTTCCTGCTGCCTGAGGAAAGAACAAAAACCAGCCAAGGAGAACCATTGTGACACTGTCAACCCTTCCCTGTCGGTGACTCAGCTCAAACACCTGTTCAGCAACTCCCCATCTCTTGGGACAGAACGGTAACCCTTAGTGACCTACTGCAAAGAAAAAAAAAGTAAGGCCAAGGTGGAAACTAGCTTGGGTGGGGAATCTGACACACGTAAGAGCTCTGGTCAGTTTGCTGGGGCAGCTTGGAGCTCAGGAGATCAGGCTGCCTGTGTCCAAGTTCCCGCCTCAGCACTTATGCCCCGGGTGACTGTGCAGTTACGCAACCTCAATTTTCTTTCCTTGGAAAAACTGGATTCATAGTAGCAGCTTCCTCATAGGACTGTTGTGAAGATTAAGCGAGTGAACATTATATAAAGCATTAGAACACTGAGTGCTTGCTGCACAGAAAGCACTTTATATGTGAACAGTCGTCATCATCGTCACTTATCCATCACTACTGATATCTACAGGTCGGTCGTGCAGGTGAGTACACTAAGTACCCCTTTAAGATGGATAAATTGATGTTATGGGTTTGCCCCCCAAAAAGATACATTGAAGTCCTCATGATGGATGTAGGATGACCAAATACCTGAAAGTAACTTGTTTCTCTCCCTGTTGCTAGGATACAACGAAAAGAATTGTATGTAAATCAGAAGGTGATGAGATGCAACCCTCTCTTGGTGCCAAATTCCGCTTTTGGTGGTCAAGAACATCCTCTTGAAGCAATGAAGTATGAAAACCAGCTTCAACCAGTTGGCTAGACCTGCACAGAAGCAGCCCCTTGCTGTCCTCACTTGAACTTGCTTAATTAACATAGTAAAATTCCCACCCAGGGGTGGAGCTGTCCGCGCCTTTCTTGATGCAATCAATGTATGTGCAGGTATGATTTCCTGAACATACTAATCATACAATTATATAACCAGCGATGTGTATTCACCCATGTGCATAAAAACGAATGCATAATCAAAGCAAATGCTAAGTAATAACTTGGGTATTTAAGCAAGAGTAAAACTGCGGCACAGGGAGTCGGGTCTGAGTCACTTTAGACTGGCCTTGGCTCCTTACCTCTGCAGCAGTAATAAGTGTGGGTTTGCCTAACTCTCATGTTGCGGTTTTCTCCATGCCATCTCTGGTTATCCATAAAGGCCCTGCCCTGAGGCCTAATACTCCCAGGACCTCAGACTGCGGCCCTGTTTGGCAATGGGGCTGTGGCAGATGCAATTAGCTGCATTACGATGAGGTGGTGCTGGAGCAGGGTGGGCCTTTACTCCACCGTGACTGGTGTGCTCTTCAGCAGGGGAGAAGAGCCACAGACACACAGAGGAGGGCGCCGCGGACGGACAGGCCGAGGCTGGAGGTGCAGCTACAAGCCAAGGAGCGCCAAGAAGGGCCGGCGGCCCCCAGGCGTGGCGAGGCCACGGAGCATCCTTCCCTACAGAGTCCTGCCACCACCGTCATTTCAGAATTCTGGCCTCCAAGTCTCTGTTGCTTTAAGCCACCCAGTTTGTGGTGCTTTGTTACAGCCTAACTAGAGGATTAATACAAATGCTAAATTTTATGCTAGGACTTGAAACTCCTACCCTCGGGTTCACTGGACTTATCCAGGCCAGCTAACAGGGAGGTGAGGATGGTCAACCACCACACCAGGGAACCGAGAGAGTCTACAACTGTACGCAGGAGAATCGCATCCATCTTCCACGTGGAATCTAAGCTCCCTCTCGATAGAGAAGTGGAATGGACATCACCATCCCAGGGTCCACAGGATGGAGAAATATAGCACGGATTAGAGTGGACTTACTGATATTCTACTATGGAACTATTGTGATTAGTAATAGAAAAAATTGTAGCACTGATGTGGAGAAAGTGGTCACAGTAGTTGCTGAGGGCAGGGAGAAGGAAGAAGAGATGTGATGTGGGGGCATTTTCAGGACTTGGAGTTGCCCTAAATGATATTGCAGGGACAGATGCTGGACATTATATATCCTGCCATAACTCACTGAATGTACTGGGGAAGAGTGCAAACTACAATTAAACTATTATCCATGTGGTGCAGCAGTGCTCCAAAATGTCTTCACCAAATGCAATGAATGTGCCACACTGATGAAAGAGGTTGTTGATGTGGGAGGAGTGGGGTGTGAGTGGGGGTATATGGGAACCTCTTATATTTTTTGAATGTAACATTTAAGAAAAAATAAAATAAAGAGATCGTAGGGAAAAAAAAGAAAAAAAATTATGCTATATTTATTTTACTAAAGCACAAAAACAATCTTTTAATCAATCTCTGACATCTTTCCAAAAGGAAAAAAAGGTTAAAGAATTATTTCCGCATTATTATTTGAATCATGGTCTCCTACCCTGGGCCAGAAGTAAATTACCTGAGCAGTAATGGCTGTCTGGGTGGTGGGTGCTAGAGCCCGGTCTCCGTGGAACTCTCTGGAATTCCAGGCTCCTCTGTCAGGGCCTGGAGACAGGCAGGCTTGTGGTGGAGGTTCTCAGCAGGGCGGGGAGTGGAGGTGACGGCAGCCAGCTCAGGTCTGCGCCGAGGCTCTTGGCTGGAGGACTTGTTTGCTCTCTGGCTGTTTAGAGACTTCAGTCATCAGAGGTCAGATCAGCTTCTCTCCTTCCCCCAGGAAGTCTTCCTGGACGGGCCAGCACTTACCGAACTGGACGGTTCTATTTAGCTTTGAGGGCTCCCCCTGACAGGGGAAATTTTAATATTCAGAAACATCCCTGGGCTAACATTTCATCCTGTTTGCTCGGGTCTGTTTTCACCCTTCGTGAAAGAAATAAAGCGTCACATAAAATGTTTGTGCCCCGGTGGCCTCCAGTCACCAGAGAACAGACTGCCCCTTTCAAGGAACTGCCAAGCACCCCACATGCCCCCCAAATTGCATGTACTTCACGGGTATGTGCATTTTTGGGCGGAGAGTTTCTATCATTTTCATCAAATTGCCGAAGGGACTTAGGAACCCAAAATGCCCGGGACAGAAGCCTTCGGCGTCAGGGCCATCCAGCTTAGCCCTCGTCTTGTGCGGGTTTCTGTTCCCTGAAAGGACTTGTACCTCCCGATGCAGGGCCGGGCGCCGGGTGACGGGTGACGAGGGTCGCACAGACCAGCCTGTCGCCAAGGAGCCCTGACAGGGAGCCGAGGGCTCGCCCTTCTCGGAGGCCGCGCAGCAAGTGTGCAAGGGACCTCGTTCTCCACCCTCAGTGGCGACCACAGCGGTGGCCTCTCACCCTGCAGTTGCCCCCGGGGCTGCCCCCGTGGGCAAAGCCGGTCCCAAGACCCAGGATGAGTCACCTCAGAGCCTCCTCACGGCTCGGCGGCTCGACACACCGGTTGTACTTGGCGGGACGACCTGCGGTTTTCCTGGCATCCGGGTCATACGCTCTTCAAATGAAGGCAGCGGTGGGGCAGGAGACACGGGCAGGGGAGCGCGGAGACGGCCACTCTGCTGAATACAGCTAAGACCTTGGAGACGTGTTCTTAGCTCTGGGCCTCAGTTTCCCTGTCAGTTGGTCTGCCTAGTGGTTTTCAAACTGTGTCATGGAGTGTCCAAGAGTTCCTTCACTTCGTTAGCGACTAATGTTTACTGCGTGCCTTCTATGTGTCGGGAGCTTTTCTAGGCACCAGGGAGGCAGCAGTGACCAAGACAAAATCTAGTGTGAAAGAGAAGTCACGACGGGGTGAACAAATTCATAAAACCAAAGAATAAAGCCTCATAACTGCGATTGAAAAAATATATATTTTTATTTATTTCTCTCCCTTTCACCCCCTACCCCACTGTCTACTGTCTGTGTCCATTCGCTGTGTGTTCTTCTATGTCTGCTTGTATTCTTGTCAGTGGTACCTGGAATCTGTGTCTCTTTTTGTTGTGTCATCTTGCTGCATCAGCTGTCTGTGTGGGCGGCACCATTCCTGGGCAGGCTGTGCTTTTTTTGCCCTGGGCAGCTCTCCTTACAGGGTGCGCTCCTTGTGCGTGGGGCTCCCCTACACAGGGACACCCCTGCATGGCATGGCACTCCTTGGACACATCAGCACTGCACATGGACCAGCTCATCACACCGGTCTGGAGGCCCTGGGTTTGAACCTTGGACCTCCCATGTGGTAGGCAGATGCTCTATCCATTGAGCCAAATCCGCTTGCCCATAATTGTGATTAGTTGGTGCTATGAAGACAGTAATATGTGTGGTGTGCTGATAAGTGGTTAACAGGTTTTCCAAAAATTATGCCTATGTGTGCATGTATATATATACACACATTTTTAAAAAATTATTATTCACACTCTAACAGCTACAGACCCAATGTCCTAAGTTTAAACTGCACCACTGACATTTTTACTATCACTTTTTAGAGTGTAAGCCATCAGCAAAACAATAAATCAAGCCCCGCTTTAAAACATTTGCCAAACTCCATGGTGTAAATACTTCCACCACGGCCAATTTCAAGCTATAACATGACATCACTGAACACGGAGTTGGGGTGAGCGGATGGGTAGGATTCCATTATATAGTGTTTTCACCACACAGAGCGACAGAAATAATCTCAAGAGCACAGAAAATAGCAAAATGTAGTAAAATAATTAAGGAGTGATAAGTGTTAAGTATGGGCTACCTTTATTTTCAATATAATGCATTTAATTATAAATTCATTATAATTTAATTTTTAATAATGGCTGTGTTTGCATTTAACGACTGGCTCATAAATTCCTAAAAATTTAATAATCTAATAATCTCACATGCCCACACGATGGCTCAGAGAAGGCTTTGTGAGGAGGTGGCACTCGAGCTGTGACCAGAATGAAGAGAAGGAGCCTGGAGGAGGAGAATGATGAGCAGGAAGAGCGGGAAGGAGCGGAACCAGCATGTGCAAAGGCCCTAGGGCAGGGACAAGCTCTGTCTCATTAAGGCCCCAAAAAGCCCGGTGGTGGAACTACACGTACCCTGCAGCAAGTGAGGGGGGTGCAGGAGGAGTTGAGGACAAGGTAGGTGGGGCCAGATCACAGATGGCTTTGTAAAGAGCATTGACATAACATCACGAGGAGTTTGTTATGTACCAGCATGTTCAAAGATCATTCCAGTTGAAATATCCAGATTAAGCAGATTTATAGCAGAAGTGGGTTAGGGGTTACCAAGAGTCAGAGGTGGGTGGGAAATGGGAAGTTATTGCTTCATGGTTGGGGACTTTGTGTTTGGGTGATGACAAAGTCATAGCAATGGAAGGTGGTGGTGGTAGCACCATATTGCGAATGTAACTACCGCCCCTGAATTGTTCGCTTCAATGTGGTTAAAACGGACTCTTGCTCTCCTGTTCTCTTGCATCTAGACCCATTCCTGACCTCTGCACACCGCTCTCGCCGCATAGCCATGCAAGTAAACCTGGGCATTTATAATCTATAATGGGGAATTGTAGTCTGTAAATCAGCCCTCTTTATCACCTTTCACCCCCTTCCTCTCTACCTGGGACCCCTGCTCTCTTATTTTCTCCCATTTCTCTTCCCTCCCTACCTGAATAAATTACTGGCCTAACTCACCTGACATGCTCTTGAAATTCATTTCTGCAGCACAGTCAAGAACCTAAATAAAATCCGGTAACACTTTTACTGCTAAACTCCTTGCATTTAGTGACCCCATCCTCTTATCCTCCTTAAAGAATACAAAATTAAATTCTTGTCTTGTTTCTGAGTGTCTCATTTTTAAAGGCAAATTAGAGAATTAGACGGTCTCCAGGGTCCTTTCTAGCTTTATGATTTGGATCATGCTCCTCCATACCTACTTTATGCTTCAATAAAACTAGATTATTCTATGGCACTTGAACACAGCTATCACCTTTCCGATTCACAGCTTTTGCAGGTTTTCCACTCTTTCAGCTCATCATCTTTTAAGTTTGCATTTTGCTATGCTAAACCTAACCGAAGTCAAACCATTCCAATGTCTCTCATCCCGAAGTTGTTTCCCCTTTGAGCTTTCAGAGCAAATTGTACTACTTTAGTTGCCACTACACTACTGAGACAGGTCAGTATAGGGACGGAGGGAAGACAGGAAGACGTCTTGTCACAGCTGGGACCTGGCAGAGAAGTGGGTCATGAGACCCCACCCTGAAACCCAGAATCCCCCTGAAGGAAGGCGGCTACTGAGAACAGAGCCTAAAAGACCCCACTGAGACTTTGGGACCTTCCAGGCTCAAGAGGAAGCTCCAGATAACACCAAACAGAATGGCTTCCCTATTGGCCCCCTGAGAGCTAACAGATGAGGATCAAAGGGCAACCCACCAGAACAGCAACTAGCCAGGGCCCCTCCCAGACAGTAGGGGAAGGGAGGAGGGAAGAGCGGTTTTAACAAAGGCCACCCCTGCATCCGGGCGCAACTCTTTGCCTGGAGGTCACCGGTATCTATGTATAGGGTGTGTACTTTCTTCCTCTCATTTCTCAATAAACTCTTACTGGCATAAAAAAAAAATAGGGTTAAAATGGCAAATTTTCAGTTATATATATCTCCACAATAAAATGAAATAAATGGGAGAGTTCACAGGAAGATCTGGTTTGCCTATTTTTCTTGAAAAAACGGGAAGCCCCAGTCCCACTGAGTATGCATTTCCTGAGGCACCTGGAGCTGAGCAGCAGGTGACCCCTGGAAAGTAGCAACGAGGAGACTCCAGTTCACCAGCTCCCCCGCTCCCCAATGTCTCACAGCGCGTCCCATTTACTCAGCCACGGTCCCCCTCTGGCCCATGCCCTCCTCCAAGAGTGCCAGGCCCAGGGGTGGGAAAGGGGCTCCCCCTCGGCCAGGCACCCTGGCGCAGACCAAAACCTGCCAACAGCGCACCTGGCAGCCCCTGAAGAGGGGCGACCTGGCAGGCTTCAGGGCCCATTGGGTACGGCTACTCCTGTGGCAGGGGAGGCCTCCATCAGTCTTTGGGAGAAAAGCCAATCGAGGGGCTCGAGCGCAAGCCGGGGGAGCCCACCTGCGGCAGCCCCTCCAGCTCCGCAGGCGACGAGAAGCACCTCGGGGCCCTGGTTTCCGCCCTGAAGCGGTCGGCGCTGACCGTAACCCCAGCTCAGCTGACCAGCCTCCTGCAGACACAGTGGGGTCAGCCTGCTGCTCGGAAAAACCCGTCTGCGGCCTGAAGCCCTCATTCGGCCCCAGGCCCCGGCTTGGAAGAAGGCAGAGGGGCAAGCAGTGGGCAGGAAGCGAGGCGGCCTCTGTCAAGGGGCTCTGGGTGGAGAAATGCCCAGGAAGCGGCAGAAGTACAGACTTCCCTGTGCTTTTCAATAAATCTTAACTAAAAGAAGCACACGAGAAAAGCAAAGCCCCCTCTTTCAATGCCAAGGACACGGGGGGGCAGCAAGGCTTCCCCAGGCCCCTGCCTCCAGCTGGGACGACGGCCAGGACTGGCGACGTAAGGGGCAGGGCCTGGTCGAACGAGAGCCGCGGGCCCTCGCAAAGCCACCGGGCGAGCCAAGGTGGCGGCTGCCCCGAGCGCTGCCAGCCCGGGCGGGCCCTGGCGTCGCCCTCTTCTTCCTCCCCACGCCAGCGTCACGCCTGCCCTGGGGCCCCGCAGCCCCTGCGCCTGCCGCCCTTCGCCCTGGCTGGTTTCCTTGCCCGACTCTCCCCACAGCCCGCGCGTGATGGCACCGGGATGTCCTCCTCCTCCGGGGTGCCCAGCTCAGTTTTGGTCACAGAGTTAGGGCCCCGATATCGGCCGAATTAATCGTAACAGAAAGAAGTCAGTTTTCAAAAGCGTCTCTGTACATGCAATGTGGTACCCTGGAAGGGTTCTGGAACAGCAAACGGGCGGGAGTGAAAAACTGGGGACGTCGGACTGAGAGCCTGGCGCTTGGCTGGGAGTAAGGCACCCACGCCAGGGTCTTCGTTTCCACTGACGCGCCACGGTGCGGTAATAAGACGTTAAAACGAGGAGAAGTTGGCGAGGGGTCGTAGGAGTTTTCTGGGGCCGCGGTTAAAAAAAGTACCACAAACTGGGAGACTTAAAACAACAGGAATTAAAATAAATAAGTAAATAAAAAATAACAAGAGGAATTTACTCTCTCACAGCTCTGGAGGCCAGAATCTGAAATCAAGCTATCAGCCGGGACGCGCTCCCCCAAGGGCTCCAGGTGAGAATCCTTCCCCGCCTTGTCAGTTTCTGGCGGCCCCAGGGCTCCTGGCCTGCTAGCAGACCTCTCCAGCCTCTGCCTGTCTCCGCACCGCCTCCTTCTCCCTGTGTGTGTCCCCCTCCGTGTCCAAGGTCCCCTCTTACAAGGACGCCAGTGGATTTAAGGCCCATTCTGATCCAGTGTGACCTCATCTGAACTTGGTGACACCTTGTATTAGTCAGGGTCTCTAGGGAAACAGAATCAACAAGAGGTATCTGTCACTAGTGTGAGATTTTATCAGAGCCGCTCACGTGACCGTGGGGATGCACAAGGCCAGGTTCCGCAGGCAGGCTGAACCAGGGGCTGCGGTGAAAGTCCAGCATAGGTCCTCGACGAGTTCTGGGAGACGTTGGCTGTCCAAAGGCGAGCTGGGAATTTCTCTCTCCATGCTGGAATCACTTCCCCTTTGAAGGCATTCAGCTGATTGGGTTAAGCGTCACTCTCCCTGATGGATGTAATTATAACCAGCTGTCTATGATTTACCACCGCAGTAAAGTCCATGGTGACTAAAGTCCACAAACGCCCTTGTAGTCCAGTTAGCCCAGTGCTTGCTTGACCAAACACCTGGGCACAATTACCTGGCCGAGTTGACGCAATAGCCTAACCACCACACACCTGCAAAGACCCTATTTCTAAATAAGGTCACACCGCAGGGACCCGGGTCAGGACTTGAACACATCTCTTTGGGAGATGTGATTCAGCTCACAATGGGGATATACAGAGATTTTCTGTATTATCATTGCCACTTTTCTGTAAATCTCAAATTATTGCAAAGGAAAATTTTCATTTTATATATTTATATGAATATATATAAATATATATCTGCATTCAAACGAGGAAAAGCCTGGTCTCTAGAAAGCTCTTCTGTCTGCTTTGGGCACATTTTTGGGTTTGGGGTTACAAGTTTACAAGTCAGGAAGCAGGTGCTGACCAGCCTGGAAGGGGGAATGAGGAGGAAGTGGGCAGATGGGAGGGCATGAGAGGAAACTCTGGTTTCCGGAGGGCAACACGGCTGGTGAAAAATCCTCAATGGGGAAGCTCCAAGACTTTGGAGAACAGGTTGCAGACTGGGGACCCAAACACAGAAGACTGCCTGAAGATATGTTTTGCTAAACCTCAGTTTTGTAAATATAATCCAAGTCAATCTATAAAAGCAGTTGATCTCACATTAAAATAGGATTTCCAGTTTCTCTGGAAACATCTGAACATCTGCTAACTCTGGGCCATATTCCCTGCATGGACCAATGGGCTGGAATGGAGTTTCTGGTATCCCCTTCAAACAAGTCTGAGCACACCAGTTTGCCATAGTCACCACCACTCCCTATTGTCACTGACTCTGAGGCCCTGTTGCCATTTATCCTTAAGCTTGCACTGCTTTTTTTTTTAATGCATTGTCTTGTTGATGTATAATGAGGTTAGTTTTATTTATTACAAGCACAGCTATAGTGAATTTATTGGATGTGTTTCTGTCCACTAATATGAAAGTTCATGACAGTTACACTCAGAAGTTGAATTTGCTTTGCAATGTTACACTGTGGAATGTGTCCTGAACCCTATAGCTTCAATGCTAATTTTCTAGAAATGTTTCCATTTTTACTAAGTTCTTAAATTTTTTGGCATAAAGTTACATATGGCAGTTTATTCTGGTTTTCTAATAACCCTACTATAGTGTCTGCATAGCCCCATTTTTATTCCTCATTTTGTTTTTGTGTCTCTTTTCTCCTTTATCTTTATTCATTTTTTTAATATTACATTAAAAAAATATGAGGTCCCCATATACCCCCACCCCCCTCACCCCACTACTCCCCCCATAGCAACATTCTTCTCCATCATCATGAGACATTCATTGCATGTTTTTTTTTTAACCCCCGCCCCCTTTGAGGCTTGCTTGTGTTCTGCTCTCTGTGTTCATTTCACTGCACACTCTTCTGTGTTTTTGCTTGTCTCCCTTTCTTGTTGCATCACCTTGCTGAGTTGGCTTTCCACAGTGCTTGCAGGCCATCGGCTCTCTGCAGGGTGCAGTAGAGCCTGCCTTCAAAGGAGACCCCGGGACATGAACCAAGGGCCTCCCATATGGTAGACGGAGCCCAACTGATTGAGCCACAGCTGCTTCCCCACTGCTTTTTGTTTTTAATGGAACAGAAAGGTTTCGCTACACCAGTGTCAACAGTGGGAAAGGAAAAGAGAAACCAAGAGACTTGTGTGATATTTCTTACACCTGGCTGGCTTTGCTCACTTATGGGGGTCACTTATGTTTGAGAATTCAGGTCTAATACTTGCTCTGTAGCTCTTTGCTGCAATGTCTATATACCTTCCCCCAACACATGCCTTTAGATCTTCACTCGCACTAATGCTCTGTGGTTGTGATCAAACACACATGCTCTGGGGTCAGACAGACTTGCTGGGTAGTCTGGGGCAAGTCTCTGTGCCTCCCTTTCATCATCTGTAAAGCAGGCATAGCATAGCGTTGTATCCACCTTTTAGAGTTTTTATGAGAAATGTGATGGCTCGTGCCAAGTGCTTAGCCCTGTGTCTGAAACACAGTAAGTGCTCAATAAATGTTAGTAGCTAGTGTGGGAGAGGTTTCTTGTGGAAGTGGAGGAAGAGGCTGCGATTCCTACCTGGATTGACGTGGACTGGAAACAACAAGGGACAGCAGGCGCTCAGGGGCACAGGTGACCTGGAGAACCTAAGCCACTCCAGTATTGCAAAAATCCTGGGGCTTAGGTGGGACTTGGGGCTCCCAAAGTGAGTGCCAGCTCCGTGCCAGGCATCGTTCTAGCATTGAACCAATCCAGACAAGGCCCCTGCACTCCCGGGGCTGCCGTTCTAGCAGGCGGAGGCGGCCAATACCTACCCAGGACATTTTAGGGAGTGACGAGTGCTGGGAAGACCACTGCTTGGGGTGACTGGGAGAAAGTCAACCTTCAGTCCTGTGGTGAGGGAAGACCTCGCTGGGGAGGAGGGGATGTTTGAGCTGAGCAAAGAACCAGAAGGAACCAGCTGTGAAATGAGTGGAAGGAAAAGTGTTTCAGGCAGAAGGAACGGCCAGTACAAAGGTTCTGAGGCCAGGACAAGCTTGGCTTATTTTGGACCAGGGCTAGGGAGGCCAGTGGGATGGGAGGGCCAAATTTGAGGCCCGAAAGGCGGGCCTCCCCTTCCACTGCGGGGAGGTGTTTGGGTTTTATGCCAAGTGCACTGCCAAGTGCACTGAGACTCCGTGGGAGGGATTTTGGCAGTGGAAGGACAGAATCGGATGGACAAAGGAACAAATGAGCCTGCAGGCAGCCAGGCCAGCCCGAAGCCGGCCAATGTCAGTTCTACAATCCCCTTCACATCCGCCTGGCAGTCCTGGGTTGAACGGTGGCCCCCAAAATTCATGTTCACCTGGACCCTGTGCATGTGGCTTCAATGGAAAGACTGGTTTATGGAGATGTAATTAAGCTAAGGAATGAAATAAGATGTGTTACTCAGGGCTCTCTAGGGAAACAGAACCGACAGGAGATATCAGTGAACATGAGGTTTTATGAAATTGTCTCATGTGACTGTGGGGATGGACAAGTCCAAATTCCACAGGGCAGGCTGCAAGCGAGGGACTCTGATGAAGGCCCCTGTGAGTTCCCCAGGAGACCCTAGCTGAAGTAGAGATGGGGGTTCTCTCTCTGAATGCTGAAGTCACTTCTCTTTTAAGGCCTTCCACTGGATGAGACGTCACTTGCCCATTGCTGATGGCAATCTCCTCACTGATTGTCAAGGTAACCAGCAATCTATGGGATCACCTCACTGATGATTAGAATCCATGAAATGCCCTTGCAGTACAATTAGCCCAGTGCTTGCTTGACCAGAAAACTGGCCACCACGACCTGGCCGAGGTGACACAGCAGCCTCTCCATCACATAAGATTATCCTGGATTAGGGTAATCCACCTACACCTAAAGAATGATTCCTTACGAGAAACAGAAAAGGACACAGAGAGAGACACGGGCAGAGGCCACGTGGAGATGATGGCAGCAACTAGAGCGATGCTGCCACAAGCCAAGGGAAGACAAGGGAGGCGGGCAGCCACCCGGAGGCAGAGGGGGGCCTGGGGCGGATTCACCCCCCCAAGGAACCAACCCTGCCCACGCCTTGATTTCAGACTTCTGGCCCCCAGAACTGGGACAGCATAAATGCCCGTCGTTTTCCGTCACTGGTTTGTGGTCAGTTCTTATGGCAGCTCTGGGAAACTCACCTGCAGACCCTCACTGCCCTCTGAGCATTTAACCACCCCCGCCCTGCAAAACCAAATCGAAGTCCCCAGGAGGGGCAGAGCAAGGAAGACAAAGTCACACAGGGGACGGCTGCAAGTCTCCTCCGTAGTGGGCTCAGTGGTGGTCCCCAAAAGATATGTTCACCCAGAAGCTGTGAATGTGACCTCTTTTGGAAATAGGGTCATTGCAGATAGTTAAGGTGAAATGAGTCAGACTGGAGCAGGGTGGACCCTGAATCCAATACAACTGGTGTCCTTATAAGAAGAGACAAGACACACAGGGGAGAAGCCACGTGAAGACAGAGGCAGAGATTGGAAAGAGGCAGCTCCAAGCCCTGGAAGGCCAAGGATTGCCAGCAACTGCCAGTAACTAGGAGACGCAAGGAAGAGCCCTCCCCTAGAAGCCTGAGAGACAGCATGGCCCTGCCAACACCTGGGGCTCAGAATTCTGGCCTCTAGAGAATAAAATTCTGTTGTTTCAGGCACCCAGTTTGCAGTCACTTGTTACAGCCAGGCAGGAAACTAATACCCACTGCTTCCCAGACAGGCACTTAGAGGCAGGAGGCTCCACTGCGTCCCCTTTTGCAGATGAGAACACCAAGGCCCAGAGAGGGGAAAAGCCTAGAAAGCAGGGGAGCCTCAGCGGTCCCCCATCTCCACAGGACTGAATTTACCTCACCTCTGTATTGCGTTGGGCCTGCACAGCACTTCGCTTCCTTGTTTATTTATTACTGGAGTGGTTCAAGCACAGGAAGAGAGTCCAGATGACATAATGCCCCATAACTTCCTAGTTCCCGAGCTTTTGTGGGGTCAGCTTGTGGGTCTAGCCTATAACTTAGGGTCAGTGAACTTCCCTGAGCTGTGAATTTGTCAGCTTCAAAGTGGGGGGAACTGGTGCCAGCGGGTTGCTGTCAGGCCTCCGAGCATGGACACAGCTCCTGGGGCCGCTCCAATTCCCCCTGGGCCCCGGCCTTGGCATGAGCGCACTCCTGCTGTGAGACCCCCTGCAGCCGCTCACAATGGCTTCTCCAGGGTGAGCCCGAGGGTCCTGGGGAGGGAAGATATTCCTGGGAAGCCCAATCCCCTGGGAGCAGGCAGGGGGCCCAGATGGCTACAGTCTGGGTCTCAGGCCTCAGTTTATTTGGCAGGAAAATGGGGAAATGGTACATGCAGTGTAACTGGACCAGTTGTTAAAACGTCAAAATACGTCTCTAACAGCTGGTAAAAAGTCACTGTCCCAACCTTCTGTCGGTACCCAGGCATACCCACAATCTAGTAAGTAAACATCGCCCCCACAGGGTCTTCCTGGCCCCAGGCCCTGGGCTGTTGTCTCCACTGCTCTCCTGGGAGCCTGGCATGTCTCTGCCCCCACAGGCTGGCTGAGGGTGGGGTGGCCCAGTCTTGATGGAAAAAAATAGCTGGCATTGGCCGGACCTTGGTTTCCTGGGAGGCAGTGGTCCCGGAATTTGGAGGATACTGTCTCTATCACACCACCAAGCCCAATGGGGACAGACAGACAGACATAAATGTCTACACTGGAGATCCCAGGAACGTGAGGAGACAGATGGGGCATTCCCATACCAGGGAGAAGCCCAAGACCACCCAAAGTCTCCCCGCAACTCCACCAGGCAGGGCCGGGAGGTGAGAAACCCAACCAGGAGACAGCACACGGGCAGAAGCCCGGGCAGAGGGCAGGGGGCAGAGGGCAGGGGGCAGAGGTAGTACACTTTATTGACCGGCTTCTCCCGACAGTTCACAACTCCCTGCAGAGCCCAACCCTGGGCTTGACCCTGTCCCATCCACCAAGCCGCGAGGAGAACGCATCTCGCAAACATCCGGGGGCCTCCAAATGTGCAGCAGCAGGAGCGGACGGGGAGGGAGGGGACCTGCCAGCCAGCGGGAGGGCGTGGAGCAGGGAGGAGGCAGGGCCAACGGGCTGGAGCGCTGCGCCCTGGGCCAGGGCTGCGCCCGAGGCCCCGCCGGCCCCTCACTCCCACAGTTAAGGTTTGCCGTGGTTCACAGTGAGACTGGCTTGGATCTGGCAGGGCGGCAGGGACGACAGGCGGAGAGACGCTGCCCCCTCTTCCCACCCACCCTTGGCTCCACTCACAGGGCTGGGACCATGGAGAGGGAGAAAGTCCCCTCCCCTGTGTCCCCGCCTCTGGGGAATCCCCTCCTCCAAAGAACAGAGGCCTAGTTCCCCTCTGACGACCCCAGGCTATAAGGAAGGGTCACACGCTCCTGGCTCGGAAGATTCTAGAACATCTCAGAAAAACGTGCACACCATCGCTCCCAATTAGAAGAGTGCTCTTGACATCTAGGAGCTGGCGGGGCCTGTGGAACCAAGCAGGAAAAACCCAGGTACCATATGGGTTCAAAAAGGCAGCGCTCCCTGCCCTGCCCTTGGGAGCCTGGGACCACCAGCCTGGAGGGGGGCTGCCTGGCCGCTGGGGCTGCTGGCCTGGAGAAAGGGCGGGAACGGGGGCGGGAAGCGGTGACAGCAGGCCCGGCAGGCTGCTCTCCGGCAACACGGGCCCAGGCTCAGAGGGTGGCCCCCGGGGACCCCTCGTTCAGGTGGGCACCGGGGCCCCTGCCCCTCGGGCAGGCGGGGGTGGCGGTCAGGCCCGGCGGCAGTCGTTGCCCGGCGGCTCCTGGGGGCCAGGGGTGTTGTCTCCGGCGGGCTCGAGCCCCAGCATCTGCCGCTGCACCAGCTTGGCGTAGAGGCCGCCCTGGGCCAGCAGCTGCTGGTGCGTGCCCTGCTGCACCACGCGGCCCTTGTCCAGCACCACGATGCGGTGTGCGTGCTCCACGGTGCTCAGCCGGTGCGCGATGACCAGCACCGTGTGCCTCCGCAGGTCGCCGTGGATGGCCTGCTGGATCTGCGCAGACAGGGCCCGCTCACGCCCCTGCCGGCCTCGAGCCCCGGCGCCACCCCTCCCCGCCGTAAAATGGGGGCTCCCTCGGGGTCTGCCTCCCCGGCCAGCATGAGGGTCCCGGGGGACTAGCGGGTGGCCGGGCTGACTCCAGAAAGCACTTGGTGGTAACGGGGGACCCCTCACCTGCTCCTCCAGCCTCTCGCCCCCGTTAAAGATAGCGCCACACGCCCAAAAGCTCGGGCCACCCAAACCAGGCTCACCCCCAATTCCTCGCCTTCCCTTGGCCCATCCCCAGGGCGTTGGCAAAGCCGTGGTTTCCTCCTCCAAGCTTCCCTGCACCCACTCTGGGCTCTCCACCTCCACCACTTTGCCACCTGGACACCCCCTTGCCCACTCCCCATACGGACTTAAGAATTCTCAGCCATTCTCATTGAAGGCCTGTCCCAAACCTCCAGCCGCTTCTTATCCCACTTAGGACAAAGTCCAAACTCCTCCCCAGGGGCTGAGGAGCCTGTGTCCTCCCCTGACCGTCCTCGCCCCCGCCCGCCAGCCGCACTGACCACTGCTCTGCTTTGAACCTGCCGGGCCCCTCCCCAATGCACCCTTCACCCAGCCCTTCCCACCCTGGTTCTCAGGGAGGCCCCCAGCTCTCTCCTGTCTCTGTAGCAGTGGCCCCGAGCTGAACTCATCCTTGTTTCCCGCTAGCGTGGAAACACCACGGGCTGGGGGTCTCGGTCTCGTCTGCCTGCTGCGGTAACCCCAGCACCTGGAACGGGGCTCGGTAGATATAGGACTCATGAGTGAGTCAATCCCAGACACAGGGCGCTGGCCAGCCACCTACAAATACGTCGTCGGGCTCGATTTAGCAACAAGCGCCAGGTTCAGAGAAGGGAAGAGACTTGCTGGACGCCATGCAGGTCGAAGCTGCAGGGCAGAGCTTCTGACCCGAGGCCCCCAACTCGAACGCCCTTCTTTCCCCGTATCACATGGCGTCTGCTCTGCCGAGGGCCGGAGGCTGGCCTGGAGGACGGGCCCTGGGCCTCCTTTCCCCTGCCTTCCTGCCCTCAGCCCCAGGAGTCACCCGTCCAGGAAGCTCCTGGTCTGGGGGAGCCCCTTTGGCCGTCCCTAAGCCCGTCCGGCACCCGTCTGCTGGTGGGGGGCACCGGCCACCTGCACGTGAGGCTCCACAACTCACCAGGTACTCGCTCTCCGCGTCCAGTGCGCTGGTGGCTTCATCCAGGACGAGGACGGGCGGGTTTCGCACCAGAGCCCGGGCCATCGCCACCCGCTGCTTCTGGCCACCAGACAGCTGGGCCCCCTTCTCCCCCGTCTCTGCATGGTGGAGGCAGAGGGGCGAGGTCAGCAGGAGAGGCAGGCCGGGGCGGCCCGCGGGGAGCGCCAGGCGCCCCTTCCTTCCTCCACCTTGGGGGCTGGCTCGCCAGGCATTCGGTCAGGGAGGGGCAGCGCGCCAGGAAAGGTGCCGTTCAAAGGGCCACGGTACACAAGAGGTGGTACAGCCACGCAACGGGATGTTACTCCACCATAGAAAGGCACGTGGCGCTGATACAGGCCAGAAGGTGGACGACCCTGGAAAACGTGACGCTGAGTGAAAGAAGCCGGTGGATAAATCCACTTTCATGAAATGACTGGAAAAAGCAAACTCAGAGAGACACAAGTAGGTTAGAGGAACCAGGGGCTGGAGGGAGGGGGATGGGGGTTAAAGCTTAATGGAGCCAGTTTCTGTTTGGAGCCATGATAAAGTTTTTACAACGGCTGGTGTTGATGATGTAATTAAGGCCACTGAATTGAACACTAAAAATGGTTTAAATGGTATAAGTTTTGTGTTTTATACAGGCAACCCAATAAAACTAGAAGGGAGGGGCACTGGCTGGAGCTAACAAGTTTAACTTTTGTTGGTAAGTTAACAGGTTTAACTCTCCCCATCCCTAAGAGTCAGGCAAGCTAAGATAGCACCCAAGATGCCATTTTTTTTGCTCACTGATTTTGCAAAAAAATCCAAACGTGTGATAATACACTTTGCAGGTGAAACTGCAGGGAATCTCCTGTGTTCCTGGGCCGGTACAATTGGGACAGTACCTATGGCTTGCAATAATAAGGTTGTAATGCTTAACCCTGTACGTTCACCAGTGTGTGCAGAGCATGTGTTAAAAGTACCATGCAGGGAAGCGGACTTGGCCCAGTGGTTAGGGCATCCATCTACCACATGGGAGGTCTGCGGTTCAAACCCCGGGCCTCCCTGACCCGGGGTTTGGCCCATGCGCAGTGCTGATGCACGCAAGGAGTGCCGTGCCACGCAGGGGTGTCCCCTGCGTAGGGGAGCCCCACGCGCAAGGAGTGCGCCCCATAAGGAGAGCCGCCCAGAGCAAAAAAAGTGCAGCCTGCCCAAGAATGGCACCACACACACAGAGAACTGACACAACAAGATGACGCAACAAAAAGACACACAGATTCCCGGTGCCGCTGAGAAGGATAGAAGCAGTCACAGAAGAACACACAGCGAATGAACACAGAGAGCAGACAACTGGGGGAGGGAGGGGGGAGTTAGGGAGGAAGGGGAGGGAAATAAATAAAAAATAAATCTTAAAAAAAAAAAAGGTCCAATGCCACACCCTTGGCCCTGGCAGACCAACCTCTTTTTCCTACAGCTCAACGTTCTTGCACTCAACCTGACATAAGTACAGGTTGTGTATGACTCACAGCACCCTTACAGCAAAAAGTTATAAACAATTCAAATGCCCATCTATAGAAAACTGAGCAAGTGAGTTACTTATTAAGTCCGTTCTTCGAGAAGCCATACAGGGTAGCGTATATGACTTTGCATTTTCTCCCCCACCCTTTCAGGTCTTTCCCACACTCCAAATAGGAGCGGAATCCCTAAAGAGTTAAAACCGCAAGCCCCCGTGACAGGTGACTGGTCAGCAGATCCTGCACTAGGAGGCTAACCTGTTTTTCCAGAAGCCTGCCCTGGCGTGGTGGCATCTGCCTTCCCCAAACTGCCTAATCACCCATGTATCGACAAGCCTCTCCTGCCTGGCAGAAAACATTTGTTCCTTTAGGATCTGTTCTCTGTAATGATTGCCCTTTTGGTTCTTGAGCAATTCATCACATTCCTTGGAAAGCAGCCCTCCCCCGCCACTGCACATAGACACGCCCATAAAAGACCCCCTCCTCTGGAGGGGAATATGGATGTCACGCCTGGGAAGCGCTGCTGAGGACGGGGACCCCACGGAAGCCCCCAAGGAAATGCTCACGCCTGGCCAAGACGGACTTGCCCGAGTCTCTCTGGTCTGACCTTTCCACCTAGCTCGGCGGGCAGCTGTCACTTTTGCACAGCTCCTTGCCACACTCGGAACATACCCTGAGCCCTTGGCAGCTGTGAAATAGAGAAGGAGGATGCTTTCCAGGTGCCCACACGGCAAGACCAGCAAACAGGGAAAGAAGAAAGCCAGGTGCAAAACAGCGGTAGCAGGTGCTGCTCTTCCGCATGTAAAGGGAGTGGGGGTAATATATATATATATTCATTTTTGCATAAAGAAACTCCAAAAGGACACAAACGACACTAACGAGAGAAGTTTTGGTGATGGCAGGAGGGAAGTGGAAATAGATTCAAGGATGGAATAAAATTTTTCATTGTACATCTTTTTCTAAGAGACATTTAAAAAATTTTTTTTTGGACATGTGACTCTCCCCTTTGCAAGAACTACATTTCAAAATAAGGGAAGAAAGAGCAGCTGGCAGGTGGCAACGCTCGACAGAGAGGACAGCCCTTGGGGCCCAGTGGGGCGGACGCTGGGAGGCTGCGTACCTGTGTTGTAGCCGTCCTGCAGCTCCATGATGAAGCTGTGGGCGTTGGCCTTCTGCGCCGCCTCCACCACCGCCTCGAAGGGCACGGCGGGCAGGCCGTAGGAGATGTTGTCTGTGATGGAGCGGGCAAACAGCACGGGCTCCTGGCTCACCAGGGAGACCTGCGGGGGAGGGGGGGCACGAGAGCCGGCTGTGACTGGGAACCGCGCCAGGGCCTCAGGGCTGGGACCTGGTCAGGCCCTGCAGAGGCCCCAGCTGCAGCGCTCAGCGGCCTCGCCTCTTGCCCAGCCGCAGAGCCCCGGCTGCAGCCCTGGCCGACCGACGGGGCCCCCACGTTTGCCACTCACGGCGAAACCAATTCCCGAGCCTCTGAGACGGAGCTCACTGTCTTCCCCCGTCCTGGGGGAAAAAGAGAGAGAGAGAGAGAATGTGGCTGGGTGAAGGCGGGTGCCCAGGACGAGCAGCACGAGGCCAGGGCAGGCCTGCAGGCCACAGGGCCCTTCCTGGTATCGCCCTCTCCCTCCCAAGAGAATAACGTCCAGGAGCTGTAGTCCGTGAGCCCCCAGGACAAAATAATTTAGGAATCTGACACACCAAAATGATACTTTAGGGAAGCGGATGTGGCTGAATGAGAGGTCCAGGGTTCAAACCCAGGGCCTCCTGACCTGTGTGGTGAGCTGGCCCATGCGCAGTGCTGATGCATGTGAGGAGTGCCTTTTTTCACAAGGAGTGAAAAATGTGCACCCACCCGGAGTGGCACCACACACACGGAGCGCTGACGCAGCAAGATGACGCAACAAAAAGAGACACAGATTCCCAGTGCTGCTTACAAGAATACAAGGGGACACAGAAGAACACACAGAATGGACAGAGAGCAGAACTGGGGGGCAGGGGGGCGGGGAGAGGGAGATGTAAGGGAAGAGAAATAAATAAAATATTTTTTAAAAAACAAAAACAAAATGATAGTTTAGAAGATATTGCAACACTGTAAATGGCGGGGGGCAGGGGGGGGAAGGGAAAAGCAAAAGATAAGAAATAACCTAGCTGTTCATAAATTGAGGATTGGTTAAATAATTACAATGCATCCATGAAATGAAACTGCAGATCAGTATATACACATAGCATGATTCTATTTAAAAAAATATATTTTCAGGGGAGTGGATGTGGCTCAGTGGCTGAGCACTGGCTTCCCACACGTGAGGTCCTGGGTTCCATCCCTGGCCCCTGGTACCTAAAATACATTTATAAAAGTATTTATATCAACAGAATCATACTATTTATATATACTGATCTGCAATTTCATTTTGTGATTTATATAAAATAGAGATATAAAATATAAAAATATAAAAATTGCATAGCTGTGCCTTTAAATTTCTATTTATTTATAGAAAGATAGAAAATAGGTTGGAAAAGAGATTTACTAAATTGTTAGCACCAGCTACCTCCATGGGACAGAATTCACAGGGCAAAGGAGAAAGGAACTTTCATCTCTTAATTTTAAAATTTGCCCCAAATTATGGGAAGATGGTTGGATTGTGGTATTTTACTGTTTTGTGCTTATGGAACTTTTTACATTTTAAATTAAACAAAACAGGGATATTTACAAAAGAGGAAATCCAAATGTTCAAGAAATGTATGAAAAGGTACTTAGAATCTTCAGTGATCAGGGAGATGTGAAAAACCACAACGAGCTACCACTACATACTCACCAGCAGGCAAAACTCAGGACTGCCTATTTTAAACCAAGGTGAGAATGAGGACCCATTGGGACCCTCGCCCGGGGCTCAGGGGAGTTAAATCAGTACAGCCACCTAAGAATCCGGTTGTGGCAGAAACTAGTGAAGTTAGGCCTGGGAAACATCTACCACTGAGCTATTCTACTTTGCGGGACAGACCACGTGCACCAGGAAACAGGGCTAGAATTTCCACATCAGTCTTGTTGGCAATGGCCACAAATGGGAAACAACCCAAACGTCTATCAACAGTAGAATGTGTAAATAGATTGTGATGCGTTTACACAGTGGAATCCCGCCCAGCAATGAGAACAAGTGGGCTACAACCGCGGTGTCAAGCTGGATGACACCCACAGACGACGTCGACTAGAAAACCCAAGAGACACGTGAAGCCGCAGCCAGAGGAGGTTCAAAACCAGGCAAAGCACAGGCCTGCCACTGGGGATACACACCGAGAGGGCAGAACTAAAGAGACACCAGGAGTGGCGATCATAAAAGTCACGGGTCCAAAGGACCAACATGGTATGACTCCACTTACACGAAATATCTAGAAGAGGCCAATTCTTAGAGACAGAAAGTAGATTAGAGGTTCCCAGGGGCTGTGCGGGTGGGAGGGAGTTAAAGCTTAACAGGTGCACAGCTTGGCTGGGGTGATGAGATACTTTGAAAATAGACAGAAATGATGGTTGTACAGCCTTGTGAATATATTGGACAACCCTGAACTGAATCCTTAAAAATGGCTAAAATGTCACACTTTGTATCTATATAAAACCACAATAAAATTTGTTTTTAAAAATCAGGTAGAATGATGCCTCTGGCGGGGAGAGAAAGGGCATCTGGAGGCTTTGAGAGTGCCAGAATGTTCTATTTCTTGACCTGGGGTGGGGGGTCCACCTTATGTAGTGTGCTTCTCTGCTTCTGCGTCCTCTCACAAGAGACTGTTGGATGAGGAGGCGGGGGGCGGGGGCAGCCGTGCACCTACCGCTCTGTGCAGGTACTTGTGGTCGTACACGCCGACCGGCTTCCCGTCCAGCAGCACGCGGCCGCCCTCCAGGGGGTAGAAGTTCTCCAGGATGTTGACGCAGGAGCTCTTCCCACTGCCCGAAGGCCCCACGAGGGCAGTCACCTTGCCTGGGCACAGGCTGAAGGAGACGTTCTGCAAGGCACACGTAGGCACTGTGGGGTCACTGGCTCAGCTCCCCGGGCCTGGCTGTTCCAGCCTTGGACCCAGGAGGGGGCCCCTTCCAGCCCACCCCGCACCCCTTTGCCTTGATTGGGGACTCCCGGCCCCCAGCATGTCTCCTTCTCTGGCAGCACCTTCATACCTGCTGTCCCCCCTGCCTAAATCGCCCTTGCTGCAGAGAGCCACCTGGCTGATCTCAGCGCAAATGTCACCTCCTCTGAGAAGCGCTCCTTGACTACTTTCACCACCCCCCAGACTTCCCCTGGCACACGGCCCTGCTTTATCATCCTCCCAGCACCTATTACCTGGAATCACTCTGTTAATGATCGGTCTTCCCCAGCTAGAGCGCAAACTCCACGAGGGCAGGGATTTGTACTACAGGATGAGTGAAGGAGGCTTTTGGCAGCCCCGAGCTCCCCGCTCACCTGCAGGACTTGGGTGTGGGGCCGAGTGCGATAGGTGAAGGTCACGTTCTCAAAGTCCACCCGGCCCTCCAGGTGGTCGGGGGCCAAGTTCCCATCATGCACCATGGTGGGCTGCCGGTCAATGAACTCGAACACCTTCTCGGCGGCCCCCACCCCTTGCATCAGGCCGCTGTAGACGGAGCCCACCGACTGCGGGGAGGGGAGACAAGCATTCCTGTCCCACCGACCTCCCCACTCCTGGGGCCCAGCCCTGGAGCAGAGAGATGGGGGGTTGGGGTGCAGAGGGAGCAGTTCTGGGGGAGACATGGGTGGCTGCCGGGGTGCCATCTGCTGGAACGGGGGGTGCCACCTGCTGGAGCGGTCGATGGTGATAACGAAAACCACGAGGACAATAAAACAGAATAATGTGGTTTGTCAGGACCTACGGGGAGCCCACACCCCGCAGCTGTTATCGCCAGCCCTCACCACTGCTCAGCCAGGTGGGTGTCACCACCCCCTGGGGGGGACGGAAGCACAGAGCGGTCAATGAACCAGCCGCTGCCCTCCCCCCGGCGGGAACGTGGCAGAACAGGAACCGAAACGCCGGAGCATTTTCTCATTTCAACTTAAAGTTGGGCCTTGACTTATACAACCCATAAATACATTCTCCTTGTGTAAAAATGCAGCCAATGTACGTGTGAATAGTAATAATAGCTAATTTTTTTAAACTCTTTTTAAAAATTTGTTTCTCTCCCCTTCCCTGCCCCCCCGCCCCAGTTGTCTGTTCTCTGTGACCATTTGCTGCGTGTTCCTTGTCCGCTTCTGTTGTTGTCAGCAGCACAGGAATCTGTGTTTCTTTTTGTTGCATCATCTTGCTGTGTCAGCTCTCCGTGTGTGCGGCGCCATTCCTTAGGGGGCACACTCCTTGTGCGTGAGGCTCCCCTACGCAGGGGACACCCCTGCGTGGCAGAGCACTCCTTGTGCGCATCAGCACTGCGCATGGGCCAGCTCCACACAGGTCAAGGAGGCCCGGGGTTTGAACCTCGGACCTCCCATGTGGTAGATGGACGCCCTATCCACTGGGCCAAGTCCACTTTCCAATCATGGCTAATTTTCTTGAGCACTTTCTATATGCTAGGTTCTATTATTATCTCCTTTCTTCTGAAGAAACAGAAGCACAGAGAACGCAAGCAATTTGCTCCACGGCACACAGCTCTGCCAAGCACACCTGGCTCTTAGAGGGCTGTGTCCTCATCGGTGAAATGCAGGGCCACAGAACTGTGCAGAATGAGACATTGTAATGTGCGCAAAGTCATGTCAGAGCGCTGGCTGCCTAGTAGACACTTGATACACAGAAGCTTTGATTGTTTTCCTTGATATTGTGATATTAATATTTACATTATTATTTTTTTAAAGATTTATTTTATTTATTTATTCTCCCTGTCCCCTCTGGCCCTGTTGTTTGCGGATGCTGTCCACTCTCTGTGTCCATTTGCTGGGTGCTCTCTGAGTCTGCTCATCTTCTCTCTTTTTTAAAAAAATATTTATTTATTTATTTATACCCACACCCACACCCCCGGAGTCTGCTCTTTGTGTCCATTCGCTGTGCGTTCTTCTGTGTCTGCTCGTATTCTCATTAGGCAGCTCTGGGAACCGGTCCTGGGACCTTCCGGAGTGGGAGAGAGGTGATCATTCTCTTGCACCACCTCAGCTCCCTGATCTGCTGTGTCTCTTATTGTCTCTCCTCTGTGTCTCTTTTTGTTGCATCATCTTGCTGCACCAGCTCTCCGTGTGGGCCAGCACTCCCATGCAGGGCAGCTCTCCTGCATGGGGTAGTACTCTGCATGGGCCAGCTCTCCACACAGGCCAGTTTGCCTTCACCAGGAGGCCCTGGGTATCAAACCCTGTACCTCCTATATGGTAGATGGGAACCCAATTGCTTGAGCCACATCTGTTTTCCTCGTCTTCTCTTCAGGAGGCACCAGGAACTGAACCCGGGACCTCCCATGTGGAAGAGAGGCGCTCAATCAGCTGAGCCACCTCAGCTCCCTGGTTTGTTGTGTCTCTCATTGTCTTTCTTCTTCGTATCTCCTTATTGCAAGATCTTGTTGTGTCAGCTCACTATCCCTACCTGCCATGCCAGCTTGCCTTCTCCAGGTGTCACCGGAAACCGAATCTGGGACCTCCCAGGTGGTAGGTGGAAGCCCAATCATTTGAGCCACATCCACTTCCCTATTCTCATTAGTAATATACCTAGATAGAAGTACTACATGGGAGTGCTCCTTTGTGCCCTGTTGCCCCAGAGGTAACCACCTTCCCCGTGTGCTGTATCTTTCTAGCCTTTTCTCTGTGTATTTACAATCATGTGCACATATATAATCCAAAAAATTTTGAGATTTAAAAAATATGCAGATGGGGTCAGAGTATAACCACTGATGAGGGATTTGCTTGTTTCCATTAATGGTGTGTTCCAGCCAGTTCCCACAGCTCCACCTCATTCTTCTGATGCTCTGGAATATGGAGGAAACATATTTATCCAATCCCTGATCAGTGGGTATTTAAGGAGGTATTAATTTTTCACAATTATAAACAAATATGGTGCTGGACCCCCCTGGATTTCTACATCTTTGCCCACTCGTGCGAGAATTCTCGTGCACGGGTTCCCAGAGGCAGGACTGCTGAGGCACATGGGCCATCTCGGCTAACACAAACGGCCCCTGCAGCGGGTACCATGAGCACCCAAACACGTCCTGGGGCGTTACAGGGGTGCACAAAGGAGCGGCCTCCACCTGCCTGGAGGATTTGGTGGCGTAGGAGGGTCCAGGCCACAGAGGTAGCCTCTCTCCCAGCATCCCAGTGCCCTCACCCACAGGGGCATGGCTGTGCTCGTGCTCCACGTCATCACCCGGGATCCCCAGGCGCCCACAAGGTGCCAGCCCCATGGGGCACCCTGCCCGACTCACTGCCTACCTGCGTTTCCTGGGATGCCCTCGAAGGAAGCAGTTGCCCTGGGATCCTGCACCTCCGGGGGAAATGTAGCTGAGCTGGCACTGAAAGCAACGCCTGCTTGGCTCCTGGTGCCGCTCTTTAAGGGGGTGGAGAGGAACCCAGGTCCTGTCTGGACCTACGGGCCGAGCTGCTTCACCTGCTGGGCCTCGGCTTCCTCCTCTGAGAAATGGGCATCTGAGCTGCACTTAACCCGCTCCTGGGGCTCCGCTGAGCGTTTCCTGATTTTTGTTGCCACACTTTCCTCCCTTAGCGGAGTTGCTGTCCCCTGTCCGTGTTAGTATCATATTGGTATTATCAGGCTCCACTGACCTACTTTAAAAAGAAACACCACAGGAAGTGGATGTGGCTCAATGGATAGACCGTCCAGTTACCTTACAGGAGGTCCAGGGTTCAAATCCAGGGCCTCCTGTCCCATGTGATGAGCTGGCCCACACACAGTGCTGATGCACGCAAGGAGTGCTGTGCCATGCAGGGGTGTCCCCCGCGTAGGGGAGCCCACGTGCAAGGAGTGTGCCCTGTAAGGAGAGCCGCCCAATGCAAAAAATGTGCAGCCTGCCCAGGAATGGCGCCGCATGAACGGAGAGCTGACGCAGCAAGAGGACGCAATGAAAAGAGACACAGATTCCCGGTGCCGCTGACAAGTATGCAAGCAGACAAAGAACACGCAGCGAATGGACACAGAGAGCAGACAACAGGGGTGGGGGGAGAAATAAATAAAAACAAATCTTAAAAAAAAAAAAAAGAAACACCACATCCCCGGGGCCTCTCTGGAGCACCCCCCCCCACTTCTGCTGTCCCTTCCTCCTCTCCCCATGCCCCTCCCTGCTCCCCCCCCACACCCCTCCCTGCTCCCCAGGCAGGTGCTCTCACCTCCATACAGTCTCCTAGGACAAACTCATAGATGATGAAGGAGATGAGATTGCCGCTGGTCATCTGGCCCGAGATGACGAGGTGCCCCCCGTAGTAGAGAATGCTGACCTGGACCACCAGCAGCGTGAGCTGGAGAAGGGGAGGGGGCAGCGTGGGTCATGGAGCCCTGCTCAGACCCCCCCACCTGAAGGGAGAGGTGAGAGCAGCCCCGGGCTGGGCTCACACTCCCTGCCACAAACTGGAAGCCCCCTGCCAGGGGGTATGGCCCATGGCCAGCTGGCACTTTCCCCCCCCCCCCCCAACCTCCCTGGAGCCTTTCCCTGCAAAGGCCCCCAGCGGGAGGGGCCAGAGGCTCCGAGCCCGGCCAGGGCACAAGGCTTTCTTTGTAAGGCCCTGCACACGCTTGGCCACCCCTGTCTCCTCTGCTAGGCCTGGTGGGACTGTTATCCTCCCCTCTGCTGGAAAGAACCCGGCTCAGAGAGGTGGAGCCCACCTCTAAGGACCCCGCGAGCCAAGCAGGGCAGGGCACGTCCCCCACGTTAGGGAAGGGCTGTGTCTTGGGTGTCCCTGACTCCCTCAGGGACCTGGCAGAGCATTAGGGAAAAGGAGGGGAAACTGTGTGTCCCTGGCAAACCCCCAGGGGCCCCCCTGCCTGGCCCCAGGCAGTCAAGGGCCAGACCACTGGGGCCTCTGTGCAAGCTGCAAAGAGGCGGCCCCCTCCCGGGGGCTCGCGGAGCTGCAGTTCAGCCTCCCCCTTGGCCGGGCACTTTGGAGGGGTTGGCTTGCCCTGGGGGTGCAAGATATTTCCAGTCCCTCAGTGCCCCTGCAGACTACCAGCTACTCCCCGGAAACTTCACCCCCCCCCACTCCTAGCCCTGTATTCCCTGTGACACCTGCTTCCCAGGTGTGGCCAGCAAGATGGCGCCCAGGTCCAAGAGCTCCCCGTTCCCCGTGGGCTGCGACCCCCTCCGCTGCTCTAAAGGGCTGTGCATGGTGTGTGGCGGTGGCCGACGAGCTGGCAGGGGTGGGGTGGGGGCGCACCTGATTCTCCTCTCCTTGGCAGGGCCACGTCCCAGGCTGGGAAAAGGAAGCTTCTATTTCACGCCCACACCCAGGAGAGAGAACGCCCTGGGAGCGCCCTCGCCGGCGCCCCGCATCCTTCTCCCGCATTGCTGGTCTCCGTGGACAAGCAGAAGGCTGGGGCCGGCTGAAGTCAGGGGCAGCCAGCTCTCACCGGCAGGCAGGACCCGGTCTTTGCGGCCCCTCCCCGCACGTCAGGCCCACGGGGCCAGGGCACGTACCCCACTGCCCCAGACGTAGTACGTGTAGGCCGCCGCCCTCCTTCCTGTTGAGCTTGTACACCTGCTGCAGCTTCCGGGCGTACACCTCGGCCTCCTCCTCCTCGTTGGCGAAGCTGCGCACAGTCTTCATGGCACTGATGGTCTCCTCGGCCGTGTTGCTGGCCCTGGCCAGCGCACTCTGGACCTCTTTGGAGAGCCTCTATGGATGGGAGGGGAGGCAGGGGGAGACCCCGAAACAGGCAGTCTGACTAGCTGCCTGGACACCAGGCCTCTCTGGACGGGCCAGCTGTCCGCGGGGAGTTCCAGGGACAAAGGGACACCACTCGGCGCCTCCTTCTTCCCCCCATCTCCCTCTGGCTTGACTTGACAGAGAATGTGGGCCTTGGGGCATCATGTCCAAGTTCTCAAGGGACGGGGGCCTGATCATCACGCCATCACCAGCACAACACGGCTATGGGCTTCTCGGCAGTCCTTTCAGAAGAGGAGCCTCAATGCCTGATCCCAGGCGGCCCTGAGAGCAGGGGGTCCCTGGACAGGTGTTCAGGTGGTACACTCTGCAAGGCTTGCCAAACAGTAAGAGGGCACCATTTACATCGAAATACGCTAACCCACACGAGAGCCTGAGAGTTGGCAAAAAGATTCCGGCGCTCCCATCCAGGTTCTGGATGGTGGCAGGGGCCCTGGGCCGTGAAATCTGCCCACGTCATGTGCTTATAACCAGGGGCGTCTGGCTGTGAATGGGGCCAAGCATATGACCCAGCAGCCTGCTGCCCGCTGGAGTTGTGGCCACAGCCCTGGGGCTGAGCTGTTTGGGCTGTGCAGTGGCCTCCTGCACCGATCCTCACCCCAGCTACAAGGGCAGCCTGAGAGGCCGGGATGCAATCGAACGTGGGCAGTCCCATGACCTGCGCGTCACGCTCCGGCCGTCAGAAGCATGCGGTGTGCTCCAGCATCCTGGGAGGAGCCGAGCTGGGCCTGAGTCATGTCTGGCTGGGGACTGGGGTGTGTGTGGCCGGTGGCCATGACTCAGACTAACACACGCAACGCCTGCAGGTACAGCGTGGAAAGCGGGGAGCGCCCTGGGGGTCTGCCAACTGAACCTGGGGGTGGGGGACCCATGGGTGGGGCTACAGTTTCCTGGCCCCTTCCCAGGGGCTGACGGGAAGGCAGGCAGGAAGGGTGGGGTGGGCAGGGAGGAAGAGAAACAGGGCTCCAGCGCCAGCTCGTCCTCGGTGAGGAAAGTTCTCTGGGTACCCATGGAGGAGGCTACACGGTGGGTAACAGGGAATGGATTCATTCCGGGACTGGTCGCAGGTCACAGGTTCTGCTAGCTCTGGGGACACTGTTTGACTTTGTAACCTCTGGAGGGATCACACGTCCTCAGTGGCTCGGGCGGGCGTGTGTCACTGGTGAAGGGGCTGCCCATCTGGGCCTGGTTTCCTTACAGCTCAGGGACCCCCAGCCACTTGGGAAGCAGGAGGGGCGGGGCTGGAGGCACGGCAGGGCCCTAACTCGCGGCGGCCCGAGCCCACCCCCCACACAAATGCACAGCCTAAGAGAGAAATTGAACTTGGTCACTCAGCAGAAATCCAAGTCCTCGCCGTGCAGCCCTGTCACCTCCCCTCGCTCCCTGCGCCGGCCTCACTGGCCTCCTGGAGGTCCTCAGGCCTTTGCACTGGCCGTGCCCTCTGCTTGGGGGGCGCCTCCCCGAGACAGCCACCTCCTTCAGGTCTTAACTCAAATGTCACCTTCTCAGAAAGACCGCCGTGCACCTGCAACGCGCCCCCCGCCCTCCCAGCCCCTCTTCCCCCCTTCCTCTTCCTCCTCAGCCCACATCGCCTCTTCGCAGCCTCTATCTAGACTTCATCGCTATGATTATTTTGCCGGCGCTCCCGCTAGACTGTAAGCCCCATGAGGACAGGCGCCTTGTCCTTTTGCCGATGCGGCCCGGCGCCTGCGCCACAGCCGGGGCTCGGCCAGTATCTTGGGGCGACGGGGGGCGCGGCGGGGCGGGGCCTACCTTGTAGTACTTGCCGTAGACGTCGGACACCATCATGATGATGGGGAAGCCCATGAACGTGACCAGCGACAGCTGCCACGAGAGGCTGAACATGAAGACCACCACGCCCGTGACCTTGACCGCGTTGCGCAGGAAGACGTTGATGTTCTGGGAGACCAGGTCGCTGACCATGGTGGTGTCCGAGGTGAGGCGGGAGATGAGGTCCCCTGGAACACAGATGGCCTGGCTCGGGTGGCGGCGCGGACAGGGCGCGCCGGGGGCTGCTGACACCCGCGTCGGAGACGCCCGGGCCTCCCCGCTCCTTCCGTGCCCCGGGGACGAGCCAGGTGTCCCCTGAGGACTCCCGCGAGCCCAGGCCTCGCCCGGCGTCCTGCTTAAGCTTCGTGCCTCATACGGAGGGGAAGGCCGAGGCTCCAAGAGGACGCCTGCCCCACGCCGCAGAGCCAGAATTCCAACCCCAGTCTGCTCCCCGTTGCTGGGGGAGGTGGCAACGCTCCTCTTGTCTCAGAGAAAGAAAACTCATGGCCACCGTTTACCAAGTGCCGGACACGGAGCTGCACGCTTCGCCACCCCCCGGGATGGCTGTGGTCATCGTTCCCATTCCACAGATGCAAAAACAGAGGCCTGAGGAGGGTAAGTGGGTGTGCGGTGGAACCAGGCCCCGCCCCAGGCGGGGGAGGCCAAGCCTGGGCTCTTGCACCCCCCCCCCCGCCCACCATGGGAGCAGAGCCTGACCGGCCCCAGGCTTGGACTGGCCCGGCCCTTGTGGCTCCCATGGGGCAGCAGGAGGCGGGCCTCGGGCCCTGCCACGGCCACGGTTCAGGCCAGAACTCGGGGAGCCCCGGGGCAACCCAAGGCAGGGCCCGGGGGGAAAACAGGACCAGCCAGTAGGACCCAATACTTGACTACTCGGCGGTGCATGGCCAGCCCCTCCCGGGCCGGACTCCCACCCTGGCAGGGCTCACTTGCGGGTCCCCTAAGGCCCCGGGGGCGCCAACCTGTGCGGTTCTCGTCAAAGAAGCTCATCTCCTGGGACACCAGCGAGCGGAAGAGGCGGTTCCGAAGGCGAATGTTCAGTCTGGCAAATATGAGGGTAAAAATGCCGCCCCGAATACCTGCGGCAAATGAGCTAATTGCAGATAAGAGATGTTATAGGACGACATCCTTCCGGCACCCGCAGCCACACCTGGCTGCCCCCACCCCGGTCGGCATGGGCCACGCCTGGGGCAGGGGCCTCAAGCCCACCCTCCAGACTGGCGCCCCCGCCCGCCTTCCCCAGCTGGAGGCCCTAACGGGAGGGGGCAGGGGAGTGGGGAGAGGGCATGGACATTTGCCAGCCAGGTCCCTGCCCCTCCCAGAAGACAGCGTGGACAAGGCCTGGCCCCTCGCTTGGGGCCCCGACTCGTGCTCGGAAAACTGCCTGGAAGGGCGAAGAGGGGACGCCTCGGGGCCCGAAGCCATCAGGGATGAGAGGGTCTGGATGCTGGGCCGGGATCTAGGGCCCACCCGGGAGGACACGGGGCCTAAGCCAGGGTGGGGGCCGGTTGCCCTGGTGACAGGCGAGGGACAAGCCTGCTGGGAGCCGCCGCAACCTCCCTCCCCCGGGGCGGGCCCGAGCCACTACCTGCCGATGGCCAGCACGCACATGACCACGACGGCCGCGCTAAACTGCTCCATGCTCTTCTGGATGACAATGCCGTCGATGGCCCGGCCCGTGTAGTAGGGGAGGAACGTCTCTCCTGCCGGGGACAGGGGGCCAGCTCAGGGGCAGCTCCGGGAGCCCCCGCGCCACCCCCTCGGCGCACTGCTGTTTCCCATGGAGGCTGGAGGTTGGGTGGGGGCCCCGTGCGGCTGAGGTCCCGCCTCGTGTCCAATGATAGGATGGCGGGGGACGCTGGGGCTGGCACTCTCAGGCCTGCTGCGACAATACGGGGCAGCGGGCGCGCAGGGCTTCCCGTGGGACCTCTCGCTCCCTCTGCACATGAGGCCCGAAGTGGACGAGAAAGTGAAGCTGAGGAGATGGGGTGACTGGCCCGGGCCACGGGGCCGTCAGAGGCCGGCTGGCAGCCTCCTCCTGGCTGGCGGAGCGCACAGTCCGAATTCTAGAACCGCGGGGCCAGACCAGGACTCACTCCCCGCCCCTGCTGGTGGGGCGCTGAGAGGTGGCAGGTGACGCCTGATCCACGCGTCTCACTGCAGCCTCACCGGTCCTGGGGAGGAGGCTGAGCAGGGACCAGCACCCCCACCTTGGGGGAGACTCAGCGAGGCCGAGCAGTGTGTGCAAGGCCGTGCAGCTGGTGAGGGAAGGACTGGACTCGAACCCACACCGGCTGCCTACGGAGGGCTCTTCCTTGTCCCCTCCCCCTGGCACCCCGGAATGCCAGCTCTCATCTCAGGGCAACGGCAGGCCTGGGAGGGGGCCACACTGGGCAGGGGCACCCGACCACTTGCTGCAGCTACGGCTGCCCCGCCGGGGCTCCTCCCCCAGGCACAGCCTGGCTGGGGCCAGGCATACAGCAGGAGCTCGATAAAGGTCAGGGAAGGAACCCCGGGCTGGCCGGTCCACCCCTGTCCACCTGCCCGAGAGCCAGGCTTTCCATGGGGTCTGGTGCCCTCTGCTGGCACCGGGCACCAGGAGCACGAGGCGGGGAGCTAGAGGGCCCTGGCCCCACTGTCGTCGGCCAGACGGCAGCCTCAGCCGCAGCCACTAGGTTCTGCCCCAGCTGAGGTTCTGCCTCGGTTTACCTACAGGGGAGAAAGGACACTCACGAGCTCTGCCAGCTCTTCCATGCCTGGCAAACGCCAGTGATAACAACAACCATGACTGTCATTTTGACCCTTCCCGGGTGCCAGGTGCTGAGCGAGCATATTATGTGACGCTTTTGTCCAATGTACACAAGAACTGTCTGAAACTATCCAAGCTGCCAGCAAACCCTGTTAGCCCACCTGCAGCGTGTTACCGGGATCTGACCACTTTCACACCCCCACTGCTCCCACCCTGGTCCAAGCCGCCGTCTCGCCGGGACTATCCTACAGGCCACTCCCAGTTCTCCGGGCTTTGCATCTGCCTGGTCTCTGCGAGAAGATGGTGGGATCCTGCCAAGTCTTTTTACTCCTTGGCTCCCATCTCATCCAGGGTAAAAGCCAAAGTCCTTGTGGCAGGCACAGCGCCCTACCTGGATGGGACCGTGGTCGACCTGACTTCATCTCCGACTCTCCCCCCAGCCTCGCTCTGCTCCAGCCTCGCTGGCCTCTTTGCTGTTCCTTTAAAAGCCAGGCACCTTCCAGCTCCAGGACCTTTGCACTGGCTGGTATGCTCTTCCCCCAGGTATCTGTTCCCTCAACTCCTCCAAGTCTCGAATGCCACCCAATAATCCTATAGACTTGGAATTATTATTCTTCCCATTTTATAGAAGAGGAAAACAGGCTCAGAGAAGTTACTTGCCTAAGTTTATGCAGTTGGGTTACTGTGAAAGCTATACTAAAATATCCCAATTTAACAGGAGATACTCAATGTTACAACTGTAACTTTTTTTCCCAATGGGTGGTTTTTCTTTTAGATTATAAGGGTAAAGAAAAACCTGGAACCACTGGAAGATTGTTGATTGAAAAACAATTGTTAACAATCACAATGTCTAACTTCTTTCTAGCACTTACTTTTGCCAGGCACTGTGCTTCGTCTCATTAGTTCTCACCATAACCTGATGAAGCCCCCATTTCACAGGATGGGAAACTGAGGTTTGCTCAGGTTATGCAACTTGCCTAAAGTAATCTGTAACGTCAGGGACCGGAGCCCCAAGTCTGAGCCCTTCTCCTGACCTTGATCCTGCAGGCCGGCAAAATCCACGCGGCTGTATTTGAGGACGTCTGTGTTCCCGAAGCAAAACCCGCTGACAATAGGGGCGAGGAGGTGGGGGAAAGGAGGTCGTGGAGCGACATCTGCCCAACAGGCAAGGCGGTCGCGCATTCATTCAGTGGGCCCTGTGCTGGGTATTGGTGTCCTGGGTGAGTCAGACCTGCCCCTGCCTCTGTAGGGCTCACAGCTTGGTAGGGGAGGCAGGGGGTGGGTGCGTAACTTAGGGCCACAACTGGAAGGGCCCTCTGGGCTTTGAAGCATGAGTAGGAGAAACTGTCTGGTTTAAAGGAAAGAGGGAAGCAGATGTGGCTCAAGTGGTGGAGTGCCTGCTTCCCACAGGGGAGGTCCCGGGTTTGGTCCCCGGTGCCTCCAAAAAACAAAAAAACAAACAACAAGCAAATAAATGGAAAAAAAAAAAAAACTCAGGGGAGCCAGTGTGGCTTGGTGGTTGAGCACCAGCTTCCCACATAGGAGGTCCAGGGTTCAAACCCCGGTCATGGTACCTAACTTAAAAAAAAAACGGGAAACGCGTGGGGGAGCCCCACGCGCAAGGAGTGCGCCCATGAGGAGAGCCGCCCAGCGTGAAAAGAAAGAGCAGCCTGCCCAGGAATGGCTCCGCCCACACTTCCCGTGCCGCTGACGACAACAGAAGCGGACAAAGAAACAAGACGCAGCAAATAGACACCAAGAACAGACAACCAGGGGATGGGGGGGACATAAAATAAATAAATAAATCTAAAAAAAAAAAACACACAAAAAAAACGGGAAAGGGTTCTTCTTTGAAGCCATGAAGTCAGACACCAAAGGGCGAATACAATATGGTTTCACCTGTATGAAATACCTAGAATAAGCAAAGCCATGTAGACAAAAGGGAGATTAGAGGCTGCCAGGGGTGAGAGTGGGGGTGGGGGGGCCTCACTGCAGAGTGGGGACAGTTTCCACTTGGGCTGATGGCAAAGTTTCGGTAAGGGATGGTGGTGACGGCCGTACAACCTCAGGGGTGTGAGTAGCTCCACTGAATTGTATACTTGCAAGCTGTTAAAATGGGGAATGTTGTGGTGTATACACGATACCACCACAAACGTTTTTTTCTTTTTAAAGGAAATGATTAGAATGGCCAATTTGGTTACATATGGTACCACGATTTTTTTTTTTTTTTTTTTAAAGGAAAGGGGCCATCCCAACACTCACAGCTGCTACTCTTTCCCGGCCGGGCACCTGACTCATTCCTTCTAACTCACGGAATCTCACAGTTGCCCAGCAGGGTGGGTGCTGCCATTGTGCCCATTGCACAGATGGGCAGACCGAGACTCAGAAGACAGGAACTTGCCTAAAATCACACAGCCGCTAAGGGGCTGGGACCAAGAGGGCAGGAGGTAGGTAAGAGGAGGAGGGGGGCTACAGAATCGGAGCCGGCCCTGGGCTTCTCCCGTCCTCGCTGGGAACACTCCACCTCTACAACCACCCCTGGACCTGTCCCTGGGAGTTAAAAGCTTATAAACTCCTGACGGCCAACACTCCGACCATTTACCACGACGTGTCCGGGTCAGTACCAGTCCATCTCCCATCTGATCCTATTCAAGCTTCACAACGCTACGAAACGACGACTCGAATGGTCCCCTCTCCACAGAAGAGGAAACTGAGGCTTGGAAACGTATGTAACTTGCCCTGGGTCACGGGGCTGGGTAAGGCGCAGGACCAGGATCTGTCCCCAGGCCTTGCTGATCCCAGACCCGGTGGAGCTGCAACCCTTCGACATCACACCCCCCCCTACCCCAATACTGCCGAGTGGGGCTTCCAAACTGGATGTCTTGACCAGACACACGCTAGCAAATACGTTGTATACCACAAGCCAGGACACACTTCACATATTACAGAGCCACAATGAAAGTGGTGAGAAAATACTTAACCTTACCATCCTCTGATGCTTTCTATCCCTTTCTAGTCTGTCTCCTTACAAAAAGTGCTTCTGACCCAGGGAGCCCACTTCCAGGAATTTCTCCTACAGACACATCTGTATTCATATGAAATACGTGTGAACAAAGTTATTCACTGTAAAAGAAAAAGACTGAAAACAACACAAGAGCCCATCATGATAAGACCAACCAAATAGTCCATGGTGGAGCCACACAATGGAATACTATGCAGTTGCATAAAAGAATGAGATACCAATCGAGGAAAATCTCTGAAAATATTAGGTGAAAAAAAAAGAGAACTAAAACAGCATGCAGACACTATATAACATATATTCTTATTTTCTTTTCAAGCCATAAGGAAACACTGGAAGGGGACACAAGAAATGAGTAAAAGTAGTTTCCTGCCCCGTTGGAAGTTTCCAGAACTCTTCCTTCAAGCTAGCCTTGTGCAGGGGGATCAGACATAATTGATGGAGATATAATTAAGGAGTGAAACTCATGATGTTCACCTTTTCATATGAATTTGATTTTTTTTAAAAATTGTGGCAAATACACATATGATAAAATTTGCCATTTGAACCATTTTAAAGTAGACAATGCAGTGGCATTAATGACATTCACAATGCTGCACAAATATTTGCAAGATATTTTATCACCCCAAGCAGAAAGTCCATCCCCACTAGCTGTCACTTAACCTCTAATCCACTTTCTGTCTCTGCGGATGCACCTGTTCTAGATATTTCATGTGTGTGGGCTCGTACGATTTGGTGTCACGTTGTAGCACCGATCCGAACTCTGTTCCTTTCCGTGGCCAAATAAGCTTCACTTGAGAGCGACGTGGCTCAACTGATAGATAGAGCGTCCGTCTACCATATGGAGGGCCCAGGGTTCAAACCCAGGGCCTCCTGACCTGTGTGGTGAGCTGGCCCATGCGCAGTGCTGCTGCCACGCACAAGGAGTGCCGTGCCACGCAGGGGCATCCCCGCGTAGGGGTCCTCCATGTGCAAGGAGTGCACCCCGCAAGGAGAGCTACCCCGCATGAAAAAAGCACCCACCAAGAGTGACGCTGCACACACAGAGAACTGACACAGCAAGATGACGCAACGAAAAAGAGACGCAGTTTCCCAGTGCCACCGGATAATGCAAGTGGACGCAGAAGAACACACAGCAAATGGACACAGCAGACAACAGGGGTGAAGGGGAGAGGAAAAAATAAAATAAAATCTTAAAAAAAAAAAATCTTCCACTGAGTGGCACGGCCCCTTGATTTGACTTTTGAACCGTGTGGGTAAAATGTTGAGAATTTAAGAGGGAAAGGGCAGTGGTCACATCCACTGAAGCCAATTTCTTGGGTGCCCGCCAGGCCCGCGGGGCCTCACTTACCCAGAGCCGCCATGATGAGGAAGAGGGAGGCAGCCACGAGAAAGGCCACGTCAGGCTTGGTGTAGGAGAGCAGCTTCCGCAGCGTGGCCCCCGACGCCTGCTCGGGCGGGGGCCGGTCATCCCCAGGGAAGCCCTCGGCCTCGCCGCCCGCCCCCGGCTCGAGGGCCTCGGTCTCCGACCGCACCGTGGACAGCAGCCACCAGAGCAGGAAGGAGGCGGTGAGCGAGAGGTACGTCCACGCGAAGAGGGCCCAGAACCAGGGGTCCCGGATCGGCTTGCGCACCTCGGAGAAGAGCAGAAGCTTCACCACGGCATAGATGCCCACGAAGAGGCACACGAGGGTGATGACCGTCCATGAGGCCCGCAGCCGCCGGGGCCCCAGGGAGCTGTTCTTGGCCACGCCGATGGTGGCACCCAGGAGCAGGCAGCTGCGGTACAGGCAGGCTGCCCAGAGGTCCAGCACCGAGTCAAAGATGTTGAAGTGGCGGATGTCCTCCAGCAGGCTGCGGTCCAGATGGCTGAGGAGGTAGATGGCCGTGGTCACACCGATGTCCACGCTCATGAAGGCCAGGGTCGCCAAGACCGCCTTCCACAGCCGCATCCTGCTGGCAGGGCGTGGGGGGCAGGTGGCGAGGAGCAGGCTCTAGCTCAGGGGGGCAAGGCCATCGTCTGTGGGGCCCAGCTGGACCTGTAGGGGTGAGAACATGTGTCATGGTCTGCTACTTGCCCGCTGTGTGACTTTGAGCAAGTCACCGGGCTTCTCTGCAACAGTGATGACCACAGTGACCTCCCGGGGAGGTTGTGAGGGTTCTATTCATTCAAGAAATATTTATTGAGGGAAACAGATTTGGCTCAATGGCTAGAGAGTCCACCTACCACATGGGAGGTCCAGGGTTCAAACCCAGGGCCTTCTGACCTGTGTGATGAGCTGGCCCATGTGCAGTGCTGATGCACGCAAGGAGTGCCGTGCCATGCAGGGGTGTCCCCCATGTAGGGGAGCCCCATGTGCAAGGAGTGTGCCCCGTAAGGAGAGCCGCCCTGCACGAAAAAAGCTCAGCCTGCCCAGGAGAGGCGCCGTACACACATGGAGAGCTGACACAGCAAGATGACGCAACAAAAAGAGACACAGATTCCCGGTGCCGCTGACAAGAATGCAAGTGGACATAGAAGAACACACAGAGAACGGACACAGAGAGCAGACAAGGGAGGTGGGGGGGGAGGGGAGAGAAATAAATTTAAAAAAAAATAAGTCTTTTAAAAAAAAACACAGTAAATATTTATTGAGCGCCCACAGTGGCCGAGACTCTGTTCTTTGTGTTGAGGATTTAACGATGACCAAAAATCACAAAGATCCCTGCTCTGGTGGAGCTGACATTACTCATGAGAAGAGTGAACATGAGCGAGAAGTAAATGATCCAGTACGGCTAAGAGGTAAGTGCCAAGGAGAAAAGAATAGCGGGGTGAAGGGGTCAGGATGACAGAGGATGAGTGCAGTTTTAAAGAGGGGGCCAGGGAGGACTTTGCTTTGAAAGTGACACTTGCGCAAGACCTGAAAGAGGTAAGAATGTCCACCCTGTGGCTTTCTGGAGGGAAGCATTTTGGACTGTTGGAGCAGAGCAGGCCAGAGCCCTGCAGCAGGGACATGCTGTCCGTGGTTGAGGGAGGCAAGGCGGCTCCATGAGGTCAGAGAGGAAGGGGGCCAGGTCTGGGGGAGCTGGCAGGTCAGGAGGGAGATAAGAGGAGAGCCCCAAAAATGCTCACTGACGTATACAAACCCCACCGCCTCTTCTGCTATTTCCCTGAACTTGCTCCCTCATTGAGAAAATGCTGGTGTGAGGTCCAAGAGACAATGTACGTGCTGCTCTGGGCACCTCATGGCTGCTGCTGATTGTTAGCATCTGTATGCAGTGGGCGCTCGATAAATGTTCATTTGCTTCCCTCCTCCCCAAACCAGCCCTTCAATCTCTGCAACCCCAAATAAAACATAACCCTCCTTAGACCAAGAGGGAATTTGAAGGGTATGGGAGTGGCCACAGGGTCCCCTGGGGATTGTCACACCTGCTTAGAAGCTCCCAGTAGGAAGCGGACTTGGCCCAGTGGTTAGGGCGTCCGCCTACCACATGGGAGGTCCGCGGTTCAAACCCCAGGCCTCCTTGACCCGTGTGGAGCTGGCCCATGCACAGTGCTGATGCGCGCAAGGAGTGCCCTGCCACACAGGGGTGTCCCCCGCGTAGGGGAGCCCCACACGCAAGGAGTGCGCCCCACAAGGAGAGCCACCCCGCATGAAAAAAAACACAGCCTGCCCAAGAGTGGTGCCGCACACTAAGAGAGCTGACACAAGATGACGCAACAAAAAGAAACACAGATTCCCGGTGCCACTGACAAGGATAGAAGCGGTCACAGAAGAACACACAGCAAATGGACACAGAGAGCAGACAACTGCGGAGTGGCGGGGGGTGGGAGAGAAAAATAAAAAATAAATCTTTTTTTTTTTAAAAAAAAAGAAGTTTCCAGAATCTTTTTCTCCACCTCAGGCTTGCCTTTACTCCCAAGTCCCTAGGACCTTTTGATTTTCTGGGGCTTAAAGTCTGCTTCATCCAAAGCTCCCCCCTCCTTCCAACACACACAAGTTCTCTTAGAACTCACCACCAAGCCGCAGGGACAGTCCAGGAAGGGGGCCCGGGCCCCGGGGGCCTGAGTTTGGTGGCCCAGGCAAGGCTGGGGCTGGGCTGGGTGTTCCCTGGGGTGCTGCCTCCAGGTCCGCCCTCTGCTGGGGCACCCTGCTCTCTAATATGGGCGGCGCACCCCTCCCTTCCACTTGGTGGCGCCAGAGCTCAGTGTGTGGGGGCTGTGAAGGGAAGTGGCCCGAGACTCTTTCCCCAGGGCTCTGGTGCCCAAACCAAGGGGGTGGACCTCACACTCAGGTGTGATTAACATATCACACAACCCTGGGGGGGGGTTGGTTTCCACATTTCCAATGTACAGTGAGGGAAACTGAGGCACAGAGAGGCAAAATCACTCCCCCCAGATGATTCTGCCAACAAGGGACCAAGTCAGGACTTGAACTAGGATCTGAAAGACCCCTGTGCCTAGACTGCTGGGCATACAGCAGGTGCCCAATACCTACAAGCAAACAGTTTTTGAAGACAGCACTTCCTGGGAGCAGAGCACTGGGCAAACGGGGAGTGTTCCTTTAAGGAAAAAGGAGTCCAGCTCACGGGGGCTCAGCCAAGTGGCAGATGAGGACAGCAACGCCAATGCTGCCCTGTGCCCGAGGCCGTCCCCAGGATTCACACCCACGGATCCTCACAAGAACTTACAAGGCAGCCTCTGTTAGCAGCCTCATTTTACAGTTGAGGAAACTGAGGCGCAGAGAAGGGCAGTGACTTGTCCTCCACCCCGGGATGCGAACCCAGGCCATCAAGTGCCAAAGCCTGGGCTCTAAGCCCCAAAGCCCTCCTACTTCAAAACCGCCTTCTCCAGGGGCTGGCCGGACCCCAAGGAGGCTGAGGAGAAGTGGGCGAGGAAGGACGGGGTGTGGCCACCCCAAGCCCACGCCCTGCCTTCACCCCAGGTCCTCGGCAGACTCGGGTCTGTCCTGGGGAAGATGGTTCCCTGGTAGGCAGCTGCTCATCCGGGGCCCAGGGCTGTGGGGTCCAGGGCAGGGGGCTCTTGCGCCATCCCCAGCCCCGGCCCTGACGGCCGGCTCCATCTGCTGCAATGCAGAGGCCTCGGGGAGCGGGTGAGTGGGTGAGCTCGAGTTGGAGCCCGGGAGGGAAACTCCTGGCCTGGTGCCATCCACGGGCCTCCTGCCAGCCACCCTCAGCAGCTGTCCACCTCTTGGTGGGTGCAAGAGATCCCTCAGGCTCCAAAGAGGGGCTGGCGCTCAGAAGTGGGACAGGAGGTCATGGGTCAGAGACCAGAAGGCTGCACTGAGGCCGGGCCCCGGGGCCTGATCACTGGGGGACTTCCTTCCCCGACCCCCCACCCGGCCCCAGGGGAGGGTCCACCTCCCTTGCCAGCTGGCCTCCTGGCAGCACAGACCATTGATCCTCGCCGAAATAAGTAAAATTGTGAACACCAGCATGACAGACTAGCCGAAGCCTGTTTTGCAGATGGGGAAACTGAGGCCCTGAGAGGGAGGGCATGAGGCTTGTCTAGGGTCACCAAGTGAGTGGGGGCAGAGTCCTCCTAGACCCGGCTGGGAACAGAACCCCACACAGGTCGGGTTACAGCCTGGATGGGGCACCTCTCAGCCATTTCTCAAGTTATTCAGAGAGGGAGTGCAAGTAGGACAGGGCCACAGGGCTGCCGGGGGACGTGTGTGGCCTGAGGGATAGGGACGAGTGGTGGCCAGAGGCCAGAGTGGCCTCAACCTAGGGCCCGACCGCCCAGGAAGATTGGGGCGACTCGCCTTGACCCCAAATGCTAGCGAATGGCTCAGGCTGTGTCCTGGGATTCCCTCCCCAGTAGAGGGGGGGTGGGGCTGGTGGGGTACCTCCAGCCGACAGCTGCTGAAAGGGCAAATCTGGACCCAAACGGGAGGTAAGAAACTTCTTCCAACCGCAGCAGCTCCTGCTCCTGGGGCATTACTAAGTGCCGGGCAATGTGCTGAGTGCCCTGCGTGGCCCCTCTGGGTCACTTCTCACCGCCACAGGGGAGGTCCTTGGGGTTCTCCTGCCTGTTTTATGATGGGGATACGAGGCTCAGGGAAGTTAAGGGACGTGCAGGGAATGGCTTAAGGTGAGATGGGACACTGACACTTCCCTCTTTTGAGGGGCCCCAAGAAAAAGGTCCTGCATGACCTGAATAGCCCCAGTGACCTCAGTTCACCCCAACTTGGTGGGCTTCTTATCCCACAGTGGTCATCGCTCAGCCCCCCACATTCCTTTCAGTGCTCAGCAGACACTGGCTGGCTGAGGCCCCTCCTGAGTGGGACTGCACCCAGGGGTCTCTGCAGGTGGGGACTGGACCCGGCTGGGTTCACTTCAGCTCCAAGGTCACAGCCCCCTGCTGAGCCCACCACAGCCCCGCTGGGGGGCTTCCCCAGCCCTGGCGTGGCTCTGGGACTCGGGTCAGTCGTTGCAGGTGACTCTTGCTCCAGGCTGAGGAGAGAGGAACTGGGGATGAAGGGAGAGCCCTATCTGAAGTGGGGGATGGACACCCCCCACCCCGGGAGATGGGGCCCCTTGGAAAGCTTAACGCTCTCTTCACCATGGCCTTGGGAGGGTGCGCCCTGTTTAAGCTGAGGCCCGGAGACAAGGCTTTGGAGGGGGCCCCTGGGAACCCAGAGGCCTAAGTGCCAGGTGGCTGCACCATTAGCCCATCCGCCGGCCGGGAAGACGGAGGGGCGCCCGGGCTGTCGCCGCGGAGGGGGCCGAGGGCAGGCCCGGCGGCACGGGCGGGGAGCCGGGGCAGACCCGCCGGCGCGACCCCGCGGGGAGGACAGCCCTCCCTCAAGCCGCCCCATCATCGGCCCAGGCGGGCCGCAGCGCCCGAGGGGTTAAAAACACGCACCGCCGGCGCTGCGGGCACAAGGATGCTGCGGAGAAGGGCCGGGGCCCGGGCTGCGGCGCCCTGGGTCCGCGGGTAGGCGCGCGGGAGGGCTCCAGGGAGGCTCCCCGCTCCAGGGGAGATGCCGTCTCTCGCCCGGGCCGGGGTCCCCAGACGCCCCCCACCGCGTGCCCGGCTCGGTGCCGCAGCCTGGGAAGTGCTTGTGCCTGGGGTCCCCGGCGCCGCGCCCTTACCTGTGACCTGGCACCAGGTGAGCCGTGGGAGGGGGCGCGGCGGGCTCCGGTCGTCGGGGACTCAGGCTCGGCGCGGCTCGCGGGAGACGGCGCCCGGCGCGGCCCTGACGCGGCTCCCCCTCCCGCCCGGGCTGCGCCGCTGCAAGGTCGGAGCCGCGCGGGGCGGGCCCCGGGGCCAGCTGACGGGGGGCGGGGCCTGCAGGCGGGGCGGGGCCTGCAGGCGGGGCGGGGCCTGCAGGAGGGGCGGGGCCTCCCGGCGGGGCGGGGCCTCCCGACGGGGCGGGGCCTCCCGGCGGGGCGGGGCCTCCCGGCGGGGCGGGGCCTCCGGGAGGGGCGGGGCCTCCCGGGGCGAGGCCAGAGCCCTCCCGCTCCCGCCCTGCTGCTGCGTACACCGCATCCCCCCGCCTCTGCGCCTCACCTATGGGGAGGTCTCAGGCCATCCCGGGGGACCTGAAACGGATTTCCTCTGCTGGGGCCTCTGCTTCCCACAGGGACGGCAGCCCTGGAGGGTGGAGGGTGGAGGCTGTGATCCTCATTTATTCATTCAAAGAATATGGAGCATCCAGTTTGTGCCACGCGTGTTCTAAGCGTTTGCGATCCATCAGGGAACAAAGCAAAGATCCCTGCCGCTCTGTAGCTGACATTCCAGTGAGGGAGACACACGATAAGCAAAATAAGTAAATTATACGTGTTTCAAGAGACTACATTTTATGGAGAAAAACAGAGCAGGGTAATGAGGATTGGGAGAGGAGAGGTAACAACTGCAGTGTGTCCGGGGCCAGTGCTAGGGATACACTTTCGCAAAAGACAGAAAGATCCTTGTCAGGCCATGGGCGGGGGGGAGAGAGAAAATCAGCAAGGACGTACATTAGGTACGTGCAGGTAGTGTTAAGTGCTGTCCAGGAAATAAAACAGGCTAAGGGGCTAGATAGTGGCACCTGGGGCTACGTTAGCTGGGACAGTCACTCTGAGGAGGAGCTGGGGAGACTGGGGGACAGCCTAAGGGAATGGCAAGTTTAAAGGCTCTGAGGGGATAGCTGGCGTGGCCCTTTCCAGGTTTAAGGCCCAGCAGGTGGCAGGCTAGGAAAGATCTCCCCACACCACTCCCACCCTCAGTCAGAGGCTTATAGTGCTCTCTGAATTTAAAACAGCTTCTGCTGCTGGTACAAGACAACCTTCTTGGAAAGGAGTTTGGCAAAGTTCAGAATTTAAAAGTCCAGTAGGACTTTTTTCTACGGATAAAGACTTGAGCAGCGGAGCAAAGGGGCTAGTTTGAAGATGGTTACTGTATTAGTGAAAGTCTGGAAATAACCTAAATGCCTTGCCTTAAGGTATTGACCAAATAATTACAGCACATCCTTTCAATGGAACACTCTGGAGCTGGAAAAAAAGACATGTGAAAGATGCAGAAATGATTTCGAGGTAGGGAGTGATCTCCTAGATGCGTTGAATAAAGTAGAGGAACAGAATAATGTTGATGTTACTGTTTGTGCAAAAACAAATGCAGATAAATGGTTGCACTCGAAAACAAGGTCTCGGAGAGGTTATCCAAAGCTGGGCTTCCTCAGAGCTGGGTGACCTGGAGCTTTACTTCTTTGTGTGACTTTGTTTCTCTGACCCAGTTTCCTCATAGAGAAATGGGTGATAAAGATAACTAGTGCATGGGAGCCGTGAGGGTGAAATGCCTGTGCGGCAGGCCCCGTCCTGTTGGTAAATGCTCATAAAATGGAACTTGGATTATCTCTAGGAAAGTCGGGACCACTCTGACCGGTTTCTCTGCATCCTGCTGGCTTTCTGGGAAGCCTTCCTGTACCATGCCCTCCTGCGCTGGGTCTGCTGGTTTCCGTCTCCTTCCACTCCTCCTGAAACTGGTCATATCTCACCGCCTTGCAATTACCTGCTAAAATGTCTTTTTATTTGAATGGTGGGCTCTGCAGCTTTTTATAACTGATATAATTCAGAGACCAGAAAATCCAGTTTTAAAATGTACCATTCAGTGAGTTCACAAAGTTGAACTAATTCCAGTACATTTTCATCCCTCCTCCAAAGAAATCCTGTACTCAGTAGCAGTCCTTCCCATTCCTCCCGCCCCCTAGCTCCTGGGAACCAACAATCTGCTGTCTCTGTGTATTTGCATATTTTGATATTTCATATAGATGGGATCATATAGTACGTGGTCCCTTTGTATCTAGCTTTTTTGACTTAGCATAATGTTCTTGAGATTCATCTATGGTTATAGCCTGATCAGAACTTCATTCTGCTTTATGGCTGAATAAGAATCCATTGTATGGCTTAGACCACATTTTGTTTATCCATTCATCAGCTGATGGGTATTGGGTTGAGCACACTTTTTGGTTATTAAGAATAATGCTTCGGGAAGTGGACTTGGCTCAACAGACAGAGCATAAGCCTACCACATGGGAGGTCCATGCTTCAAACCCAGGGCCTCCTTGACCCGTGTGGAGCTGGCCCATGCGCAGTGCTGATGCGTGCAAGGAGTGTGGTGACACGCAGGGGTGTCCCCCGTGTAGGGGAGCCCCACATACCAGGAGTGCACCCCGTAAGGAGAGCCGCCCAGGGCAAAAGAAAGTTCAGCCTGCACAGGAGTGGTGCCGCACACGGAGAGCTGATGCAAGATGATGCAACAAAAAGAGACAGATTCCCGGTGCCGCCGACAAGAATAGAAGTGGACACAGAATACACAGCAAATGGACACAGAACAGACAACTGGGGTGGGGTGGGAGGAAGGGGAGAGAAAGAAATAAAAATAAATCTTAAAAAAAAAAAAAAGAATGCTTCTAGGAACATTGCAGAACAAGTTTTTTTGTGGACATATGTTTTCAATTCTGTTGGGCATGTATCTAGGAGTACATTTGCTGGGTCATATGGTAAGTCTATGTTTAATCTTTGGAGGAGGCACCAGACTGTTTTCCAGAGTGACTGCATCACTTGCTGCCTGGATTTTTTACAGTATATCCCCCAGCCTGGCACACAGTGGGCACTTGTAGATTGTGTGACCTGAGATGTGGCACAGGGCCAGGCACACACCAAGGGCCAGTATATGTTTGCTAAATGAATGGATGAGAGAGGGAGTTCCTTGGGGAGCCTCAAGGTATTATTAATTCCATGTCCTCTCTGTCTTTGAGAAGGCTCTGGCCACCAACATCCCTGGCCTGTCCCAGCTTCTCCTGCCTGGAGGAACACAGCTGCTTGGTTCCAGTTACTAGGGCTGAGGAACAAACCACTCTGAAACTGAGGGGCTTAAAACAATAACTTTACAGCGATCTGTGGCTTGGGGAAGGCTTAGTGGGGACAGCTTGTCTCTGCTCTCCTCAGCATCAACTGGCAGAGCTGGAATCATCCTAAGGCTGGTTCACTCACATACCTGGCAGTTGATGCCGACGTTTGGCTGGGACCTTGGCCAGGACTTTCAGCCAGAACGCCCCCCGGCCCCCCACCCCCCAGCCTCATCATGTAGCCTGACCTTTCCCACAACACGGTGGCCAGGTCCCAAAGGCAAGCATCGAAAGAGAGAGATGGAAGCCATACCACCCTTTATGATCTTGCCTCAGAAGTCATGGCCATATAACTTTACTTCCTCTGCATTTTATTTGTCCAGGCAGTTACCAGGCCCTGCCCAGGGTAAACAGACTGCCTCTTGCTGGAGTGGCAAGGTTCAGGAAGAGCTTGTGGGACTGGAAAATTGTCGTGACCATTTTAGGAAAACAGAATGTACAGGGCAGATTTTAAACATCCAGGACAGGAGTCTCCCAGGGGTCTGCCCCTTACATCCGGGTTGCCTGGCCTGCACTATGCAGCCCTGGGGAGTGGGCAGGCTCCTTGCAATCTCTGGTCACCCGTAAGCCAAAACTGCACAGGGAAGGTGCATTGGCCGCAGGCTATGGGACGCAGTGTGATGGGGGTCCTGGGATGGAGAAAAGGGATTCATTCCTGGGAAACTGCTTGAGAAGAGCTGAGAGGAAGCAGGGGTGGTGGGCAACCTCGGGGTACACATGAGGCTGTTTATCACACCCTCCATACCTCCCGATAGCCCCTAAAAGACACTGGAGTTTCGGGGGGGCAATAGCCTGGTTCAAATCCCTGCTCTTCAACTTTCCTGCTCTTGACTTGGGTAAACTGCTTCACCCAAAGGGCCTCCGTCTCCTCATCTGTAAAATGGGGATAACAGTAGATTTTTTTGAGATTAGATGAATTACATGCAAGCACTTAGAACAGAGCCTAGCTTATAATGAGTACCATCTAAGTGCTAATGCAACTTCTCTCAAAAAAGTTAGACAGAAGTGACAGTGGCTTTGGATGAGATACAAATTTGCCCTGTAATTAAAGTTCAGTGCATACAATCCCACCATTGTACCCAGCAGAAATGAGTCCACACATTTACCAAAAGCCATATACAGGACTATCCATAGCAGCCTCATTCATGACATATCCTAACTGGAAACAACGCAAAGCCCAGCAGCTATAGAATGGATCAATAAACTGTGGAACAGTCACCCAATGGAACACTATGCAGCCATGAAAAAGAAAGCATGCTGTGACACACAAGATGGCAAATCTCATAAATAGAGTGCTGGGTGAAAGAAGCTGGTTATAAGATAGCATGTACTCTAGAATTGTATTTGTATCAAATTCAAGAACATGTAAAACTAACCTCTGCTATCAGGAGTCAGGCTTGTGGTTCCCCCAGGAGGTGGGTAGTGCCTGGGAAGAGGCAGAGGTTAGCATCTGTGAGATGGAATGTTTGGGCTTTGATCTGGGTGCCAGTTACATGTGTGTATTCCGTTTGTGAAACTGTAGACTGATGATTTCTGCCCTTTTTTTATATGTTGTCTATGTCAGTTAAAAACAATTCACATGGGAAGTGGCTGTGGCTCTATCAGTTGGGCTCCTGCCTACCATATGGGAGGCCCTGGGTTTGCATCCCAGGGCCTCCTTGTGAAGGCAGGCTGGCCTACGCGCTGCGGAGAGCTGATGGCCCTGGCACCAGGGAGAGCTGGCCGCAACAAGATGACACAACAAAGGGAGACAAGTAGACACAGAAAAATGCACAGCGAATGGACACAGAGAGCAGACAGCAAAACAAGCCGCAAGGGTTTTTTTTTTAAAGAAAGAAAGAAATCTTTAGGGGGAAATCCAAGCCGGTGAGCTGGCAGGAGTAGCCTCCTGGGGGAGAAAGGCACCGGGGTAACAAACCCTGAGCTGAGAAAACGGATCCCCTTCTGGATAGCAGGGCCTTCGCTATCGCCGCGCAATCAAGATGCCCCGTGAAACTTTAAAGGCCTTTTCAGGCCCAGCAGCTCTGGCCTAGGAGCTGGGGCCTTGAGGGGGAAGCAGGCCCTGGACAGGCCCCAGGAGGCTGGGGCTGGACCCGAGGGCCCGAGGGCAGGGACCTAGACCTCAGGGCTGAAGAAGGGAGGGGTGGCTTCGCCTTCAGGAACAACCCAGCCGAGTCTGCAGCAGCCACCCCCAGGCACGGCCCTTCTCATCCCCAGCGTGTCTTCCCAGAGTTTACAGCTGAATGGACAGAACTCGACCACGCATCTGCTTCCTCGCTCACTCCTGTCTCCCCAAATTGCCTGAGCGCTTGATTCGGCCAAGGGCCTTGTGTATGGCTCACAGCACGCTCCCACCCCCTCACCTACACCCCTCACCCCTCACAAGCGCACGCACTCAGTGACGGCTTCGCTCCCTCCAGCGAGTGGGGAAACCAACCGGGCTGTTGGCCCAGGCCTTGCCCGCGGAGCAGGGGCCCTCTCTAGGGCGCCCGGGAGCCGTGGAGAGGCAGGAGGGCCACGCTGACGGGGACAGCTGGGGAGGTGGGCTTGGCAGCGTAGCACCTGGTGGGCAACGTCTGCCGCCTTCCTCCTGGCTCCTCAGGGCTCATCCTGACAGAACAAAAGAGCTGGGGCTGTGTGCGCGTGCGTGGGACGGGCGTGCGCGGGGGTGCGCAGGAGCCTGAGGGCGTGCGCTCGGGGGACCCCGAGGCAGGTGAAGGTCTGCGCGGGGATGGGGCTGCCAGAGGTCGGGGGCTCGCCTCAAGAGACAAACGTCCGCGTCTCACAGGGCGGCTGCGCAGAACGGGGACGGCTCCTGGCCCGGAGGGTGTGGCTGCCGGCAGACCCCGCCCCGCCCCGCCTCCAGCCCGCCCCGCCCCGCCCCTCGCCCCGCCTCCAGCCCGCCCCCGCCCAGGGCCACCGGAAGTCACGCCGGGCGGAGCGTCTTCCCGGCGACACTCTGGGGCTGGGGAAGAGGGGGGAGGATGGTCTCCGGCGGACGCCGGTGAGGTCCAGCTGGGGGCCCCGGGGTTCCGGGCAGGTACTCTGGGCAAGCGCGAGCCCCTGCGGGAAGGCGGCGGGAAGCCGGCGACTCCACCTGGAACCCGGCGCTCCTCCACCTGGGACCCCGCCTCTGCACCTGGGACCCGGCTCCTCCACCTGGGACCCCGCCTCTGCACCTGGGACCCGGAGCTCCTCTACTTGGGACCCCAACTCCTCCACCGGGGGCCCGGGGCTCCTCCACCTGGGACCCCGACTACTCCACCTTGGGCCCGGCACTCCTCCACTTGGGACGACCCCGGTTCCTCCACCTGGGACGACCCCGGTTCCTCCACCTGGGACACCGGCTCCTGCACCTGGGACCCCGACTCCTCCACCGGGGGCCCGGCGCTCCTCCACCTGCGGCCCAGGGCTCCCCGACCTGGGACCCGGCTCCTCCACTGGGAACGGGCGCTCCTCCACCTGGGACCCGGCGCTCCTCCACCTGGGACGACCCCGATTCCTCCACCTGGGACGACCCCGGCTCCTCCACCTGGGACCCCGACTCCTCCACCGGGGGCCCGGGGCTCCTCCACCTGGGACCCCGACTCCTCCACCTGGGACCCGGCGCTCCTCCACCTGGGACGACCCCGGTTCCTCCACCTGGGACACCGGCTCCTGCACCTGGGACCCCGACTCCTCCACCTGGGGCCCGGCGCTCCTCCACCTGGCCTCGGCTGATTCGGGGAAAGCCTAGCGCAGAAGAGGGAACCGACGTTTTAAGTAAAAAGCCTTGGGGTCCCACGTCCCCATCTCTCCAAGACTGAGCTTGGGGCTCACTTCGGCTGTCTGCAAAGTGGGGGGCGACTGATCTCGCCTCGTGGGCGGGAAAACTGTGAGGCGGCACGGGAAGGCCGCGCGCTCCCAGCCGAGGCCGCCGGCCCCACTGCGGCCGGGCAGCACCATTCTCGGCGCCGGCGGTTTCCTGGGGACGAGAGGCTTCGTTCCTGCCGCGCGTGGAACCTGAAAGCCACCCCTCGGCCGCCGGCCCCGCCTCCGCCTCTGCCGGGGGCGTGGCCGCCAGAGCCGCTACGGAAGCCGGCGGGGCCGCGCGGGCTCACCATGGCGACGGCGGGGGCCCCGCGCCGCTTCTACCGCTGCTCCTGCTTCTGCTCCGAGAACTTGTACGTGGCGCGCTACGGGCTGCACGTGCGCTTCCGGGACGAGCAGCAGCTGCGCCGCGACTACGGCCCGGTGAGTGGCCGCCCTTGGCTCTCCGGAGGAATGGGCGCAAACGGGTGGCGGAGGGAGACCTTTGTCCCCGAGGTGGCTTGCTTTGGCCACGGCGCGCGCTCCTCGCTCTGACCGCTCCTTAGCTTGTCCTTGTCTCGCTTCTCTCCTGAAATGGAGGTGATACTAGTACGTCCCTCGAGAGGTTGTGGTGACGAACGAGTGAACGGGCGCCGTGTCAGCGCCGTTACCGAGAACTCTGTGCTTGCCGTCCATCATCTCGGGGCATCCTCACAATCATGCTGTGAGGTTGGGGCTCAGAGACGCCAATGACTTGCCCGAGGCCACATAGTCAGTGGGAGTTTGACCTCCCCTCCCCCTGTCACTGGCCTTTCTGTTCGCAGATCCTGCGCAGTCGAGGATGTGTCAGCCCCAAGGACTTCCAGCAGCTGTTAGCAGAGGTAACACCCTCACCACGTGCACACACCAGACTGTCCTTTCCTCTTTGGATTTGTGTCAACAGCTTCACGGGTCTCTCAGCCACACGCCTGCCAGTCCCCTGTCCCTGAAGGTCTCTTAGATTCCCTTCCGGGGTCCCTCCCCGCCACCAGCCCACTCCTCTTGGGTCCTGGCAACAGAAAAAGAGAGGGACCTGCGGAAGGCCAAGTTGCCAGTGTCACAGACATTGCCTCAACAGCTCTGTGAGATGGGTGCAGCCATCACCCAATTTTTGGATGAGAAACGGAGGCTCAGAGAGGAGGTGTAACTTATCCAAGGTGTCCCAGCAGGTGGCGCTGAGATCCCAACCAGGGCTGCCAGGCTCCTGGGCTCTTCATTCCCTTGTCCCCAAGGTTGGCGCCAGCTTGCTGCTGCTCATCTCCGTCTCCTCCCGCACCTGGGGCTTAGTGTGGGAATCTTCCCTGGAGGGCCTGCTGCAGCTTCTGGAACACAGGACGTGGCCGTGACTCTGTTCCCCAACCTGAGTGTGCCCAGCTGGTTGATGTGCCTCAGGGGCTCTCATCCCAAGCTAGACTCGAGCTGGTGCCCCTCATAGTGGAATGGTCTCCTACAGGGAGTCCCCTTTGGTTAACAGCTTGGGGCCTGCAGTCAACTCTGGTACCCCCATGAGTGTGGGCTCCCAGCCTGGGTCCTGCTCTGACCTTCCTGTGACTTGGTTTCCTCATCTGTACAATGGCCTCGGGTGGATGGGAGGCCTTGTCCTGTAACGGAACCTGTGCCACCCCAGCTTGAGCAGCAGGTGGAGCGGCGGCGGCGGCTGGGGCGGGAGTCAGCTGCCAGGAAAGCCCTCATCGCGAGTGCCTACCACCCAGCGTGGCCCGAAGTCTACACCTTGCTGCAGGTACCAGGCAGGAGCTTGGGGGCAGGCTACTGGCAGTGGGAGGTGGCCTCCAGGCCTGGGGGCTGCCTGCCCCACAGCCAGCATGTTTTGATCCCAGGATGCATCTCTGGCTCCTGAGTTTCTGGCTGCAGCAGAATACAGCGCCTCCCCCGGAGCAGACCTCAAGGGCCTTTTCCAGCGCCTAGAGACAGTGTCCGGTGAGATGGTGCCTTGGCCCAGTGGCCAGGCAGGACTGGGGGTGGCAGCTTGTCACATCTGGGTGCAGGAGACTGGGGGGTCCCTCCACCAACCATCGCTGCCTCTGAAACCAAATCAGTGGGAGCTGGAAGGGCAAGTGGGACTGAGCTGCCAGCACAGGGTATTGATTCCTCCATCCAACAAATAGTTACTCCATGCTTTGTGTCAGGCCTGAGACCGCTGGCATGCTCAAATGGTGACTGAAGAGTTTAACGAAGGGACAGCTGACCCAGGTGTGGGTGGAGTTAAAGGATCAGCAAGGGGTAGTGAAGCGCCCCTAGAGCTTAGAACAGTGGGGAGCAATTACCAGCTCAAGACCTAAAGAAGTGGGAAGGAAGGCGAAGTTTCCTGAATCTGCCAAGAGCTGGGACTGTAGGAGAGGGGCTGTCGGGACAGCTGCTGTGCCCTGAGCAGAGGCACACAGCCACGCCAGACTTGGAGGAGGCAGATAAGGAACGCCTCATCTCTCCTGACTTTGGACCTTCTGTCGAGGTTACTCATTGGCTAAACCGAACAGAGAGTCCCAGGCAAGGGAGCCCTGGGCAAGTTACTTAACCTGTCAGCCTTGGTTTTATTGTCTGTGTAACAGGAATGACAAAAATAGCCTCTCCTGCAGTGCCGTGACTTTACTGAATTAATGTAGGTAAAGGGTTTGGCACAGGGCCAGGTGCATAGTAAGCGATCAGAAAGGGTTTCCTCCTTGTAGCGTAATTTCAGGTCTGGGGAATCTGTGGGGAGAAAGACACAGATGTCAGTCTTCTTACAGAGCTTATGCTGTGTTCGGGGGGGGCAGGGGTGCATGAGTTTCCAGTGGCCACCGTAATGAATGCCAAAACTGGGTGGCTTAAAACAACACAAGTGCATTCTCATGGTTCAGGAGACCCAAGTCCAAAATCAAGGTGTGGGCAGTGGGCTGTGCTGGAGGCTCTGAGGAGACCCTGTCTTCAGCTTCTGGGGCTGCCAGCCGTCCTTGGTGCAGCTTAGCTTGTAGATGCACCACTGCCATCTCCGCCTCTGTTGTCATGTGGTGTTCTCTGCCGTGTCCGTGTCCTCTCCTCTTCTCTTCTTAAAAGGACCTCTGTCATTTGATTTAGGCCCCCCCACTCCAGTACGACCTCATCTTCACTAATTGCATCTGCAAAGACCCCATTTTCAAGTAAGGTCACATACCAATTTGGGGCTTCAACATACCCTTTTGGGGGACACAGTTCAACCCACAACAGAGGGCAGAGAGCTCGGAGACACAGGTGGAGCGAGGCGCCCCTCCCAACCAGCCTGGGTTCCCTCCTCATGGGCACCCAGCCCCAGCGGCGGAGCTTGTGCTGAGACTGTGTGGGCACACATGCCCTGCACCCTTGGGCATTGGTTATGTGCGCCGGGAAATGCTGACATCTCCCCTCGCAGCTGGCCTCACCCCACCAGGGCCCACCAGGAAAAGTAGTCCCTCTCAGGCCTTCCTGTGTGGAGAACAAAGGCTGAGGGATACTTCAAAGTTGGGGGTACAGACTTGGGAGGCATGTCGGGGCTGTGGGTACAGAGCGCCTTGGCTGGCTGTGTCGCTGGCCAGCTGGGTGTCCTGGGACTAGCCCCTTCCCCACTCTGGGCCTCAGTGCCCACCCCTGAACTCTGCTCTGGGCAGGTGAGAGGCTCCAAGGGCAAATGGGGCACAGGGGCAGGCCTCAAGCTCCGAGGCCCGGGTTGGTGCCTCACACACATTCCGTCTCATCCTCCTGATGCCCTGAGGGGCAGGTGCCTGAGTCATTCCCATGGCACAGAGGAGCAGACCAAGGCTGGGGAAGCAAAATGGCAGGCCCCGTGCCCAGCGGATGAGACAGGGCCCCCCAGCAGAGCTCCCCCTCGCTGGTGCCCGCCCTGGCCGACAGACCGCCCCCTCCGCAGAGGAGAAGCGTGTGTACAGGGTGCCCGTGTTCCCGGTGCCCTTCTGCCGCGCCCTGCTGGAAGAGCTGGAGCACTTTGAGGGGTCAGACATGCCCAAGGGAAGACCCAACACCATGAACAACTATGGGGTGGGTGAGGCCTGCCCGGCGGCCCAAGGGGGGCTGGAGAGATGGCCAGGGGTGCCGCAGGCAGGCTGAGGGATCCTCTGTGTGCGCTGGCCTCCCGTCTGTGAAATGCAGTCAGGAGAGGGTGTTTGTCAGATCTAATGAGGCCTGTCTTTAACACGTAGTGGGGCCTCCTCCGAAGCTGCCCTTGCGCAGCGCCATGCGCGTGGCTGCGTTGCGGGCCGGCCGCGCCCGGTGGCTGTACTTGAGCTGCGCCAGGTGCGCCGCGTAGCCATCGGTGAGGAACTGCGGCGGGGGGGCGGCGGGAAGCCCTGCGGGGGCGGGTGTCAGGGCCTGCCGAGCCCCCCCCCCCCCCCCCCCCCCGTTCCCCCCGCCCCGCCCCCGCGTACCTGACCACCATCTTGACGGGGTAGACGCCCACCCCCAGGCGCTGCGTCTCGGGGATGGTGTAGGAGACGCGCCCGCTGCCGTTGGTCACCAGCGTGTCGAGGTGCAGCCACTCGCCGGAGGGCGGCTGCGGCATGATGTGCACGTCCACCTGGGGGCCGCGGAGACGCTGAGCAGCCCGCAGGGCCCCCGGCCGGCCCCCTCCCCGCACCCACAGGGGCAGGGGCTCCCCGCGGCTCCCGCAGCCTCACCTTCTCCCCTGTGAGGGTGACCATGTCCAGCGGCCCGTACATGAACCGGCCAGTCAGGACCTGGGGGCCGTCCTCGTTGGCCAGCGCGTCATTGATCCGGTGATTGGCCGTTACGTTCTGGGGGGGTAGGGGGAGTGAGGCGGGCCCCGGGGGGGGACGGGCCTGCAGGCTGGGTTGGGGTGGGAGGCCCCCTCTGCTGCTGGAGTGGCAGCGACCAAGGGCGTGGGGACGCCTCCTGTGCTGCCCCTAAGCTAGTGCTCTCACCAGGCTTAAGACTTATTTTTAATTTATTTCTCTCCCCCAACCCTCCGCCTCTCTCTCTGGCCATTCACTGTGTGTTCTGTGTCCACTTGTGTTCTTGTCAGCAGCACCCGGAATCTGTGTCTCTTTTTGTTGTGTCATCTTGCTGCATCAGTTCTCTATGTGTGCGGTGCCATTCGGCAGGCTGCACTTTTTTCGCACTGGGTGGCTCTCCTTATGGGGCGCGCTCCTTGCACATGGGGTTCCCCTACAGGGGACACTCCTGCATGGCAGGGCACCCCTTGCATGCATCAGCGCTGTGCATGGGCCAGCTCCACATGGGTCAAGGAGGCCCGGGGTTTGAACCATGGACCTTCCATGTGCTAGACGGATGCCCTAACCACTGGGCCAGTTCCGCTTCCCTCCTGTGTCTTGTTTTGTGTGTCATCTTGCTGCGTCAGCTCTCCATGTGTGTGGTGCCACTCCTGGGCACGCTGCACTTTTTCTTGTGCTGGGCGGCTCTCCTTATGGGCACACTCCTTGCACGTGGGGTTCCCCTACGGGGGGACACCCCTGCGTGGCACGGCACTCCTCGCGCGCATCAGCACTGTGCGTGGGCCAGCTCACCACAGGGGTCAGGAGGCCCTGGGTTTGAACCTTGGACCTCCCATGTGGTAGGCAGATGCTCTATCTGTTGGGCCAAATCCGCTTCCCATCTCACCAGGATTAAGTAAGGTAGCGTGCATCTCTGAGCCTCAGTTCCTCATCTGTACACTGAGGGGAGGGTGAAACAAGATGGCAGCCAAGGGGCCTGCGCCCGGGGGACCCTCACCCGCAGCTTCACGTGGGTCCTCCTGCGTTGCCATTTCTCCCTCGGCTTTGAGGGGGTGAACACCGACACCTCCTTGCCGTCCAGCTCCAAGATGCCGGAATTGTCGTGCCTCATGACCTGGGGGTGGGGTGGGTAGAGCCAGGCGGTGGCAGACAACCAGGGGCTTCCTGCTTGGCAGGGGCCCAGCTGCCCCGGGAGGGAGGGGTCGTCCGGCCTCCCCCATGATGTGGGGCCGCGCCATCACGCGGGCACTCGGGAGTCTCCGGCGAGCCCCGGGCATGCCTGGGCCCAGGGGTACCTGTCTCAGCAGGAAGGAGACCACGTCCGTGGATTCCCAGTAGCTGGCGTGGAAGAGGTGGGGCAGGGCCACTGTGGGGAAAGCCGTCAGCGCGTCCGGGCAGTACAGGGCGTAGTCGATCCGCTTCTGACCCCACCACCTTGCAGCAACTGCGGGGAGCAGGGGCCACGACTGGGCTGGGGCAAGGCCAGCGCGGGGCAGGGACCCCAGACGGTCCCCTGGCCCCCTCAGGCCAAAGTTTCGTCCCTCCCTCCCACCAGGGAATCGGGGCTTCAGCCAAAGCGAGTGCTCCCCTCCCAGGCTGGGAGACAGGAAGCAGCAGGTGCAAGGGGCGAGAGCTGCCAGCACAGCACCCAAGCAGCCCCAGGTCCAGAGGGTGGGCCCCGGTGGCGAGCGTGTGGCCACCCTGACGTTGACGGAGAGCCTGGGGGTTGGGGCAGCCGGGTCCGGAGGCGGGAGGATTGGCCGTCCCTGGTCCTGCTGACCCCTGGGCCCCGCCGCTGCTTTTTCTGGACTCTTCTCCCTGCCTTTCTGGCCCCAGGCTGGTGCAGGGCTTTCAGGCGTGGGATGCCGAGAGCCCAGGCCAGCCCCCACCCCAGCCCCCAGCCCCGGGCTTTCTGAGCAGGGACGCAGCAGGTCAAGCTGGGGTACCAGATCTGACACCTGCCTGCCCAACACCAAGGCCAGTGCTGGGGTGAGACAAGGCTGGTGGGTGCCTCCCATGGCGCCTGGAGCCTCTCCTGAGCTTTGCTGCAGGTTGGCAGGAGCCCGTTCCCTTCGGCCTGCCCCGGCCTCCTTCCAGCAACACAGGGCGCCGCGCACCCCCAGCCCCCCCAACAGCTCCTGCCTCTGCCCTGGCTGCGCGCCCCCGCCCAAGCCTCCAGCTCCTGGTCAGGGGTCCGGTGGGCAGTGCCTGGCGGTGAGGCGTGCTTGGTGATGGCGAGTGGCCCCGAGTGAGGACAGTGTGGGTGGGCAAGGGCAGGTGTCACCGGTACCTTCTCCGATGTCCAGGTCGGGGAGGCAGGGGGCCCTCTGCAGGCTGGGGCTGGGCTGCCTGGCCTGAGAGCGGGGGCCGGGGGTGGAGGGGGCTGGGGGGGGCAGGGCGAGCTGGGACAGGCGCCTGACGCTGGGGGTGTGGCTGAGCAGCACTGGGGCCTCTGAGAAGCAAGAACAGCGGGGTCAGCTCAGCCCCGCGGGGGCTGCCACGGGGCCGCGTCTAGGAAGGATGCTGGGAAGAGAGTCGGCCCAGGGCTCCTCGGGGGAGGACACGCTGCCAGAGGCGCCCGAAGGCTCAGCCCCCGAGTGGACCTGCCAGCCGGAGCCCGGGGGCGTGGAGAGGTGACCACTGGATGCATCTCAGGTGACCCTGGGCTGGGTGCCCAGCAGGGGCCGAGCAGTGGGGGCAGCTGGTGGGGCCAGGCACTGGCCGGCCTGTTGGGGCAGCGGCCCTGCTGGCAGCCACCGCAAGGGGACCCTCATTCCCCTCCGCCGCCTCTACCTTGGAGAGGGGCCTGGCTCCGAGCTCGGCCTCCTTGCCCAGGAGCAGCCTTGAACCCTGGCCCTCAGGCAGCCCCGTGCCCTGAAACTTCTGGAGCCCCAGCCCCTCCTCCCTGGCCCGTGGCCCCCCAGCTGCCTGGCCTGTGGCTGCCCCTTCTGAGGTCCTTCTCCCCAGAATCCCCGTAATGAGGCCTCGTGGACCATTTGGAACGACAGCTCTGTGCTGGGGTGGCCTGGGCTGCGTGGGGCGGGGCGGTCAGCAGCGCCCTTGGCCTCCACCCGCTGGAGACCCGCAGCTCCTCCCCAGCCCTGCCTGGTCAGGGTGCTCCAGGGTCCCCTGGGAGCAGAGCTGTCCACAGGTGAGAACGCTGCGGCTGGGCGCCTCTGTCTCCCGCAGCCGGGGGCGGGCAGGATGCGGGGAGGGCCGCACCGGGTGCCGCTGCACTCACTCTGGGCAGCGCTGGACGCTGTGTAGCTCTCGGCCAAGCCGGACACCTGGCTGGTGATGCTGATCTCACTGGCTCGGCGGAAGCCGCGGCTGGCGGGGGCTGTGCCGGGCGAGGAGGGGGTGGCGTTCTCCTGGAAGACGGCGCTGTGGGCCTGGAGCACGTCGGCTGTGGGTGGCAGGAAGTGGAGACGCTGGGTTAGGGCGCAGTGGGGGGCCGGGAGGGGCGTGCGCCCGGGCTGGGTGGCCTCCAGCCCAGGCGTTCAAGCACAGCAGGCCGTGGGCCGGGCTGGCCTGCTCAGGGTCGGCAGGGGCAGAGCACAGAGCTGAGGCGGTGGAGAAGGAAGGGCGGGGCAGGGGAGGACAGCTGGACAGACAGACACCACGGGCAGGAAGGCAAGGCAGCTAGGCCCTCACCCCCCCTGGCCACCCGTCCTGCCCCATGCACAGCTCTTGATGTAGCCTTGCTCGGCCCCAGGAGCCCCGGTGGCCCTGCAGCCCATAGCCACAGGATGGTCTGGCCCGGGCCGCCAACAGGGCTGCGGTGGCTTCCTGGACAGGCCCTGCCCTAAGGACCGAGGGGCTCCCTGGCTCGCGGGCCCTGTCGAGCTAGCCCTGCGTGGGTGGCTGGGGACAAAGGCAGGCGCTGCCGGCTCCAGTCAGCTGCCCAGACTTGGGGCTGAGGTCAGAGAGGACAGGTTTGGCCAGAGAAACCATGTCTGGACACCCAGAGGTACCTGGACATCCTCAGAGAGGGAAGGAGCACGACCCGTATGCTTCAAGCACTGGGACTGGGGGCTCCCCCTGGACTAATGGGGTGGGGGCTGGCTGGCTCTAGCCTGTCTGCCCCCGGCCAATCTCAGGAAGCGGGACAGAGTCCTGGGACTGTCCCAGACTTGTCACATGCCCCTGGGACAGTCTTTCCCCCTTGGGTCCCTTTGGCCTTTGGGTTCCTCCCAGTTCTGGTCCCCAGGTGCGGAGGGGGAGGCTGCCCAGCTGAACCCCCCAGGCCCCGTCCTCTGGAGCCTGTGGTCCTCGCCACCCTAGGTCCCGGGAGCTCAGGTGGCCAAGGGGGGCGTGGCGGGGGGTGCTGAGGCCAGCGCCAGCCCTGCGAAGCGGACAGCACGGGAGTGGGGTTACACACACTCAGCACAGCCCGGGCTCTGGCGGGGCCCGTCCTGCCCGGTGGGCGCGGGCACGGGGATGCTGGTTTCCAGGAAGCCGTCCCCGTGCGGGAGGGGGGCCGGGGGCCCGCCCTCCAGGAGCAGCTCGGGGTTTCTCTGCACGGCCTCGACTGGAAGCAGACGGGGAGAGAACAGAGAGGACGAGAACAGGGGCTTGTGGGGGCGCTGTACCCCACGCCCCGACAGGACACGACAGGACGCCTGGACACATGCCGGGATGGGGGGGGGAGGGGCCGTGGGGCTGGTGGGGTGCTCGCACGCTCAGGTCCCCCACCCCTTGGCCCCCCCAGTGTGGAAGGCCCTGGCGGGGGGGAGACCCTGGTCCCGTCCCGTCCCCCCCACCCCGGCACCTGTGCAGCCCAGAGGGAGGCTGGTGACCCGTGTCCTCCTCCGGAAGGCGGGGAGAGCGATCCGACCTTGGGGGGCCCCGTGAGGACCAGTGGGCATCGGTCGCCTCCACGGGGCGCCTGCTGCCTAAGTGCTGACGGCCCGGGGTGGTCATCTTCCCCCTTGGCAGCTGGTGCGGGGACCCCTGGCCGTCCCCCGCCACCTTGCCCAGCCCGGGCCCCTCACCCAGCAGCGCGGAGCAGCCGTCCCCCAGCGGGTAGCGCTGGTAGCGGGGGATGCTGAAGGGCGGCAGTGCATGGAAACGCCGCTCCAGCAGCGGCTCGAGGCGCGAGGCGGACGGGTCGGCGGGGTGGAACAGGTTGTAGACCTGCTGGCAGGCGGGCCGCAGCTGGAAAACTGAGCAGGGAGGCAGGGGTGAGGAGGCGGGGCTGGGGGCCAGAGGGGAGGCTGGGGGGCTGGGGCCTGAGTTGTCTCCGCCCTAAATGTGGAGAAACCAGGAACTGTTTGTCTTTCTCACTTTGCTATCCATTTGGGTCCTTGTTCTATTAACCACATCGTTTTTAACTGAAGAAGTTACATGCTCAAGAAGATGCACACATGGCCAAGAAGCACATGAAAAGGTGCTCAACTTCAGTAGCCACTGGGGAAACGCAAATCAAAACCACAATAGGGGGAAGCGGATTTGGCCCAGGATGGGGCATCTGCTTACCACACGGGAGGTCCAAGGTTCAAACCCAGGGCCTCCTGACCCGTGTGGAGCTGGGCCACATGCAGTGCTGATGCGCACAAGGAGTGCCTCACCATACAGGGGTGTCCCCTGTGTAGGGGAGCCCCACCCGCAGGGAGTGCACCCCGTAAGGAGAGCTGCCCAGCGTGAAGGAAAGTGCAGCCTGCCTCAAAATGGTGCCGCCCACACAGAGAACTGACTCAACAAGATGACACAACCAAAAGAAACACAGATTCCCGTGCTGCTGACAACAACAAAAGCGGAAAAAGAAGACACAGCAAATAGACACACAGAACAGACAACCGGGGTGGGGGAGGGGAGAAAAATAAATAAATAAATAAAGCTTTTTTTAAAAAAAGGAAAAGAAAAGAGGCAGCTCCAAGCCCTGGAAGGCCAAGGATTGCCAGCAACTGCCAGAAGCTAGGAGAGGCAAGGAAGGGCCCTCCCCTAGATGCTTCAGCGCGTGGCCCTGCCAACACCTGGAGCTCAGAATTTTGGCCTCTAGAGAATAAAATTCTGTTATTTCAGGCACCCAGCTTGCAGTCACTTGTTACAGCAGCGGCAGGAAACTAAGACCCACTGCTTCCCAGACAGGCACTTACAGGCAGGAGGCTCCACTGCGTCCCCTTTTGCAGATGAGAACACCAAGGCCCAGAGAGGGGAAAAGCCTAGAAAGCAGGGGAGCCTCAGCGGTCCCCCATCTCCACAGGGCTGAATTTACCTCACCTCTGTATTGCGTTGGGCCTGCACAGCACTTCGCTTCCTTGTTTATTTATTACTGGAGTGGTTCAAGCACAGGAAAAGAGCCCAGATGACATAATGCCCCATAACTTCCTAGTTCCTGAGCTTTTGTGGGGTCAGCTTGTGGGTCTAGCCTATAACTTAGGGTCAGTGAACTTCCCTGAGCTGTGAATTTGTCAGCTTCAAAGTGGGGGGAACTGGTGCCAGCGGGTTGCTGTCAGGCCTCCGAGCATGGACACAGCTCCTGGGGCCGCTCCAATTCCCCCTGGGCCCCGGCCTTGGCATGAGCGCACTCCTGCTGTGAGACCCCCTGCAGCCGCTCACAATGGCTTCTCCAGGGTGAGCCCGAGGGTCCTGGGGAGGGAAGATATTCCTGGGAAGCCCAATCCCCTGGGAGCAGGCAGGGGGCCCAGTTGGCTACAGTCTGGGTCTCAGGCCTCAGTTTATTTGGCAGGAAAATGGGGAAATGGTTGACACTGAACTGGCACATGCAGTGTAACTGGACCATTTGTTAAAACGTCAAAATACGTCTCTAACAGCTGGTAAAAAGTCACTGTCCCAACCTTCTGTCGGTACCCAGGCATACCCACAATCTAGTAAGTAAACATCGCCCCCACAGGGTCTTCCTGGCCCCAGGCCCTGGGCTGTTGTCTCCACTGCTCTCCTGGGAGCCTGGCATGTCTCTGCCCCCACAGGCTGGCTGAGGGTGGGGTGGCCCAGTCTTGATGGAAAAAAATAGCTGGCATTGGCCGGACCTTGGTTTCCTCAGAGGCAGTGGTCCCCGGAATTTGGAAGAGACTGTCTCTATCACAACACCAAGCCCCATGGGGACAGACAGACAGACATAAATGTCTACACTGGAGATCCCGGGAACGTGAGGAGACAGATGGGGCATTCCCATACCAGGGAGAAGCCCAAGACCACCCAAAGTCTCCCCGCAACTCCACCAGGCAGGGCCGGGAGGTGAGAAACCCAACCAGGAGACAGCACACGGGCAGAAGCCCGGGCAGAGGGCAGAGGGCAGGGGGCAGGGGGCAGGGGGCAGAGGTAGTACACTTTATTGACCGGCTTCTCCCAACAGTTCACAACTCCCTGCAGAGCCCAACCCTGGGCTTGACCCTGTCCCATCCACCAAGCCGCGAGGAGAACGCATCTCGCAAACATCCGGGGGCCTCCAAATGTGCAGCAGCAGGAGCGGACGGGGAGGGAGGGGACCTGCCAGCCTGCGGGAGGGGCGTGGAGCAGGGAGGAGGCAGGGCCAACGGGCTGGAGCGCTGCGCCCTGGGCCAGGGCTGCGCCCGAGGACCCCCGAGGCCCCGCCCGCCCCTCACTCCCCCAGTTAAGGTTTGCCGTGGTTCACAGTGAGACTGGCTTGGATCTGGCAGGGCGGCAGGGACGACAGGCGGAGAGACGCTGCCCCCTCTTCCCACCCACCCTTGGCTCCACTCACAGGGCTGGGACCATGGAGAGGGAGAAAGTCCCCTCCCCTGTGTCCCCGCCTCTGGGGAATCCCCTCCTCCAAAGGACAGAGGCCTAGTTCCCCCCTGACGACCCCAGGCTATAAGGAAGGGTCACACGCTCCTGGCTCGGAAGATTCTAGAACATCTCAGAAAAACGTGCACACCATCGCTCCCAATTAGAAGAGTGCTCTTGACATCTAGGAGCTGGCGGGGCCTGTGGAACCAAGCAGGAAAAACCCGGGTACCATCTGGGTTCAAAAAGGCAGCGCTCCCTGCCCTGCCCTTGGAAGCCTGGGACCACCAGCCTGGAGGGGGGCTGCCTGGCCGCTGGGGCTGCTGGCCTGGAGAAAGGGCGGGAACGGGGGCGGGAAGCGGTGACAGCAGGCCCGATAGGCTGCTCTCCGGCAACACGGACCCAGGCTCGGAGGGTGGCCCCCGGGGACCCCTCGGTCAGGTGGGCACCGGGCCCCGCCCCTCGGGCAGGCGGGGGTGGTGGTCAGGCCCGGGGGCAGTCGTTGCCCGGCGGCTCCTGGGGGCCGGGGGTGTTGTCTCCGGCGGGCTCGAGCCCCAGCATCTGCCGCTGCACCAGCTTGGCGTAGAGGCCGCCCTGGGCCAGCAGCTGCTGGTGCGTGCCCTGCTGCACCACGCGGCCCTTGTCCAGCACCACGATGCGGTGTGCGCGCTCCACGGTGCTCAGCCGGTGCGCGATGACCAGCACCGTGTGCCTCCGCAGGTCGCCGTGGATGGCCTGCTGGATCTGCGCAGACAGGGCCTGCTCACGCCCCTGCCATCCTCGAGCCCCGGCGCCACCCCTCCCCGCCGTAAAATGGGGGCTCCCACGGGGTCTGCCTCCCCGGCTAGCGTGAGGGTCCCGGGGGACTAGCGGGTGGCCGGGCTGACTCCAGAAAGCACTTGGTGGTAACGGGGGACCCCTCACCTGCTCCTCCAGCCTCTCGCCCCCGTTAAAGATAGCGCCACACGCCCAAAAGCTCGGGCCACCCAAACCAGGCTCACCCCCAATTCCTCGCCTTCCCTTGGCCCATCCCCAGGGCGTTGGCAAAGCCGTGGTTTCCTCCTCCAAGCTTCCCTGCACCCACTCTGGGCTCTCCACCTCCACCACTGTGCCACCTGGACACCCCCTTGCCCACTCCCCACATGGACTTAAGAATTCTCAGCCATTCTCATTGAAGCCTGTCCCAAACCTCCAGCCGCTTCTTATCCCACTTAGGACAAAGTCCAAACTCCTCCCCAGGGGCTGAGGAGCCTGTGTCCTCCCCTGACCGTCCTCGCCCCCGCCCGCCAGCCGCACTGACCACTGCTCTGCTTTGAACCTGCCGGGCCCCTCCCCAATGCACCCTTCACCCAGCCCTTCCCACCCTGGTTCTCAGGGAGGCCCCCAGCTCTCTCCTGTCTCTGTAGCAGTGGCCCCGAGCTGAACTCATCCTTGTTTCCCGCTAGCGTGGAAACACCACGGGCTGGGGGTCTCGGTCTCGTCTGCCCGCTGCGGTAACCCCAGCACCTGGAACGGGGCTCGGTAGATATAGGACTCATGAGTGAGTCAATCCCGGACACAGGGCGCTGGCCAGCCACCTACAAATACGTCGCCGGGCCCGATTTAGCAACAAGCGCCAGGTTCAGAGAAGGGAAGAGACTTGCTGGACGCCATGCAGGTCGAAGCTGCAGGGCAGATCTTCTGACCCGAGGCCCCCAACTCGAACGCCCTTCTTTCCCCGTATCACATGGAGTCTGCTCTGCCGAGGGCCGGAGGCTGGCCTGGAGGACGGGCCCTGGGCCTCCTTTCCCCTGCCTTCCTGCCCTCAGCCCCAGGAGTCACCCGTCCAGGAAGCTCCTGGTCTGGGGGAGCCCCTTTGGCCGTCCCTAAGCCCGTCCGGCACCCGTCTGCTGGTGAGGGGCACCGGCCACCTGCACGTGAGGCTCCACAACTCACCAGGTACTCGCTCTCCGCGTCCAGTGCGCTGGTGGCTTCATCCAGGACGAGGACGGGCGGGTTTCGCACCAGAGCCCGGGCCATCGCCACCCGCTGCTTCTGGCCACCAGACAGCTGGGCCCCCTTCTCCCCCGTCTCTGCATGGTGGAGGCAGAGGGGCGAGGTCAGCAGGAGAGGCAGGCCGGGGCGGCCCGCGGGGAGCGCCAGGCGCCCCTTCCTTCCTCCACCTTGGGGGCTGGCTCGCCAGGCATTCGGTCAGGGAGGGTAGCGCGCCAGGAAAGGTGCCGTTCAAAGGGCCACGGTACACAAGAGGTGGTACAGCCACGAAACGGGATGTTACTCCACCATAGAAAGGCACGTGGCACTGATACAGGCCAGAAGGTGGATGACCCTGGAAAACGTGACGCTGAGTGAAAGAAGCCGGTGGATAAATCCACTTTCATGAAATGACTGGAAAAAGCAAACTCAGAGAGACACAAGTAGGTTAGAGGAACCAGGGGCTGGAGGGAGGGGGATGGGGGTTAAAGCTTAATGGAGCCAGTTTCTGTTTGGAGCCATGATAAAGTTTTTACAACGGCTGGTGTTGATGATGTAATTAAGGCCACTGAATTGAACACTAAAAATGGTTTAAATGGTATAAGTTTTGTGTTTTATACAGGCAACCCAATAAAACTAGAAGGGAGGGGCACTGGCTGGAACTAACAAGTTTAACTTTTGTTGGTAAGTTAACAGGTTTAACTCTCCCCGTCCCTAAGAGTCAGGCAAGCTAAGACAGCACCCAAGATGCCATTTTTTTCACCCACTAATTTTGCAAAAAATCCAAACGTGTGATAATACACTTTGCAGGTGAAGCTGCAGGGAATCTCCTATGTTCCTGGGCCAGTGCAATTGGGACAGTACCTATGGCTTGCGATGCTTAACCCTGTACGTTCACCAGTGTGTGCAAAGCACGTGTTAAAAGTACCATGCAGGGAAGCAGACTTGGCCCAGTGGTTAGGGTGTCTGCCTACCACATGGGAGGTCCACGGTTCAAACCCCGGTCCTCCTTGACCCGTGTGGAGCTAGCCCATGCGCAGTGCTGATGCACACAGGGAGTGCCATGCCATGCAGGGGTGTCCCCTGTGTAGGGGAGCCCCACGTGCAAGGAGTGTGCCCCGTAAGGAGAGCCGCCCAGAGCGAAAAAAGTGCAGCCTGCCCAAGAATGGCACCACACAACAGAGAACTGACACAAGAAGATGATGCAACAAAAAGACACACAGATGCCCAGTGCCACTGATAAGGATAGAAGCGATCACAGAAGAACACACAGCGAATGAACACAGAGAGCAGACAACTGGGGGGGGGCGGTTAGGAAGGAATGGGAGGGAAATAAATAAAAAATAAATCTTAAAAAAAAGTATAATGCCACACCCTTGGCCCTGGCAGACCAACCTCTTTTTCCTACAGCTTGACGTTCTTGCACTCAAACTGACGTAAGTACAGGTTGTGTATGACTCACAGCGCCCTTACAGCAAAATTTATAAACAATTCAAATGCCCATCTATAGAAAACTGAGCAAATGAGTTACTTATTAAGTCCGTTCTTCAAGAAGCCATACAGGGTAGCGTATATGGCTTTGCATTTTCTCCCCCACCCTTTCAGGTCTTTCCCACACTCCAAATAGGAGCGGAATCCCTAAAGAGTTAAAACCGCAAGCCCCCCTGACAGGTGACTGGTCAACAGATCCTGCACTAGGAGGCTAACCTGTTTTTCCAGAAGCCTGCCCTGGCGTGGTGGCATCTGCCTTCCCCAAACTGCCTAATCACCCCTGTATCAACAAGCCTCTCCTGCCTGGCAGAAAACATTTGTTCCTTTAGGATCTGTTCTCTGTAATGATTGCCCTTTTGGTTCTTGAGCAATTCATCACATTCCTTGGAAAGCATCCTCCCCCCCACTGACATAGACACACCCATAAAAGACCCCCTCCTCTGGAGGGGAATATGGATGTCATGCCTGGGAAGCGCTGCTGAGGACGGGGACCCCACGGAAGCCCCCAAGGAAATGCTCACGCCTGGCCAAGACGGACTTGCCCGAGTCTCTCTGGTCTGACCTTTCCACCTAGCTCGGCGGGCAGCTGTCACTTTTGCACAGCTCCTTGCCACACTCGGAACATACCCTGAGCCCTTGGCAGCTGTGAAATAGAGAAGGAGGATGCTTTCCAGGTGCCCACACGGCAAGACCAGCAAACAGGGAAAGAAGAAAGCCAGGTGCAGAACAGCGGTAGCAGGTGCTGCTCTTCCGCATGTAAAGGGAGTGGGGGTAATATATATATATATATTCATTTTTGCATAAAGAAACTCCAAAGGACACAAACGACACTAACGAGAGAAGTTTTGGTGATGGCAGGAGGGAAGTGGAAATAGATTCAAGGATGGAATAAAACTTTTCATTGTACATCTTTTTATAAGAGACATTAAAAAATTTTTTTGGACATGTGACTCTCCCCTTTGCAAGAACTACATTTCAAAATAAGGGAAGAAAGAGCAGCTGGCAGGTGGCAACGCTCGACAGAGAGGACAGCCCTTGGGGCCCAGTGGGGCGGACGCTGGGAGGCTGCGTACCTGTGTTGTAGCCGTCCTGCAGCTCCATGATGAAGCTGTGGGCGTTGGCCTTCTGCGCCGCCTCCACCACCGCCTCGAAGGGCACGGCGGGCAGGCCGTAGGAGATGTTGTCTGTGATGGAGCGGGCAAACAGCACGGGCTCCTGGCTCACCAGGGAGACCTGCGGGGGAGGGGGGGCACGAGAGCCGGCTGTGACTGGGAACCGCGCCACGGCCTCAGGGCTGGGACCTGGTCAGGCCCTGCAGAGGCCCCAGCTGCAGCGCTCAGCGGCCTCGCCTCTTGCCCAGCCGCAGAGCCCCGGCTGCAGCCCTGGCCGACCGACGGGGCCCCCACGTTTGCCACTCACGGCGAAACCAATTGCCGAGCCTCTGAGACGGAGCTCACTGTCTTCCCCCGTCCTGGGGGAAAAAGAGAGAGAGAGAGAGAATGTGGCTGGGTGAAGGCGGGTGCCCAGGACGAGCAGCACGAGGCCAGGGCAGGCCTGCAGGCCACAGGGCCCTTCCTGGTATCGCCCTCTCCCTCCCAAGAGAATAACGTCCAGGAGCTGTAGTCCGTGAGCCCCCAGGACAAAATAATTTAGGAATCTGACACACCAAAATGATACTTTAGGGAAGCGGATGTGGCTGAATGAGAGGTCCAGGGTTCAAACCCAGGGCCTCCTGACCTGTGTGGTGAGCTAGCCCATGCGCAGTGCTGATGCGTGTGAGGAGTGCCTTTTTTCACAAGGAGTGAAAAATGTGCACCCACCCAGGAGTGGCACCACACACACAGAGCGCTGACGCAGCAAGATGACGCAACAAAAAGAGACACAGATTCCCAGTGCTGCTTACAAGAATACAAGGGGACACAGAAGAACACACAGAATGGACAGAGAGCAGAACTGGGGGGCGGGAGGGCGGGGAGAGGGAGATGTAAGGCAAGAGAAATAAATAAAATATTTTTTAAAAAACAAAAACAAAATGATAGTTTAGAAGATATTGCAACACTGTAAATGGCGGGGGGCGGGGGGGGGGAAAGGGAAAAGCAAAAGATAAGAAATAACCTAGCTGTCCACAAATTGAGGATTGGTTAAATACTTACAATGCATCCATGAAATGAAACTGCAGATCAGTATATACACATAGCATGATTCTATTTTTTAAAAATATATTTTCAGGGGAATGGATGTGGCTCAGTGGCTGAGCACTGGCTTCCCACATGTGAGGTCCTGGGTTCCATCCCTGGCCCCTGGTACCTAAAATACATATATAAAAGTATTTATATCAATAGAATCATACTATTTATATATACTGATCTGCAATTTCATTTTGTGATTTATATAAAATAGAGATATAAAATATAAAAATATAGAAATTACATGGCTGTGCCTTTATATTTCTATTTATTTATAGAAAGATAGAAAATAGGTTGGAAAAGAGATTTACTAAATTGTTAGCACCAGCTACCTCCATGGGATACAATTCACAGGGCAAAGGAGAAAGGAACTTTCATTTCTTAATTCTAAAATTTGCCCCAAATTATGGGAAGAGGGTTGGATTGTGGTATTTTACTGTTTTGTGCTTATAGAACTTTTTACATTTTAAATTAAACAAAACAGGGTTATTCACAAAACAGGAAATCCAAATGGTCAAGAAATGTATGAAAAGGTTCTTAGTATCTTCAGTGATCAGGGAGATGTGAAAAACCACAACGAGCTACCTCTGCATACTCACCAGCAGGCAAAACTCAGGACTGCCTATTTTAAACCAAGGTGAGAATGAGGACCCATTGGGACCCTCGCCCGGGGCTCAGGGGAGTTAAATCAGTACAGCCACCTAAGAATCCGGTTGTGGCAGAAACTAGTGAAGTTAGGCCTGGGAAACGTCTACCACTGAGCTATTCTACTTTGCGGGACAGACCACGTGCACCAGGAAACAGGGCTAGAATTTCCACGTCAGTCTTGTTGGCAATGGCCACAAATGGGAAACAACCCAAACGTCTATCAACAGTAGAATGTGTAAATAGATTGTGATGCGTTGACACAGTGGAATCCCGCCCAGCAATGAGAACGAGTGAGCTACACCGGGGGTGTCAAGCTGGATGACACCCACAGACGACGTCGACTGGAAAACCCAAGAGACACTTGAAGCCGCAGCCAGAGGAGGTTCAAAACCAGGCAAAGCACAGCCCCGCCGCTGGGGATACACAACGAGAGGGCAGAACTAAAGAGACGCCAGGAGTGGCGATCATAAAAGTCATGGGGCCAAAGGACCAACACGGTATGACTCCACTTACACGAAATATCTAGAAGAGGCCAATTCTTAGAGACAGAAAGTAGATTAGAGTTTCCCAGGGGCTGTGCGGGTGGGAGGGAGTTAAAGCTTAACAGGTGCACAGCTTGGCTGGGGTGATGAGATACTTTGAAAATAGACAGAAATGATGGTTGTACAGCCTTGTGAATATATTGGACAACCCTGAACTGAATCCTTAAAAATGGCTAAAATGTCACACTTTGTATCTATATAAAACCACAATAAAATTTGTTTTTAAAAGTCAGGTAGAATGATGCCTCTGGGGGGGAGAGAAAGGGCATCTGGAGGCTTTGAGAGTGCCAGAATGTTCTATTTCTTGACCTGGGGTGGGGGGTCCACCTTATGTAGTGTGCTTCTCTGCTTCTGCGTCCTCTCACAAGAGACTGTTGGATGAGGAGGCGGGGGCGGGGGCAGCCGTGCACCTACCGCTCTGTGCAGGTACTTGTGGTCGTACACGCCGACCGGCTTCCCGTCCAGCAGCACGCGGCCGCCCTCCAGGGGGTAGAAGTTCTCCAGGATGTTGACGCAGGAGCTCTTCCCACTGCCCGAAGGCCCCACGAGGGCAGTCACCTTGCCTGGGCACAGGCTGAAGGAGACATTCTGCAAGGCACACGTAGGCACTGTGGGGTCACTGGCTCAGCTCCCCGGGCCTGGCTGTTCCAGCCTTGGACCCAGGAGGGGGCCCCTTCCAGCCCACCCCGCACCCCTTTGCCTTGATTGGGGACTCCCGGCCCCCAGCATGTCTCCTTCTCTGGCAGCACCTTCATACCTGCTGTCCCACTGCCTAAATCGCCCTTGCTGCAGAGAGCCACCTGGCTGATCTCAGCGCAAATGTCACCTCCTCTGAGAAGCGCTCCTTGACTACTTTCACCACCCCCCAGACTTCCCCTGGCACACGGCCCTGCTTTATCATCCTCCCAGCACCTATTACCTGGAATCACTCTGTTAATGATCGGTCTTCCCCAGCTAGAGCGCAAACTCCATGAGGGCAGGGATTTGTACTACAGGATGAGTGAAGGAGGCTTTTGGCAGCCCCGAGCTCCCCGCTCACCTGCAGGACTTGGGTGTGGGGCCGAGTGCGATAGGTGAAGGTCACGTTCTCAAAGTCCACCCGGCCCTCCAGGTGGTCGGGGGCCAAGTTCCCATCATGCACCATGGTGGGCTGCCGGTCAATGAACTCGAACACCTTCTCGGCGGCCCCCACCCCTTGCAGCAGTCTGCTGTAGACAGAGCCCATCGCCTGCGGGGAGGGGAGACAAGCATTCCTGTCCCACCGACCTCCCCACTCCTGGGGCCCAGCCCTGGAGCAGAGAGATGGGGGAGTTGGGGTGCAGAGGGAGCAAGGAGATGGCAGCAGTTCTGGGGGAGACGTGGGTGGCTGCTGGGGTGCCACCTGCTGGAGCAGGGGGTGCCACCTGCTGGAGGGGTTGATGGTGATAATGAAAACGACGAGGACAATAAAAACGAATAATGCGATTTGTGAGGACGTATGGGAAGCCCACACCCCGCAGCCGTTATCACCAGCCCTCTCCCCTGCTCAGCCAGGTGGGTGTCACCACCCCCAGTGGTCAATGAACCAGCCGCCGTCCTCCCCCGGCAGGAACGTGGCAGAACAGGAACTGAAACGCCGGAGCATTTTCTCATTTCAACTTAAAGTTGGGTCTTAATTTATACAACCCATAAATACAGTCTCCTTGTGTAAAAATGCAGCCAATGTACGAGTGAATAGTAATAATGGCTAATTTTATTGAGCACTTTCTATATGCTAGGTTCTATTATTATCTCCTTTCTTCTTCTGAAGAAACAGAAGCACAGAGAACTCAAGCAATTTGCTCCAGGGGACACAGCTCTGTCAAGCACACCTGGCTCTTAGAGGGCTGTGTCCTCATCAGTGAAATGTGGGGCCGCAGTGCTGTGCAGATGAAACGTTGTAATGTGTGCAAAGTCGTGTCAGAGTGCTGACCGCCTAGTAAACACTTGATGCACAGACGCTTTGATTCTTTTCCTTGGTATTGTGATACTAATATTCACATTATTATTATTTTATTTATCCCCCCCATTGTTTGCAGTTGCTGTCTGCTCTCTGTGTCCATTTGTTGTATGTTCTTCTGTGTCTGCTCGTATTCTCATTAGGCAGCTCTGGGAACCGATCCTGGGACCTTCTGGAGTGGGAGAGAGGTGATCATTCTCTTGTACCACCTCAGGTCCCTGATCTGCTGTGTCTCTTATTGTTTCTCCTTTGTGTCTCTTTTTGTTGCATCATCTTGCTGCACCAGCTCTCCACATGGTCCAGCACTCCTGCGCAGGGCAGCTTTCCTGCATGGAGTAGTACTCTGCATGGGCCAGCTCTCCACATGGGCCAGCTTGCCTTCACCAGCTGGCCCTGGGTATCAAACCCTGGACCTCCTATATGGTAGATGGGAGCCCAATTGCTTGAGCCACATCCGTTTCCCTCATCTTCTCTTCAGGAGGCACTAGGAACTGAACCGGGGACCTCCCATGTGGAAGAGAGGCGCTCAATCAGCTGAGCCAGCTCAGCTCCCTGGTTTGTTGTATCTCTCATTGTCTTTCTTCTTTGTATCTCTTTGTTGCATCATCTTGTTACATCAGCTTGCTATCCCTGCCTGCCATGCCAGCTTGCCCTCTCCAGGTGTCATCAGGAACCGAACCCGGGACCTCCCAGGTGGTAAGCGGAAGCCCAATCCCTTGAGCCACATCCACTTCCCTAGTCTCATTATCAATACCTAAATAAAAGTACTACACGGAAGTGCTCCTTTGTGCCCTGTTGCCCAGAGGTAACCACCTTCCCCGTGTGCTATATCTTTCTAGCCTTTTCTCTGTATATCTAACATAATATAATCCAAACATTTTTGAGATTTTAAAAAATATGCAGATGGGGTCAGAGTATAACCACTGATGAGGGATTTGCTTGTTTCCATTAATGGTGTGTTCCAGCCAGTTCCCACAGCTCCACCTCATTCTTCTGATGCTCTGGAATATGGAGGAAACATATTTATCCAATCCCTGATCAGCGGGTATTTAAGGAGGTATTAATTTTTCGCAATTATAAACAACATGGTGCTGGACCCCCCTGGATTTCTACATCTTTGCCCACTCGTGCGAGAATTCTCGTGCACGGGTTCCCAGAGGCAGGACTGCTGAGGCACGTGGGCCATCTCGGCTAACACAAACGGCCCCTGCAAGCGGGTGCCATGAGCACCCAAACACGTCCTGGGGCGTTACAGGGGTGCACAAAGGAGCGGCCTCCACCTGCCTGGAGGATTTGGTGGTGTAGGAGGGTCCAAGCCACAGAGGTAGCCTCTCTCCCAGCATCCCAGTGCCCTCACCCGCAGGGGCATGGCTGCGCTCGTGTTCCACACCGTGCCCTGGGATCCCCGGGTGCCCACAAGCTGCCAGCCCCACGGGGCACCCTGCCCGCTCGCTGCCCACCTGCATTTCCTGGGATGCCCTCGAAGGAAGCAGTTGCCCTGGGATCCTGCACCTCCGGGGGAAACGCAGCTGAGCTGGCACTGAAATCAATGCCTGCTTGGCCCCTCGTGCTGCTCTTTAAGGGGGTGGAGAGGAACCCAGGTCCTGTCTGGACCTACGGGCCGAGCTGCTTCACCTGCTGGGCCTCGGCTTCCTCCTCTGAGAAATGGGCATCTGAGCCGCACTTAACCCGCTCCTGGGGCTCCGCTGAGCATTTCCTGATTTTTGTTGCCACACTTTCCTCCCTTAGCGGAGTTGCTGTCCCCTGTCCGTGTTAGTATCATATTGGTATTATCAGGCTCCACCAACCTACTTTATTTATTTATTTATTATTATTATTTTTTTAATATTTCTTTCTTTCTCTCCCCTTCCCCCTGCAACCTTCCCTGGTTGTCTGTTCTCTGTGTCAATTTTGCTGCATCTTCTTCTTTGTCCACTTCTGTTGCTGTCAGCGGCACGGGAATCTGTGTTTCTTTTTGTTGCTTCAGCTCTCCGTGTGTGTTGCGCCATTCCTGGGCAGGCTGCACTTTCTTTCGCTCTGGGGGGCTCTCCTTACGGGGCGCACTCCTTGCGCCTGGGGCTCCCCTACGCAGGGGACACCCCTGCGTGGCAGGACAGTCCTTGCATGCATCAGCACTGCGCATGGGCCAGCTCCGCACGGGTCAAGGAGGCCCAGGGTTTGAACTGTGGACCTCCCATGTGGTAGATGGACGCCCTAACCACTGAGCCAAGTCCACTTCCCACCAACCTACTTTAAAAAGAAACGCCACGGGAAGTGGATGTGGCTCAATGGATAGAGCGTCCTCCTACCTTATAAGAAGTCCAGGGTTCAAGCCCAGGGCCTCCTGTCCCATATGGTGAGCTGGCCCACGCACAGTGCTGATGCACACAAGGAGTGCCATGCCATGCAGGGGTGTCCCCTGCGTAGGGGAGCACCACGCGCAAGAAGTGTGCCCCTTAAGGAGAGCTGCCCAGCACAAAAAATGTGCAGCCTGCCCAGGAGTGGTGCTGCACACACAGAGAGCTGACACAGCAAGATGATGCAATGGAAAGAAACACAGATTCCCGGTACCGCTGACAAGAATACAAGCCGACAAAGAACAGGCAGCGAATGGACACAGAGAGCAGACAACAGGGGTGAGGGGAGAAATAAATAAAAATAAATCTTAAAAAAAAAAAGAAACACCACATCCCTGGGGCCTCGTCCCTTCCTCCTCCCCCCATGCTCCTCCCTGCTCCCCAGGCAGGTGCTCTCACCTCCATACACTCTGCCAGGACAAACTTGTAGATGATGAAGGAGATGAGATTGCCGCTGGTCATCTGGTCCGAGATGACGAGGTGCCCCCCGTAGTAGAGAATGCTGCCCTGGACTATCACCAGTGTGAGCTGGAGAAGGGGAGGGGGCAGCATGGGTCACAGAGCACTGCTCAGACCCCCCCACCTGCAGGGAGAGGTGAGAGCAGCCCCGGGCTGGGCTCACACTCCCTGCCACAAACTGGAAGCCCCCTGCCAGGGGGTGTGGCCCACGGCCAGCTGGCACTCGGCCCGCCCCCACCTCCCTTTCCTTGCAAAGGCCCCCAGAGGGAGGGGCCAGAGGCTCTGGGCCCGGCCAGGGCACAAGGCTTTCTTTGTAAGGCCCTGCACACGCTTGGCCACCCCTGTCTCCTCTGCTAGGCCTGGTGGGACTGTTATCCTCCCCTCTGCTGGAAAGAACCCGGCTCAGAGAGGTGGAGCCCACCTCTAAGGCCCCCGCGAGCCAAGCAGGGCAGGGCACGTCCCCCACGTTAGGTTCCAGGAGGGAAGGGCTGTGTCTTGGGCGTCCCTAACTCCCTCAGGGGCCTGGCAGAGAGTTAGGGAAAAGGAGGGGAAACTGTGTGTCCCCCCCTGCCTGGCCCCAGGCGGTCAAGGGCCAGACCACAGGGGCCTCTGTGCAAGCTGCAAAGAGGCGGCCCCTCCCGGGGGCTCGCGGAGCTGCAGTTCAGCCTCCCCCTTGGCCGGGCACTTTGGAGGGGTTGGCTTGCCCTGGGGGTGCAAGATATTTCCAGTCCCCCAGTGCCCCTGCAGACCACCAGCTGCTCCCCGGAAACTTCACCCCCCACACACACCCCTGGCCCAATATTCCCTGTGATGCCCGCTTCCCAGGTGTGGCCAGCAAGACGGCAACCAGGTCCAAGAGCTCCCCGTTCCCCGGGGGGCTGCGACCCCCTCCGCTGCTCTAAAGGGCTGTGCGTGGTGTGTGGCGGTGGCCGACGAGCTAGCAGGTGCCTGCCGGGCCTCGGGGGCGGGGGGCGCGCCTGTTTCTCCTCTCCTTGGCAGGGCCGCGTCCCAGGCTGGGAAAAGGAAGCTTCTATTTCGCGCCCACACCCAGGAGAGAGAATGCCCTGGGAGCGCCCTCGCCGGCGCCCCGCATCCTTCTCCCGCATTGCTGGTCTCCGTAGACAAGCAGAAGGCTGGGGCCGGCTGAAGTCAGGGGCAGCCAGCTGTCACCGGCAGGCAGGACCCGGTCTTTGCGGCCCCTCCCCGCACGTCAGGCCCACGGGGCCAGGGAACGTACCCCGTTGCACCAAACGCAGTATGTGCAGGCCGCCGCCTCCTTCCTATTCAGCTTGTACACCTGCTGCAGCTTCCGGGCGTACACCTCGGCCTCCTCCTCCTCGTTGGCGAAGCTGCGCACAGTCTTCATGGCACTGATGGTCTCCTCGGCCGTGTTAGTGGCCCCGGCCAGCGCGCTCTGGACCTCTTTGGAGAGCCTCTACGGACGGGAGGGGAGGCAGGGGGAGACCCCGAAACAGGCAGTCTGACTAGCTGCCTGGACGCCGGGCCTCTCTGGACGGGCCAGCTGTCCGCGGGGAGTTCCAGGGACAAAGGGACACCACTCGGCGCCTCCTTCTTCCCCCCATCTCCCTCCGGCTTGACTTGACAGAGAACATGGGCCTTGGGGCATCGTGTCCAAGTTCTCGAGGGACGGGGGCCTGATCATCACGCCATCACCAGCACAACACGGCTATGGGCTTCTTGACAGTCCTTTCAGAAGAGGAGCCTCAACGCCTGATCCCAGGCGGCCCTGAGAGCAGGGGGGCCCTGGACAGGTTTTCAGGTGGTACACTCTGCAAGGCTTGCCAAACAGTAAGAGGGCACCATTTACATCAACATACACTAACGCACACGAGAGCCTGAGAGTTGGCAAAAAGATTCCGGCGCTCCCATCCAGGTTCTGGATGGTGGCAGGGGCCCTGGGCCGTGAAATCTGCCCACGTCATGTGCTTATAACCAGGGGTGTCTGGCTGTGAACGGGGCCAAGCATATGACCCAGCAGCCTGCTGCCCGCTGGAGTTGTGGCCACAGCCCTGGGGCTGAGCTGTCTGGGCTGTGCAGTGGCCTCCTGCGCCGATCCTCACCCCAGCTACAAGGGCAGCCTGAGAGGCTGGGACGCAGTCGAACGCGGGCAGTCCCATGACCTGCGCGTCACGCTCCGGCCGTCAGAAGCATGTGGTGTGCTCCAGCATCCTGGGAGGAGCCGAGCTGGGCCTGAGTCATGTCTGGCTGGGGACTGGGGGTGTGTGTGGCCGGTGGCCATGACTCAGACTAACACACGCAACGCCTGCAGGTACAGCGTGGAAAGCGGGGAGCGCCCTGGGGGTCTGCCAACTGAACCTGGGGGTGGGGACCCATGGGTGGGGCTGCAGTTTCCTGGCCCCTTCCCAGGGGCTGACGGGAAGGCAGGCAGGAAGGGTGGGGTGGGCAGGGAGGAAGAGAAACAGGGCTCCAGCGCCAGCTCGTCCTCGGTGAGGAAAGTTCTCTGGGTACCCATGGAGGAGGCTACACGGTGGGTGACGGGAAATGGATTCATTCCGGGACTGGTCGCAGGTCACAGGTTCTTCTAGCTCTGGGGACACTGTTTGACTTTGTAACCTCTGGAGGGATCACACGTCCTCAGTGGCTCGGGCGGGCGTGTGTCACTAGGGAAGGGGCTGCCCATCTGGGCCTGGTTTCCTTACAGCTCAGGGATCCCAAGCCACTTGGGAAGCAGGAGGGGGGGTGGCTGGAGGCACGGCAGGGCCCTAACTCGCGGTGGCCCGAGCCCACCCCCCACACAAATGCACAGCCTAAGAGAGAAATTGAACTTGGCCACTCAGCAGAAACCCAAGTCCTTGCCGTGCAGCCCCGTCACCTCCCCTCGCTCCCTGCGCCGGCCTCACTGGCCTCCTGGCAGTCCTCAGGCCTTTGCACTGGCCGTGCCCTCTGCTTGGGGGGCGCCTCCCCGAGACAGCCACCTCCTTCAGGTCTTAACTCAAATGTCACCTTCTCAGAAAGACCGCCGTGCACCTGCAACGCGCCCCCCGCCCTCCCAGCCCCTCTTCCCCCCTTCCTCTTCCTCCTCAGCCCACATCGCCTCTTCGCAGCCTCTATCTAGACTTCATCGCTATGATTTTTTTGCCGGCGCTCCCGCTAGACTGTAAGCCCCACGAGGACAGGCGCCTTGTCCTTTTGCCGATGCGGCCCAGCGCCTGCGCCACAGCGGGGGCTCGGCCAGTGCCTTGGGGCGACCGGGGGCGCGGCGGGGCGGGGCCTACCTTGTAGTACTTGCCGTAGATGTCGGACACCATCATGATAATGGGGAAGCCCATGAAAGTGACCAGCGACAGCTGCCACGAGAGGCTGAACATGAAGATCACCACAACCATGACCTTGACCGCGTTGCGCAGGAAGACGTTGATGTTCTGGGAGACCAGGTCGCTGACCATGGTGGTGTCCGAGGTGAGGCGGGAGATGAGGTCCCCTGGAACACAGATGGCCTGGCTCGGGCGGCGGCGCGGACAGGGCGCGCCGGGGGCTGCTGACACCCGCGTCGGAGGCACCCGGGCCTCCCCGCTCCTTCCGTGCCCCGGGGACGAGCCAGGTGTCCCCCGAGGACTCCCGCGAGCCCAGGCCTCCCCCGGTGTCCTGCTTAAGCTTCGTCCCTTGTACGGAGGGGGAGGCCGAGGCTTCTAAGAGGACGCCTGCCCCACGCCGTGGAGCCAGAATTCCAACCCCAGTCTGCTCCCCGTTGCTGGCGGAGGTGGCAACGCTCCTCTTGTCTCAGAGAAAGAAAACTCATGGCCACCGTTTACCAAGTGCCGAACACGGAGCTGCATGCTTCGCCACCCCCCGGGATGGCGTTCATCGTTCCCATTCCACAGATGCAAAAACAGAGGCCTGAGGAGGGTAAGTGGGTGTGCGGTGGAACCAGGCCCCGCCCCAGGCAGGGGTGGCAGAGCCTGGGCTGCTGCCCACCCCCCCACCATGGGAGCAGAACCTGACTGGCTCCAGGCTTGGACTGGCCCGGCCCTTGTGGCTCCCACGGGGCAGCAGGAGGGGGGCCTCGGGCCCTGCCACGGCCACGGTTCACGCCAGAACTCAGGGAGCCCCGGGGAGACCCAAGGCAGGGCCCGGGGGGAAGACAGGAACAGCCAGCAGGACCCAATACTTGACCACTCGGCGCGTGGCCAGCCCCCTCCCGGGCGGGGCTCCCACCCTGGCAGGGCCTACTCGCGGGTCCCCTAAGGCCCCGGGGGCGCCAACCTGTGCGGTTCTCGTCAAAGAAGCTCATCTCCTGGGATACCAGCGAGCGGAAGAGGCGGTTCCGAAGGCGAATGTTCAGTCTGGCAAATATGAGGGTAAAAATGCCGGCCCGAATACCTGCAGCAAATGAGCTAATTGCAGATAAGAGATGTTATAGGATGACATCCTTCCGGCACCCGCAGCCACACCTGGCTGCCCCCACCCCGGCCGGTGGACATGGGCCACGCCTGGGGCAGGGGCCTCGAGCCCACCCTCCAGGCTGGCGCCCTAGCCCCGGGTCCCCCACCTTCCCCAGCAGGAGGCCCTAAGGGGAGGGGATAGGGGAGTGGGGGGAGGGGACGGACATTTGCCAGCAGGAGGACATGGGGCCTAAGCCAGGGTGGGGGCTAATTGCCCTGGTGACAGGCGAGGGACAAGCCTGCTGGGAGCCACCGCGACCTCTCTCCCCCGGGGCGGGCCAGAGCCGCTACCTGCCGATGGCCAGCACGCACATGACCACGATGGCCGCGATGAACTGCTCCATGCTCTTCTCGAAGATGATGCCGTCGATGGCCCTGCCCGTGTAGTAGGGGAGGAAGGTCTCTCCTGTCGGGAACAGGGGGCCGGCTCAGGGGTAGCTCCGGGAGCCCCTGCACCACCCCCTTGGAGAACACGTTTCCCATGGAGGCCGGAGGTTGGGTGGGGGCCCCGTGCGGCTGAGGTCCCGCCTCGTGTCCGATGATAGGATGGCGGGGGACGCTGGGGCTGGCACTCTCAGGCCTGCTGCGACAATACGGGGCAGCGGGCGCGCAGGGCTTCCCGTGGGACCTCTCGCTCCCTCTGCACATGAGGCCCGAAGTGGACGAGAAAGTGAAGCTGAGGAGATGGGGTGACTGGCCCGGGCCACGGGGCCGTCAGAGGCCGGCTGGCAGCCTCCTCCTGGCTGGCGGAGCGCACAGTCCGAATTCTAGAACCGCGGGGCCAGACCAGGACTCACTCCCCGCCCCTGCTGGTGGGGCGCTGAGAGGTGGCAGGTGACGCCTGATCCACGCGTCTCACTGCAGCCTCACCGGTCCTGGGGAGGAGGCTGAGCAGGGACCAGCCCCCCACCTCGGGGGAGACTCAGCGAGGCCGAGCAGCGTGTGCAAGGCCGTGCAGCTGGTGAGGGAAGGACTGGACTCGAACCCACACCGGCTGCCTACGGAGGGCTCTTCCTTGTCCCCTCCCCCCGGCACCCCGGAATGCCAGCTCTCATCTCAGGGCAACGGCAGGCCTGGGAGGCGGCCACACTGGGCAGGGGCACCTGACCACCTGCTGCAGCTACGGCTGCCCCGCCGGGGCTCCTCCCCCAGGCACAGCCTGGCTGGGGCCAGGCTTACAGCAGGAGCTCGATAAAGGTCAGGGAAGGAACCCCGGGCTGGCCGGTCCACCCCTGCCCGCCTGCCCGAGAGCCAGGCTTTCCATGGGGTCTGGTGCCCTCTGCTGGCACCGGGCACCGGGAGCATGAGGCGGGGGGCTAGAGGGTCCTGGCCCCACTGTCGTCGGCCAGACGGCAGCCTCAGCCGCCGCCACTCGGTTCTGCCCTAGCTGAGGTTCTGCCTCGGTTTACCCACAGGGGAGAAAGGACACCCACGAGCTCTGCCAGCTCTTCCATGCCTGGCAAACGCCAGTGATAACAACAACCATGACTGTCATTTTGACCCTTCCCGGGCGCCAGGTGCTGTGCGAGCATATTATGTGACGCTTTTGTCCAATGTACGCAAGAACTGTCTGAAACTATCCAAGCTGCCAGCAAACCCTGTGAGCCCACCTGCAGCGTGTTACCGGGATCTGACCACTTTCACACCCCCACTGCTCCCACCCTGGTCCAAGCCCTCGTCTCGCCGGGACTATCCTACAGGTCACTCCCAGTTTTCCGGGCTTTGCATCTGCCTGGTCTCTGTGAGAAGATGGTGGGATCCTGCCAAATCTTTTTACTCCTTGGCTCCCATCTCATCCAGGGTAAAAGCCAAATCCTCGCGGCAGGCACAGCGCCCTGCCTGGATGGGACCCTGGTCGACCTGACTTCATCTCCGACTCTCCCCCCAGCCTCGCTCTGCTCCAGCCTCGCTGGCCTCTTTGCTGTTCCTTTAAAAGCCAGGCACCTTCCAGCCCCAGGACCTTTGCACTGGCTGTTTTTGCCATCTGGAATGCTCTTCCCCCAGATATCTGTTCCCTCAACTCCTTCAAGTCTAAATGCCACCCAATAATCCTATAGACTTGGTATTATTATTCTTCCCATTTTATAAAAGAGGAAACTGAGGCTCAGAGAAGTTACTTGCCTAATTTTATGCATTTGGCTTATTGTGAAAGCTATATTAAAATATCCCAATTTAATAGGAGATACTCCATGTTACAACTGTAACTTTTTTTCCTAATGGGTGGTTTTTCTTTTAGATTATAAGGGTAAAGAAAAACCTGGATCCACTGGAAGATTGTTGATTGAAAAATAATTGTTAATGTATAACTCTCACCCTACCCCTTCCCCTCCTCCCCCACAACCACCAGCCGGCCAAGCCAGATAAAAGGAAGCCACCTGGCTAGCCACCAATCCAAAACTTCTGCTTCTGCATGATAACCGCAAACTTCTGCTCCTGTATACGCCCGCTTATATGAACCTTATCAAGCCACGCCAGCTAAGCCTACCTGCCCTATAAAAAAAACTCGCCACAGCCTGAAAAGCGCGCGCTCTTCTCGTTACCTGAGAGTACCGCCCGGCAGGTTTTCCTCCAATAAAGCCTGTTTCCGACTATGGCCCAGAGAATTTTCTTACATTCAACAATCACAATGTCTAACTTCTTTCTAGCACTTACTTTTGCCAGGCACTGTGCTTCGTCTCATTAGTTCTCACCATAACCTGATGAAGCCCCCATTTCACAGGATGGGAAACTGAGGTTTGCTCAGGTTATGCAACTTGCCTAAAGTAATCTGTAACGTCAGGGACCGGAGCCCCAAGTCTGAGCCCTTCTCCTGACCTTGATCCTGCAGGCCGGCAAAATCCACGCGGCTGTATTTGAGGACGTCTGTGTTCCTGAAGCAAAACCCGCTGACAATGGGGGCGAGGAGGTGGGGGGGCGGGGTCGTGGGGCGACATCTGCCCAACGGGCAGGGTGGTCGCACATTCATTCAGTGGGCCCTGTGCTGGGTATTGGTGTCCTGGGTGAGTCAGACCCGCCCCTGCCTCTGTGGGGCTCACAGCTTGGTAGGGGAGGCAAGGGGTGGGTGCGTGACTTAGGGCCACAACTGGAAGGGCCCTCTGGGCTTCGAAGTATGAGTAGGAGAAACTGTCTGGTTTAAAGGAAAGAGGGGAGCTGACATGGCTCAAGTGGTTGAGTGCCTGCTTCCCACAAACTCGGGGAGGTCCCAGGTTTGGTCCCCAGTGCCTCCAAAAAACAAAAACACAAGCAACAAGCAAGCAAATGGAAAAAAAAACTCAGGGGAGCCAGTGTGGCTTGATGGTTGAGCACCAGCTTCCCACATAGGAGGTCCAGGGTTCAAACCCCGGTCCTGGTACCTAACTTAAAAAAAAAAAGGAAAGGGGTTCTTCTTTGAAGCCATGAAGTCAGACACCAAAGGGCGAATACTATATAGGTTCACTTGTATGAAATACCTAGAATAAGCAAAGCCATGTAGACAAAAGGGAGATTGGAGGCTGCCAGGGGTGAGAGTGGGGGTGGGGGGGCCTCACTGCAGAGTGGGTGCAGTTTCCACTCGGGCTGATGGCAAAGTTTCGGTAAGGGATGGTGGTGACGGCCGCACAACCTCAGGGGTGTGAGCAGCTCCACTGAATTGTATACTTGGAAGGTGTTAAAATGGGGAATGTTGTGGTGTATATACGATACCACCACAAATGTTTTTTTCTTTTCAAAGGGAATGATTAGAATGACCAACTTGGTTACGTGTGGTACTACGATAACTTTTTTTTTTTTTAAAGGAAAGGGGCCATCCCAACACTCACAGCTGCTACTCTTTCCCGGCCGGGCACCTGACTCACTCATCCTAACTCACGAACCTCACAGCCGCCCAGTGGGGTGGGTGCTGCCATTGTGCCCATTACACAGATGGGCAGACCAAGAATCAGAAGACAGGAACTTGCCTAAAATCACACAGCTGCTAAGGGGCTGGGACCAAGAAGGCAGGAGGTAAGTAAGAGGAGGAGGGGGGCTACAGAATCGGAGCCGACCCTGGGGTTCTCCCGTCCTCACTGGGAACATTCCACCTTTCCAACCACCCCTGGACCTGTCCCTGGGAGTTAAAAGCTTATAAACTCCTGACAGCCGATGGCCAACACTCTGACCACTTACCACATGTTCAGGTCTGTACCAGTCCATCTCCCATCTGATGCTATGTAAGCTTCACATGCTACAAAACGTCGATTCAAATGGTCCCCTCTCCACAGAAGAGGAAACTGAGGCTTGGAAACGTATGTAACTTGCCCTGGGTCACAGGGCTGGGTAAGGCGCAGGACCAGGATCTGTCCCCAGGCCTTGCTGATGCCAGAACCGGTGGAGCTGCAACCCTTCAACATCACACGCCCCCCTACCCCAATACTGCCGAGTGGGGCTTCCAAACTGGATGTCTTGACCAGACACACGCTAGCAAATACGTTGTACACCACAAGCCAGGACACACTTCACATATTACAGAGCCACAATGAAAGTGGTGAGAAAATACTTAACCTTACCATCCTCTGATGTTTTCTATCCCTTTCTAGTCTGTCTCCTTACAAAAAGTGCTTCTGACCCAGGGAGCCCACTTCCAGGAATTTCTCCTACAGACACATCTGTATTCATATGAAATACGTGTGAACAAAGTTATTCACTGTGAAAGAGAAAGACTGAAAATAACACAAGAGCCCATCATGACAAGACCAACCAAATAGTCCATGGTGGAGGCAGCTGCGTAAAAGAATGAGATACCGATCTGGGAAAATCTCTGAAAATATTAGGTGGAAAAAAAAAAGAGAAATAAAACAGCGTGCAGAGACTATATAACATATATTCTTATTTTCTTTTCAAGACGTAAGGAAACACTGGAAGGGGACACAAGAAATGAGTAAAAGTAGTTTCCTGCCCCCTTGGAAGTTTCCAGAACTCTTCCCTCGAGCTAGCCTTGTGCAGGGGGATCAGACATAACTGACGGAGATATAATTAAGTAGTGAAACTCATGATGTTTAGCTTTTCATATGAATTTGAATTTTTTTAAAATTGTGGCACATATATGATAAAATTTGCTATTTTAACCATTTTAAAGTAGACAATGCAGTGGCATTAATGACATTCACAATGCTGCACAAATATTTGCAAAATATTTTATACCCCAAGCAGAAACTCCGTCCCCACTAGCTGTCAATTAACCTCTAATCCACTTTCTGTCTCTGCGGATGTGCCTCCTCTAGATATTTCACGTGCGTGGGCTCGTACGATTTGGTGTCACGTTGTAGCACCGATCTGAACTCTGTTCCTTTCTGTGGCCGAATAATCTTCCCTTGAGAGCGACGTGGCTCAACTGATAGAAGTCTAGGGTTCAAACCCAGGGCCTCCTGACCTGTGTGGTGAGCTGGCCATGCGCAGTGCACCCCGCAGGGAGAGCTGCCCCGCATGAAAAAAGCACCCACCAGGAGTGATGCCACACACACGGAGAACTGACGCAGCAAGATGACACAACAAAAAAGATGCAGTTTCCCAGTGCAGCAGGATAATGCAAGTAGACGCAGAAGAACACACAGCGAATGGACGCAGCAGACAACAGGGGTGAAGGGGAGAGGAAAAAATAAAATAAAATCTTACCAAAAAAATCTTCCACTGAATGGCGTGGCCCCTTGATTTGACTTTTGAACCGTGTGGGTAAAATGTTGAGAATTTAAGAGGGCAAGGGCAGTGGTCACGTGCACTGAAACCGATTTCTTGGGTGCCTGCCAGGCCCCGCAGGGCCTCACTTACCTAGAGATGCCACAATAAGGAAGAGGGAGGCAACCACGAGAAAGGCCATGTCGGGCTTGGTGTAGGAGAGCAGCTTCCAAAGCGTGGCCCTCGACGTCTGCTCGGGCGGGGGCCGGTCATCCCCAGGGAAGCCCTCGGCCTCGCCGCCCGCCCCCGGCTCGAGGGCCTCGGTCTCCGACCGCACTGTGGACAGCAGCCACCAGAGCAGGAAGGAGGCGGCGAGCGAGAGGTACGTCCACGCGAAGAGGGCCCAGAACCAGGGGTCCCGGATCGGCTTGCGCACCTCGGAGAAGAGCAGAAGCTTCACCACGGCATAGATGCCCACGAAGAGGTACAGGAGGGTGATGACCGTCCACGAGGCCCGCAGCCGCCGGGGCCCCAGGGAGCTGTTCTTGGCCACGCTGATGGTGGCACCCAGGAGCAGGCAGCTACGGTACAGGCAGGTTGCCCAGAGGTCCAGCACCGAATCAAAGATGTTGAAGTGGCGGATGTCCTCCAGCAGGCTGCGGTCCAGATGGCTGAGGAGGTAGATGGCCGTGGTCACACCGACGTCCACGCTCATGAAGGCCAGGGTCGCCACAACCGCCTTCCACAGCCGCATCCTGCTGGCGGGGCGTGGGGGGCAGGTGGCGAGGAGCAGGCTCTAGCTCAGGGGGGCAAGGCCATCGTCTGTGGGGCCCAGCCGGACCTGCAGGGGCGAGAGCACGTGTCGGGGTCTGCTACTTGCCCGCTGTGTGACTTTGAGCGAGTCACCGGGCTTCTCTGCAACAGTGATGACCACAGTGACCTCCTGGGGAGGTTGTGAGGGTTCGATTCATTCAAGAAATATTCATTGAGGGAAGCGGATTTGGCTCAACTATAGAGCGTCCGCCTACCACATGGGAGGTCCAGGGTTCAAACCCAGGGCCTCCTGACCCGTGTGGTGAGCTGGCTCATGCGCAGTGCTGATGCGCACAAGGAGTGCCCTGCCACGCAGGGGTGTCCCCCATGTAGGGGAGCCCCACATGCAAGGAATGCACCCCGTAAGGAGAGCCACCCTGAGCGAAAAATGTGCAGCCTGCCCAGGAGAGGTGTGGCACACACATGGAGAGCTGACACAGCAAGATGACGCAACAAAAAGAGACACAGATTCTCGGTGCCGCCGACAAGAATGCAAGTGGACATAGAAGAACACACAGAGAACGGACACAGAGAGCAGACAAGGAGGTGGGGGAGGGGAGAGAAATAAATTTAAAAAAATAAGTTTTTTAAAAAAAACCAGTAAATATTTATTGAGCGCCCACAGCGGCTGAGACTCTGTTCTTTGTGTTGAGGATTTAACGATGACCAAAACTCACAAAGATCCCTGCTCTGGTGGAGCTGACATTACTCATGAGAAGAGTGAACATGAGCGAGAAGTAAATGATCCAGTACGGCTAAGAGGTAAGTGCCAAGGAGAAAAGAATAGCGGCGTGAAGGGGTCAGGATGACAGAGGGTGAGTGCAGTTTTAAAGAGGGGGCCAGGGAGGACTTTGCTTTGAAAGTGACACTTGCGCAAGACCTGAAAGAGGTAAGAATGTCCACCCCGTGGCTTTCTGGGGGGAAGCATTTTGGACTGTTGGAGCAGAGCAGGCCAGAGCCCTGCAGCAGGGACATGCTGTCCGTGGTTGAGGGAGGCAAGGCGGCTCCATGAGGTCAGAGAGGAAGGGGGCCAGGTCTGGGGGAGCTGGCAGGTCAGGAGGGAGATAAGAGGAGAGCCCCAAAAATGCTCACTGACGTATACAAACCCCACCGCCTCTTCTGCTATTTCCCTGAACTTGCTCCCTCATTGAGAAAATGCTGGTGTGAGGTCCAAGAGGCAACGTACGTGCTGCTCTGGGCACCTCATGGCTGCTGCTGATCGTTAGCATCTGTACACAGTGCGCGTTCGATAAATGCTCATTTGCTTCCCTTCTCCCCAAACCAGCCCTTCCATCTCTGCAACCCCAAATAAAACATTACCCTCCTTAGACCAAGAGGGAATTTGAAGGGTATGGGAGTGGCCACAGGGTCCCCTGGGGATTGTCACACCTGCTTAGAAGCTCCCAGTAGGAAGCGGACTTGGCCCAATGGATAGGGCGTCCGCCTACCACATGGGAGGTCCGCGGTTCAAACCCCGGGCCTCCTTGACCTGTGTGGAGCTGGCCCATGCTCAGTGCTGATGTGTGCAAGGAGTGCCGTGCCATGCAGGGGTGTCCCCGCGCAGGGGAGCCCCACGTGCAAGGAGTGCGCCCCATAAGGAGAGCCACCCAGTGCGAAAGAAAGTGCAGCCTGCCCAGGAGTGGCGCCGTACACACGGAGAGCTGACACAACAAGATGATGCAACAAAAAGAAACACAGATTCCTGTGCCGCTGACAAGGATAGAAGCAGTCACAGAAGAACACACAGTAAATGGACACAGAGAGCAGACAACTGGTGGGGGAGGGGGGGAGAGAAAAATAAAAAATAAATCTTTAAAAAAAAAGAAGTTTCCAGAATCTTTCCCTCCAGCTCAGTCTTGCTTCTACTCTCAAGCCCCTAGGACCTTTTGATTTTCTGGGGCTTAAAGTCTGCTTCATCCAAAGCTCCCCTCTCCCCCCAACACACACAAGTTCTCTTAGAACTCACCACCAAGCCGCAGGGACAGTCCAGGAAGGGGGCCCGGGCACTGGGGGCCTGAGTTTGGTGGCCCAGGCAAGGCTGGGGCTGGGCTGGGTGTTCCCTGGGGTGCTGCCTCCAGGTCCGCCCTCTGCTGGGGCACCCTGCTCTCTAATATGGGCGGAGCACCCCTCCCTTCCACTTGCTGGTGCCAGAGCTCAGTGTGTGGGGGCTGTGAAGGGGGGAGGCCCTGAGACCCTCTCCCCACAGCTCTGGTGCCCAAACCAAGGGGGTGGACCTCACACTCAGGTGTGACTAACATATCACACAACCCTGGGGGGGGGGTTGGTTTCCACATTTCCATTGTACGATGAGGGAAACTGAGGCACAGAGACGTAAAATCACTCCCCCCCAGATGATTCTGCCAACAAGGGACCAAGTCAGGACTTGAACTAGGATCTGAAAGACCCCTGTGCCTGGACTGCCGGGCATACAGCAGGTGCCCAATACCTACAAGCAAACAGTTTTTGAAGACAGCACTTCCTGGGAGCAGAGCACTGTGCAAACGGTGAGTGTTCCTTTAAGGAAAAAAGAGTCCAGCTCACGGGGGCTCAGCCAAGTGGCAGATGAGGACAGCAACGCGCCAATGCTGCCCTGTGCCCGAGGCCGTCCCCAGGATTCACACCCACGGATCCTCACAAGAACCTACGAGGCAGCCTCTGTTAGCAGCCTCATTTTACAGTTGAGGAAACTGAGGCGCAGAGAAGGGCAGTGACTTGTCCTCCCCCCGGGATGCGAACCCAGGCCATCAAGTGCCAAAGCCTGGGCTCTAAGCCCCAAAGCCCTCCTACTTCAAAACCGCCTTCTTCAGGCAGGTGGGACCCCAAGGAGGCTGAGGAGAGGTGGGCGAGGGCGGACGGGGTGTGGCCACCCCAAGCCCGTGCCCTGCCTTCACCCCGGGTTCTCGGCAAACTCGGGTCTGTCCTGGGGAAGATGGTTCCCTGGTAGGCAGCTGCTCCTCGGGGGCCCAGGGCGTGGGGTCTGGGGCAGGGGGCCTTTGTGCCATCCCCAGCCCCGGCCCTCGGCCGCCAGGCCAGCTCCATCTGCTGCAATGCAGAGGCCTTGGGGAGCGGGTGAGTGGGTGAGCTCGAGTTGGAGCCCGGGAGGGAAACTCCTGGCCTGGTGCCGTCCGCGGGCCTCCTGCCAGCCACCCTCAGCAGCTGTCCACCTCTTGGTGGGTGCAAGAGATCCCTCAGGTTCCAAAGAGGGGCTGGTGCTCAGAAGTGGGACAGGAGGTCATGGGTCAGAGACCAGAAGGCTGCACTGAGGCTGGGCCCCGGGGCCTGGTCACTGGGGGACTTCCTTCCCCGACCCCCCACCCGGCCCCAGGGGAGGGTCCACCTCCCTTGCCAGCTGGCCTCCTGGCAGCGCCGACCGTTGAATCTCACCAGAATAAGTAAAATTGTGAACACCAGCATGACAGATTAGCTGAAGCCTGTTTTGCAGATGGGGAAACTGAGGCCCTGAGAGGGAGGGCGTGAGGCTTATCTAGGGTCACCGGGTGAGTGGGGGTTGCGTCCTCCTAGACCCGGCTGGGAACAGAACCCCACACAGGTCGGGTTACAGCCTGGATGGGGCACCTCTCAGCCATTTCTCAAGTTATTCAGAGAGGGAGTGCAAGTAGGACAGGGTCACAGGGCTGCCGGGGGACGTGTGTGGCCTGAGGGATAGGGACGAGTGGTGGCCAGAGGCCAGAGTGGTCTCAACCTAGGGCCCGATGGCGACTTGCCTTGACGCCAAATGCTAGCGAATGGCTCAGGCTGTCTCCCGGGCTTCCCTCCCCAGTGGGGGCGGGAGGGAGTTCTGGTGGGGGTACCTCCAACCGACAGCTGCTGAACGGGCAAGTCTGGACCCAAACGGGAGGTAAGAAACTTCTTCCAACCACAGCAGCTCCTGCTCCTGGGGCATCACTAAGTGCCGGGCAATGTGCTGAGTGCCCTGCGTGGCCCCTCTGGGTCACTTCTCGCCGCCACAGGGGAGGTCCTTGGGGTTCTCCTGCCTGTTTAATGATGGGGACACGAGGCTCAGGGAAGTTAAGGGACGTGCAGGGAATGGCTTAAGGTGAGATGGGACCCTGACACTTCCCTCTTTTGAGGGGCCCCAAGAAAGAGGTCCTGCATGACCTGAATGGCCCCAGTGACCTCAGTTCACCCCAACTTGGTGGGCTTTTTATCCCACAGTGTTCATCGCTCAGCCCCCCACATTCCTTTCAGTGCTCAGCAGACACTGGCTGGCTGAGGCCCCTCCTGAGTGGGACTGCACCCAGGGGTCTCTGCAGGTGGGGACTGGACCCGGCTGGGTTCACTTCAGCTCCAAGGTCACAGCCCCCTGCTGAGCCCACCACAGCCCCGCTGGGGGGCTTCCCCAGCCCTGGCGTGGCTCTGGGACTCGGGTCAGTCGTTGCAGGTGACTCTTGCTCCAGGCTGAGGAGAGAGGAACTGGGGATGAAGGGAGAGCCCTATCTGAAGTGGGGGATGGACACCCCCCACCCCGGGAGATGGGGCCCCTTGGAAAGCTTAACGCTCTCTTCACCATGGCCTTGGGAGGGTGCGCCCTGTTTAAGCTGAGGCCCGGAGATAAGGCTTTAGAGGGGGGCCCTGGGAACCCAGAGGCCTAAGTGCCAGGTGGCTGCACCATTAGCCCATCCGCCGGCCGGGAAGACGGAGGGGCGCCCGGGCTGTCGCCGCGGAGGGGGCCGAGGGCAGGCCCGGCGGCACGGGCGGGGAGCCGGGGCAGACCCGCCGGCGCGACCCCGCGGGGAGGACAGCCCTCCCTCAAGCCGCCCCATCATCGGCCCAGGCGGGCCGCAGCGCCCGAGGGGTTAAAAACACGCACCGCCGGCGCTGCGGGCACAAGGATGCTGCGGAGAAGGGCCGGGGCCCGGGCTGCGGCGCCCGGGGTCCGCGGGTAGGCGCGCGGGAGGGCTCCAGGGAGGCTCCCCGCTCCAGGGGAGATGCCGTCTCTCGCCCGGGCCGGGGTCCCCAGACGCCCCCCACCGCGTGCCCGGCTCGGTGCCGCAGCCTGGGAAGTGCGTGTGCCTGGGGTCCCCGGCGCCGCGTCCTTAGTTGTGACCTGGCACCAGGTGAGCCGTGGGAGGGGGCGCGGTGGGCTCGGAGGGTCGGGGGTTCAGGCTCGGCGCGGCTCGCGGGAGACGGCGCCCGGCGCGGCCCTGACGCGGCTCCCCCTCCCGCCCGGGCTGCGCCGCTGCAAGGTCGGAGCCGCGCGGGGCGGGCCCCGGGGCCAGCTGCCGGGGGGCGGGGCCTGCAGGCGGGGCGGGGCCTGCAGGCGGGGCGGGGCCTGCAGGAGGGGCGGGGCCTCCCGGGGCGAGGCCAGAGCCCTCCCGCTCCCGCCCTGCTGCTGCGTACACCGCATCCCCCCGCCTCTGCGCCTCACCTGCGGGGAGGTCTCAGGCCATCCCGGGGGACCTGGAACGGACTTGCCCAGAGGGACCGCAGCCCTGGAGGGTGGAGGGTGGAGGCTGTGATCCTCATTCATTCATTCAAAGAATATGGAGCATCCAGTTTGTGCCACGCGTGTTCTAAGCGTTTGCGATCCATCAGGGAACAAAGCAAAGATCCCTGCCGCTCTGTAGCTGACATTCCAGTGAGGGAGACACACGATAAGCAAAATAAGTAAATTATACGTGTTTCAAGAGACTACATTTTATGGAGAAAAACAGAGCAGGGTAATGAGGATTGGGAGAGGAGAGGTAACAACTGCAGTGTGTCCGGGGCCAGTGCTAGGGATACACTTTCGCAAAAGACAGAAAGATCCTTGTCAGGCCATGGGCGGGGGGGAGAGAGAAAATCAGCAAGGACGTACATTAGGTACGTGCAGGTAGTGTTAAGTGCTGTCGAGGAAATAAAACAGGCTAAGGGGCTAGATAGTGACACCTGGGGCTACGTTAGCTGGGACAGTCACTCTGAGGAGGAGCTGGGGCGACTGGGGGACAGCCTAAGGGAATGGCAAGTTTAAAGGCTCTGAGGGGATAGCTGGCGTGGCCCTTTCCAGGTTTAAGGCCCAGCAGGTGGCAGGCTAGGGAAGATCTCCCCACACCACTCCCACCCTCAGTCAGAGGCTTATAGTGCTCTCTGAATTTAAAACAGCTTCTGCTGCTGGTACAAGACAGCCTTCTTGGAAAGGAGTTTGGCAAAGTTCAGAATTTAAAAGTCCAGTAGGACTTTTTTCTACGGATAAAGACTTGAGCAGCGGAGCAAAGGGGCTAGTTTGAAGATGGTTACTGTATTAGTGAAAGTCTGGAAATAACCTAAATGCCTTGCCTTAAGGTATTGACCAAATAGTTACAGCACATCCTTTCAATGGAACACTCTGGAGCTGGAAAAAAAGACATGTGAAAGATGCAGAAATGATTTCGAGGTAGGGAGTGATCTCCTAGATGCGTTGAATAAAGTAGAGGAACAGAATAATGTTGATGTTACTGTTTGTGCAAAAACAAATGCAGATAAATGGTTGCACTCGAAAACAAGGTCTCGGAGAGGTTATCCAAAGCTGGGCTTCCTCAGAGCTGGGTGACCTGGAGCTTTACTTCTTTGTGTGACTTTGTTTCTCTGACCCAGTTTCCTCATAGAGAAATGGGTGATAAAGATAACTAGTGCACGGGAGCCGTGAGGGTGAAATGCCTGTGCGGCAGGCCCCGTCCTGTTGGTAAATGCTCATAAAATGGAACTTGGATTATCTCTAGGAAAGTCGGGACCACTCTGACCAGTTTCTCTGCATCCTGCTGGCTTTCTGGGAAGCCTTCCTGTACCATGCCCTCCTGCGCTGGGTCTGCTGGTTTCCGTCTCCTTCCACTCCTCCTGAAACTGGTCATATCTCACCGCCTTGCAATTACCTGCTAAAATGTCTTTTTATTTGAATGGTGGGCTCTGCAGCTTTTTATAACTGATATAATTCAGAGACCAGAAAATCCAGTTTTAAAATGTACCATTCAGTGAGTTCACAAAGTTGAACTAATTCCAGTATATTTTCATCCCTCCTCCAAAGAAATCCTGTACTCAGTAGCAGTCCTTCCCATTCCTCCCACCCCCTAGCTCCTGGGAACCAACAATCTGCTGTCTCTGTGTATTTGCATATTTTGATATTTCATATAGATGGGATCAAATAGTACGTGGTCCCTTTGTATCTAGCTTTTTTGACTTAGCATAATGTTCTTGAGATTCATCTATGGTTATAGCCTGATCAGAACTTCATTCTGCTTTATGGCTGAATAAGAATCCATTGTATGGCTTAGACCACATTTTGTTTATCCATTCATCAGCTGATGGGTATTGGGTTGAGCACACTTTTTGGTTATTAAGAATAATGCTTCGGGAAGTGGACTTGGCTCAACAGACAGAGCATAAGCCTACCACATGGGAGGTCCATGCTTCAAACCCAGGGCCTCCTTGACCCGTGTGGAGCTGGCCCATGCGCAGTGCTGATGCGTGCAAGGAGTGTGGTGACACGCAGGGGTGTCCCCCGTGTAGGGGAGCCCCACATACCAGGAGTGCACCCCGTAAGGAGAGCCGCCCAGGGCAAAAGAAAGTTCAGCCTGCACAGGAGTGGTGCCACACACGGAGAGCTGATGCAAGATGATGCAACAAAAAGAGACAGATTCCCGGTGCCGCCGACAAGAATAGAAGTGGACACAGAATACACAGCGAATGGACACAGAACAGACAACTGGGGTGGGGTGGGAGGAAGGGGAGAGAAAGAAATAAAAATAAATCTTAAAAAAAAAAAAAAAGAATGCTTCTAGGAACATTGCAGAACAAGTTTTTTTGTGGACATATGTTTTCAATTCTGTTGGGCATGTATCTAGGAGTACATTTGCTGGGTCATATGGTAAGTCTATGTTTAATCTTTGAAGGAGGCACCAGACTGTTTTCCAGAGTGACTGCATCACTTGCTGCCTGGATTTTTTACAGTATATCCCCCAGCCTGGCACACAGTGGGCACTTGTAGATTGTGTGACCTGAGATGTGGCACAGGGCCAGGCACACACCAAGGGCCAGTGTATGTTTGCTAAATGAATGGATGAGAGAGGGAGTTCCTTGGGGAGCCTCAGGGTATTATTAATTCCATGTCTTCTCTGTCTTTGAGAAGGCTCTGGCCACCAACATCCCTGGCCTGTCCCAGCTTCTCCTGCCTGGAGGAACACAGCTGCTTGGTTCCAGTTACTAGGGCTGAGGAACAAACCACTCTGAAACTGAGGGGCTTAACACAATAACTTTACAGCGATCTGTGGCTTGGGGAAGGCTTAGTGGGGACAGCTCGTCTCTGCTCTCCTCAGCATCAACTGGCAGAGCTGGAATCATCCAAAGGCTGGTTCACTCAGGTACCTGGCAGTTGATGCCGACGGTTGGCTGGGACCTTGGCCAGGACTTTCAGCCAGAATTCCCCCCGGCCCCCCACCCCCCAGCCTCGTCATGTAGCCTGACCTTTCCCACAACACGGTGGCCAGGTCCCAAAGGCAAGCATCGAAAGAGAGAGATGGAAACCATACCACCCTTTATGATCTTGCCTCAGAAGTCATGGCCACATAACTTTACTTCCTCTGCATTTTATTTGTCCAGGCAGTTACCAGGCCCTGCCCAGGGTAAATAGACTGCCTCTTGCTGGAGTGGCAAGGTTCAGGAAGAGCTTGTGGGACTGGAAAATTGTCGTGACCGTTTTAGGAAAATAGAATGTGCAGGGCAGATTTTAAACATCCAGGACAGGAGTCTCCCAGGGGTCTGCCCCTTACATCCGGGTTGCCTGGCCTGCACTATGCAGCCCTGGGGAGTGGGCAGGCTCCTTGCAATCTCTGGTCACCCGTAAGCCAAAACTGCACAGGGAAGGTACATTGGCCGCAGGCCCTGGGACGCAGTGTGATGGGGGTCCTGGGATGGAGAAAAGGGATTCATTCCAGAGAAACTGCTTGAGAAGAGCTGAGAGGAAGCAGGGGGGGTGGGCAACCTCGGGGTACACATGAGGCTGTTTATCACACCCTCCATACCTCCCAATAGCCCCTAAAAGACACTGGAGTTTCGGGGGGGCAATAGCCTGGTTCAAATCCCTGCTCTTCAACTTTCCTGCTCTTGACTTGGGTAAACTGCTTCACCCAAAGGGCCTCCGTCTCCTCATCTGTAAAATGGGGATAACGGTAGATTTTTTTGAGATTAGATGAATTACATGCAAGCACTTAGAACAGAGCCTAGCTTATAACGAGTACCACCTAAGTGCTAATGCAACTTCTCTCAAAAAAGTTAGACAGAAGTGACAGTGGCTTTGGATGAGATACAAATTTGCCCTGTAATTAAAGTTCAGTGCATACAATCCCACCATTGTACCCAGCAGAAATGAGTCCACACATTTACCAAAAGCCATATACAGGACTATCCATAGCAGCCTCATTTATGACATATCCTAACTGGAAACAACGCAAAGCCCAGCAGCTATAGAATGGATCAATAAATTGTGGAACAGTCACCCAATGGAACACTATGCAGCCATGAAAAAGAAAGCATGCTGTGACACACAAGATGGCAAATCTCATAAATAGAGTGCTGGGTGAAAGAAGCTGGTTATAAGATAGCATGTACTCTAGAATTGTATTTGTATCAAATTCAAGAACATGTAAAACTAACCTCTGCTATCAGGAGTCAGGCTTGTGGTTCCCCCAGGAGGTGGGTAGTGCCTGGGAAGAGGCAGAGGTTAGCATCTGTGAGATGGAATGTTTGGGCTTTGATCTGGGTGCCAGTTACATAGGTGTGTTCCGTTTGTGAAACTGTAGACTGATGATTTCTGCCCTTTTTGTATATGTTGTCTATGTCAGTTAAAAACAATTCACATGGGAAGTGGCTGTGGCTCTATCAGTTGGGCTCCTGCCTACCATATGGGAGGCCCTGGGTTTGCATCCCAGGGCCTCCTTGTGAAGGCAAGATGGCCTACGCGCTGCGGAGAGCTGATGGCCCTGGCACCAGGGAGAGCTGGCCGCAACAAGATGACACAACAAAGGGAGACAAGTAGACACAGAAAAATGCACAGCGAATGGACACAGAGAGCAGACAGCAAAACAAGCCGCAAGGGTTTTTTTTTTAAAGAAAGAAAGAAATCTTTAGGGGGAAATCCAAGCCGGTGAGCTGGCAGGAGTAGCCTCCTGGGGGAGAAAGGCACCGGGGTAACAAACCCTGAGCTGAGAAAACGGATCCCCTTCTGGATAGCAGGGCCTTCGCTATCGCCGCGCAATCAAGATGCCCCGTGAAACTTTAAAGGCCTTTTCAGGCCCAGCAGCTCTGGCCTAGGAGCTGGGGCCTTGAGGGGGAAGCAGGCCCTGGACAGGCCCCAGGAGGCTGGGGCTGGACCCGAGGGCCCGAGGGCAGGGACCTAGACCTCAGGGCTGAAGAAGGGAGGGGTGGCTTCGCCTTCAGGAACAACCCAGCCGAGTCTGCAGCAGCCACCCCCAGGCACGGCCCTTCTCATCCCCAGCGTGTCTTCCCAGAGTTTACAGCTGAATGGACAGAACTCGACCACGCATCTGCTTCCTCGCTCACTCCTGTCTCCCCAAATTGCCTGAGCGCTTGATTCGGCCAAGGGCCTTGTGTATGGCTCACAGCACGCTCCCACCCCCTCACCTACACCCCTCACCCCTCACAAGCGCACGCACTCAGTGACGGCTTCGCTCCCTCCAGCGAGTGGGGAAACCAACCGGGCTGTTGGCCCAGGCCTTGCCCGCGGAGCAGGGGCCCTCTCTAGGGCGCCCGGGAGCCGTGGAGAGGCAGGAGGGCCACGCTGACGGGGACAGCTGGGGAGGTGGGCTTGGCAGCGTAGCACCTGGTGGGCAACGTCTGCCGCCTTCCTCCTGGCTCCTCAGGGCTCATCCTGACAGAACAAAAGAGCTGGGGCTGTGTGCGCGTGCGTGGGACGGGCGTGCGCGGGGGTGCGCAGGAGCCTGAGGGCGTGCGCTCGGGGGACCCCGAGGCAGGTGAAGGTGTGCGCGGGGATGGGGCTGCCAGAGGTCGGGGGCTCGCCACAAGAGACAAACGTCCGCGTCTCACAGGGCGGCTGCGCAGAACGGGGACGGCTCCGGGCCCGGAGGGTGTGGCTGCCGGCAGACCCCGCCCCGCCCCTCGCCCCGCCTCCAGCCCGCCCACTCCCCCCCCCCCACCGCGCCCAGGGCCACCGGAAGTCACGCCGGGCGGAGCGTCTTCCCGGCGACACTCTGGGGCTGGGGAAGTGGGGGAAGGATGGTCTCCGGCGGACGCCGGTGAGGTCCAGCTGGGGGCCCCGGGGTTCCGGGCAGGTACTCGGGGCAAGCGCGAGCCCCTGCGGGAAGGCGGCGGGAACCCGGCGCTCCTCCACCTGGAACCCCGCCTCTGCACCTGGGACCCGGCTCCTCCACCTTGGAGCGGCTCTCCTCCACCTGGGACCCCGCCTCTGCACCTGGGACCCCGAGCTCCTCTACCTGGGACCCGGACTCCTCCACCGGGGGCCCGGGGCTCCTCCACCTGGGACCCCGACTCCTCCACCTGGGAGCGGCGCTTCTCCACCTGGGACCCCGCCTCTGCACCTGGGACCCCGAGCTCCTCTACCTGGGACCCCGACTCCTCCACCGGGGGCCCGGGGCTCCTCCACCTGGGACCTGGCGCTCCTCCACCTGGGACGACCCCGGTTCCTCCACCTGGGACACTGGCTCCTGCACCTGGGACCCCGACTCCTCCACCGGGGGCCCGGGGCTCCTCCACCTGGGACCCCGACTCCTCCACCTGGGACCCGGCGCTCCTCCACCTGGGACGACCCCGGTTCCTCCACCTGGGACACCGGCTCCTGCACCTGGGACCCCGACTCCTCCACCGGGGGCCCGGGACTCCTCCACCTGGCCTCGGCTGATTCGGGGAAAGCCTCGCGCAGAAGAGGGAGCCGACGTTTTAAGTAAAAAGCCTTGGGGTCCCACGTCCCCACCTCTCCAAGACTGTGAGCGTGGCGCTCACTTCGGCTGTCTGCAGAGAGGGGGCGACTGATCTCGCCTCGTGGGCGGGAAAACTGTGAGGCGGCACGGGAAGGCCGCGCGCTCCCAGCCGAGGCCGCCGGCCCCACTGCGGCCGGGCAGCACCATTCTCGGCGCCGGCGGTTTCCTGGGGACGAGAGGCTTCGTTCCTGCCGCGCGTGGAACCTGAAAGCCACCCCTCGGCCGCCGGCCCCGCCTCCGCCTCTGCCGGGGGCGTGGCCGCCAGAGCCGCTACGGAAGCCGGCGGGGCCGCGCGGGCTCACCATGGCGACGGCGGGGGCCCCGCGCCGCTTCTACCGCTGCTCCTGCTTCTGCTCCGAGAACTTGTACGTGGCGCGCTACGGGCTGCACGTGCGCTTCCGGGACGAGCAGCAGCTGCGGCGCGACTACGGCCCGGTGAGTGGCCGCTCCTGGCTCTCCGGAGGAATGGGCGCAAACAGGGGTGGCGGAGGGAGACCTTTGTCCCCGAGGTGGCTTGCTTTGGCCACGGCGCGCGCTCCTCGCTCTGACCGCTCCTTAGCTTGTCCTTGTCTCGCTTCTCTCCTGAAATGGAGGTGATACTAGTACGTCCCTCGAGAGGTTGTGGTGACGAACGAGTGAACGGGCGCCGTGTCAGCGCCGTTACCGAGAACTCTGTGCTTGCCGTCCATCATCTCGGGGCATCCTCACAATCATGCTGTGAGATCGGGGCTCAGAGACGCTAAGTGACTTGCCCGAGGCCACATAGTCAGTGGGAGTTTGACCTCCCCTCCCCCTGTCACTGGCCTTTCTGTTCGCAGATCCTGCGCAGTCGAGGATGTGTCAGCCCCAAGGACTTCCAGCAGCTGTTAGCAGAGGTAACACCCTCACCACGTGCACACACCAGACTGTCCTTTCCTCTTTGGATTTGTGTCAACAGCTTCACGGGTCTCTCAGCCACAGGCCTGCCAGTCCCCTGTCCCTGAAGGTCTCTTAGATTCCCTTCCGGGGTCCCTCCCCGCCACCAGCCCACTCCTCTTGGGTCCTGGCAACAGAAAAAGAGAGGGACCTGCGGAAGGCCAAGTTGCCAGTGTCACAGACATTGCCTCAACAGCTCTGTGAGATGGGTGCAGCCATCACCCAATTTTTGGATGAGAAACGGAGGCTCAGAGAGGAGGTGTAACTTACCCAAGGTGTCCCAGCAGGTGGCGCTGAGATCCCAACCAGGGCTGCCAGGCTCCTGGGCTCTTCATTCCCTTGTCCCCAAGGTTGGCGCCAGCTTGCTGCTGCTCATCTCCGTCTCCTCCCGCACCTGGGGCTTAGTGCGGGAATCTTCCCTGGAGGGCCTGCTGCAGCTTCTGGAACACAGGACGTGGCCGTGACTCTGTTCCCCAACCTGAGTGTGCCCAGCTGGTTGATGTGCCTCAGGGGCTCTCATCCCAAGCTAGACTCGAGCTGGTGCCCCTCATAGTGGAATGGGCTCCTACAGGGAGTCCCCTTTGGTTAACAGCTTGGGGCCTGCAGTCAACCCTGGTAGACCCAGGAGTGTGGGCTCCCAGCCTGGGTCCTGCTCTGACCTTCCTGTGACTTGGTTTCCTCATCTGTACAATGGCCTCGGGTGGGTGGGAGGCCTTGTCCTGTAACGGAACCTGTGCTACCCCAGCTTGAGCAGGAGGTGGAGCGGCGGCGGCGGCTGGGGCGGGAGTCAGCTGCCAGGAAAGCCCTCATCGCGAGTGCCTACCACCCAGCGCGGCCCGAAGTCTACACCTTGCTGCAGGTACCAGGCAGGAGCTTGGGGGCAGGCTACTGGCAGTGGGAGGTGGCCTCCAGGCCTGGGGGCTGCCTGCCCCACAGCCAGCATGTTTTGATCCCAGGATGCATCTCTGGCTCCTGAGTTTCTGGCTGCAGCAGAATACAGCGCCTCCCCCGGAGCAGACCTCAAGGGCCTTTTCCAGCGCCTAGAGACAGTGTCCGGTGAGATGGTGCCTTGGCCCAGTGGCCAGGCAGGACTGGGGGTGGCAGCTTGTCACATCTGGGTGCAGGAGACTGGAGTGTTCCTCCACCAACCACTGCTGCCTCTGAAACCAAATCATTGGGAGCTGGAAGGGCAAGTGGGACTGAGCTGCCAGCACAGGGTATTGATTCCTCCATCCAACAAATAGTTACTCCATGCTTTGTGTCAGGCCTGAGACCGCTGGCATGCTCAAATGGTGACTGAAGAGTTTAACGAAGGGACAGCTGACCCAGGTGTGGGTGGAGTTAAAGGGTCATCAAGGGGTAGTGAAGCGCCCCTAGAGCTTGGAACAGTGGGGAGCAATTACCAGCTCAAGACCTAAAGAAGTGGGAAGGAGGGTGAAGTTTCCTGAATCTGCCAAGAGCTGGGGCTGTAGGAGAGGGGCTGTCGGGACAGCTGCTGTGCCCTGAGCAGAGGCACACAGCCACGCCAGACTTGGAGGAGGCAGATAAGGAACGCCTCATCTCTCCTGACTTTGGACCTTCTGCCGAGGTCACTCATTGGCTAAACCCAACAGAGAGTTCCAGGCAAGGGAGCCCTGGGCAAATTACTTAACCTCTCAGCCTCAGTTTTCTTATCTGTGTAACAGGAATGACAAAAATAGCCTCTCCTGCAGTGCCCTGACTTTACTGAATTAATGTATATAAAGGGTTTGGCATAGGGCCGGGTGCATAGTAAGCGTTCAGAAAGGGTTTCCTCCTTGTAGCGTAATTCCAGGTCTAGGGAATCCTGTGGGGAGAAAGACGCAGATGTCAGTCTTCTTACAGAGCTTATGCTGTGTTCGGGGGCAGGGGTGCATGAGTTTCCAGTGGCCACTGTAATGAATGACAAAACTGGGTGGCTTAAAACAACACAAGTGCATTCTCATGGTTCAGGAGACCGAAGTCCAAAATCAAGGTGTGGGCAGTGGGCTGTGCTAGAGGCTCTGAGGAGACCCTGTCTTCAGCTTCTGGGGCTGCCAGCTGTCCTTGGCGCAGCTTAGCTTGTAGACGTGCCACTGCCATCTCCACCTCTGTTGTCATGTGGTGTTCTCTGCTATGTCCGCATACTCTCCTCTTCTTAAAAGGACCTCTGTCATTTGATTTAGCCCCCCCCCCCACTCCAGTATGACTTCATCTTCACTAACTGCATCTGCAAAGACCCCATTTTCAAGTAAGGTCACATACCAAGTTGGGGCTTCAACATACCCTTTTGGGGGACACAATTCAACCCACAACAGAGGGCAGAGAGCTCGGAGACACAGGTGGAGCGAGGCGCCCCTCCCAACCAGCCTGGGTTCCCTCCTCATGGGCACCCAGCCCCAGCGGCGGAGCTTGTGCTGAGACTGTGTGTGGGCACACATGCCCTGCACCCTCGGGCATTGGTATGTGCGCCGGGAAATGCTGACATCTCCCCTCGCAGCCTGGCCTCACCCCACCAGGGTCCAGCAGGAAAAGTAGTCCCTCTCAGACCTTCCTGTGTGGAGAACAGAGGGTGAGGGATACTTCAAAGTTGGGGTACAGACTTGGGAGGCATGTCGGGGCAGTGGGTACAGAGCGCCTTGGCTGGCTGTGTCGCTGGCCAGCTGGGTGTCCTGGGGCTAGCCCCTTCCCCACTCTGGGCCTCAGTGCCCACCCCTGAACTCTGCTCTGGGCAGGTGAGAGGCTCCAAGGGCAAACGGGGCACAGGGGCAGGCCCCAAGCGCCGAAGCCCGGGTTTGTGCCGGGTGCCTCACACACATTCCGTCTCATTCTCCTGATGCCCTGAGGGGCAGGTGCCTGAGTCATTCCCATGGCACAGAGGAGCAGACCAAGGCTGGGGAAGCAAAATGGCAGGCCCCGTGCCCAGCGGATGAGACGGGGCTCCCCAGCAGAGCTCCCCCTCCCTGGTGCCTGCCCTGGCCGACAGACCGCCCCCTCCACAGAGGAGAAGCGTGTGTACAGGGTGCCCGTGTTCCCGGTGCCCTTCTGCCGCGCCCTGCTGGAAGAGCTGGAGCACTTCGAGGGGTCAGACATGCCCAAGGGAAGACCCAACACCATGAACAACTATGGGGTGGGTGAGGCCTGCCCGGCGGCCCAAGGGGGGCTGGAGAGATGGCCAGGGGTGCCGCAGGCGGGCTGAGGGATCCGCTGGCCTCCCGTCTGTGAAATGCAGTCAGAAGAGGGTGGTTGTCAGATCTAACGAGGCCTGTCTTTAACACGTAGTGGGGGCTCCTCCAGGGGTGCACGATGAGGCCCTACCATCTCCCTGCCAACCTGGGGATCGCCTCCATCCCCCCCCTCCTGCCCCAGGTGTTGCTGCACGAGCTGGGCCTGGACGAGCCGCTGGTGACTCCGCTTCGAGCTCGCTTCCTGCAGCCGCTCACGGCCCTGCTGTACCCAGACTGTGGCGGGGGCCAGCTGGACAGCCACCGTGCCTTTGTGGTCAAGTATGCACCAGGCCAGGACCGTGAGCTAGGCTGCCACTACGATAATGCCGAGCTTACCCTCAACATCGCCCTGGGCAAGGCCTTTACTGGAGGCGCCCTCTACTTCGGGGGCCTCTTCCAGGTGAGTATGTGGCCGCCCCATGGGGTGTGTCGGGGCTGCTGTGGGTGCTCAGGCCTGAACCCTGCTGTATGTAGGCACCCGCAACCCTGGCAGAGCCCCTGGAGGTAGAGCATGTGGTGGGCCAGGGCATCCTGCACCGAGGTGGCCAGCTGCACGGGGCCCGGCCCCTGGGCTCCGGAGAGCGCTGGAATCTCATCATCTGGCTCCGGGCCTCCGCTGTGCGCAACCGCCTCTGCCCCATGTGCTGTCGGGAGCCTGATCTGGTAGAGGATGAAGGCTTCAGCGATGGCTTCACCCTCCAGGAGCCGTCCACAGTGGACGTGTGTGCACTGACTTGAGCCTGGTTTGGCACGGTGGGAGGGGGGGATTGTGTGTCACAGGCCCTGCCACCTGGGGCTGGAGGAGTGGAAATAAACTCCCTGCAGCCTAAGGTTAAAAGGACACACAGGCTTCTGGGTCATTCTTTTAGCAGATAGGCTGGCTTAGGTCCAGTTTCTTAGAGGCAGAGGCTGAGATGGGGATTTCTTGAGGGAATGCCCTCAGGAGAAGTGGGAGGGAGGCCGACAGGGTGGAAGCTGGGCAAAGAGGTGGGATCAAATGAAGTCCAGCCTCAGCCGGACCCCTTGGGGGCTCTGAGTAGAATCACACCAGTTTTCTCCCTGAGGCAAGAGGGCCCTGATGTACCCCCAGCATCTGCTAATCAGGTACTGACTGCCAGGTGTGGGTAATCTGGCTCCAAATCTGGCTGTGTGACCATGAGTAAGCCCCTTACCCTCTGCCTAGTAAAGTATTTTATAGCAGCCCCCTGAGGGTCATGATTATTGTTGAAGACTGCAACTTGGTGGTCCCAAGATTGGATGAGGCCCACAGCCCTGCTTTGTTTGGGTGGCACATGTGAAACCAGTTGAAATCTGGTTTTGAAAACTTATTTCTGGCTTCTCTGGGAATACGGGAAGATCTGGAAACGTCAGGCCCCATCCCCACATTGCAAAACTCAGCTGTTCAGCTGCCCACTTTAGGCAGGCGTGGGTCCCCTCCCTCCCTCACTGCCATGTTTCTGGTCCCTTGTGGACGACTGCATTTGCGACACTCCACGCCCCACACCCGTGTTCCTGGTGGAGAGAGTTAAGGAGAGGGCCTCCCAGCCTTGGAGCTCAGACTGCTGGGGTGGACCGGTCTGCAGACACCCAGGGAGGAAGGCAGGGTGCCAGGGCCATCGGGGAATGTGGGCACCGCGAGCGCGACCGGAGGGCAGCCTAGGAGAGCAGAGCCGGGCAGAGGCGATCTGCGGTGAGGGTGCGAGCGCGCGGGGCCTGGCCAGGTCGGCAGGAGCAGCCTTCTCTCCCGCGGAGCCGCGCGAGTGGACGCAGGCACGGCTTTGCCCCGGGGAAGCGGGAGCCCGGAGCCCCAGCGATCCTACGCGGCAGGCGGAACGCGGGGCTTGAGAACTTAAGGCAGCGGCACCTTGCTTCCCAGCCGGACAGCCCGCAGACGCACCGCCGGGCCGGAAGCCGCCTCGCTGCGCAGTCCTCAGCCCAGGGTGCGGGGTGGGGCCGCGGCCCGGCCCACTGGCGCCTGAGGTGGGAGCGGAGCAGCACCGGGCACGCTCCCCTAAGCTGCGAAGCCGCCTAAGGCGCGGGGGTGGAGGGGAGGGGTGCGCGCCACCGGACTCGGCTCCCCACTCGCGGCCGAGGGTCGCCTTCGGTCCCGGTCGCCGGAGCCGGGTGCGCAGGCGTGGAGCGTCCGGGCGGGGGCCGGCTCTTAAAGGGGCCTCAGCGTCGGGTCGGGGAGTCGAGCGCAGAACCGGGGGCGGGGGTGGCATGGGAGAGGATCGCGGGGTTTCCGGGCGCCCCGACAACCAGGTTCCGAGTCGACTGAGCGGCCCGTGGAGCCCAGCCTGCGGGCCTCGGGTTTAGCGCGCTTTTTCGTACTTGCAGCCCGAGGCGCTATGGCTCACGTGGGCTCTCGCAAGCGCTCGAGGAGTCGCAGCCGGTCCCGGGGGCGAGGGTCCGAAAAGAAAAGGAAGAAGAGCAGTAAAGATGCTTCTCGGTCCCAAGGCCACAAGGCCAGCACCACCTCTGCCACCGAGGGTGAGGACCACAGGGGCTGCGGAGTGGGCAGGGTGATTTCATGGAGGAAGGAGGCTGCAGGCCCCCAGGCGCCTCCTGACACTCAGCACACACAAGGGCGGAGAATGCAGATTTGGGACCAACAGTCCCCAGAATAGCCAGTCCCCAGAATAGCCGGTCCTCAGAATAGCGGGGCTGGGCTGGCCCAGCAAGTGTGGATTGGAGAGAGCCCTAGGCCAGGCCTTTTGAGCAGCTGGGCCCGAAATGTGGGCGCTGCCACCCTGATTCTGGGCAGACGGTGACCTCGCTGAGCCCAGAAAGTGTCTCTCTAAAGAGCATGCTGGCCCTTGCTCTGGAAAGCCCTGTGGGGAGATCCTCACGCCCCTGTCCTCTGTCCCGGACGGCCCCAGGCCAGAGCGAGGGGCAGAGGTTGACTTCCTCCCCTCTGGCCTTCCAGCCTCACCTTCTCCCTGCACCACAGAGAGAAGCAAGCACAAGGCCCGGAGGAAACCACGAGCCAGCTCCTCCTCCTCTTCCAGTTCTTCTAGCTCCTCTTCCTCCTCGTCTTCCTCCTCTTCCTCCAGCGATGGCCGGAAGAAGCGGCGGAAGCACAAGGACAAGAAGAGGAAAAAGAAGAAGAAAAGGAAGAAGAAGCTGAAGAAGAAAGGCAAAGAGAAGGCACAGGTGCAGCAGGCTGAGGCTCTGCCCGGACCCTCACTGGACCAGTGGCATAGAGCAGCCGAGGAAGAGGATGGCCCAGGTACCAGGCTGCCCTGGTGTGCAGGGGGGGTGGCCCCTTCCCCAAGGCCTGACTGTCACCTCCCTGCCTGCCCTGCCCGCTCCAGTGCTCACGGATGAGCAGAAGTCCCGCATCCAGGCCATGAAGCCTATGACCAAGGAGGAGTGGGACGCCCGGCAGAGTGTCATCCGCAAGGTGGTGGACCCTGAGACAGGACGCACCAGGTGGGGAGAGCTTGGCTGAGCCTGGCCCCATGCCACCGCACTGGGAACACTGGCCCAAGACGGGTCTTTTTAGCATGAGGGGATGTGGTTGCTGCTGCTCTAAAAAGCCAAGGACAGGAGAGACAGTCACTTGTTGATGTGACTTCTCATGCTGCTCCCTGCCCTCCCCTCATTGCCCAGAGTAAGCTGTCACAGAGGTGGAGAGGCCTCTTAAAAGAGCCACAGTTGGCCAGGCTGAGTGCAGAGGTCGGCAAGACAGAATGCTCCCGACTGCCTCTATTCCTGCCCCAAGGGGAGGCAGGAGAGAGGATGGCCCAGACAGCCCTACCCTGACGCCCCTGGGGGGGGGTGGTTCTGGCTCTCTTGCCCTGGCACGGGGCTCAGCCTGCTCCTTGCTGAGTGGCCTCTCCCCCACCCTGCCCAGGCTCATTAAGGGTGATGGCGAAGTCTTGGAGGAAATCGTAACCAAAGAACGGCACCGAGAGATCAACAAGGTCAGTATCACCCCTGTGCTCAGGGCCGCCCTTGCTCAGTTTCTGATGTTTCCCCTCCTGCTGTGTGCTCTCTTCCCCAGCAAGCCACCCGAGGGGACAGCCTGGCCTTCCAGATGCGAGTTGGGCTGCTGCCGTGAGGGCCCCCTGGCCAGGGTCTGTGGACGGTGTTGGTGGCGTGGCCCTCAGGTGGGCAGCAGGGAGCCCCAGGGAGCCCTTTGCCTTCTCCTCCTGTGGGTTGGCCTCTGGGAATGGGGGTGTGTGGCCTAATCAATGCCCCCCACGCTGCCACTGGAGAGCATTATTCCCTAGATATTAAACGTTCCTTGATTGTAGACCTGCTCTGATGTGTTGCTACTTGTGCTGGAGGGGAAGGGAGTGTTCCTGGGAGCTTTTGGGGACAGCTGGATGCTCCCTGGTGGTGGTGAGCACATGCCACACATGCCACTTTTGTTCTGCTCATCCTTATGACTGCCTGCCAGGACCCGGTCCAGACTCCCAGCTAAATCCCAAACCTGGCGACTTGGCTCTTGGATATGATTCCGGTGGTTTGGAGTAAGATGAGCTTCCTTTGGCCTGTTGACTCTGCAGATCCCACACAGCAACTGCGCGTGGAGCACAGTAGCCCCGGCGGGGGGCTCCTGGCTCCACGCTTAGGAGCCGTGTCCTCTGTGAAACGGGTAGCAGCGCCCGCCCACTGTGCTGCTGGGAGGATGAACTGGGCTAATGCACGGGAAGGGGTGAGAACAGGGCCCAGCCGGAGTAAGTGCCCAGGGAGAGGACCGGCTTTATCGGGAGTACCTGGGAAGGACAGCCTCTCCCCACCCCAGCTATAGCTTGGGCACAGACCATGCCGTGTTCCGCGCCCCTCCCCCTGTGCTTTGGGGTTGCTGGTGCAGTAAAGAGACTCAGAAGGAAGCCTTCCTGCTTCTTTAATTGGTGTAACAGACAATGACACTGTATACAGAGCACACTCAGGCCTGGTGGTACGCGGACAGCAACGGTGGGTGGGCGAGTCAGGACACTGCTCACACACTGGCCCAGAGACAGACAGCACAGGGAGACAGGAGGGGGCCGAGACGGAAAGACTGCAACGTGGCGGTGGGTGGGCATTCTGAGCCGGCAGGGGGAGTTTGGGGGGTGCCTGCTAAATTCCTCTTTAGAAATCAGAGAAGGTGGTCAGATCCAGGGGCAGTGGGTGGGGTTCAGTCCTGGGATTTGGGGGGGGCGGGCGAAATAAGGCTTCTACTCTAAGAGGCCTGGGGGGTGGCTGGCAGTCAGCAGGGGCCTGCCTCACCCTTTGGTTATGACGGGTCAGGCCTGAACCCTGCAGCTCAGCACCCAACACTGTAAACATTTTTGGTATTTTTAAAGGACTTTGCCCTTCTCTCAAGTTTCTGCAAAACTGGTGCTTCCTCAAGAGGAGAATGTGCCAAACGGAATTTGAGGGGAGTAGAAACAGACCCGGACACAGAGGAGAAACGCGGGAGGGGGCTGCCCGTCTCGCCATCTATGGCTAAGGGCCGGTGGGAGAGGCCCGGGGACTATTGCTGTTGTCCTTGGCATGGCTGGCGGGCGGGCAGGGAGCGTGGAGCCGCGTGGGGAGGCAAGACAGGGCGAGATGGGGCCCACAGAGGAGGAGGCACTGGCCACAGGGGCCCCCTGTCAGGGCTGTGATTGTCAGCCGAGCTATTTCCCGCTGGGGAGCAGAGGGGAGTCAGATATTGCACTTTCGCTGCAACAGCTACATTAAAACTTGGTCCATAAAATAACTGTGGCTTTTATACATAACGCCTGAAACATGTACAACAAAAGCTACATCTTAAATAGGAATAAAACCTGAAGGTTCCCTCTCTCCGTTTTTCTCTGCACAAAATAAATAGCTTTCGCTTTGTATAACCCACTTCGCATTTACACGACCCTTCGGCTGTACATATCTACACACAGGAATATGCTAACATCCATTCCAGGCTCCTCCCCGTCCCAGCCGATGTGGCCCTAAGGTCTCATCCCGATTGGCAGAAGCTGCCCAGGGAGGGGGCTTGGTTGCTGGACAGCGGCGGAGGCCAGGCAGGCTCTCCCAGCCCCGACGGAGGTGGTGGAGGCGACGTGGAGGTGCCGCCCCAGCCCCAGCCGAGCACCCGGACTGCTCTCGGTCAGTTTGGGGGAGGGGCAGGGGCTGATGCTCATCCCAGCGTGCAGGACAGCAGGGTGACCCGGGTGGGAGTGCAGTCTTGGCTGCCTGCCCTGAAGCTAATGAAGCGAATTGTGGCTTCTTAGATTCGGCATCAAAACGGAATTGGCATTTAAAAAACCTAAGTGTGTGCCCCCCCCACCCCAGAGTAGAAATTCAGTGGGATTCATGAGGAGGGTAAGTTGAGGAGGGAGCCCGAGCCCCCCTGCACGTGCAGGAGCAGGGCCCACTGGGCTAGGGATCCAGAACCAGGCTGGACTCCGTCACAGTGCTGGGTGTTTTCAAGGTGGAGGGGCTGCGCTTGGTACTGAAAGAGTTAAGAAAAGGAAGCAGCCAAGGTTTGCTTGTTTTAAAAAACCTCATAGAAATCAGATCTGAGACGTAGAAAGGTGTAGAAACGCAGGGCAGGGCCTTAGAGCGGCCCTGATGGGTGGCAGACGAGGAGCCGAAGAGAAGGCCCAGGGCTGTCCCGGCTCCGCAGCTGAGCTGGGACAAGTTCCAGGCTCTGCGGGTCATGCCCAGGGCATGAGGCCAGGCCCTGGCGCACTGGGCTCCGGGGGCGGGGAGCGGGGGGCTGGGGGGCGCTGCTGAGGTGCTGGCTGGCGGGGCTGCAGGGATTAAGATCGGGCCTTCCTCTTCCGCTTGCACAAGGATTTGCTGCCCTGGCGCCTTCTGTGGCAAGAGCCTGGGTCAGCCAGGAGTGAATTTTCATGCACGACGAGTCTGCAGCCAGAGGAGGTGGTAATGGTCTCCGCTCTCGAGATCAGTGCAAAACCAGTGAGGTTGAACCGTTGAGTCGAGTTCCCAGAAGCAGGCTGGAGCCCCGCTGGAGCGGCTACCCAAAGGGAGGGGACCTGGGGTGAGGGCAGGCCGGGTGCACGTGGAGGCGGCCTGGCGTCCAGTCGCTGGGCGATCAATGCAGGGCGAGGCGGCCGGGCGTGCCTTCCCGGCCAGCGGAGGCGGGCAGCGGCGGGGGCCCTGCCCAGCCTCGACCAGAGCAGGGCGGGGAGGCCCGGGAGCGGGGCCGGGGGTCCCCCCTTCGGGCCGCGTGCTGGGCCAGGCCCCCCGCGGGCCGCCGCCGGGCCCTAGCACCATGGAGACCGCGGCGCCTGGCGCCCGCCGCCCTACTTGGGGCCCGCGGCGGCCCCCGGCTCCAGCCGGCCGGCCACGGTGCGGCCCCAACAGCCCGCGGCCACGCTCAGGCTGCGCGGCCCGCGCTCCCGCTCGGCCTCGGCCGGGCCCTGCGTCCGCTCGGGCCGGGGGCCGGGCCCGACCGGCTGGGCCAAGATGGTGCGCAGCAGGTGGTTCCTGGCGCGCAGGAAGTCGCCCTGGCCCGGCAGGCCGAAGCTGCCCTTGCGCAGTGCCATGCGCGTGGCGGCGTTGCGGGCCGGCCGCGCCCGGTGGCTGTACTTGAGCTGCGCCAGGTGCGCCGCGTAGCCGTCCGTGAGGAACTGCGGCGGGGGGCGGCGGGAAGCACAGGCGTCACGGCCCGCGGTCCCCCCGCGGTGGCCGCCCCCGGCCCGCACCCGCGCCCGCTCACCTGGCACTGGTGCTGCAGCTTCTTGGTGGGGCGCCCCACGATGTAGATCTGCATGGGGGACAGGCTGAGCGCGCTGTACACCGCCACGTCCTTGCTGGAGCCGTAAGCCGCGTGCACGCGCAGCTGCAGCTGCGGGAGGCCGGGCGTGGGCGCGTGGGCGCGGGCCGCCCCTCCCCGCCCCCCGCCCGCCCCCGCGGGCCCCCCGCGCCCCGGGCCCACCTCCGACACCAGCAGCTTGAGGAAGTTGGCCTTGTGCCGCAGCGGGTCGTGCACCAGGCCATCGCAGAAGGACACCACGCCGTGGGGGAAGTTGTGCTGCGCCAGCCAGGCCACCACCCGCTGCTTCTGCATGTCGGGCCGGCCCGTCACGTAGATGATGAGGTAGCCCAGGTCCTGCCAGTGCCTGCGGCCAGGCGAGTCCTGTTGTCCCCCGGCCACCCTCTCCGGCCTCCCCAGCTCCTGGCCCAGCCAGGCCCCCTGGGGCCAGGTAAAGGGCGTCTCTGACGACTCAAGCCACAGGGACAACGCCCCCCCTCATTGGGGACCTCTGCCTTGCACATTCCCTGGGCAGTGTTCCAGGAGACCCCTGCGCCCCTGATCGCCCCTGCCGAGTGGGTGGGCCTGGCCCTCCCATTAGCCCTGTTGCATGGAGGGAGGGGAAGCCTCACGTCTAAGACCATGCAGCTAGTTAGCGGGGGAGCCGGGCTCCGGGCCACATGTCCCTCTGCCGCCTCCCCGGAAAGCCCCCGGAGACTCTGCCTGGCCCCCACGGTCCTCCCGGCTGCCCCGTGCCGCCGCCAGCCCGCCCGGGCCACTCACCGCACCACGTCCACGGCGCCGGCCCGCACCTTGGGGTCGCTGCCCATGATGGACACGCTGGCGGCAAAGGAGCCGTCGATGCTGAAGACCACGAACTCCGTGCCCCTGGGCAGCACCGTGATGTAGCTGTCGGCAAACGTGTGGTCGCCCCTGCGGGGGCGGGCGTCAGGGCCTGCCGAGCCCCCCCCCCCCCCCCCCGTTCCCCCCGCCCCGCCCCCGCGTACCTGACCACCATCTTGACGGGGTAGACGCCCACCCCCAGGCGCTGCGTCTCGGGGATGGTGTAGGAGACGCGCCCGCTGCCGTTGGTCACCAGCGTGTCGAGGTGCAGCCACTCGCCGGAGGGCGGCTGCGGCATGATGTGCACGTCCACCTGGGGGCCGCGGAGACGCTGAGCAGCCCGCAGGGCCCCCGGCCGGCCCCCTCCCCGCACCCACAGGGGCAGGGGCTCCCCGCGGCTCCCGCAGCCTCACCTTCTCCCCTGTGAGGGTGACCATGTCCAGCGGCCCGTACATGAACCGGCCAGTCAGGACCTGGGGGCCGTCCTCGTTGGCCAGCGCGTCATTGATCCGGTGATTGGCCGTCACGTTCTGGGGGGTTGGGGGGGGTGAGGCAGGCCCGGGGGGGACGGGCCTGCGGGCTGGGTTGGGGTGGGAGGCCCCCTCTGCTGCTGGAGTGGCAGCGACCAAGGGCGTGGGGACGCCTCCTGTGCTGCCCCTAAGCTAGTGCTCTCACCAGGCTTAAGACTTATTTTTAATTTATTTTTCTCCCCCAACCCCCAGCCCCGTTGTCTGCTCTCTGTGGCCATTCACTGTGTGTTCTTTTGTGTCCACTTGTGTTCTTGTCTGTGTCTTGTTTTGTGTGTCATCTTGCTGCATCTGCTCTCTGTGTGTGCAGTGCCACTCCTGGGCAGGCTGCACTTTTTTCATGCTGGGCAGCTCTCTTTATGGGGCGCACTCCTTGCGCGTGGGGCTCCCCTACGGGGGGACACCCCTGCGTGGCACGGCACTCCTCGCGCGCATCAGCACTGCACATGGGCCAGCTCACCACAGGGGTCAGGAGGCCCTGGGTTTGAACCTTGGACCTCCCATGTGGTAGGTGGATGCTCTATCTGTTGGGCCAAATCCGCTTCCCATCTCACCAGGATTAAGTAAGGTAGCGTGCATCTCTGAGCCTCAGTTCCTCATCTGTACACTGAGGAGAGGGTGAAACAAGATGGCAGCCAAGGGGCCTGCGCCCGGGGGACCCTCACCCGCAGCTTCACGTGGGTCCTCTTGCGCTGCCATTTCTCCCTCGGCTTTGAGGGGGTGAACACCGACACCTCCTTGCCGTCCAGCTCCAAGATGCCGGAATTGTCGTGCCTCATGACCTGGGGGTGGGGTGGGTAGAGCCAGGCGGTGGCAGACAACCAGGGGCTTCCTGCTTGGCAGGGGCCCAGCTGCCCCGGGAGGGAGGGGTCGTCCGGCCTCCCCCATGATGTGGGCACTCGGGAGTCTCCGGCGAGCCCCGGGCATGCCTGGGCCCAGGGGTACCTGTCTCAGCAGGAAGGAGACCACGTCCGTGGATTCCCAGTAGCTGGCGTGGAAGAGGTGGGGCAGGGCCACTGTGGGGAAAGCCGTCAGCGCGTCCGGGCAGTACAGGGCGTAGTCGATCCGCTTCTGACCCCACCACCTTGCAGCAACTGCGGGGAGCAGGGGCCACGACTGGGCTGGGGCAGGGCCAGCGCGGGGCAGGGACCCCAGACGGTCCCCTGGCCCCCTCAGGCCAAAGTTTCGTCCCTCCCTCCCACCAGGGAATCGGGGCTTCAGCCAAAGCGAGTGCTCCCCTCCCAGGCTGGGAGACAGGAAGCAGCAGGTGCAAGGGGCGGGAGCTGCCAGCACAGCACCCAAGCAGCCCCAGGTCCAGAGGGTGGGCCCCGGTGGCGAGCGCGTGGCCACCCTGACGTTGACGGAGAGCCTGGGGGTTGGGGCAGCCGGGTCCGGAGGCGGGAGGACTGGCCGTCCCTGGTCCTGCTGACCCCTGGGCCCCGCCGCTGCTTTTTCTGGACTCTTCTCCCTGCCTTTCTGGCCCCAGGCTGGTGCAGGGCTTTCAGGCGTGGGATGCCGAGAGCCCAGGCCAGCCCCCACCCCAGCCCCCAGCCCCGGGCTTTCTGAGCAGGGACGCAGCAGGTCAAGCTGGGGTACCAGATCTGACACCCGCCTGCCCATCACCAAGGCCAGTGCTGGGGTAAGACAAGGCTCGTGGGTGCCTCCCATGGCGCCCGGAGCCTCTCCTGAGCTCTGCTGCGGGTTGGCAGGAGCCCGTTCCCTTCGGCCTACCCCGGCCTCCTTCCAGCAACACAGGGCGCTGCGCACCCCCAGCCCCCCCAACAGCTCCTGCCTCTGCCCTGGCTGCGTGCCCCCGCCCAAGCCTCCAGCTCCTGGTCAGGGGTCCGGTGGGCAGTGCCTGGCGGTGAGGCGTGCTTGGTGATGGCAAGTGGCCCGGAGTGAGAGGTCAGTGTGGGTGGGCAAGGGCAGGTGTCACCGGTACCTTCTCCGATGTCCAGGTCGGGGAGGCAGGGGGCCCTCTGCAGGCTGGGGCTGGGCTGCCTGGCCTGAGAGCGGGGGCCGGGGGTGGAGGGGGCTGGGGGGGGCAGGGCGAGCTGGGACAGGCGCCTGACGCTGGGGGTGTGGCTGAGCAGCACTGGGGCCTCTGAGAAGCAAGAACAGCGGGGTCAGCTCAGCCCCGCGGGCGCTGCCACAGGGCCGCGTCTAGGAAGGATGCTGGGAAGAGAGTCGGCCCAGGGCTCCTCGGGGGAGGACACGCTGCCAGAGGCGCCCGAAGGCTCAGCCCCCGAGCGGACCTGCCAGCCGGAGCCCGGGGGCGTGGAGAGGTGACCGCCGGATGCATCTCAGGTGACCCTGGGCTGGGTGCCCAGCAGGGGCCGAGCAGTGGGGGCAGCGGCCCTGCTGGCGGCCACCGCAAGGGGACCCTCGCTTCCCTCCGCCACCTCCACCTTGGAGAGGGGCCTGGGTCTGAGCTCGGCCTCCTTGTCCAGGAGCAGCCTTGCAGCCTGGCCCTCAGGCAGCCCCGTGCCCTGAAACTTCTGGAGCCCCAGCCCCTCCTCCCTGGCCCGTGGCCCCCCAGCTGCCTGGCCCGTGGCTGCACCTTCTGAAGTCCTTCTCCTCAGAGTCCCTGTGATAAGGCCGCATGGACCATTTGGAACGACAGCTCTGTGCTGGGGTGGCCTGGGCTGCGAGTTGCGGGGCGGTCAGCAGCGCCTTTGGCCTCCACCCGCTGGAGGCCCGCAGCTCCTCCCCAGCCCTGCCTGGTCAGGGTGCTCCAGGGTCCCCTGGGAGCAGAGCTGTCCACAGGTGAGAACGCTGCGGCTGGGCGCCTCTGTCCCCCGCAGCCGGGGGCGGGCAGGATGCGGGGAGGGCCGCACTGGGTGCCGCTGCACTCACTCTGGGCAGCGCTGGACGCTGTGTAGCTCTCGGCCAAGCCGGACACCTGGCTGGCGATGCTGATCTCGCTGGCTCGGCGGAAGCCGCGGCTGGCGGGGGCTGTGCCGGGCGAGGAGGGGGTGGCGTTCTCCTGGAAGACGGCGCTGTGGGCCTGGAGTACGTCGGCTGTGGGTGGCAGGAAGCGGAGACGCTGGGTTAGGGCGCAGTGGGGGGCCGGGAGGGGCGTGTGCCCGGGCTGGGCGGCCTTCTCCAGCTGCAGGGGTGCGCCGAGGCGTGCGAGCACAGCAGGCCGTGGGCCAGGCTGGCCTGCTCAGGGCCGGCAGGGGCAGAGCACAGAGCTGAGGCGGTGGAGAAGGAAGGGCGGGGGCCGGGGAGGACAGCTGGACAGACAGACACCACGGGCAGGAAGGCAAGGCAGCTAGGCCCTCACCCCCCCTGGCCACCCGTCCTGCCCCATGCACAGCTCTTATGTAGCCTTGCTCGGCCCCAGGAGCCCCGGTGGCCCTGCAGCCCATAGCCACAGGATGGTCTGGCCCGGGCCGCCAACAGGGCTGCGGTGGCTTCCTGGACAGGCCCTGCCCTAAGGACCGAGGGGCTCCCTAGCTCGCGGGCCCTGTCGAGCTAGCCCTGCGTGGGTGGCTGGGGACAAAGGCAGGTGCTGCTGGCTCCAGTCAGCTGCCCAGGCTTGGGGCTGAGGTCAGAGAGGACGGGTTTGGCCAGAGAAAGCATGTCTGGACGCCCAGAGGTACCAAGACATCCTCAGAGAGGGAAGGAGCAGGACCTGGATGCTCCAAGCACTGGACTAGGGGCTCCCCCTGGGCTAATGGGGTGGGGGCTGGCTGGCTCCAGCCTGTCTGCCCCCGGCCAACCTCAGGAAGCAGGACAGAGTCCTGGGACTGTCCCAGACTTGCCACGTGCCCCTGGGACAGTCTTTCCCCCTTGGGTCCCCTTTGGTCTTTGGGTTCCTCCCAGTTCTGGTCCCCAGGTACGGAGGGGAAGGCTGCCCAGCTGTGCCCCGCAGGCCCCGTCCTCTGGAGCCTGTGGTCCTCGCCACCCTAGGTCCCGGGAGCTCAGGTGGCCAAGGGGGGCGTGGCGGGGGGTGCTGAGGCCAGCGCCAGCCCTGCGAAGCGGACAGCACGGGAGTAGGGTTACACACACTCAGCACAGCCCGGGCTCTGGCGGGGCCCGTCCTGCCCGGTGGGCGCGGGCACGGGGATGCTGGTTTCCAGGAAGCCGTCCCCGTGCGGGAGGGGGGCCGGGGGCCCGCCCTCCAGGAGCAGCTCAGGGTTTCTCTGCACGGCCTCGACTGGAAGCAGACAGGGAGAGAACAGAGAGGACGAGAACAGGGGCTTGTGGGGGCGCTGTACCCCACGCCCCGACAGGACATGACAGGACGCCTGGACACACGCTGGGACGGGGGGGGAGGGGCCGTGGGGCTGGTGGGGTGCTCGCACGCTCAGGTCCCCCACCCCTTGGCCCCCTCAGTGTGGAAGGCCCTGGCAGGGGGAGACCCTGGTCCCGTCCTGTCCCCCCCCACCCCGGCACCTGTGCAGCCCAGAGGGAGGCCGGTGACCTGTGTCCTCTTCCGGAAGGTGGGGCCAGCAATCCGACCTTGGGGAGCCCCGTGAGGACCAGCGGGCATCGGTCACCTCCACGGGGCACCTGCCCCCTAAGTGCTGACGGCCCGGGGTGGTCATCTTCCCCCTTGGCAGCCGGCGCGGGGACCCCTGGCCGCCCCCGCCACCTTGCCCAGCCCGGGCCCCTCACCCAGCAGCGCGGAGCAGCCGTCCCCCAGCGGGTAGCGCTGGTAGCGGGGGATGCTGAAGGGCGGCAGTGCATGGAAACGCCGCTCCAGCAGCGGCTCGAGGCGCGAGGCGGACGGGTCGGCGGGGTGGAACAGGTTGTAGACCTGCTGGCAGGCGGGCCGCAGCTGGAAAACTGAGCAGGGAGGCAGGGGTGAGGAGGCGGGGCTGGGGGCCAGAGGGGAGGCTGGGGGGCTGGGGCCTGAGTTGTCTCCGCCCTAAATGTGGAGAAACCAGGAACTGTTTGTCTTTCTCACTTTGCTATCCATTTGGGTCCTTGTTCTATTAACCACATCGTTTTTAACTGAAGAAGTTACATGCTCAAGAAGATGCACACATGGCCCAGAAGCACATGAAAAGATGCTCAACGTCATTAGCCACCGGGGAAATGCAAATCAAAACCACAATAGGGGGAAGCGGATTTGGCCCAGGATAGGGCATCTGCTTACCACAGGGGAGGTCCAAGGTTCAAACCCAGGGCCTCCTGACCCGTATGGAGCTGGCCTACGTGCAGTGCTGTTGTGCGCAAGGAGTGCCGTACCATACAGGGGTGTCCACCGCGTAGGGGAGCCCCACCCGCAGGGAGTGCACCCCGTAAGGAGAGCCGCCCAGTGCAAAAGAAAGTTCAGCCTGCCCAGGAGTGGTGCTGCACACGTGGAGAGATGATGCAGCAAGATGATGCAAGAAAACGAGACACAGTTTACAGGGGCCGCTGAGAAGAATACAAGTGGACACAGAACACACAGCGAATGGACTCGGAAAGCAGACAACTGGGGGGAGGAGGGGGGAAGGGGAGAGAAATTTAAAAAAAAACCATAATGGGGGAACGGCTCTAGCTCAGTGGTTGAGCACCTGCTGCCCATGTACATGGTCCTGGGTTCAACCCCCAGTACCTCCAAAAGAAACAAAACCACAAAACACAATGAAATAAACGACTTCACACACCCACCAGGCTTGCTTCTCTGCCTTTTGGCAAAGACCAAATTGGAAAAGAACAAGGGTTGGGGAGGACTTGGCGATATAGGAACCCCCATACATGGGAGTTAAAATGCTGCAACCACTGTGGAAAACAGTGTAGTGATTCCTCAGATAACCCTAGAATTACCATATGACAGGGCAATCCTCTGCCTAGGCATTTACCCCAAAGAACTAAAAACAGGGACTTGGATATTGGTCATAGCAGCACTATTCATAATTGCCAAAAGGAGGAAGCAACCCGAGGGTCTGTCAGTGGGTGAATGGATAAGCAAAATGCGGGATGTCCCTAAAACAGAATATTATTCAGCCATGAAAAAGGAGTTCTGATACATGCTACTACACGGATGGACCCTGAAGATATCACATGGAGAGAAACCAGATACGAAAGGACAGATACTGTGTGACCTCATGGATATGAAATAATTAGAATATGCAAATTCACAGAGTCAGAAGGTAGAATACAGGCTACCAGGGGCTGGCTGGGTGGGGGCAGGGAAGTGGGAGTTAATGCTTACCTGGTGCAGAGTTTCTGGTTTGGGGGACAGAGTTTGGGGTGATGGGAAGGTTCTGGGGATGGACAGTGGTGATGGAGGCATATGTTATTAGTATAATCAGCACCACTGAACTGCAAAATGTGGTGGTGTAAATGTTACTGCAAAAAAATTTAAGAAAAACCCATAATATGGCACAACACAAAGAGTGAACCTAAACGCAAGCTATGGACTTGTAATAATATAGTAATAATACTGGTTCATCGACTGCAACAGATGTATCACAGTAATGCAAGGTGTTGTTAATGGGGGAAATTGTGTGTGTGAGGGTATATGGGAACTCTGTATACTATCTCCATATTTTTCCTCTACAATTGCTCTAAAAAATAAAAACACAAAGAGGAACACAGGCCATTCTTTTGAGCTTTGTTTTCCCCACATAATGCAAAAGATGTTGGAGTTCTGGTTTTTTTTTGTCAGCTCACGTGGTTCTTCCTCATACTTTCAGCTGCACAGGACGTCCTCTTGTCTAGCTGGGCCATAATCGGCCCATGGACGGATGTTTGAGATGCTTCTAGTTTTTCACGCTTACCAACGGTGTTGCCACATATCACTGTCCCTAAGTCTGTGCACACGTGCGCATCTGAGACTAAACTGTCGTGGAGTGGGTGGGGGCTGGCCCTCCAGGCGGCTGAACCAGCCACGTGAGCACATGCTTGTTTGCTGGGGTCTCTTTAAAGCTACAGATTTCCCTTCCTTGCTGGGTCCAAGCCGTGGGATCGAGGCCTGTGGAGTGCACAGAGCTGAGTCTGAGGCACCGGCTCACTGCTCTGGGGCAGGTGCCTGGGCCTCTCGGACCCTCAGTCTCCTCCTGTGGAACCTGGGGATGTAATGCGGGCCCTGCACAGCAGTCCCTGGAGCGGCGCTGCTCCCTGAGGGAATGTGGCTGGGGCAGCAGGGTCTCCAGGCCCCGCTCGAGGGGGCCCAGGATGCCTTGGGGGTGCCATGGCCCAGGAGCCTGGTCTGTCCTTGCCTGAGCTTTGGGGGGGTGGCCCCTTCCCTCCCTGGCCCTCGGCTTCCCTGCCTGGGAAGTGGCCTTCTGCCGTGGAAATGAAGCCGCGGGAGCCGGGGCGGCCGGCGCCTGGGCTGCTGGGGGGTCCCGGCGGGGGTGGGGGTGGCTTGCGGCCCCCCCCGCGGTCCTCACCGTCCAGGGTGGGGATGACCGTCTTCCTCAGGGCCAGGACGAGCCCCAGCGGGCAGCCGAAGAGGAAGAGGTCGGCGGTGTCGAAGTCCAGCCTGCCCGGGGCCGCGGCGCCGTCCAGCACGGTGGGGCTGCTCGAGCGGCGCGAGCCGGGCTCGGCCCGCAGCACGCTAGAGTGCAGGCTGCGGGAGGCACGGTGGCTGCGGGCCTCCCAGCGCCCCGCGCACTGCGCTGTCCTGCGCACGGGGCCAGCCGCCCTCGCCCAGTCCCCAGGGCACACTGCCCCGCATCACTTCTGCCCCCCCCCACCCCGGGGCAAGCCCCTCCCACCCAGGCCTCCCAGCAGGAGTGGGGAGAGCCCCAGGGTCCCCCATGGCCCTTGGCACGGGGCAGCTCACGGGGAAGCCCTTCCTCCTCCTCATCCTATGTGGCCTGGGGGTCCCTCCCTCCCGGAGCCCCCTCCTCACCGGCGGTGGCCTGGGGGTCCCTCCCTCCTGGAACCCCACCTCACCCGGCAGTGGCCTGGGGGTCCCTCCCTCCTGGAGCCCCCTCCTCACCCTGCGGTGGCCTGGGGGTCCCTCCCTCCTGGAGCCCCACCCCCCGGCGGTGCCCTGGGGTCCCCCCCCACCCCTCCGCACCTGGACAGGAAGGCCTGGTGCTGCTGGATGGTGTCCAGCTCGTAGGTGGACGAGTCGCTCCGCTTGCGGGGCAGCGGCCTCTTGGGGTCCTCGGCGCCGTTGCTGCGCGGGATGTCGATGTTGCTGCGGCTCAGGTGGCGGCTGCCCTCCAGGCTGGAGCCACCAGTGGCGCCGCCGGAGCCCGGAGACAGCAGGTCGGCGTCCTGCAACAAAGCGTGCGGGGCTCACTGCAGGGGAGTGCCCCGTGTCCCCACCCAGCAGGGGAGGGGGAGCAGCCGCCCCACTCCCCCCACCAGGCCACCCGCCTAGCCCTGGGCCCTAACTCTGGCCACACCCACCACGCCCCAGTCCACTGCCACCTGCAGCAGGGTGACCTTGTCTCTCCCCAAGCCTGAGGCCCTGCCTGCCACCCCCCCACCACACACACCTCACACGCATGCACACGCTTGTGCACACATCCCCGTCATGCACACACAACCCCACCACACACACTCACACACGGCGCAGGCCCCCCGCTCGGGCATGCGCACGTGCTCCCGGGCTCCCATCTGCCTCTGCACCTGCACCTTCGGGCACCTTTTCTCACTCCCTCTGCCCGTTTTTGTGGGAGCTTTTTTTGGGGGGGAAGAGGAACCCCTCGGGGTCCGGCTTCAACCTGCGCGTGTGTTAGTGCCTTCCTGCCCACAGTCGGGGCACGAGTGCACGCCCGCCACGCCTCCACTGGGGCTAGCTCAGCGCCGGTGGGGGGCACCGTTTGCCCGGAGGCTGAACGGGGTGTGGCACCTGCAGGCACTGCCGGCGTTCAGCAGGCGCTGAGCAAGGCCCGGCGGCCGGGTGGAGGGCTCCCCGGGACTCTGGGCCGCAGGCCCGGGGGCTGGCTACCTGCACACTGACCACGCTGCCGCGGCGGCTGCTGCTCTGGCTCTCCGACACCACGTGGCTGCTGGAGCACAGGGCGTCGAAGGCCAGGATGCCTCCGACGCAGTCGCCGATCAGGCAGACCTGGGGGCGGCAGGGGGCCGAGGGCTGAGCCCACCCCGCGGGGCCCGTGCCGCCGCCTCCCCCCACCCCTGGCCCCGGGACTCACCTGCCCGTTGAAGGTCGTGCCCTCCTGGGACTTGACGAATTCCCCGTAGGCGAGGTTGGCCCGCTGAATCACCGTGGCCACCGCCTCCTGGTACTGGGGCGAGGAGGTGGCCAGCAAGGGCAGGGCGGCCAGGGGGATGTGGTCCTGGCTGCTGGACAGACAGCCTTCGTCGTGGCTGTAGGGGCTGAGGCTGGGGCAGGGGAGGGCGGCTCAGGAGCCAGTGGGCCGCCTGGGCTCAGCCAAAGGGCCTCGACCCCCGGCCCCTCAACTCAGCTCAAGGAGAAGGGGGCCGTGGGGCGGGCAAGGACCTGCCCTGGGGCTGGCCAAGCACTTCACGTTTTCCCCGCACCCCAGAAGGGGGCCCCGCCTGGGTCATCACCCCCGCCTTACAGAGGGGAAACTGAGGCCCAGCCTTCGGCCGCTAGCCCCTCCCCTGCAGATGCCGATCCTTGCCGCTACGGGGCCGAGGGGGCTGACGGGGGCCTGGCGGGCGGGTCCTCGACGAGGTGCCGGGGTGGGGCGCGGGCGCCAGCGCCGGGCACTCACTTGGACACGAGGGCGAAGGCGTCAGAGCAGACGGGCGGGCAGGGCACCAGGCGGATGGCCAGGCGGCCCAGGGCGCTGGGGTAGTGCACGCGCATGACCGTGTCGAACACGGTGGCGATGGTGTTGGCGTCGCCCTGCTTGGCGCTGGGCTCCGCGGCGCCCGTGTCCAGGATGGTGCCCCCGTGCAGCAGCAGCAGCAGCACGTGGGGCTTGGAGGGCGGCGCGGCCAGCAGCTGGCCGGCCTCGTCCTGTGGGGGCGGGAGGGTGGGCGTCAGCTCCCCGCGGCGGGGGGACGGGACCCGGGTCCCGCGGCGAGTCCTAACTGCCCCTCCGGGGACCCTGATCTCCACGACGCGGGGGTGGGGCCCGACGTCCAGCCGCCCCAGGCCCGTCTCCGTGGCCTCGTGGCCGGCGCAGGCCCGTCCCTCTCCTCCTCCCCGCAGCCCTGCTTCCGCCGCGGGCCTGGCTGCGGCAGAGGGGAAGTCTGTTCTCCGAGCGCGCGGGCCCCTCTTCCCACCGCCGCCCTCTCTTGGCCCGGGTGTGGGGGGCGGTAGCCCCTGCCTCTCTGCCTGCAGGTCCCAGCTCTTCCTCCTCTGTCTACACAGAGGGCGCCTTCCCTGGCCCGACACCCAAGACCCCGCGTTCCTGGACTCTAAGACCAAGGTCCCCGTGAGCAGGGACGTCTGGTGGAGGGGGGACGGTGGCACAGGCCTGTCAGCCTGAACCGCCTCTTTAAGAAGCGATGACCCCAGGGCAGTGATGGCGTGGCGCGGGGATGTCAGGCCTGCTGGTGAGGTCAAAGTGAGACCCTACACATGGGCTTATCTGCACGGGGCATGGAAAGAGTTCTTTAACAGTGCGGTGGCAGCCCAGAGAGGCTGAGGGCCTGTCTAATGTCACACAGCATGGCAGTGACGAGGTGAATGGGAACCCAGAGCTCCTGCTGCCAGTTCTGTGCCGTTCCGGCCAAACCTGGCTGTGGCCCCATCCCAGGCCCTTCCCACTGAGCTTCCCGTGTGCCAGTGGGGGTGGCCAGGGTCTGAGAGGGGCCCCTGATGAGCGCTTGCTCTGTGCCCATACCATGTCAGGGAGTGTGGGGTGCAGGCAGGGAGGTTAGGCTAGGGGTCCTGCTGCCCCAGGGCCTGGGTAGACGACCGGAGGCTTAAGCCAGCTGGAGGGCATGTGGGGGGCAGGCAGCCAGTCCTGAGCTGGGCCCCAGGGTGGGTGGAGGCTGGGAGAGGGGCGGGCAGTGAGGGCATGGGGTCCAGCCTGGGAGGGCAGGGGGCAGCTGGGACCAGGAGCCCCTGAGCAGCAGAGGGGCCAAGCGAAAGCGGGCTGTGGGTGGGTGAGGAGTGGAGGGAGCCTGGGGGGCTGTGCTGGGAGTGGGGCAGGGTGGGCTGCTGCCACCTCCAGGGGGCACCACCCAGCCCATCCCCTGGGGCCCTCTCCCCTGGGGCCTGGCGGGAACACCCGCCCGGCACAATGTGAGATGGACACCTGCCCCGGTGGGGCCAGCCTGGGTGGGTGAACCAGCCAGAGCCTAGGCAAGGCCAGAAGTGCCTGGAGCCCCCCAGGTCCACGTCCCTGGTCAGGGCAGGCGGGGCAAGGCTGGGACACAGCCCCGAGGGCACGGGGACTGTTCGGACCCCTGGACCTGCCTGGGGCACCCTCTCCTTGCACTCTGCCTGCACCCAGCCTGGCTCAGCTGGAGACTCCAAGCCCCCCGCCCCCAGGCCCTGTGGGCTAGGGGACAAGCCCGGGAGCCGTGGACGCTGGCTCCGGACAGCCAGAGTCTCCGCGCCCCCCAGGGCAGTGTCTCCATCAGCCTGTCCCCTTTCCACAGGGCCGGGAGAGGGGCGGCCTCGTGACCCCGCCCGTCATGGGGGTCCTTGCGAGCAAAGTGATCTGGCTCTGGGTGGTGCCCCAGAGTCGGTGCTGGGTCGAAAAACGCACCCAGAGGCAGATCAGGGCCTGAGCCCTCGCGCCGGGCCGTCAGAGCTGTGGGCACTCCAGCCGGGGGACGCTCCAGGTCTCTCGTGGCCACTGAACGGCCTCAAGTCCCCTCGCCCCAGAGGCCCCTCCAGAAAAGCCCGCTTCGCCCTCCATGCGGGAGGCCGGGAAGCGGAGGGTTCTGAGGCCGCTTCTCCTCCCCCGAGGCCCAGTGCTCAGGAGGTGCCCCGTCCCCACGGGCGACTGGGGGGTGCAGACAGCTCTGACGTCTGGCGGGGGAGGAGAAGGGCGAATGCTCCTTGCAAATGGCCCCCAAAACGGACACACTGCGAATCTACCGACAGGCTTTATTGGACACACTGAGCCCGTGCCACCCCGGCCAGGCGGGTCCAGCCCGCTCTGCCACCCGCTGTCACTTCTGCCTAGGTGGCTTTCACTTCCTTCCCATCTGTCTTTTTCTCTTCAGGCACAGCAGACGGGGTTGGCAGTGGACCAAGAACTTATTTTTGGGGGTGGGGTAGGGGAGGTGTTGTTCAAGACCCTCCGGTGAGGACGCCTTCAGTCCCCGGCTCTCGGGGGCATCAGAGAGGACCGGAGGGGGCCGTGGCTCCTCCTAGCGGGGCAGCGGGAGAGGGGCACCGAGGCGGCGCTCTGAACGGCCCAGGCCGGCACCTGCTGTCAGGAGCGGTGGGGGGCCAGGTTCCGCCTGGGGGGCCCCCAGGCCCTGCCTTTGCAGCCTTCCCCTTCCCCAGCAGCCCCATGAGCCGAGGGTGGCACAGCCCCGGCCCTCCTGCCATGCAGGCACCCACCTCGGTGATGTTCAGCTGCTCCACGCTGGAGGCCACTCTGAACTCGGGTGCGTCCTGGTGGTACAGGCCATCTGCAACCAGAGTCGGGGCCATCAGGCGGTACTGTCCGGGCCCCAGGGCCCATGGGTGGCCCTCGGAGGGGGTCCTGGGCACGCCCCCTGCCTTCCCCGCGCCCCAGTCCCCAGGGCCGGTTACCCTGAGCATCCTCCGGCTCAGGGCTCTCAATTTTGTCCATGAGGTCGTTGGAGTTCCACTTGGTGATGTCCTTGGGAAACATTTCCTCCGGGTCGGACAAGTCCTCTGGAGGAGGAGGGAGAGAGGCGGGGGGGCTTCAGCAGCCCGCTGCGGGGGAGCCGGGGTCCCGGCAGCCGGAGGCCAGGAGGGGCCTAGAGCAGCCGCCCCAGGCACTCCCGATGCTCCTTGGGCCCGCGCCCCTTTCGCTCGGTCCTGCTCTCGCCCTCCCTCTCTCCACGGGCCAGGGGAGCACAGCTGGGGGGGATGCGCTGCCACAGGCACCCCGTGCTCCTCTCATTCCCCCTCTGGTCAAAGTTCTGTGGCTTCTGCCCCTGACTGCTGGCTTGGCGTGGGCTCCCTCTGCCTCCCGCCATGGGGTGGGCAGCAGGCCCAGGCTCCAGAGCCTGCCGCTTTGCTGTCGCTTCTAACTCCTGTCCCATCAAGGAAGCAGCCAGGAGGGCTCGGCTTCGCGCCTGGCTCGGGCCTGGCTGGGTGGGTGGAGCGTGCCCTTTCTGGGGAAGGGCCCAGGCGCAGGGCCAGCCCAGGCTCTCCCACCCCTCTTCTGGCCTGGGCACTGGTGCCCCAACTTGCCTCCCGTTGGGGACTGCTGGCCAGTTAACCACAATGCCAGGGGCACAGGGCCCCTCTGCCCAGGCCAACAGGCCGAGCTGCTGCCTTTGGGCAAGGCCCTGTCCCTTCTGAGCCTGCTTCTTGCCGTGTTGACTGAGGGCTGGCTCAGGTACCAGCCCTGCCGAGGACCCCGTGCCCACTGGCCCCTCTTACTCCCTCGGGAGGGGTGGCCAAGGGACAAAGCCAATCCTTCTGGCAGAGCTGACCCATCATGATGGATGTTTACTGGGTTGATTTTTGGGATACTGGAAAAAAAGTTCTTTCTGATTCTTTGTATTTTATCAAGTTTCTATATTAGATGCATATTAATTTAATATAGACAATGTAGGGCAAATATGAAAAGTTACAAAATGACAAAAAAGTATACCTTTCTAAAGCATCTTCTAGAAATAAAGTCACATATAGAAAAAAAGCATCCCCTTCTGGGTTTGGAGAGGGCCGGCCCCGCCTGCCAGGCCCACCTCACACCCTGACGTCCTCTTCAGGTGAGCCTGAGACCCAGACTCAAGGGAGCTGGGCCTCCTGGGGCTTCATCTGGCCTGCCTCTGCTCCCACCCTCACTCCCCCACCCCACCCGTGCCCACCCACGACTGTCCAGAGCCACTTCCTGCGTCAAATCCACGGCCCCACCCCAAGATCTCTAGACTCCCGGAGCCAGGCCGCTGCCCGCCTCGCGCGGGGAGGCCCCCCGGCCGCCTACCGTGGGCGTCGAAGAACTCGTCGTCCGAGCTCTCGTCCGAGTCCCTGGCGATGCTCTGCATCCTCCACTCCGAGATGCTGTGGCGGGAGGGGCTCGCTGGAAGGCAGAGAACCCGGAGGGACGCTGAGCCCAGGGCCGGCCAAGCGAGAGGCCCACTGGGGAACGTGGGCGGTGTCCCCGGCTCGCCTCGGCGGACGCCCCCGTCCCGTGCACCTGCCACGGCGCCGCGCCGGCCCTGGGGAGCCCGCGGAGGCGGGAGGCTGTCGGGCAGGAGCCGGGCCGCTGTGAGGGGGGTCTAGGTCCACTCCTGCGCCCCCGCAAGTGACGGTGAGGCCTCCCCGGGAGAGCTGACCAAATGGGGCCCGGGGGCGCATCAGGGCGAGGAAAGCTCCAGGAGCCTGTGCTCCAAAGACCTTCCTAGCTCGGGGCAGCTGGCTCCCCAGTGGAGCCGGCCATGGGGGAATCTGGATGGACAGCAGCCACCCCCTCGACAGCACATCCTCAGGAACTCCTGGGAAGGCCTTTCTCAGGATGGAAGCCTGGCAGGCCCCTGCTGACTGGCTCCCTTGGGTGGGTGCGGGAAGCCCACCCAGCCTCCGCTCCCGGCTCCTGCCTCGTTGGCTGGGGAGCCTGGCCTGCTCTGGGCTGGCTCTGCGCATCTGTCTGCTGGCCGTGGCTGGGCCCAGATGAGAAAGTGGAGGGGAGACCCACGGGTTCTCGAGCAAGAGCGCGTCGGCCGTGGGGGAGTCACGTGGCCATGGCGCGGGCTGCGTGGGATGGGGGAAGGCCCTGGCTCCGTGGTGTTCCGGCAGCAGGCGGGGACAGCAGCCGGGGGAGAGGAGGACGGGACAGCCCCCACCCCGGGCCCTTGTGAGCCCTAACCTCCACCCCGCCACGCACCGTCCGCGCCACAGACGCACCTCCTCGCTTGGATGACCGCGACGACTTGGAGGACGTGGACCACTGCTTCTTTAGGCCCCGCCCCCCCAGGGGCTCCCCGTTGCTGCTGCTGGGCTCGGGGGGCTCCCCCGAGGCGGGGTCCTGGGCGGCGTCCTCCTGGGCGAGCTCCGTGGCCTCGCTGTCCTCGTTGAACTGGGCCATCTTGCGCGAGAGCATGAGCTGCACCTCCTTCTCCAGCTCCCGGATGTGCTCCATGCTCAGGCCGTACCACTCGTCCTGCCAGCACCAGGCCTGCCGGTGAGCCCGCACCATCACCCTCCGCAGGCCTGCGGGGCCGCCACGCGGGGCGGAGAGAGCCGGGAGTCAGGGCCGGGGCAGGCCCGCCTGCCCGCGCCCCGGCTTCCCGCCTGAGGTGAGGGGATCGGGGCCGGGGGTCTCTCAGGGTCCCCCAGGAAATGCGCCTGATCAGACAGGGCCACGTGGAGGGGGAGGTGGACACAGGGCAACGCCGGGAGCCCCGGAGCGGGGCCAGCGGAGGCAGGTGACCAAGGGAGCGTGGCCCTGCTGGCACTTCATTTCAGACTCGCGGCCCCCGCAGCCGCAGGAGGATGTGTCTCTGTGGTTTAAGCCGCCATGTGTGGGCTTTCGAAAGGCAGCGGCACCAAACTAAGTTTTCAAGCCCCGCTTAATTTGGGGTGATTTCTGACCCAGGGCGGCTGGAATGGGGCTTCCCGAAGGTCTCTTGGGTGTCAGGGATAATTTCCTGTCTAGTTCCCCTGGAAAATCAAGTTCTGACCACGTTATCCTTTTTCTTCCTCTTTAATCCTTTCAATAGAATACCTTAGACACATAAAACACTTCCTGTAGGAGACACAGAAATATAAAGCTACAGGGACAGAAAGCAGACCAGGGCTTGCCATGGGCGGGATGGGAGCGGACCAGAGGGAGCGTCTGGGCTGGCGAGAGCTGGAAGCACAGCTCTGAGAACACACTGGAGTCTACCTAGCTGTGCTCCTACAAGGGTACATTGAATGGTATGGAAGTTGTGCCTCAATAAAACTGTTCCAAATTTTTAAAAAAATTCAAAGTTTCCACTTGTGCACCACCCAGCTGAGACAGAGAACGGCACCAGTAGCAGTGAGCCTCTGGATGTCCCCGATCCCACTTTCCTCCCACCCCGGGACGAGAGTCCACCCTAATTTTGTATTTGTCATTTGCTTTTCTTTATGGTATTAACACACACACACAATTTTCTAAACAGCATCTTGGCTTGGTCTGCATGTTCTCAACTGGGATCAATCATGCTGTGTTTTTCTGCAATGTGCTTTTTGGGTGAGCCTCACCCCCAACACACACGTGTGGCTCCAGCGCGCCAGGCTCTCTGCGGGAGAGGACCTACCGGTTTGAAATGCCACATTTTATGTATTCCTTCTTCTACTGATGGGCCTGTCACTCAGTTTCACTGTTTGTTCATGTGCGTGTATTGCCATCACACATGTGTAGCTCTGAGCATTCTGGAAGGTGTGAGCATTCTGAGCATTCTGGACGGTGTGAGAGCTTCCCCGGGGGCGCTGGGGCTGGGGCAAGGCCAGCTGACTGCCCAGGCTGCTCTCTCTTGTGACCTGGCCTCCTCCCCCGACCCCCTCCTTCCCTTCCCTCCTCCCCCCTCCCTTCCAGCTTTGCTTAGGCCCCCTCCACTCCCCAGCTGGAATGCCCTCCTTTCTCAGTCCCCTGCGTTCCCAAAGGCCCACTTGTGGGATGCCTTCCTTCTTAGCCCAGCCTGGGGGCCCACCCAAGCCCAGGGCGGTGGCCTCAGGCAAACCACAAGCCCCGGCACAGCCTCCACGTCCTCTGAGGACCTACCTGCTGCCCTCATAGCTGCCAGGAGGGGGCGTCCCCCTACTCCAAGCCCCTCCTGGGAAAGTGCCTCCTCCCTCCGTGCCAAGTCCTGGGCCAGACGGGGGCGGGGTGGGGGGGCGGGAGTGACTGACACCTGAGCCAACCTCTGGGTCTCAGGCTCTCCCAGGCCACCTGGGCTTACTGCCTGTCCCTGTGGGAATACTGGTAGGCACAGCTGTCACCCAGCACCAGGAGTGCCAGATACTGCCCCTGTTCTCTTCACTATGCTCTCCTTTTATCCTAAAACTGTGCAGGACAGGTGTTGTTGCACCCATTTTACAGACAAGGAAAGCGAGGCTCGGAGGGTAAGATGTGCTCAAGGCCACAGAGCCACTGAGGCAGGTTAGTTTAGGGAAGGGGAAGACTTGGGTCACAGCTGAGGCCCAGCAGGCCCCATGGCCGTGAGACCCCCGACCCGAAACCTCCACAAGACCCTGGCCATGAGAATCCCCTTTGGAATGAAATCCCATCTGGGGTCAAGGGAAAGCCGAGGATACCCTCAAGAGCCTTCCCATTGGCTCCTTGAAAACTGACAGGTGGGGCAACCAATTAGAACAGCAAACAGCTGGGGCCCCTCCCCAACATTAGGCGGGGGGAGGGGGAGAGACTTTAAAAGGCCTGGGTGGGGGCGCCACGCTGCCTCATCCTGCAGCACGCCTGCATACGTGCCTCGGACCACCCACTTTTCTTATTTTCTTGTTTCCTAATAAATTCTTTACTCCCTTGCCTACTCCATGGTGTGTCCTTAAATTCTCCCATTTGACACAAGCCAAGAACCTAGGAGCCCAGAAGCCAGAGCCTTCGGCTAACACCCCTACGTGGAAGACCTGGAGCTGGACTGCCCACGACCCTAGGCTCCTTTCTGTGGGAAAATCTGACTTTGGGGGAATGGTCTTTACAGTTTGGCCAGGATCTCCATTTGGGTGGGACTGGGGAGGGCGAGGGGAAGTGGCAGGGCCTGAGCTGGGCCCACCCCAAGAGAGCCCTGAGGACATGTTGAGCTTCCTGAAAGCAGAGGGAGGCTGTGGGGTGGGCGGGGGCCTGGGCCTGGGGTCCCGGACCTCTCCTCCTGCCCAGCCCTGCACGTTCTGTGCATTCGGGCCTCGCAGCCACCAGGAGGCATTTTAGAAAGGGGGGCTCTGGCCCCTGGCAAGGGATCCCACCCGGGGCTGTGTCCAGGATGCGGCTCCCCAACTCCCTTGGCCTCAGAGCCAGGAGTGAGGGTGAAAAGTGGGGCTGGACTGTGTGCACCAGGTGGTGTGGGGCTGGGCCCGGTGCCCCCTCCCAGGATGCAGGACCGCTCTTGCTCTCCCCGACCTCTCCTGCATTTGCTAGCTGATACCGTGGAGCCTCTGGAGAGTTCCACCCTGAGCATGGGGCTGCCACGTGCCATCGAGGTCCCGCTCAACCCAAGTCTTGGCCCATAAAGGCGGAAGCCAGGCCTTTCCCAGATGGCCTACGTCGCTGTCCATCTGGCCCTCTGGGGTCAGCCAGGGCAGGTCCTGACCTTGGCTGTTTCATGAGATGCCGGCTGGTGGCCCCCCACCCCTGCCCACGGAGACCCAGAACCCCTGGCTGCGCGGGGAGGCAGGAGACCTGGGGTCAGGCCTGGCTCAGGTCTGACCTGAGGCCTGTGCTTCCTCCTCTCTCAATGGGGGTGACAGTGCCCCGCCCAGGGGTCCCTCTCAGTGGTGTCATTCTGTACATGTCTAACAACTCCACGGTGGAGCCCAAAGGCTCTGCCCGGGCTTCCTCTCCTGGACCAGGAGCCTCAGGGCTGGGGACGGGCCCCTGGTACTAACTTCATGCCCATGCCCGGGGGATGAGGTGAGGGCTCTTGGGGAGGGGAGAGGCGGGGTCACTGCCCCCTCTGGGCCAGACCACTTGCCTGCAAAGGAGACAATAAAGCCCAAGACCCCTTCCCTTGCCCAGGGACCTCCGGCCCAAGGGGCAGGGGTCTGGGGTCGGGGCTCCCTCAGGCCGAGGGAGCAGGGCCCTAGGTGCCCCACCCGTTATCCGACAGGGGCAGGTGAGAAGCCACCAGGAGGCCTGGCGCCTCATCAGACAGCACCCCGCTGGGCTGCGGGAGGGGCTCGATGGGCGCCTACGGGTGACCGAGCTGGGCCGTGCTGGGCAGCGCCATGTGTACCCCGGGTCCTTCCCGGAATCAAAAGGACAGGCAGGCTCGCAGGCAGAGAGCCGGCGCTGGGGCCACGTTGCCCGCTCACCGGTGTCGTGGATGAACCTCTCGATCTTGGACTGCATGCCCCAGTAGCGGAACTCCACCTTGCAGAGCTTGTAGGCGCACATGAGCGGGAAGATGGCCGCCTTGTACTCCTCGATCCAGTTGTCGGACAGGGGCCCCCGCTTGGTCTTGGTCGAATGGAAGAGCTTGGGGTCCTCTTCCATCTTGTACTCGTTGGGGGGGACGGGGTCCTTGACGATGTCGATGAGGTCTGTGGGAGACGCCGCGGGTGGCCACTTGCACCCAGCCCACCCCTCGGCCCTCCCTGGAACACCTGCCGGGCTCTGGGCCGCGACATGCCGTGGGGATGGACGTGGGGACGCTCTGGGCAGCTATGACCTTGAGGCCCTGACAATGGAGCCCGCGTCTCCCATCATGGCCTTTTCAAATTACTTCTGCCAAGCGCACATTTAATGTGCATTCTGCCACTTGCCAAAGGGCATAAACAAGGTGACGAGCTGAGGAAACACTGGGGAGAGATGAATTTCCATGGAGGATACGGGCCAGGGAGGTCTGGAAAGTTCCTTAGGGAAGGTGGCGCTTCTGCTAGAGGAGCAGGTCTTGGCGAGGCAGAGAACGCCGCAGGCAGCACTGGGCCTGGGCAGGGCTGTGGGGAGAGATGGGGACCACCAGCGTGTGCTGGGGTGCAGGGCGGCAGCTGCCGGTGCGGGCAAAGGGGCTGAGCGCCGGGTCAGTGACCCAAGGGTGACAGGTTTAAGCAGGAGGGACCGAGGCAGCCTGGCCTGTGGGGCAAGTCCTCAGAGTGGAAGGGCCTGCAAGCAGGGTTCAGGTGCAAGGAGCTGGGGTACAGGACAAAGGGTTGGGGCTGGTGGGACTGGGCAGGGAGCAAGCAGAGGTGTGGTGGCAACTCTGGGCGGGATGGGGGCCGTGTCCCCCTCTGTCACATGCTTCCCCTCCACAGAGGTGTTTCAGAGGCCACGGGTCACCTCCCCAAAGGCAAAACCATGGCGCTTGCTTCCAAGACTGAGGCACGCACGCATCGGGAGGGGCTTCTGGCTGTGGGTCCCTCGTTCTGGGCAAGTGGGGCAATGGGCTAGGGCAGGACTGCTGCCACCAGGCCCAGCTCCGGGATGTCCCAACATGGCAGGCTGTGGATTTCAGGTGTGCACCAGCCACGGAGACGGGGGAGGACAGAGGGGCCAGCGGGGAGCAGCTGACAGGAGGGTGGCGTCCTGCGCCGGCAGACCGCACGCCCGGCCCGCTGCCCCCATGACCCACTGCGAGGTCACAGCCCCGGAGGTCACCCAGGGCAGGGCTGGGAAGTGACTCAGGCCGCACAGCAGCTGGCCTCCCGCAGGGCAGAGGGGCCTGGCCGTTCTGCATCGTCCCCCTACCCCAAGCCCCTCACAGGCTGCCTCGCCTTAGCACCCGGGGCTGGGGTCTGCCTAACGCCCACGGGCCCTCCCTGGGGCCTCCGGGATCACTTCCCCCGTCTGACCTTGAACCAGAGGTTGCAAACTGGTGGCTGCTGAGCTGGATTTGGCCCAAAGTATGTCTTGTTTGATCGGCAATCGTTTATTTACAAAAATATTTAAGTCATTGTCAACATTTAAGAACTGGGAGATTTCATGGGAAAGTCCTGATTTCTGGTTTCAAATTTAACCAACGGGGTCCATGTTCCTTTGGGACACAAATCACCTGGAGGGGAGCTGTGTAGAGGCACCTTCCTGCCAGGGGACGCAGTCCCTAGCCTGTGCCACAATCCCTCCCTGCTCCCAGCCCTTGCACCCAAGCACCCATCCCCTTGGGCACCCGCACCCCTGAGCACCCCTCCCCAGCACACCCCCAGCACACTCACACATTTGTGGAGGAAGTCATAGGAGACCCACACATGATGGGCTGAGGGAAGGGCTTGCATGGACACTGCGCCCCTTCCCTGCACGTCTGGAAACCCCATGGAGGATGCCTGTCCTGCCGCCCCCGCTGGCGGTGCCTGCCCGCGACGCGCCCTCCCACCCCAGGAGAGGGCTGGAGGTGCGGCTGCCCAGCAGGACCTCTGAGCTGGGGAGCCCGGGTCCGGGTCCTACAGGGTGGGGCCATTGGGCGGGCGGTACCGATCGTCAGCTGGTTCCTTTCCACGGGGGACAGGCTGAACACGTCGGGGTTTTCGCCGGCGTCCGTCTTATAAAAGGTTTCAATGTCGATGGAGAACTTCTCCACAAAGGGGCAGGTGAACCTGGAAGGCAAGGAAAGCACCTTTCTCAAAGCCCCTCTGTGCACTGTGCTTGCGGAGGAGAGCCCGCCCCGACCCCGCTGGGTGCAGAGAAGGGCCCACATTTGGGGGCTGAGCCCCAGAACCACAGGGGGGAGGGAAGAGGAGGAGTGGGGCAGAGCCCACCGCCCCCCACCTTGGACCCTCACCACGGCAGGCCCGGGCAAGGGTTTGTTGCAGTCAGCGGCCCCACCCAGAGGCCAAGTAGCCGAGCACCCACCCATGTGTAAACCGTGGGGCTAGTGCGGGAACGTGTGGATGTGTGGGTGCGTGCTGACCTGGAAACAGGGGTGCCGCCCCTCTCTTGGCTGGGGGGATGCTTAGAGGAGGGCGCATAGGGAGAGGAACAACTTCCCTGGACCCTCTAGCAAGCTGTGGGCCCTGGCCAGGCCAGGTGGGGGGGACAGGGTCAGCCCCGGGGACTTGTGCCACGCACCTGCTGTTCCAGCCCCGCAGGGCTCGGTGATGCCGGGGGTGGGGAAGGGGACAAGAGATTTCACAGGGGCTTCTGGTCCCCCACCCCGCTCCCGGGGGCCGTCAGGTCGTGTTTCCTCCCCTACCCTTCCTCGGGTGCACGGGAGCATGGCTGTCCGCCCCTGGGCCTCCCCGCCCCGCGGCCCGGCCCCGCAGGCCTGGGCGCGCGCTCACCGCGTGCGGGTGTAGGGGTAGGCATTCCAGGACTCCTCCACCACGCGCAGGGCGGCCTTGGGCAGGATGGAGCGGAACCAGCCGGGGATGTGCATGCCCACGTGGTACACCTTGTGCGTGTACTGCCCTGCGCCGCCGGGGCCGTCGGTGTAGGGCCGGTTCTCCAGGATCTCCACGCCGCTGCCCTCGCCGTATGTCTCATTGCGGCTCTTCTTCTGCGGGGACAGAGCGGGCGCTGCGGGCGGGAGCGAGGGCTCGGCCGTGCCTGGCAGCTCCTGCACAGGTCCGGGGGTCCCGGGCCTCACCCGTCCCGCTGCGGGCCCGGCCCCGCATGGCCACGCCCGTGGCTCGGACACCTGCCTTCCTAGATGGAGGGAGGAGAGCGGAGCCTCTGGTCACCGCCGTCTTCGCCCCAGGGCCAGGAGGGCACCAGGACTGCCCTGGGCACCAAGCAATGAGACAGGGTGAATGCACAGGTGTCATGCACGTGACACATGCGCCCACCCCCTTCCCTCCCGCACCAGGCTACGGGGCTGGTTCCATTGCTAAGCCAACCTGCCGCGGCCCTGGCACAACGCTCGGCCCCTCTGGGCAGTGTTTGGTGGTTTTTGAGTTCCTGCAAATTCTGGTCTCCATTAGGCCTGCAGGCTGGACAGAGACTGCCCCCGCCAAGCCCGCTGCCCGCAGACCTGGGGCTGGGCACCCCGGCACCACCAGAGGGGCCCACCAGGGCCTTGGTTTTGAGGTTTACAGCAGTAGCAGGACACCGGCAAGAGACAGGAGTCGCCACGGGGCCGTGGGACCCCCAGCAGGGCACAATGGCCCCTCAGGATGGTGAAGGGGGCTTCGGGGGGGATGCAAGGAGCATGGCAGAGGAGGCAGACTGTTCCCGGCAGCACCGCAGGAAGGCAGGCCCGCGGGCCCCAATCGACCCACAGACTCAACACAATCCCTACCAAAGTCCCAGCTGGCTTTCTTTTTTTTTTTCTCTCTCTTCAGAAATTGACGTGCTGGTCCTAAAATTCACCTGGAAATGTCAGGTATCACAAACAGCCAAAGCCATCTTGAAAAGGAACCAAGTTGGAGGACTCACACTTCCCCATTTCAAAATTCACTGTGAAACTATAGTAATCAGGAGAGCGTAGTTCTGGCATAAGGACAGGCATATAACCCATGGGAGAGAGTTGAGAGTTCAGGAAAAAACCCACACGTCTATGGCCAAATGATTTGTTTTTCATTTTTTCTTCTATGTTTATGTTCTAAGACTTACTCTAATATTGCAGCACTCTATTAGCTTATACTGAAGAGTTATTTTTCCTTCTCGAGTGCTTTGTTTTTAAATTTCATTTTTTACTTTTAAAGAAGCTGTAGGTTACATAAATAATATAGGGGATTCCCAAAAGCCCACCCTCTACCCCTCCCACACCTTCCCACATTAATAACATCCTTCATTAGTGTGGTACGTTTGCTACAGCTGATGAACATATACTGAAGCACTGCTATTGACCGTGGACTGTAGTTTACACTATAGTTTACACTCTATCTCACACAATTTTGTAGGTTATCACAAAACATAACAGTATGGCCAAGTGATTTTTGACAACCATGCCAAGTACATTCAATGGGGAAAGAATAGTTTCTCCAACAAATGGTGCTGGGAAAACTGGATATCCATATTAAAAAGAAACAAAAGATGGATTCTGACCTCACACATATCAACTCAAAATGGATCAATGACCTAAATTTGAGTTAAAACCATTAAACTCTTAAAGAAAGCATAGGAGAAAATCTTTATGACCTTGGATTTGGCAAAGGGTTCTAAAATATTACACCAAAAGCATGAGCAAAATAAGAGAGAAAATAAATTTAACTTCATCAAAATCAAAACTTTTGACCATCAACAGACATCATATGCAAAGTGAAAAAAACTTACAGAATGGGAGAAAATATTTGGAAACCATATATCCGATAAAAGTTTAATATCCAGAATATGTAAAGAACTCTTACAACGCAACAACAAAAAGACAAATGACACATTTTTTTAAAAAGGGGGCAAAAGACCTAAATAGACATTTCTCTAAAGAAGATATACAAATGGTCAGTAAGCACATGAAAAGATGCTCAACAACATTAGCCATTCGGGAAATGCAAATCAAAATCACAATGAGATACCACTTCACACCCACTAGAATGTCGATTATTTAAAAAATGGAAAATAACAAGTGCTAGGATGTAGAGAAATAGGAATCTTAATATATTTTTGGTGGGAATGTGAAATGGAGCAGCCACTGTAGAAACAGTATGAGGTTCCTTGAAAAGTTAAACTTGGACCACATCTAGGTATACAGCCACAAAAATTGAAAGTAGGGGCTCAGAAAACCAATGATCATCGCAGTGTCATTCACAATAGATAACAGACAGAAACAAAATGTCCATCAGGAGATGAATGGATAAACAAAATATGGTATACCAATGAATGGAAAATTACTGAGCCTTAAAAAGGAGTGAAACTGTGATATATGCTACTAGGATGAGTGAATCTTGAAGACATCATGTTGAGTAAAATAAACCAGGCACAAAGGGACAGATATTGTATGATACCACTTACAGGAAACAATTCAAATACACAAATCCATAGAATTTGAAAGTAGACTACAGTCTACCAGGGGTACTTTTTTCCCTCCAAAACAGCATCTTCTTTATTGCACACTTTAATTTCAGAACAAACTAAACAACAGCAACAACAAAAATCTCACAATACACAACATCTGCAGGAGGAATGGGCAGTTAATGCTTAATGAGTACAGGGTCTCTGCTCGGGGTGATGGAAAGTTCTGGTAGTGGGTGGTGGTGAGGGTGGCACAACATAGTGACTGTGAGTAATGCCACTGAATGGTGTGTTTGGGAGGGGCTGGGATAGGAAAGTTCATGTCGTATACATGTTTACATAATTTGTAAAAAAAAAAGTGACTAAAGAGAATGACAAATGCAATATGTGATCTTGGACTGGATCTAATAATGGAGAAGAAAAGGCAGAAAAGAACATTATTGGGCATATGGAAAAAAAAATTGGAACACAGACTGTAAGGTTTATATCAATGTCAAAGTTCTTAAACTACTTAACGTGGTTACACAAGTGAATATTCTTGTTTTTAGGAAATGTGCATGACAGTATTAAGTGCTCAAGGAGCTATTTGCAAACGTTTAGAAAATAGGTAGACATGCTAGAGAGAGAAAGAACAAAAGAGAAAGAAAGAAAAGGAAAGAAGGAAGGAAGGAAGGAAGGAAGGAAGGAAGGAAGGAAGGAAGGAAGGAAGGAAGGAAGGAAGGAAGGAAGGAAGGAAGGAAGGAAGGAAGGAAGGAAGGAAGGAAATGTGTCAAAATGTTAAAAGTGGTGGATCTGGGTATCTTGGTGGGGGGTATGCTGGAGTTCTTGGCATGGGTTTTTGCGACTTTCCTGTAAGTTTGAAATTATGTCAAAATATAAAGTTTTTTTTAAAAGCCAGGTAAAAAAGGAAAAATATTGTATGACTTATATGAAATGTCTAGAATAAGCAAAATCACCCAGGTGGTAAGTAGAATGGAGGTTACCAGGGGCCAAGGCGAGTGGCAAATGGGGAGTTACTGCACAGTGGGAGTAAGGGCTTCTGTTTGGGGGGATGAAAAGCTGTAGTAACACATGGTGGTGACTGCAGTACTAATTGCACATATAATTAATACCATTAAATTGTAGGCTTAAAAATGGGCAAAATGAGATATTTTGTGTTAAATACAGGTTACCACAATAAAAATCAAAGAAAGAAAGGAAAGGAGACTTCGGGGAAGATGGCATCAGAGTAGACAGGCAGGGCTCAACTCTTACAAAAACAACGGAGGAAAGGCAAAAAGCTGTTTGAGGGAGCTGCTTCGGGGGTCTGTGGACCATCCAGAAGGAGAAGACAGAGAGACGAAGAGGCCGAAGTGAAAACCGTGAGTTTCTAGCCCTCGTGTGGAAATGGCACCCATCCCCCACCCTCAAGGTGAACAGCCTGGATAAAACCTGTGGCTCACTGCAGCCAGCTGAGGGGAGAATGGACGTCTTCCTCCCTGGAAGGAGGGAGGATGCACCAGAGGGCAGAGAGTGGGTTCTCTTCACTGAGTAAGGCCAGCAGGGCAGGTATTGGCCCACCAGATTCACAGGCAAGTGCAGGTGGAGACACCGACATTGAAAGATTCGCCAAAGAGCCCCATCTGCTGGCCGGCTGGGAAAGTGAAAGAAGTAAAATGCTTTTTGCAGTCTCTCATGTTGTGTCCTGTTGAACCTGGCCTGCCACCATTAGTGGGTCCCTGGCCCTGTTTTGATAACTTAAGATGGACAGTCTCAAAGATTCAGAATAAATTGAACCCAAAATCAAAGAAGAGCCGTGAAACAAAACGCTAGGCAGTGATATGATACTATACCTAGAAAGTCCTGGAAAATTTACAACAAAACTGCTAGAGCTAATAAACGATTTCAGTAGAATGTCAGGATACAAGAGCAATATGTAAAAATCAGTGGTGTTTCTATACACTAGTAATGCACAATCTGAGGAGGCAGTCAGGAAAAAAAATTCCATTTACAATAGTGACTAAAATAATCAAGGGAAACGGACTTTGGCCCAGTGGTTAGGGCGTCCGTCTACCATATGGGAGGTCCGCGGTTCAAACCCCGGGCCTCCTTGACCCGTGTGGAGCTGGCCATGCGCAGTGCTGATGCGCGCAAGGAGTGCCGTGCCACGCAAGGGTGTCCCCCGCGTAGGGGAGCCCCACGCGCAAGGAGTGCGCCCGTGAGGAGAGCCGCCCAGCGTGAAAAGAAAGTGCAGCCTGCCCAGGAATAGCGCCGCCCACACTTCCCGTGCCGCTGACGACAACAGAAGCGGACAAAGAAACAAGACGCAGCAAATAGACACCAAGAACAGACAACCAGGGGAGGGGGGGGAAATTAAATAAATAAATAAATCTTTAAAAAAATAAAATAAAATAAAATAAAATAAAATAAAATAAAATAATCAAATACTTAGGAATAAACTTAACCAAGGCCGTAAAGCACTCGTATTCAGAAAACTACAATTTATTCTTAAAATAAATTTTTAAAAAGGCCTAAATAATTGGGAAAACATTCTATGCTCATGGATTAGAAGACTGATTATCATTAGGATGCCAATTCCACCCAAATTGCTATAGAGATCCAATGCAATCTTGATAAAAATTCTACCAGCATTTTTTAAACAAATGGAAAACACAATTATCAAATTTATTGGAAAGGTAAGGGGTCTCAAACAGCCAAAAACATCTTAAAAAGGAAGTGAAGTTGGGGGACTCTCATGTCTGGACTTTAAATCATATTACCTAGCTATGTGGTAAAAACAGCATGGTACTGGCATAAAGATAGACACACAGTCCAATGGAACTGAATTGATGGTTCAGAAATAGATGCTCGTACCTATAGTCAAGTGATTTTTGATAAGCCTGTCAAACCCACCCAGCTTGGGCAGAATAGTCTATTCAACAAATGGTGCTGGGAGAACTGGATATCCATAACCCAAAAAAAGAAAGAGTACTCCTGTTTCAAACCTTATTAAAAAATTAACTGAAAATGGATCAAAGACCTAAATATAAAAACAAGAACCATAAAGCTCCTAGAAGAAAATGTAGGAAAACATTTTCAAGACCTAGTGGTAGGTGGTGGGTTCTTAAAAATGGTGCAGCCTTTGTGGAAGATAATTCCTTAGGAAGCTAAACATAGAACTGTCATATGATCCAGCAATTCCTCTACTAGGAATATATCCAGAAGATCTGAAAACTCTGACATGAACAGACATCTGCAAACTGATGTTCATAGCAGCATTATTCACAATTACCAAAAGATGGAAACAACCCAAGTGTCCATCACCCAATGAATGGATAAGCAAAATGTGGTATATATTTATAAAAGAGGGAATACTATGCTGCAGTAAGAAGAAATGAAATTGGACACATATGATAACATGGATGAATCTTGAAGACATTATGCTAAGTGAGGTAAGCCAGGAACAAAAGGACAAATATTGCATGGTCTCACTAATATGAGCTAAACATGAAGAATAAATTCATGCACCTAACTTGGGTGCCCCAAAATACATGAGGCACATACTGGCTAAATTTAAGGGAGAAACAGACATCTCTACAATAATAGTTGGAAACTCCAATATACCACTCTCAGCACTGGATAGAACATCTGTACAGAGGATAAAGAAACAGAGAGCTTGAATAATATGATAAATGAACTAGACCTAACAGACATTTATAGGGCATTATACCCCAAAAGAGCAGGATATATGTTCTTTTCAAGTGCTCATGGGTCTTTCTGCAGGATAGATCATACATTGGGTCATAAGACAGGTCTCAATAAATTTAAAAAGACTGAAATTATACAAAGCACTTTCTCTGATCATAATGTAATGAAGCTGAACATAAACAACAGGAGGAAAAAGGGAAAATTCACAAATATATGGCGATTAAACAACACAAATAATCAGTAGGTCAAATAAGAAATTGCAAGAGAAATCAGTAAATACCTTTACACAAATGAAAATGAGAACATAACATATCAAAACCTGTGGGATACAGCAAAGGCAGGACTGAGAGGGAAATTTATAGCCCTCAGTGCTTATATTAAAAAAAAAAAATAGACAAGTTCAGCCAACTAGCAGGATATAAGTTTAATATGCAAAAATCAGTAGCATTTCTATACACTACCAATGAGCAATTTGAGGAGGAAGTCAGAAAAAAATTCCATTTACAATAGTGACTAAAAGAATCAAATATTTAGGAATAAACTTAACCAGGACAGAAAGGACCAATATTCAGAAGACTACAAAACATTGCTAAAAGAAACCAAAGAAGACCTAAATAAATGGAAGGACTTTCTGTGTTCATGGACTAGAATACTAAATATCATTAAGATACCAATTTTACCTAAACTGATTTAGATGTTCAATACAATGCTGATAAAAATATTCCAACAGCCTTTTTTAAGAAAGGAAAAAGCCAATTATCAAATTTATTTGGAAGTATAAGGGCCCTGAATAGCCAAAAAATGTCTTTAAAAAGAACAACAGGGAAGTGGACTTGGCCCAATGGATAGGGTGTCCGCCTACCATATGGGAGGTCCGCGGTTCAAACCCCGGGCCTCCTTGACCCGTGTGGAGCTGACCCAAGCGCAGTGCTGATGCGCGCAAGGAGTGCCGTGCCACGCAGGGGTGTCCCCCGTGTAGGGGAGCCCCACGCGCAAGGAATGTGCCCCGAAAGGAGAGCTGCCTAGCGTGAAAGAAAGTGCAGCCTCCCCAAGAATGGCGCCGCCCACATGGAGAGCTGACACAACAAGATGATGCAACAAAAAGAAACAGATTCCCGTGCCGCTGATAAGGATATGAGCGGTCACCGAAGAACACACAGTGAATAGGCACAGAGAACAGACAACTGGAGGTGGGGGGCAGAGGAAGGGAAGAGAAATAAAAAATAAATCTTTAAAAAAAAGAACAACAAAGTTGGAGGACTCTCACTTCCTGACTTTAAAGCTTATTACTTAGCTACAGTGGTAAAAAACCACTGTAAAAAAGATCCTGTGGTAGGTGGGGTTTCTTAACCCTTACACCCAAAGCATGAGCAACATAAGGAAAAATAGATAAATGAGACCTCCTCAAAATTAAACACTTTGTGCTTCAAATGACTTTGTTGAAAAGGCAGCCTACTCATTCGGAGAAAATTTTCAGAAACTACGTATCTGATAAGGGTCTGATCTCCATGTTATATAAAGAGGTCATACAACTCAACGATAAAAAGACAAGCAACCCAATTTAAAAATGGGCAAAAGATTTGAACATATTTTTCCAAAGAAGAAATACAAGTGGCCAAAAAGCACATGAAAAGGTGTTCAATATCACTAGCTATTAGGAAAGTGCAGATCAAAACTATGAGAGACCATTTCATGCCTTACAGAATGGCCATTATTAAATTAACAGAAAACTACAAGTGCTGGAGAGGATGTGGAGAAACTGGAATGCTCTTTCACTATTGGTGGGAGTGTAAAATGGTGCAGCCGATGTGGATGATAGTTTGGTGGTTCCTCAGAAGCTAAATATAAAACTGCAATCCCACTATTGGGAATATATTCAGAAGAACTGAAAGCAAGAACCTGAACTGATATTTGCACACTGATGGCATTATTCACAATTGCCCAAATATGGAAACTACCCAAGTGTCCATCAACTGATGAATGGATAAACAAAATGTGGTATATACATATGGTGGAAAACTCTTCAGCTACACGGAGAAATGTGCTTGGGATGCATCTGACAACACGGATGAACCTTGAAGATGTTAGGTTGAGTGAAATAAGCCAGATACAAAAGGACAAATATTGTACAGTCTCACTAATATGAACTAAATATGATGAGTAAACCCATGGAGTTAAACTCTAGAGTACAGGTTACTAGGTGATAGAATGTGGGTTGAGAAGGGGGAGCCAATGCTGAATGTATGGAGAATGTTTAATAAGGGGATTGCAACTGTGGGGAAATGGTTAGAGTTGATGGTACCACATTAAGTGAGTATAATGAACACTCTTGATTTACAAATGTGATTGTGGCCAAAAGGGATAGTCTAAGGAGGTCAATGTTAACTGAAAGAAAGCTGGAGGATAACCTAGGGACTGCATCGCATAGTGATTTTGGTGGTCGATGATGATTGTGGTTAATAGTACAAACCTAAGATTGTTCCTCTATTACAAGGTGGACAGTTATAAGTCAGAAAAATCATTGTAGAGCCTACAATTTTACCTCTGAGTAACCCAACCATAAAATATTTATTGCGAATTTATATGCCAGGCACTATTCCAGCATTGAGGATACAGAGTGAAAAAAAGCCAGCTACAGTTCTTGTTCTTGTGGCACATTCAGGTTGGGAGGGAAGAAAACAATAAAAAATAAATCATTAAAATCTAGAACATGATTCTATTAACCTCTAAGGAGGTTAATGTGAATTGAAAGACAGCTAGGGGATAATCTAGGGACTGTATAATACAGCGATTTCAGTGTTAGATGAGGATTATGGTTAATAATACAAATATAAGAATATTCCTTTATTATAAGTGTTAAGAATATGGAGATACATGGGAAAATATAACTAGTGTAACACATAGCCTATAGTTAACAGTACTATTGTACTGTTAACTATAGAAAAATATTGTAATTTACAGCAGTGGCAAAAAAAAAAGCTAAGGGCCAATAATGGCGAGAGGTATTAGGGGATATGGGCGTTTTCCTTTTGGAGCAATGAAGAAGTTCTGAAATGCACTGAGCTGATGACAGCACAACTCTGTGATGAAACTGAGAGCCACTGAGTGTACACTTTTGGTGGATTGTACAAGGCAGGGGACTGACCCCAAGGTGACTGATGGCCTGTCATTAACAGTACAAATAAGAGAATGTTCTCTTATGAGCCATAACAAATATACAATACCAATACATGGTGTGAATAATGTGACGGTTTGTGGGAAAGCACATCGAATATCAGCTATGGACTATCAATAGCAGCAAAGATGTTCTTTCATCACATGGAACAAGTGTGCCACAACAGTGCAAGGTGGTGGTGGTGGGGTGATATATGGGATTCCTGTATGGAATGCAAGGTTGTTTTGTTAACTAACAACTCCTCAAATGAAAAACAAATTACCATAAAAAAGAAAGTAAGATAGAAAAGAAGGGAGGGAGGAAGGGAAATTGAAATGATAACCCACAAGATTGGAGAAACATCTGCAAATCATGTATTTGATAAATACATATATCCAGAACATATAAAGAACTCTAGTATCCAGAACATATAAAGAACTCTAACAGCTCACTAATAAAAAGACACATAACTCAATTTTTAAAAAGGGCAAAAGACTTGAATAGACATTTCCCCAGAGAAGAAATACAAATGCCCCCTAAGCACGAGAAGATGCTCAACGTTGCTAGCCGTTAGGGAAATGCAATGCGATCCCACTCACAGTCGCTGAGCTGGAGCAGGTGCTGGCCAGGATGTGGAGACATTGCTGGAACCCTCAGACATTGCTGGACAGGACATAAAATGGTGTAGCCTCTGTGAAAAACAGTTTGGTAATTCTTCAAAGGCTTAAAAATAGTTTCCATGTGGCCCAGCAATTCCACTCCTATCTTTATACCCCAAGGAACTGAAAACCTCTCCACGCCACAGCGCATACAGGGGTGTTCCCAGCTGCCTCGTTCCTAACAGCCCGAAAGCCCATTCACTGATGAATGGAGGCATATGCTAGGGTAGAGCCACGCACTGGAGTGGTGTGGAGACCTGCTAGAACATGGACGAACCTTGAAGACGTTACACTAAGTGAAAGAAGCGGGACACGAAAGGCCTCGTGTTCTATGATTCCATTTACACGAAATGTCCAGAACAGGCAACTTGAGAGGGATGAGGGATTGAGGGTGACGGCTAAAATTAAGAGGGTCATTGGGAGGTGATGCAAATGTTCCAAAATCGATCGTGGTGATGGTTGTGCAACTCCTTGAGCATCCTAAAAGCCACTGAATTGTTCACTTACGATGGGTGAATTGTACGGTATGTGAATTATATCTCAATAAAGCTGTTAAGGAAAGAAGTCCACAGGTCAAGGGGGCACAAGGGGAGTTTCTGAGGTGCTTTAGATTGTCTGTTGAGCTGTGGTGACTACACAGGTATGTTCACTTTATGGAAGTCCCTCGAGCAATCACTCACAAATCATCTACCCCTCTGTATCCACATGGTACTTGAAGAAAAAGTAAAGAGAATCAGGAACCAAAGTGGGGGGAAGTGTCTGCAGGCTGCTCGGAGCATCCCGCCTCCAGAGTGGGCTGCGAGGGGGCTGCTGCTCAGCGCCCTCTTTTAGAAAAGCTGCAACCCGCCCCGACAATGCGCCTCTGCTCGGCTGGTGCAGCCTCGAGAACGAGCAGCGGCTGCTCTGGGCCTCCAGGGAAGCAGCAGGCCCCGGCAGGCTAAACAGCGAAGCTGGAACAGCTCCTGTGAGCTGGTGTGCAGCAAAGCTCCCTGCCAGGGGCTGGACGGAGCAGACCCGCTTAGAGTCACAGGCAGTGGCAGGCCTGGGGGAAAGGGACGCCCACTGCCCACCGAGTGCTTCCGCAGGTGGACTTCGGGATGAGTGGTCCCTGCTCAGAATGTGGCCCAGGGGGTCAGAGAAGGGGTCCTCCACCACACTGAGGGGCTCCGTAAGGAGGAAGAGGACTGCTCCATGCAGAGTGGAGCAGGGCAGGGGGGCCGGGCAGGCAGGTGGGCGGGGTGGGCACGACGAGCCACATGCCGCTGCCGGGGTGAGGGGTGTGGGGCAGGTGGCAGCAAAGGGGCCAGATCACGAAAGGCGCTGACTGAGCTGCTCAGGAGCGCGCTTTCCAGGAGGAGGGAAGGGCTTTATGCTGGGGGGACACCGGGGACACGGGCCGGTCTGGGCTCCAGGAAGGTGGTCCAGGCGGCAGCGGGGCGGGACACCTGCGGGGGCCATCCAGGAGGGGCAGTGAGGGCTAGGGCGCTGTTAGGCTAATGTGTCAACTCGGCCAGGCAATCGTGCCCAGGTGTTTGGTCAAGCAAGCACTGGGCTAACTGGACTACAAGGGCATTTGTGGACTTCAGTCACCATGGACTTTACTGCGGTGGTAAACCATAGATAGCTGATTACAATTACATCCATCAGGGAGCTTGCCCTCAGCGACGGGTGATGCTTAACCCAATCAGTTGAATGCCTTAAAAAGGGGAAGTGATTCCAGCATGGAGAGAGAATTTCCCAGCTCGCCTTTGGACAGACAACGTTTCCCAGAACTCGTCGAGGACCTATGCTGGACTTTCACCGCAGCCCCTGGTTCAGCCTGCCTGCGGAACCTGGCCTTGTGCATCCCCACGGTCACGTGAGCGGCTCTGATAAAATCTCACACTAGTGACAGATACCTCTTGTTGATTCTGTCTCGCTAGAGACCCCTGACTACCACAGGCGCTGAGGGGCCGCCCACAGGCCAGGAATTCCCACCACGGGGGCTCGGGCCAGAGGCCATCCACCCACCGCCAACAACTGCTGTGTGTCGTCGGGCATGTCCCCGTTGTGGCCGCAGCCTCTCCATACGTGACATAAAAGGCTCAAGTGAAATCAGCCGCGTCCAACACGGCGAGGAACCCCTGGTTTCACAGCAGTCTCTCAGGGGTGGGTCCCCTGCTCCTGGCTTCCGGGCTCTCAACTTCCATTTCAGCTGGAGGGGATTTCACCTGCCAAGGGGGGCCCTGCAGCTTACTTTTTTAGACACAACTGAAGCCTCTAGGGTTTGCTTTAACTTGGCTATGACGGCATGAGGTGCCCTAGACAAGTTCTTGAAGATCTTTGAGCCTCCGTTTCTGCATCTGTGAAATGGGCTGAAGGGCTGTTGAGCGGATTAGGGACCTTCAGAGTCACGTGGGGCTGGGGGCTGCCTCTTGATGCCCCCAGATTGGGCTCACCTTGTTCTGCAGGACTCTGCCCCCACCCCCTCCCTGCCAGGGTGCGCGGGCGTGGTGGCCCCCAGGCGCCGAGTGAGGGGGTCTCCAGCCTCCCACTCAGGAGTTCAGGCCCCTCAGGCTGCGGGCAGGAAAGGAGAAATTCTTGCTGAGCTCCTGTATTGTACCAGGTGCAGCTATTAGCTCATCGACAGCCCAGGAAACTGAGGCTCGGAGGAGCCGATGTCGGTCCAAGGTACTCAGGGCAGGGCCAGATTTGCATCTGGGCACCCTGATGCTTTGTTGGGTGCCTATTATTATTTTAAGTTGTTTTTTTTTCACTGAGGAGTAATATTCATAAAGTTTAGCACAGGCTTTAATTACACAGCTCAAAGAATGACCCACAGATGATCACCCATTAAACCCCTATGCAAATCAAGACAGAGAAGATTCCCAGCACCTAGAATCTCCAGCCAGCACCCCCCAATAAGGAACCCCCATCCTTTCTGTTTTTGAGCTTCATATAAATGGAATTAGTGGGCAAGTACTCCTTGTATCGGTTTATTTTGCTCATGTGAGCCACCCACGTGGGGGCAAGTAGCAATGACGGCGTGTTCTTTTTCTCCATTGAATGCTATTCCGGCGCCATTTATCCCAGTGGGGAGTTTGTGCAGCTTGGCTCTTAGGAAGGAGGCCCTAGGTGCTCCCATCTGCATGCCCTGCTGCTGGGGGTGCCCCCAGCGAAGGCCTCTGCCCGGCCCAGCAGGGGTCATGTTGTGTGTCGTGCCTGACAGATGCCCCAAGGGCCTTCCGTGGAGGTCCACATGCGCCGGGGGCTGCCCGCAGGAGCTAAGGCAGGAGGAGCCCCCCGGAGCAGGGGGCAGCCATACAGCCTCCTGAGGTTGGAAGGAGTGGTTTGATGAAACTGGATCTCTGGCCCTGGGTGCAGATGGGAGGAGAGAAGTGGCAGGGGCTGGAGGGCCCCGGTGAGGTCCAGGGACCGGCGGTCAGCACTGCCCTTCCCATCGGGGCCCTGAGCAGCGGATCACCCCACCCCTGGGCTGGAACCCGGCAGGGGACAGCAAGGGGCAGCCTGCCCATCCCAGGCCCAGATGCGGTCTGTGCTTATCCAACTGTGTCAATGCCACCAGGTCCAAGCCAGAGAGATCCAAGCCTTCGCCAGGTGCTGGCCGGAGAGGGAGGCGTTCAGAGCCAAGCCCTGCTGCAGTGCCAGCCTGAGCGGGGCAGGTGCTCGCGGCCTCATCCCAGGGTTGGGGTGGGCAGGTGCTCTTAGCCGGGGGTTTCAGATTCCCTGGGAGCTGGGATGAGGAGCCAGGCCTGAAGGCGATGACCAGAGACACCTGGGGCCTCGGGGAGGTGCCGGGACAGGGGCGGAGGGGGCCAGGCTGCACACCTCATTTTTCCCGTTCCAGATCAGCTGCTGATGCTGCCAGTGGGGGAAGAGCCGGTCGCGTCTCCACCCCTCCTTGCACCTCCTGCGGCCCCTCAATGGGGCGCTGAGGTCCCAGGGCAGAGCAGAGGGGCAGGGGCCTGTGCCCCTGGGCAGGGCGAAGCTGGAGAAGGTACCTCCCATTCCCATGAGGCCAGGTACTCTCGGGGACCATAGGGAGTGGTGGGGTTGAGCCTCAGAAAGAGGCCACGACATGGGAAACGGACTTTGGCCCAGTGGTTAGGGCGTCCGTCTACCACATGGGAGGTCCGCGGTTCAAGCCCCGGGCCTCCTTGACCCGTGTGGAGCTGGCCCATGCGCAGTGCTGATGCGCGCAAGGAGTGCCCTGCCACACAGGGGTGTCCCCCGCGTAGGGGAGCCCCACGCGCAAGGAGTGCACCCATAAGGAGAGCCGCCCAGCGCGAAGGAGGGAGCAGCCTGCCCAGGAATGGCGCCGCCCACACTTCCCGTGCCGCTGACGACAACAGAAGCGGACAAAGAAACAAGACGCAGCAAAAAGACACAGAAAACAGACAACCCGGGGGAGGGGAATTAAATAAATAAAAAAATAAATCTTTAAAAAAAAAAAAAGAAAAAAGAAATAGGCCACGACAGGTCAGCCATGGTTATCAGGAGCAGGTGCAGACAGGGAAGGAAGGCTTCTCGGAAGAGGCGGCCCCCCCCCCCAGTGGGCAAAACAGTTAGAGCAGGAGCCCAGGGGGCCAAAGTCCAACTGGCCCTGCTTCAGTTTACTGGCCCATGCCCCTCCCATGCTCCCCCCTGCTCCTCTGTCAGCCCCAGGACCAGGCAGGACTGTGCGCTCGTTTCACAGGTGAGGAAACTGAGGTGGGGAGTGGGATAGGTGGCTTGGCTATCATGATGCCCCAGGTTCCTAGGCCACGGGCAGACCTGGCGCCTGCAGCCCGCCCTGACTCATCGCAGGCACTGTAGGTGCGCTGCACCTGCCTGCCCTGCAGGTGGTGAGCCAGCAGGGCAGGGCGTGGATGGAGCAGGCACCGGAAGTGGCTCATCCGGGCGGGGGCAGTGGGAGCGAGAGGGGAGGCTGTGGGAGAGGAGGGGCGCTGGCTTGGGCTCCGCACCCAGACCCAGGTCTTTCCACCCAGAGCCCGGCCCGGGCCAGGTGAGCCTCGCTCTGCTCTGCTCCCTGGGCTCCCCTGGCAGGGGCATGACTCAGCCTCCCGTGAACCAGCAGCTTCTGCACGACCGTGTGCCCTGACAGCTTGTTTATTCCAGAGCCGGGGCGGGGGTGGGGGGGCAGCACTGCGCAGGGGCTGAAAGCTGCCAGCTCACTGGGGGAAGGGGAGACCCGGGACAGCCCATCCTGCTGCAGGGCCCGACCCGCAGGCCGGGAAACACTTGGGGCTTGGGTTCTGGGCTTGGTGTTGGACGCGGGAGGGAGGCTGAGGGCCATGTCCCCGTGCTGGGCTCAGTCACTAGGTGGCCACCTGCTGGGGCCAGGAGTGTGTGTTCATGGTGGCACGCGAGTGTGCCTGTGTGAGGGTGCACGTGTGAGTGCATGAGCGTGCACGTGTGCAAGCGTGCGTGTGCAGGCATGCACGCAACTGTGCCGGAAAGACCCTGGCAAATACACCCTCAAGAAACCTATCTGTGGTGTAGATTGAGGAACTGAGGTGTAGGCAGTGACGTGTGTGAGGCCGCACGGCAGGGGAGAGGCAGCTAGGCAAGCGCGACCCAGGGGCCACAGCCCGTCCACAAGCCCCCGAGGGACCTGGCTTTCTCACTGGCTGCCACTGACAGCCCTAAAACAAGGCCTCCTAAATGGAAGAGCAGAGACTCCATGACTCTTAGGAGAAACTTAGCTGGAAAGCGCTGTGACTCTGCATTAGATAATGGCTTTTAGAGTATGACCAAAGGCACAAGCAACCACCATGACAAAAAGAGATAAATTGCACTTCATCAAAATTAAAAATCTTTGTCCATCAAGCGAGGGAAAAGACAGCTCACAGAACAGGAGAACATTTTGCAAATCAAATGCCTGACAAGGGACTTGTACCTAGAATAATGAAAGAATAAATATACAACCCAACAATAAAAAAGACCATTTTAAAATGGGCAAAAGATCTGAATAGACATTTCTCCAAAGGCATATAAATGCCCAATAAGCACATGAAAAAAATGCTTGACATCATGAGTCATTAGAAAAAGGCAAATAAAATCCACAATGAGATAGCACTTCATACTGACTAGGACAACTACCATTTTAAAAGTACGGAAAATAACAAGGATTGGCAGGGATGTAGAGAAATAGGAACCCTCACACACTGCTTTCTGGGAATGTAAAAAAAAAAAAAAACTTAAAAAACATATTTATAAAGTTTTATTAAAGCTAGTGAAAATACTGATAATTAAGTTAAACAGTTCTGGGGCAGGAATTTCCTTAGCAAGACATTGGAACACAGTTTAGCAGTTTCTGAAAAGGTTAAATGGAGTTTCCATGTGACCTAGCAATTCCACCTCCAGGGTTGTGCCTGAGAACTGAAAACACTGTCCACAAAAATGTTGACGGGGTGATGCCAGCATTCTTGACAAAAGTCAACAAAGTGGGAATGACCCAAATGGCTATCAAAGGAAGAATGGATAAATAAAACATGCAATGGAATATTATGTGTCAGCAAGAAAAATGGAGTTTTTTATAATGGGTATGTAAACTATATACATATAGAACTATATATATATATATATTATTAGGAGCCACTGGGGATTGAACCCAGGACCTTGAACATGGGAGGCAGGTGCTCAACCACTGAGCTACATCTGTTTGCAAGAATGGAGTTTTGATAATGCTCCAGCGTGGATGAATCTTGAAAATATTGTGCTAAGTGAAAAAAGCCAGACAAAAGGTCAATGTCGTATGAGTCCACTGATATGAAACGTCCAAAATAGGCAGGTCTCCAGAGTCAGAAAGTGTTTAGGGTTGGCAGGGGCTGGAGTGGGAGTGATGGCTAAGGGTGCAGCGTTTCTTTTTCAGGTGATGAAAATGCTCTAAAACTGACTCGTGGTGATGGCTGCACAAGTCTGTGCAAATATACTAGAAACCACCGAGCTGTGCAGTTGTAGGGTGAATTGTATGGTAAGTGACTTGCATCTCAATAAAGCTGCTATAAAACAAACCTCTCATGTTCGACAGGAGGTAGGAGGGATGGCGCGGGGAAGCGGGTGGGGCCAGGGTCCCCTCTGCCACTCGCTGCCTTGACTGCTCTTTCTAGTCTCCAGGAGCTCAGGTTTCTGTTATGCAGAACACCTCGTCTTCGAGGCAGGGGCTCAGCATCTGTTTCCATGGTGACGGGACGGCACCGCCAAGGCCAGCTGGGTCAGCTTCCTGACAACAGGTGCATTCTCACCAGGCCACAGATGCACACGCAGGCAGCGTCAACGCCCCCTGCCTCACCACCGGGCCCTGCCCTCTGGGCACCGAGACGCGCTGCGCCTCCAAGGCCCAGAGCTACTGAGTCCCCTCCAGAAAAAAGACGACAACCCTGGCTGAGGCCACAGGTGGGTGAGCAAAGCAGCTACTGCTTCCCGGACACCCCCTGTCCTCTCCTGTCCTCTTCCGGACACCCCTGTCCTCTCTTGGACACCTCTGTCCTCTCCTGTCCTCTTCCGGAACCCCTGTCCTCTCCTGGACTCCTCTGTCCTCTCCTGGACCCTTGTGTCCTCCTGGCACTTGCAGCAGTTCCGTTTACTCAGTGGCTCTGCTGAGTGCTCTGCAGGCACTTTCTCCCTCAGTTACAGCTACTATTATCCACACCCTACAGAGGGGGAGACGGGGGCTAAGAAAGGAGGAGGGACTTGTCCAGGGTGGTACAGTCACCAAAAGGCAGCCCCGTGCTCTGGCTTCCACCAGGCTTTGCTCTCCAGAGGCAGCTGCACCTGCGTTTGTCTCATCTGCACGGGCCCCTGAGGGCAGGAAGGTTTCGCCCTCAGGACAACGGAGGGCACAGAACCGTTTAGTGAGTTTAGCTGTTTGTAAAAGCAGCTTTATTGGGGTCCGCCTGACACGGTAAACTGTACCTCTGTGAAGTGTGTGACTCGATGCGGCCAGGAAACCAAGATGGAGAGAAGGCTTGTGCCACCACCCTGCGGCGAGGGGGCCCTTGGGGGTCCCCGTCTGGAGGCAGCGAGCAGAGGCAGCCGGGCCTGGCCGGGCAGAGAGGGCCATACCAAGGAGGGGGGCCCCCTAGGTGCCGGGCCAGGCAGGATTTCTGCAGAGGGGCGTCCTGGGGCCGGCAGCGCTGAAGGCCCTGAGCTGCACTGCTCTGACTGGGGCCCGGTGGCCTGCCCACCACGGAGGAGCAGGGACCCTCTGGGAGGAGGCTCGGGGGACAGGAGGAGGCTGGCGGCTCAGCTGTGCCCGAGCCACCACGGAGTCAGCCAATTCCTCGAGACACGGCCCTCCTCCCCAGTCTGGCGGCCCCCCCTCCGGGCTCCCAGAGAGGGTGCCTGCGCGCCTCGCCTCCCCACCTGCCGCAGCCCTTCTCACCTCTGAGACTCGCAGGCAACCAGGAGGAGGTGCAAAGCCAGAGAGCCCAGGCGTGGGGCAGACAGAAAGCTGCGCAGTCAGGAGGAGAAGCGCAGGCGCGGCGGGTGGGGGTTAGGGACGCTGCAGAAGGAAGAGCTCCCGCTTGAGGGCCCTGGACCACGCAAGCAGGCTCCGTGAGTCACTCGCTTTTCTTCCATGTCATTGAACGATCGGGGGCCTCCCCCCCAAAGGAGCCCAAAGCCCCCAGCAGCACTGAGTCCCCTCCCGACTGGGTCCAGGGCCACCAGCCTGAGCGCCACCCATGTCCAGATGCTGGAAAGCCTGGCCACGGCCCTAAGCTGTGCATCATCCAGCTTGATCTCCTGGAGCTGGGACAGGGGCTGGGTGGACAAGCGCCCAGCCATCATCCCCCTGGCCGGCAGTGACCCTAGGGACACGGGCAACTCCCCAGCAGCGGCCCCGGCAGGACAGGAAGGGAGTGTGGCCACACCCCGAGGGTGGTGGCACCTGGCACTCAGGCCAGAGATGCCACCCGACAAGGAAGGAGGGGCAGGGGCCCTCTGGGCTGGAACCTTGCACCGGGACACCACTGCTGGGTGGACAGACAGACAGAGCTGCTCCAGGCCAGCCTGCCACCTCTGGAGAGCTGCCTCTTGTGGGGAACCTGGGCTGCCCAAGGGTCACTGCGCCCCAGCCCAGCTGGAACCGCGGTCGCCACCAATCACGCTCCCCGCAACGATGTGCTAGCCGAAATCCCTTCACGGGCGCCAGGTGGCCGTTTCCCATTTTGGTTTCAACGGGAAAGCAGGTGTGTGCACGTGGGCGTGCTCCTGCTCCGGGGAGGAGACCACTAAGGGGCCCTGGAAGTTCACAGCCGCAGAAAGGCAGGCAGTGGCTCTTGGAGCTGGAGCCTCCGTCCCGTGTGAGCCCGCAGACACTGCGCCGCTGCGTCGCAGTGTCACTGCCTGGGACCCTCGGGCTGCCCCACAGCCAAGGGTGGTCCAGGGCAATGTTTAAAAATGACATTAATTTAAAAGAAGGCTTTTTTTTTTTTAATCCAAAAGAAGGGGTAAAAACGGCAGGCAGAAAAACAGCGGATATTGCTGCACTGAGTCCTGGGACAGGCCACCAGCCTCGCTCCAGGCCGCCGTGAGGAGCTGAGGGGCTGCCCTGCCGCGGCTGGGGCCCCGCTGGCAGGACGGCCTGCTCCTTGCACTGCCCTTGCCCGATGCTCGGGGCTGGGGGCCTGTGTACACTGCCTCCCCTCCCTGCTCTCTAGGAATAATTAGGCGCTAAGTGGTTCAGGAGGAAACTGAGCTGTGCTCCTGGAGCAGCTTGGGGCCAACGGCCCCCCAGAGAGGCCCAGTTCCCCTCCTTTTGTCTTCCCTGTCAAGCCTTCCAAGCTGAGGGCCTGGCCTAACCCCAAGAGCGACTTGAAGCTCCTCCAAGATTGGGCCTGGGGCACTGGGGCGCTGCTAGGAGCTCGTGACCAGGACTCCCGAGTGGGGCTGACAGGTGGGAGCCCACCAGGCAAGCAGAAACAGGGTCCTGCCTGGGGTCTCCTTGCTGTCCTCACGACTTGAGGCGATGCCCTGATGGGGTGCAGGCCCCCTGGGTGATGGGGTACAGAGCTGTCAACGTGCCCAGGGGAGCGGAGACAGGAGAGACAAGGGTCCTGGTGGTGTGGGAAGGGGGCTGCTGGCTGGGCTAAGGGCTGCGGGCTCCACAGAAGCAAGACCCAGTGGGACTCCAGCGAGCGGAAGCTGTGGTCATGCCTGGGCCACCATGGCCGGATGCCGGGGCCTCGAGCCGGGCACCAAGCAGGTGGGGGGACTCGCCACGGCAGCCTGTCGCCCTCACACTCGTGCCGCCTGTAAACCGGCCCCGTACCCCACACAGCCGTCTGCCGGCGCGCGGGCTGGAGGGCCAGGGGCCAGCCGTGTGTCCCCAGGCCAGGTTTCCAGCTCCTCCGTGCCTCCCCTCCTCCTCGCCCCCAAAACGGGCACCCCGCCCGGCTTAGCGAGATGACGCGGGGTAGGCGTAAGGGCCTGGGGGCGCCGTGGGTGCCGACCGCTGTGAGGACCGGGGCTCCCGCCCGGCCCGCAGGCAAGTCCCCAGAGGCCCCGTGCGCCCGGCCCAGCCTCTCCCCGTGGCCCACCTGGATCATGTACAGCTGGGCAATGCGGTACTCCTCCACGGTCATCGGCAGAGGGATCCGATACTCCTTGATGATCATCTTGGAGTCCAAGCCTTCCCGTTGACGGGGAACTGCCAGTTGGGGACGTCAGGCAAGGTTCCTTAAACAACCATGACAGGATTCACCGAGGACCCCTGGGAGAGAGGAGGACAAGGCGGTCACCTTCTGATGAGCGGTAGGCGTGGTGGCCAGGCCTCCACCCCGAGCAGGGTGCTTTGTCTCTCTCGCCTGCACGCTCCTGCTTTGCTAAATGATCCCGCAGAGCTGCCACATGCGCCGAGCGGGATGAAGTGTGCAGGCTCTCCCATCAACAAATAGCCACAGGAGGGCTGAGGGGCGGGAAGGTGGCGCGTCTCCTAAGGCGGGGGGAGCCCGGCACTTGCTCTGCTCACAGTCCTAACGAGCCGCGGCGCCGGTTTCCCAGTCTCCAGCAGGCCCCTCGAGAGTGGCTGCGAGGCGGCACAGCAGGTGACACGGGACACTTAAAACTATGAGGAGCAGAGCGAGGGAAAGAACACAGGACAATTGAAACTATGAGAAACAGACCAAGAAGTTTAAAAGTCAGCAGGCCGGGGCCCTGCCGTGTCGGAGCAAACAGTCCTGACGTGTCGCCAGGTGCTCACGGTGTCACTGCTCCATGGCAGAAACCGAATTATCCAGAAGTGGCGACTCTGAGTTTGATCTCCACCCAATAAGAAATATTTATTGACATCTAGGCCTTGGGGGTAGAAGAGTTTAATGAAATAAACAAGGCATTCACTATCTTCTGAAGATCACAAAGAAATATAGAAGAATTTGATAAAGCTTTGCATCTAAAGCAATCAAATTTAAAGCAAACCAACAAAGAACCTGGTGCTCGGCTCTCTGGGAAACGCAAGTGTAGCCTGTGCCCTGGATAGCCGAGGGTTTGCTGTGATGCCATCTGTACCTGCAGAGCAATTACATGCCATTAACTGGGAGCTGAGTGAAAGTTTCCAAAATGGGTAGCGGCACAAGTAGGCGAGTATTTTAGGAAGATTGCTCTGGGGACTGCAGATGTCAGCAAGGATTCATGGTGACTGGGGCGGGGGCCCTACTGGGTGATGAGCGCGAGGGCCCGGCCAGGCCGGCGGCCTCCCCGGGGCGCCGATCTCGAGGGCACTGAAGCATCGCCCACGCGCGCCACACTGCTGGATGTCTAACAAGCTCGAGGAAAGTGAGTTTACCAGAAATCTCGGGAAGAGTGCATGTGGCTGCAGGAAATCCCTTAACAAACCACTTAGAGGGGCAGACAGAGGGTGGGAGCAAGGCTGGACCTTCCAGGAGACGGGCACGGGTGGATGCCCATCCTCACCGACCATCCTGCCGAGGCCGGGGGCTAGTTAGCGGCCGGGCTTCTGGGACACCGGGAGGAAGGTGAGCTTGGGGCCAGGGCCGGGGTCTCCTCCCGTGCCTGCCCAGAGCCCTCACAGCCGTGCGCACACTGGGCAGGAAGCTGAGGCCAGAGACCAGAGCAGGGATGGAGCCACAGCCTCCAGTCCCAGCTCACCCCAAGCAAAGGTTGCAGTGCCAGGCCTGGGGTCCCAGAGTAGCAGGAGTGTGGAATCAGACCATCTCTCTGGTCACGTGGTTTCTGCAGCCCACCAGATGCTGCTGGCAGGCGCCGGAAGGGCCTGGCCAGCACTGTGACCTTGAGAGCCTCCGTCTCCTCAAAGGTCAACTTCAGGTTTTCTCCCCATTTCCAGCCAGGGATGAACCCTGAGAGCCTGAGCTGGCACCCCAACATCTGCCTCGGTTCTCAGCTCTCCAAGGCTCCGTGAGCACGTGGCCGCACCAGGAGGTGCTCCTGGGGTGTCAGCTATCTTCTCCCCAAGACAAGCCGCCAGGAGAGATGTCATTACACAGGCTTGCCCGCCCCCGTGCTGGTAGAGGGCACAGGTACGGAGAAGATGGACCCAAGGGCCGAGGTGCACCGCCCCCCCGGGCACACTCACCCCCCTGGGACCTGGCCCGACTGGCAGCAGAGCCGAGGCCAGCCAGGGGTGGTAGCCACAGTGACAGCTCTGGGGTCTGTCCGATGAAGCCCGTGCTTAACGGACAGTGCAACAGCAGAAGGCAACCGCCCTTCTGCCCAAAGATCTACAGTGACGGGGGGTAGTAGGTAGGGAGGAGGGAAGAACCGAATAAACAATTCTGCAGGGAAGCGGATTTGGCTCAATGGATAGAACATCCATCTACTACACGGGAGTTCCAGGGTTCAAACCCAGGGCCTCCTGACCTGTGTGACGAGCTGGCTCATGCGCAGTGCTGATGCATGCAAGGAGTGCCCTGCCACGCCGGGGTGTCCCCTATGTAGGGGAGCCCCATGCACAGGAGTGCGCCCCGTAAGGAAAGCTGCCCTACCCAAAGAAAGTGCAGCCTGCCCAGGAGTGGCGCTGCACACACGGAGAGCTGACACAGCAAGATGACACAACAAAAAGAGACACAGATTCCTGGTGCCGCTGACAAGAATATAAGCAGACACAGAAGAACCCACAGTGAAAGGACACAGAAGGCAGACAACTGTGACGGGTGGTGAGGGCAGGAAGGGGAGAGAAATAAAATAAAGATCAATAAATCTTAAAAAAAAAAAATTCTGCAGAATTCTAGTTAAGTGCACGGGTGACTGGGCCCGAGCCAGAAGAGTCAGAACTCTCAGAAGCAGAGGGTGGTGGAGCCTGCCCGGAGGAGCCCACTCTGGGACCTGAGTGCAAGGCCCTTACGGTGGGCTGTCCGCGTCCCCTCCTGCCTGCGCGTGAGGGTAGCTAAGACGAGGTGATTGCACCCAGTCCAGGGTGGCTTGGAGGGCCTGGTGGAAGCTGGAGCCCTCAGACCACTTGGGCAGGGCCTCCCGGGACGGACAGGGTTCTGACCAGCAGAGTGAGGGCAGGAACGTGAGCGCCAAGGAGGGGCCGTGTCCTGGGGAGATGGGGCCAGCTCTGGTCCTGGGGCCGCACCGCAGCCACTGGCCATGGTGAGGGGCGTGGTCACACGGAGAAGAGGCCGTTCCCTGCGGCCTGGTGCCACTACTCGCCCACGGGCCCAAGACACTCAGGGCCAGCTGCTGGGGCGGGGCTTGGCACGGACAGGAGGCTGTCCTAGCTTCGGGTGCTCCCTCTCTCCTTGGGGAGAAAACACTCCAAACAGACTGTGGCAAGCAAGCAGGGGATTTCACAACCAGCACCTGGGCTCAGAACAAAGGGGGAAGCAGCCCCGTGGGAGGCCTGGGGCAGCATCCTCGTCGGGGAGCCTCTGAGCTCTGCGGCCTTCGAGGACTGCCTCCTCAGAAAACAGACACGAGGGACCTCTGAGCGCTGGCACTTTGAGCGCCAGCCTTCCAGGCTCGAGGAGGTAACTCTGGCCTGGTGAAGTACTAGCATTTGATTTAGCTTAGAAACAGGCCTGTTTCTTACTAGCTACACCTATACTAGTTGGTTAAGAAATCTATCCTGACTTCCCTCCAAAACAGTGAAAGGCTCCTCAAGAGAGAGCAAGTCGCTGTTGCAAGAGGGCACAGGGCAACCGCTACACCCGGACCCACGGACCAGCCAGCATGCCAGCCAAATACCACGAGAGGAAGGAACGTCCTAGAACAGCCCATGCCACCCTGGACCCCCCAGTACACATCACATCCTAAAGGCACAGCCACTGGCCCTCTTGTTGGAATGATAGGCCTAGGGCTGTGTGTGCGCCCGGGGAGAGGCGAGGGACCTCCAGTTTTTTCCTTTTCCTCTTCGTGTGACATGTATACTACAAAGCGTCTACGTCATTCCTAAGTATCGGTGAACTTGCACAAATTGAACACACCCATATGGCCAGCACCCGGACCAGGAAACAGAAAGCCCACTCCCCAAGAAGCCCTCTTGTTCCCCCTTCTAGGCATATCCCCCAACCGTGGACAGCCACTATCCTGACTTCTGCCTGTTTTTGAACCCTATGATGGCCAATACTCAACTGTCATTGACCTACAGAAGTAGCAATTCCATTTGGACTCATTCTGTATACTCTGTTTGGAGAATGGCTTTTGGGGCTCAATGTTACATTCACAGGATTCATTCGAGTTGTTGCACATCATTGTAGATGCCTTATTCTCATTGTGGGGTAGAGTTCCACTGGGTGAATATACTACAATCCACTCATCCATTCGACTGTTACGGGCACATGGCTGGGCTCCTGCTTGGGACTGATATGAACAGCACTGCTGTGAACATTCTAGCACATGTGCAGAGACCTGGTTGTACATTCTGGAATGGCAGAGGAGTGAGAGTGCATGGAGAAGTCAAGCCAACGAGCCACTTCAATGAAGAGGATTTAGTTTGCCAGTGAATGGAGACTGCCAGGGGTGAAATGGGGCTGGGAGGGAAAGGCAGGGAGGAGGGTCATAACACAGAGTCAGTGACCTAAAGAGCCTTGTGGTGAGCCACCCTCTCCTCAAGTACCCAGAACCCTGAGAGATGGAATCCCTGGACAAAGGATAAATAACAGCTCTGGGAAGAGAGTCTTCCAGACAATACGTCAAAACGCAGCTGGAGATTGCCCCAGGCCACTCCCCACGGTCTCCACCTGCTGCTATTTAGAAGGGAGCTGAGGAGTGACAATCAGAAAGGGACCACCAGGGGTTCTGTGTCTTAAATGGTAGGACAGAAGAGGAACACACATCGCGAGATGGATAGAAATACAGGAAGACTTCAGACAAATAGTTCTCCATAGGTTCAAAGAAATGGCAGCTATAATCTTTTAAAAGCTTGCAAGGGCAGGGGGTGAAAGAGACAAGACACAGAAAACTTAAAAAGAAATGACTTGACAACAGAAGATGAAAGAGGAAAAGTGAACTAGCAGAGCTTGGGGAAAATGGGGAAAAAAATCACAGATTTGAAAAAAAAATCATATTATAAGTAATAAATTAAGAAGGCAAGGCACAGCACAATCACTCATGTGGTGGACAGGCTTGAGGAAATCCCTAATTAAATAGAGAAAAATAATAAGACAAAATGACAAGACATGGGAGGCAAAAGGAGATCCAACATATACGTAACTGGTGTGCTTCTTGGAGAATGAATGGAATAGGAGAAAAATGATCTGAATATATCATCGAAAACTTTCCTGAAAAAAAGATTTGATTTTGCAGATTAAACTGGCATACTGTATCCTAGGAAAAATTGATAGAGTAATAAACATCAAGACACATCTGGAAAAAGTTACTTTTAAGGATAAAGAAAGAACCACATAACTAGGGGGCAGAGAGATGGGTTGGGGAATGCAGCAGTTTGATACTATTTATGAATTCCAAAAACAGAGATTATGTTTGTAAACTGGTCTGTTCCTCTAAGCCTGATACCCTTCAATTATATTAGACTCAGCTGAGATGGCTTTGATTAAATTATGTTACGACTAGGGCTTTGATTCAACCAGGTCATTATAATGACTCAATTTGAGTCCCCATCCTCTGTGGGCTGTATAGACACTCAATCAGACACACAGAGAAGTAGGTACACAGAGAAGATACACAGAGGAAGAGAGACAGCTCCCTAGATGGTGGAGGTCCTAGGAAGAGAGATGAGCCATTCACCTGATATTCCACAGCTGACCTTGTGAAGAGACCAGAGCAGCTGAGCTGGGAAGGAAACCAGCCTCAGGAAGAGACGAGCCCTATGTCAGCCTCCAGCTGAGACTGGAAGAAGAAGGACCCATGGAGCCTAAGAGGGAGGAGAAGGGCTGAACCCTCACAGACGCCACCCACCACCTTGCTTCAGTATGTGGCAATAGAGTTTGATAAGGAAGTAACCTTGAGTTGTACTCTTTGGGGCCTTGTAACTATAAGCTTTTATCCCAAACAAATACCCTTTGTAAAAGCCAACAAATTTCTGGTAATTTGCATCAGTACCCTTTTGGCTAACTAATACAGGGAGAACCAGAGTTATCTGCAGTAACACAAGTCTAGAAAAACAGTACAGCATGTCTACCGAGTTTTGAGAGAAAGAAATTACGACCCAGAATTTTATACCCAGCTAAACTTTCCTTTAAGTATAAAGACTACTCAAATATAAACTTAGGGGCTTCAACACCATAGGGTCTTAAAAAAAATTACAAGATGTTGAAATCCAACCAACCAAAAGATAATTCAAAATAAGTTCGGCAATGGAGAAATCCTGGTGAAAATAGAATTAATATTTTTGAATTTGTGGCATTTATGGTTATTGAGGGGAATGTAAAAACAACTAACAAAAATTGGGAGAGGAAGATGGGAGATGGAAAATATACTTTTCCTAGACTTCCACAGCATGGAAGATGATTACTAGGTAGGCAAAAAAAAAAATGACTAACCTTTGAAAAAGTTTTTCTTTAATTTTTTAGAAATTATGCTGAAGAAAGCTTATGCTGCTTATGCTGAAGAAAGCTTTTTCTGAAGTTTAGCAATTCCTTTCTGCTTCCTTTTAGATATAGGTGTTCCATCTTCAGTTAAACGCAAGTAAAATTAAATTCGATTTTATTTTTAAAATGCTTGTAGAGTATGATCTGTTTTTCAGAAATGTTATACTACTCTGTACATGTCTGTACGTATACAGAATCTGGAATGATGTTCACAGAATGCTGGTGAAAGTTGTCTCTAAATGTGGAATTTGGGGGCAACTTTGGTTTGCACTTTTCTGTATTGCTTACATTTTCACAAGGCAGCAGCGGCAGCAGAAGAGTCGGAGCCACAGGTACACAAATGGCTAAAGAAATTGCTTACTCTCTCTGCTCTTTCATTTTCTCTTCTGCACAACTGGGGTCATGGGAGCACCTTCCCTGCTGCGTTGTCCTGGGCACCAAATGAGATACGCGCATGGAGTGCTCTGCCCAGTTCCAAGAAGCCTTCGCCTGGTGGCCCTGAGCTCAGGAGGTACTGCTGGGCTGAGCAGGGGCTGGAAGGCAGTTCCTGGGAAGGGGGCCCCTGGCTCCCCCCAGGTGCAGGCAGCAAACCTAGGGGGCCAGGCAAAGAACCAACCCCTCATGCACGAAGCTAGGAGGGGTGCGGGCCTGCCGCGGGTGCCGCCGGGGGCAGGACGGGGCCACCCTCGCCTTCGTCTGGCCCGAGCCTGCAGCCAGCGAGCCGGCAGAGGCCCCCCCCCCCGAGCCCCCTGATTAGGGAAGACAGAGTGATTTGTGTGTCTGTCCCCGGGCCCCTCCTGCCCAGCAGCTGAACCCTCAGACAATCTCATTACGCCCACTCTCTTGCTCGGGCGCGCGACAGACACATTTCATCTCCTCGCTGCTGGAATCGTGATGGGTTAGACAGGATTATATTTCACTGCTTTCCACGGGGCAGTTTGCGGCGCCTGACACAGCGAGAGGGAAAAGAGAAAAACACGGCTCTCCAGCGGCCCTCCTGCGGGGGCCACGCGGCGCGCCGACCCGCACAGGGGCGCACGCACTCAGCCCCTCTCCAGGGGGGGCGGCAACACCCCCTCTCCTGGGCCCCGGCATGGGGCTTTAGGAGGGCCGTGGGGCTCCAGCACCCCTTCACCCACGACCCCAGGCAGGCCCCAGCCCGTGTCCATCTGGGTCTCAGAGGACAGGCCCCTGTCTGCGGCCAGGCTGCCTGGGGGCAGCCGGGAGGGACGTGGGGACAAGGTGTGAGGTCTGAGGGGCCGCTGGCCAGCTGGAAGGCGCAAGGGCCGCCGGGCAAGCCTGCACCCTGACCTCTACCGGGACCCCCACTCTGGCAGCCAGTCCAGCCTGAACCCAGGTGGGGACATTAAAGAGGCCGGGAGCCAGGCGAGGACACGGGATTCGCCCGGGGCCTCGGGGCAAGGCTGCCCACAGGACATGGTGTGCCTTGCTGGGCCCCCCACGGCCTCCGCCATTCCTCAGGGAATTGGCGGCAACTTCAATGAAACAGAAACAGCTTCAAGATCAAAGGACGAAAAAAAAAGATCAAAGGGGGGCGGCGGGGAGGCGGGGGCGGTGGAGGCTTAAGTGGGACCATCGATCTGCAGGGTGGACAGGTAGGAAAGGGCTGCTGCAGGGCACTCGAGCCAGCCTGACTGGCAGGGAGAGCAAGAGAATTGAGTTTGCAGAACTTAATCTGTTTTTCCATGATTAGATGGGATTGACGTCACAGAAGGAATTCAGGAGTGAAGCTGTGCAGGGACAACCGGGGATGGAATCTGTCCAAACGCTGCTCAGCCGCATCCTGCCCACAGCAGGCCTGGCTAGCAGCACTGGGGAGGGCAGCGGTGCGGGGGGAAGCCATGGGGAGGGCAGGGGTGAGGAGGGCAGGGGTGGGGAGGGCAGGCTCGGCTCAGGCAGGCATGGGGAGGGCAGCAGTGGGGAGGGCAGTTGCCGGGAGGACAGGGGCGGGTCCAGGAGGGAGCTTGGGGCTATCCCTGACCCCTGGGGCCTTTCCTCCCCTGCCTTGGAAAGCCCCCTCCTTGCACTCTCTGCCTCCTAAGCCCACCTGGGGCTGCAGCAGGCAATGTGAGAACATCACCCTGATGCCGCAGAGACGAGGGCCCTGCCCCGCATCCCCACCGTTGCCCAGCACCCATACAGAGGGACAGGGGGTGCGTGGAGGGGAGGGGCAGTGCCTTGGGCCGCAGGACCCCGCTGCCAGGCCTGGGCGTGGGGTGGGTGCCTTGGGGGTCTGAGTGGGGTGTAAGAGGCCCGGCTTTCTGAAGTTGGCACCTGGTCGGCTGTCTCTCTGCCCCCCGGGAGCAGGAGCAGGCGGGGGCCTTCCACCCCCGGAACGTGCGGGGTGGCCTCAGCCCGGTGCGGGGCACGCCGAGGGGCACGGGGGCTGGAGGGGGCGTGCAGCCCCTGCCCAGAGCTGCTTTGCCTTTGTCTGTAGGCCCCTGGGCTTGCACCAGCATCTCCTGAAGAAAGGGTTTCTGGGCCAAAAGGACCCCACTCCAGTCTGCCCGCCTCTTAGAAACGAGGGGACCCAGGCCTGGGGGTCCTGCCAGGATTTCATGGGGCAGAGCTGGCTCCCTCCTCCTGCCCTGGGAAGGGGAGGAGCAGGGGAACAGTAGCCCGGGAGGCCCCCGGGGCCCTCCGCTCCGCCCTGGCACTGCTGCAGTCACCCACAGTGCACGGAAGCCCATAAATCTCGGCCTGCAGGCCCGGAGCGCCAGGCTGGGGCGATGCCAAGGCACTGCGGCGCCGGGCGGCAGACCCGCAGGATGGGGACCTGGGGACAACGTGGAGGCTGGGGGGGAGGGGACGGAGAGGAGCGGGCAGCAGCCCGGGCACAGGGGAGTGGGATGCGCCCTGCGGGGCGGAGAGAACCCGAGAACCCGAGAGGGCTCCTGCCAGCTCCGGGACAGCCAGCAGGAGGCCGAGGGAGGGGATCTTGACACACCCAGGACCCCCGTTCCCTCGCCGTGGCTGCCCGCTCAGCAGCCTCACTGCTCGGGAAAAGCGGGGAGGCCACAGGCAAGGGAGGAAATTACACCCGAAAACCAGACCCCCCCCCAGGGGAGAGCAATGGCGGGAACTCATCACCCTCCTGGGGCTAGTCACTGCCGACGCCACCACCATCGCTGCGCTGGCCCCTGCCAACAGCGCAGCAGGCACAGGGCTGGGGCCTCAGAAATGCCACCGCAGGCTGAGGGGTGACAATGGGAAGACAAGCCCGGAGGGCACCCGGCACCTCCAGGCTGGCCTCAGCTCGGGGGCTCCCTGCTACCTCCCGGGGGGGCCCACGCTTGGGCAGCACCTCCCGCTCGGTCCTCCTAACGGTGCACCGCTCACCCGAGGCCCGGCATGCGGGCCTTCCAGGAGCCCGCCCCGTGGAGCGGGGAGGGGGGCGCTCCATCAGGGTGCAGGGGCCGGAGTTTCGCTCATCTCGGCCCCACTCAGGGGTGCCTGCCCTGAGCAGGCTCTGCGCCCAAACCCCTCTCACATCAGCCCAGGCGGTCCTCCCCTCCCCAGAAACCGAGGTGTTAGGTGAGCGGCCCAAGAGGTAGCAAGAGGCAGAGCCGGCATTGGCACCCCAACGGGCACTAACCCCTTGTTGTAGGGATGGCGATGTAATAATACGACAGGTAAGGCGCAGCCGCAGCAGGACCAGCCAGCAGTCCTCCCAGCAAGCGAGGCTGCAGGCGCCACCACAGAGACAGGGCGCTGCCCCACCCAGCAGTCAGGCTCTCTCTCCCAGTCCCTGCTCTTCTGGCTCATCCCTTCTCCCTGGTCTTCCGTCTTTTTTCCTCAAATTCCCACCCTCGGATCTCAACCACCTGCACCTACCTCTTCTGCTACAGTGGACCAATGTCCCTCACGTCCTGGACTCCAGACCCTCCAGTTCCATTCCAGAACCTTCTCCCACGGTTCTCTCCCCTCTCTGGCAGGGTCAGCTCTTGCCTTCCCGTCAGCCCTGCTCCAACTCCACAGCCCTCCCCTGGTGCCACCCCATTTCCCTTCTCCCCTCAATAGCAAAGTTTTCTGAGAGTCAGCGAGACGCGCCGTCCCCCTTTCTCACCTTCCGGTCTCTTCTCTACCTACTTGCTCCCACCACTCCACTGAACTTGCACTGGTCGCTGTCACCGGTGACCTGCGACAAATGAGTGGCCAATTCCAGTCTGTACCATACTGAGCCTTTCGTGACTCTGTGCACTTGGGAAACGTTCCCCGAGTAGCGGTTGCAGCTGCCTCCCTGTGCCCGGTGGGTGGGTCGCTGCAGGTAGGAGCAGCCCCTGGGTAGGATGGAGTTTCTGCCTGGACAAGGTGTCCTCTTTGCTCAGCTAACACGCCCACCCACACACCTCCACTCACAGCTGACTGTGTGCCAGATTCCAGCACCGAGGCTCCGAGCCAATCTGCTTGGAGGCCTATCAGCCACAAATTATGCCTTTTTTTTGTTTGTTTGTTCCTAAAAAATCAACTGGTTATTGTCCAGCCCACAAGTAGCCCTGCGGTGCTGACGTCAAGCCTAGAGGGACACAAATCCCCTGGATTTATAGCTGCATGACTTCAACTATGCACCATGTTGGAAACGGCAGAACTATCGAGACAGTAAAAAGACGGATGGTTGTCGGCGTTTGGGGGGGAGGGAGGGATTGAAAAAACTAAGTGAAGCACGGAGATTTCAGGACACTGGAACTATTCTGTGTGATACTGAGACGGTAGCTGGGTGACATAACGCACTTGTCAAAACCCGCGGAGGGAGCCAGGGTAGCTCAAGTGGCTGAGCACCGGCACACCACACACGAGGTCCCGGGTTCGATCCCCAGCCCCGGTACGTAAAACAACAACAACAGAAAAAAACCCCAAGGAACTGCACAATGCAAAGAAGGACGCTCAGCGCCAACTGGACTTGAGGGACTCGATGGCTCAATACTAGTGCGTCGGTTGTAAGGAATACTCCGCTCCAACGTTAAGAACCGCGGAAATGACGGCGGGGGGGTGCTGTACCTAGGGACTAACTGCTCCATCAGCCTGTAAATCCAGAACGGTACTAAAAAAAGCCTACCTCCTCCCGATCTGAAGCACAGGGGGTCACCACCCCAAAATCCTAAAGACTGAGGAATGAGCAAACATGGACCAAAGTAGACTTACTATTATCGTAGTCACGGCAGGACTTGCGACACCAACGTAAGTGGCTGCCAAAGGTTCTGAGGGGATGGAGGGGGAGGAAGGGTGGAGCAGAGGGCATTTCCAGGCCATGGGAATTGTTCTGCGTGACACTGCAGGGACGTGTGCAGACCATTATACATTGTGTCGAAGCCTATAAAATTATATGGTGCAGGGTAAACCATAATAGACATGGTTAGTACTAATGCTTCAACGTTCATCAACTTTAACACGTGCTACACTAATGTAAGATGTTATTAATAGGGGGAAATGTGAGGGGGGATATGGGAGCCCCCCCCATATGTTTTTTTTTAGGAGGCATCAGGGATTGAACCCGGGACCTCGTATGTGGGAAGCAGGCACTCAACCCTCAACCAGTGAGCTACGCCTTCCCCCCCCCATACTTTCGATGTAACTTTTCTGTAACCCAAACTTCTTTAAAATAAAGCTTATTATATGAAAAATGTCTATTAATTATTACAAAGAGGCAAACCCTCAGTTGGTGCTTGTGCAGCCAGTAAGTAGCCCTCCAGGCTGACTTCAAGTGACCCCCGCCTGCCCCCCCGCGCGCACCCTACTCATCGTCACAGGAAGACCCACCAGCCCACCACTCAGCACCCCTCGGCTCCTTCTGCGGCAGCTGCGGCTGAATGGGGTGCAGGCACCGCCGTTCCCAGGGGTCACCGTGGAGCATCCCACCCTGGGGCGCCAAGAAACTTCCCGCCACTCCCTGTGTTGCTTGAAATGGCATTTCTCAAACTTGCCAGATCATCATTGACAACTAGAGCCCTCCTGAAGGCCATGGAGAGGTCAGCCATGCAGGACACCGCCCCCCTCCCCGGCTCTTCACGTAAAGCATGAGGAGGGAGAGAACAGACAGTTCACCCAGTCCCGGCTCTGAGAAATTCCTCAGGAAGGAGGTGTTACCAAGGTGAGCACCACCTCCTTGAGGCCTGCCAGGGCTGCGTCAAGCCCTCCCCCTGAGCTGACACTTCCGGGAAACCAGAAACTTCCCGCTTAATCCTATGGTTTCTATTCCTCCCAATCATTTTACACACTTGGACCACGTAAAGAAATTGTGAGTTATTTAATCCTTGTGAGTACCTTAGGATTTAGATATATTACCCCATTTATTTATTTACTACTGAGATTTAATTCACCCTTTTAAAGTGTACAATTCAATGGTTTTTCGTATAGTCACAGAGTTGTGCAACCATTAGCACTACCTAATTCTAGAACACTTTCATCACTCCAAAACGACACCTCCTACACATTAGCAGTCACTCTCCATTCCCCTTTCCCAAGACCCTGGCCACCACTACCCGACTATGTCTCTATGCATTTGCATATTCTGGACATTTCCCATAAATGGAATCATTTAATATATGTCCTTTTGTGTCTGACTTCTTTCACTGAGCATCACAGTTCCAGGCTCATCCATGTTATAGCATGGATCAAAAGTTCATTCCTTTTTATGGCCGAGTACTATTCCACTGGATAGTACCCCCATTATTACAGTGGAGGAAACTCTGGCTCGCTGTCATTGCATTAAGTCTCTCTGGATCCCACAGTAAGTGGTGGACTTGGGTTTCTCTTACTGTGTGGCCTGGATAGAAACAGCTTAAAAATGGAACAATCACCTTCTAAATGTATATCAGTGTATATACCTCTAGCATTGATAACAGCACTTTATGATTCAGCTTCTACACTTGCTTTTTCTGAACAATTGAGCAAGGTGGAAAAGGCCAGTATGCTCCCATTTTTTGGAAGGCACCAAGGCTCCTAATTTTAAGTGGGGTGCTCAAGGACAGAGATGCTTATGGGTGGACTGACAGCAACTGCAGGGAAGCAGACTTGGCCCAATGGATAGGGTGTCCGCCTACCACATGTGAGGTCCACGGTTCAAACCCCGGGCCTCCTTGATCCGTGTGGAGCTGGCCCACGTGCAGGGAGGGCTGTGCCACATGGGGCTGTACCCCGCATAGGGGAGCCCCAGGTGCAAGGAGTGCACCCCATAAGGAGAGCTGCCCCACGTGAAAAAAGTGCAGCCTGCCCAGGAGAGGTGCCGCACTCACGGAGAACTGACACAACCAGATGACACAACAAGAAGAACTACAGATTCCTGTGCCGCTGATAAGGATAGAAGCAGTCACAGAAGAACACACAGTGAATGGACACAGAGAGCAGACAACTGGGGAGGGGGGAAGGGGAGACAAATAAATAGAAAATGAATCTTTAAAACAAAAACAACAACAACAACAAAAACAGCACCTGCATTCAAATCCGGACCACAATGTGAGCAAATGGAGCAACTGTAATTCTTTTTGACAAAGATGCATGATTATTTTAGCAATAATTTTTGTATCTTTTCTATTAAATTACTCTGTAGCAAGTGTAAATCTTGGAGCTGAGGGACTAATCCACTAAAAGCCCATCCAAGAGTGATTACTTGGTTTTATTTAATGTCTCCAACTGATCTTACAAATAAATGCCAATATTTCCTTAAAAATACAGATTCCTAGGTTCCAGCCCAAACCTACTGCATTGCCAAGGGAGGGGTCTAGACATACATATTTTTAACAAGTTCCCGGCGTGGCTTTTACGACTGAGAACGTTTGCTAGAGACTAAAGCCTAAACCCTAAAAACTGGTGTGGTAGTTTGAAATTATTCTTTGTGAATCCTCCCAAAAAAGAGAAAGATTGTGTTAGTAAACTGGTCTGTTCCTCTGGGTATGATACCCTTTGATTGTATGAAATTCAAAGGTTTGAAGTTTATTTAATAACATCAATTTAGGGCTTTGATTCAGCCGTGTCAGTAGGTTGTGACTCAGATCGAGTCCCCGCCCCCTTGGTGGGCTAATAAAAGGACACCCACTCAAGAAGACATATGGGAAGAGAGTTCCACAGTTGCCAGAGGACAGAACTTTGTCATGGGACAGAAACGAGAAGGTTCCAACAGCTAAAGCCCTGGGAAGAGGGATGAGCCATGGGCCTGAGTGTTTGCAGCCGAAGAGAACAGAGCAGCTGAGACGGCCTGAGAGACCTGGTAGAAACCGCCCGCCATCTTGCTTCAACACGCGGCGACTGACTTTGGTGAGAAACACCCTTGAGCTGGACTCTTTAGGGCCTTGTAACCATAAGCTTCTACCCCAAATAATACCCTTTATAAAAGCCAACAGATTTCTGGCACTTTGCATCAGCACCCCTTTGGCTGAACAATATACCTGGCAAATAAGGCCCTTTATGTTCTGATCTCAACACACCCTTCCAACCCCTCCCACATCAAGAAATCCTCCACTTGGGTCCCGCTGTACTCTCTGCATTCAGTAAACCTCCCACCGGCCTAGGGACTGTTTGGCCTGGGCCCCTGCCCCCCTCACCCTGTGTAGCTCCTTGCTCACCACACTCCATGTGCGTGCCCTCCTCTCTTGGAATACTCCAAGCTCTTTCCTACTTGCAGACTTCTGCCCTGCCAGTTAAATGCCTGTCCTCCAGGCCGTGGCGTGGCTGGCTCCTTGTTCAAATGTCCTGTCCTTGTTCAGCTGTAAAAAGGAACGAAGTGCTGATACACGCTATGACCTGGCTGAGCATTGAGAACACGATGCTGATTTGAGAGCAGCCGGCACAAAAGGACGGATAACGCCTGGTTCCGGGCGTACGAAACATCTAGAACAGGTGACTCCGGAGGGACAGAGATTACAGGTTACCAGGGGAGAGGGGACAAGGGGAGTGACTGCTGAAGGGGCGGAGTGTCTGTCTTGGTAATCGATGGTGGCGATGGTAGCACATTATAAATAGGAGCAATGCCACTGAACTACACACTTCCAATGGCAAGTGCTACATATATATTTATATAACCACAATTAAGTTAAATAAAAAAAAAAGAAACAAGAGATTTTAAACACGCCGTGTCCTCCAGGTCCCCTCCCCGTCGGTCCTGTCTCCAGGCTTTCTTTCATCCCTGCGCCCCCAGCTCTGAAAGGGCGTTTCCCCCGAGGCCACCTCCTTTGGCCTGGCGGGGGCTCCCGAGGGCAGGGCGCTTGTCCGCCTTGCTCCTTGCTGTCCTCCCAGCAGCTGAAGAGGGACTGGCTGCATGGAGACACTGATCAGTCCGGGTCGTCTTTTTGTCCCCAGCAGGCCCCTGGCCCTTAGCAGGCACTCAAAAAGGCTTGCTTGGCCCTTGTTCACGAAATCCTCTGCAGGTGCGCCTGCTGCCGAGCAGCCAAAGAGCCGTGACAGACTGCTCCGTTGGCTGCTCCTCAGCAACGACGGGCTTCTCCCAGGATGGCGCACCTCCCCGCCGGGCCCCGGGATAACAGCCCCGCTTCCGGACGGCGCGGGGACTCGCTTTTCAGGGGGCCAGGCTCTCCTTGCCCGAGCTGTGGGAGCAGGAGGCCCAGGCTGGCAGGGAAGGGCCTGGCGGGATGGGCGGCAAGGGGCTGGGGGGCTGTCCCGGGCCACCTCGGCCCCCTCCATTGGGGTGGGTTTGGAAGAGAGGAGCACGGCCCTGGTGGGTGACGGCCATGCCCAGCAGCCCCAAGGATCTTCGAGGAACTCCCGCCCCCTCTGAGATGCCGTGCAATGCGTTACAGTTTACAAAACATTCTGCAGCTACAGCCTCCCTTGAAACTCGGTGCTTGGAGGCAGTTGGGTCAGGAGGAGAGGAAAGCCCAGATAGGCTGAGTCACTGGAGAAGGCCACACAGCGAGGAGTTGGCAGGGCGGATCTAGAACCTAGGCTTCCTGCGCGCACCCCGGGGGAAGCAAGGGCCACAGGCATCGCAGGACACCCACGCTCAAGTGCAAAGAGTCAGCTCGGAGGGAGCAGCCAGGAAGATCAGATTAAAGGGCCGCACTGTCTTAGAGGACACCAAAAGGCCCAGCCAGTGTCCAGGGGGAGGTGGGGACAGATGGAGGTATGCACCGGTGTGCACGCACACGCACGCATGTGTGCAACGTGCACAGGCCTTCCTCCATTCCACTGTAGGAGCCGGTGGCACGGCCCTTACAGCAGACCTCCCGGGGCTGCTGGAGAACACAACATGCCTGGAAAGTTGCCCAGGTAACTGGCTCTTCTTTACAGAGCTATTAGCTTCCCTTCACAGCCCCATAAAATCCTCCCAGGGATGCTGGATGCCGTTCCCCTCCAGGGAAGGAGGTGGGAGAAAAAAGCCACCAGTCAACCTCTGAAAGCCCTGTGAGCACAGACCTTGGGGGAAGAGAAGGTATCAGAGGGAGTTTCTTTGCTGGCTGCCCAGTTCAGCTGCCCAGGCTGTACACTGTCCAACTCCAAGTGGCAAGGCACGCCCTTGAGTTGGGCAGTGTGGGGAAAAAGTGCTGCCTGCTTGGGGGTAAGGTCTTCAATATTATTCTCAAGACCCACTCCCACCACCCCCAACACCTGGTCCTAGCTAATGGACCCTCAGCTCTGTCAGGAGCTGTCCTTTGGTAACCCTTGAAACAGAACTGGTCAAGGCCAGGAGGAGTCAGTGAAACACGTTGAGATCCTGAGTCACCCTTTGATCTGGTCTGGAATCTCACTCAGTGAGGACCAAGAGAAGTATCGGTATCTTTTATAAGATGAATCCCATTTATACCTACAATATCCTTTCCCTCTCTCTCCGAAAGACTCTCCACTTCTGCCCTTGTCTTTCATCAGTTCTGAAAAATCCTCAGTGATGATCTCTTCAAATGTGGCCTTTTGCTTATTTCTCTCTTTTCTTTCTGGGACTCTAATTAGATGAATGTTAGATTTTCACCTTCTCCATGTCTCTTATCCTCTCTACAACTTTCTTTTCTTTCCAGGGCTGTATTTCTGCAATTCTTCTCATCTACTTTCCAATTACTAATTCTTTCTTCAGCTATGTCTACTCTCCTATTAAAGTTCTGTTTGGTTCTTTTTCAAATTGGTTTGGTCATTCTTTACAGCTTTTTATTCCCTGCCGATATTTTTTATTTTGCCTTTTTAAAAAATTTAAAGGGGAACAGGGCGTAGCTCAAGCAGTTGAATGTCTGCTTCCCATGTACGAGGTCCCAGGTTCAATCTCCAGTAATTCCTAAAAACACAAAAAAAATGAAGGAAAAAAAACACAAAAAACAACTCTCCCTGGAGAATGGATGTACCTCAGTGGTTGAGCACCTGCTTCCCACACACAAGGTCTTGGGTTTGATCCCTCATACCTCCTAAAAGTTTTTTAAAAATGCTTCAAGCATAGTTATTTTATTGCCTATACCTAAATACTGCAGTATCTGAAGTCCTGAGAGTCTGTTTCTCCTACAAATTGTGTTGATTCTGGTTCCTGGTACCTTAGCTCCTTTTGTGCTCAGTCTTGACTGTGGACTGCTCATTTTCTGTGGAACTTTGCAGAAATTCTTTGAGACTTAAAATAAGAGTTAGTTTTTCCAGAGAAAATGTAGTTGCTTCACCAAATGCTTTGCATTACTCCCCCTCTGAGATCACTCAATTTTCAGTTCAAGGTTGTTTCCAACCCCCCAGGTAGTATGCACTTGCTCTCTTGTTCAACCCTCTTCTTCCTCAAGGATAGGTAGTGGAGTGCATTCTTCCCAACACACTGTACTCTCTCTGAGCCTCAGCATCTCCACGTGAGCAGCTTGGACCTAATGGTCTTGAAGTTTGCTCTCAGCCTGACCTGACTTTGACATTTTTGTTCTATCCACTACACCACACTGCCTTCCTTCAATCACTCCAACCACAGCAAACTGTCAATAAAGGGCACCTGGCCCGCTGCAGCCTTGCCTGTGAAATACTCAGGAGAGTCTTCGGAAAGGACAGCATAACTGAGCTCACCATACGCCTCCAGCAGCAGTCACGTTCATCCATTTGCTATTCTAGGATGAGAACAATCTTAATTTTGAATAGCTGAACTACTGAAGAAAAAACACCACCAAAAACAGCCAATATAGTAAATTACATTAATAGATTTTCTAATATTGAACCTTCCTTCCATTCTTGGTATAGAGCCTAGGATTTGGTTATGTTGCATTATTCTTTCAATATTCAGCTGAATTAAATTTGCTAATATTTAATTTTTTTGCATGTTCAAAAGTGAGACCTGGTCTATCTTTCATTCTATTCTTCCATTTCTGCCCGCCCCCCAACAGTGTAGGTCACCCCAGAACCCCTTCCTACCCCTTGCATGGCACACCTGGGCTAGAAACACACCAAGAACCCTCACCACTCCTGGGTACGATCTTGTTTCTCTTTTCATTCCGATCCCATTTCACTCATCTTGCAGGAATTCCTCAGGTTCTGGTCCACTGAAGGCATCTTTTTGTCTGCATGAACACGGACTTTCAATACTATTTGTTCTATTAGTTTTAAGGATTTGGAGGAGGCGGCGAAGACTGGAGCACGCCGCGTTCTCCAACCTTGATCTGATCCTTGCTTAAACTTCCCCAGGATTTTTTTTTTTTAAAACTTGGGGCCAAAAAGAGCCTGGGTCAGTTGTCCCTCACGGGTGCACAGGGCAGGGGAGCTGTCAGCACCCCTTCCTTCTCCACGGCTCCATGGAGCCGGCCTGGGAGGATGGCAGAGTGGGCATGAGCCCTGCAGGCCTGTGGGGCCGCTGGGCCACGAGCATTCCAATCAGGTCCCTCTCCTGCCTGAGCAAGCTCAGATTAGGTTTCTGGTACGAGCCAAAATGCCCTGACTAATAGCAGGATGACACATCTTGTTCTGACTTTCTGCCTCTTATTTACTTGCTGAGTAAACCTTTTTCTCACAAAGGCCACAGAGACAAATTTCACTCGACCCCAAGGCCATAAAAATGATTGAAATTTCTAAGTCAGTTAAGGCGGATTTTTTTTTTCTTCTTATAGTCTTTCTGAAATCCTCAGTCTACCCTCTGACTTCATGTAAGGCAAGGGGGGGCTGACCTAGTCGGGGAGTAAGACCCTCCGGCCAGGTGTGGAGCAGGGGCAAGGGTCCAGGGCTCCGTGCTGCCACCCCTGCCACACCCTTTCATCAGGGGGAGAGTCTTTCTACAAAATGGGGGTCCGTGCCAGGTGGGGACTTCAGGTGACTCTGGAGGGCTGCTCTGGGCTTGGCTCAGGCGGGGCCCACGTGCATGGGGCCTGAAAGCACCTGGAGGCCTCCCCAACCTGGCTGGGCCCGGCGTGCACCACGCTTAGCACCCACAGCACCCTGCGGCTCGGCGCTGAGCAGATACAATGCTCGGGCTAAAATAAAACCCTGCTCGGCAACATCTTGACGCAGCTTTGCAGGAACAGCAGGCTCCTGTGTACACACTGTCCTGCTCTGCACGTCTATTTGTAAATTAATCACACATTGGTAGACTCTGCTCAGACTCACATGTTTTTGGACCACTTTTGAAGGTAGGGCGGGCTGCGGGATTGTCTGTTCAACTTCAAAACCAGGACCACCTTTTCAACAGATGCCGGCAGCTGCACCAGATGGGCTGGGCGGGGATCCTCCTTCTTGCCAGACTACCTTAAGCTGCCCTCGTCTTCTCTCATCAGGGAGAAGCAGATGGGGCAGGGGGGGACAGCTGCAGGTGGCTACCCATGAGCACCAGCTACAAAAGTGTCAGCAATATACTAATGTGATGGGTTTAGGACACACATACACACACACACACACACCTTTTTAACTGAAAGCAAGATGAAAGGGAATGGAGAGGAGGTGAGGAGCAGCACCCCTTCGCCCCAGCCACCACCGTGGGATCTACCTGGGATGTCACCCCACCACACCTGTGCTCCCCAGTCCACCTGGCTCCCAGCTAGAAGCCCACACAGCCCCCAGCCCAGCCAGGCCTCCCTGAGTCAGCTCCGAGGGCCCCTGCAGACTGAGTCCCAGACCCTGGGCAGGCAGTCAGGGCGGGCGGTGGAGGGCCGTGTCCACAGGTCAGTGGGAAGAGCGTCGGCCTGAGCTCAGCTGCTTCCACGTACCCAGGACTCTGGCCGGAGTTCACCTGTCTGGGGAAGAGAGCTAGCACCTGAACCCGGCCAGCGCTCGTAGGCAGAGCTGTGTACATAAGTCGAAGAGTTGGACTGACAGCTCACGCTCCTGTTGCCTGGGAGACAAACTCCTTTTCTATTTGGAGGTGCTCCGAAGTGTTATGTGCTGGCAGCTCCCCGCGAAGGCTTCACCTGAGCGGACAGGCGTGGGCTGGGGCCAGCATGGCAGCTTGCCCTGGAGGGCGCCTTCCTTCTGTGGCCACTCCTGCCCACGCCAGGGAGCCAGGGCTCACGCAGCTGCCACCTTGCTCCCGACCCGAAGCCCAAAAGGACGGAAATGTTCTGCCCTCCTCTTCCAGCAAGTCCTTCTGGATTGAGCAGAGAAGGCTCATAGTGTTTCCACTCTCCCCGCCCTGACACTGGACGCTGTCCCTGACCTCTTCTAGGGGCCACGGGCGAGTGCTACTGTACACCAGGCCTTGGGAGCACTGGGGACCCCCCCCAGTTAGGGGGTCACATGCACGTGGCTGCTCCAACAGGGTTTCATCAAGAATGATGCCGACGGTCACGGAGGCTGGAAGAGACCTGGCTGCGATTTCCCTTTCAGAGCAGAGAGGTAAGCCCAGCAGTTCCTGGCTCACTGAGGGCCGCGCCTGGCCCTGAAAGGGGAACAAGCAGGCGAGGACTGGGGGTCAGACACCCACTGGCCACAGCCCCACCTTGGGGGGCAAGTCAGGGCGCTTGGCAGCCTCCGATCCCTGCTCATAAGGCGCGTGCGCCCCTTCCTAACAGCAGCGTGAAGAGAGCAGAGGAAGGAAGGCTCTGGGAGCACACGGCCCAGCTGCCTCTCCGTGCTCGGGGCATTTGCCAAGCGCCCTAGACACACCCCACCTGAGAGCCAGGCTGGGGGGCAGGCAGCGCCGGGCGCTTCTAGGGCTCTCCCAGCTGCCACAAGCAACGGGCCTGACCCTCACTGCAAGGCCACCTCCAAAGCTGGGCCTGGGGGGGGGGGGCCAGGCCAGTGGACCCTGGGGCCTGTCACAGCAGAGGGCTGCCTAATGACCGGATCTCCGGGCTCCCTGCGCTCCCACACCCACCGGAGCTGAAGCACCAGCCCCGGGAGGCCACGGATGAGCAGGAGGGAGCAAGATCAAAGCCATCTGGCTGGTCCTGAATTATTAACGGCAGCGGAGAAGCAGGTGAGGCAGTGAGCTGGCCAGGGGCGGGGGGCCCGGGACCCTCGGGCTGCACAGACCAGGTGCTCAGCGGACCTGCCTGAACTGGGCCTGGGGGCTCCCTGCCTTCAGCCTGGGTGGGCGGCTCCTCCCCTTGTGGTGTCCCAACCACACTGTCATTTCACGAGCTTTCACTCTTCAAAGTCTTTATGAGGCGACCTTCCTTTTTTTCTTCTGGGCATCTTGCAGAAGGGTAAACCAAGGCCGGGCAAGTTTAGGCAACGCAGGCCAAGTCCTGCAGCTGCTGGGCACCTCCGAGATCCACGGGAGGTTCCACGGTGCCAGTGGGAGCCCTCCCTGCCCCAGGCCTGGGATCTCACCCACAGCCTCTGTAACTGGTTCTCCCTGGGGGGTGCAATTAGCCTCCTGACGGGCCTCCGCTTCCTGCCTGGGCCCCAGAATCCTTTTTGAGCAGTCGGGCAGAGGGTGCCATCCCAATAAAGATGAATCCCTTCCAAGGTGCCCCAGCCAAGGCCCCACTCCACCCCACGGCCTCTCCGTGCCTTCCCCGCTCGCCGCCCCGGCTCTCCTAACCCCCTGGTGACCCCCTGAACCCACGCCGAGGGGGCTTTGCACCTCACAGCCCTGTGCTGAGGACCCTCAGGCAGCGCTCCTGCCTGGTGCCCCCATCCCCGGCACCTGGCGAGCCGTGGGAGCTCTGTCGGCCATTGTGTTAGCCGATTCACACGTGCTGTTCCTTCTGTCAAAAAAGCCTTTCCCTCATAATCTCCCTGGCAAACTCTCAAGTGCCAAATTGCCTTCAAGATTTTGCTCAAACAGGGAAACGGACTTTGGCCCAGTGGTTAGGGCGTCCGTCTACCATATGGGAGGTCCGCGGTTCAAACCCCGGGCCTCCTTGACCCGTGTGGAGCTGGCCATGCGCAGTGCTGATGCGCGCAAGGAGTGCCCTGCCACGCAGGGTGACCCCGCGTGGGGGAGCCCCACGCGCAAGGAGTGCGCCCGTGAGGAAAGCCGCCCAGCGTGAAAAGAAAGAGCAGCCTGCCCAGGAATGGCGCCGCCCACACTTCCCGTGCCGCTGACGACAACAGAAGCGGCCAAAGAAACAAGACGCAGCAAATAGACACCAAGAACAGACAACCAGGGGAGGGGGGGAAATTAAATAAATAAAAATAAAATTAAAAAAAAAAAAAAAAAGATTTTGCTCAAACAGCCCGGGCCTCAAAGCTCTCGAGACTACCGCAGGCACAGCCATGTGGAGTCTGTGGTAAAAACCTTCCCCCAGCCCTCTGTCCACAGAGGAATCCAAGGGCAGGACCCGCGTGTCCCTCAGAAAACACCCGCAAATACTGGGGGAAGACACAGCTTGGGGCAGGGGTCAGCCGGGAAAGGCAAGGGGAGGCCGCAGCAGGGAAAAGACCAACAGAGAGTGTTGCGGGGCAGGAGGCGTGGGCTGTTCCAAGCGGGAGGCGAGGAAAAGCGCCCGGTTCTGGGCCATTTCTGAGGCTCTTCCGGGGCACGGGGGTCCCCAAGGCAGTCTGCGTCTTGGTACAAGGTCTGCCAGACAGGCTGGAGGCTCAGAGGCTGCAGGAACCTGCCTGCGGACACAGGCTGGCTGCGGCGCTGTGGCTTCTGGGGCTGGTGTCCAGCCTTCAGCACCTAGGCCCTCCAGCGCCAGGCTGCAGGCTGTGAAGGCCGCCGCGCGTCTCCCACAGGCCAGGCTGTGCGTTTCTTCCAGAGCATCTATCCGAACTTCTCTCTTGGGCCGGGGGAGGCTGGAAATGAGAGGCAGACTGGACAAAGGACTGGCCTCAGGGCCATTTCTGGGCAGAGCAGGGGCAGAGTGGAAACTGGAGTCAGAACTCCAGGTATTCATTTTCCTCTGTATCCAGCAAATCCTCCCATCCCCATTCTTTATATCACCTGAAGCCCCGAGAACTTTGAGCACAAATTTCAGGTGAGTTTTCTACGTTGACTTTTGTTTTTTCACTGAAGATTTTCCCAGCGTGCTGTAGGAAAACCTTGAAGAATTCCCCATTAGACACAGAGAACACCTCGACTCCTACTCTGGCATTTAAGTTCTTGCACACGTTGGTGAGCCTGATAGCCACAAACCCATCGGGAGGCCTACGCAATCGTGCTGTCACCTTGGTCCCCACTCCACCCAAGAAGCTCAAGGCCCTCGACCTGCCGGGCCACAGCACCAGCTCCCTTGGCTGAGCGCTCGGCAGCGCCAGGAGCACGCACTGCTCGGTTGATAACGCACTTGGGCTCCACCCACATCTTGTGTGTCCCACGAAAATGTGACCCTTTGAGGAGCTCAGTCCCCTACATATCCTCCCAGGGCCTGACGCTCTCATGGAGCTGCCCACCTCCAGGGGACACCCTTCCCTTCCGCATAACACCATTCACATGATGGTTCATCCCGAATGAGTGGTGGGGTTGCCTGGGGGGGAGTGAGTACATATAAGCACGGTCAACCCTTTACCACAAATGAACACACGGCGTCACCCCCCCAAAAAAAAATACAGGCAGAAAATCCAACTGCGCCTCCAATTAGAAGTGAGCAAATGCAGAATCCAGACAGTACAAGGCCAAAGGGTAACACTGGGGTTGCTAGGTCAGAGTAGGAAATGCCCAGTAGGAGATAGAAAGTGAAACTTGGAGGATTCCAGAGCCCCTGGGCACAGGTGGGGTGCTCTTGGTAGGTGCCTTTCGCCACCTGGATTAGGGCAGGAGTCCTTGTACTAGGTTGACACAAATAGAATCACAGAACTCAGAAGCAGAAGAGGAACCTATAACCCACGTCTACCAACGTACAGATGGGAAATTTAAAAGACAAGGAGTTGATCTACCCATCTATTTATCCATCTAACCATCCATCCATCCATCATCCATCCATCCATCCATCCAGTCGTCTAACTGTCCATCTAACCATCTATCCACCAGCCAGCCAGTGAGCCAGCCCCTCCTTCCAGGGAGCCAGGGCAGAGCTGGGTCTGGAACCGAGTATCCCTGCCTCTCAGCCCAGAACTCTCCCTAACGAGCCACAGTTGCTCTCTTTAAGTCCATGTTGCTCTGAGAAACTCTCTATCCCCATAAGCATAGGCAGGAATACAAGTCCCTGCTAGTGGAATGCGGTACAGGGTAACGGCCTATCAGGAGGCCAGTACTGTGCCAGGCACCTGTCCTAAGGCCAGTACTCACCAACAGCTCTGTAAGGAGCTACCCCTGGGCCCGCTTTGCAGATGAAGAAACTCAAGCTCCAGAGATGTTTGCTGACTTGATCACAAACACAGGACAAGAGCAGTCAGAGTTCAACTCCACACTGACTGGACTGCAAAGAACATACTATTTCACTGCACTATAGCACTGAAGGTTGGGTACAACTTGGCGGACAGGGGTGGGCATTCCCGGTGGGCAAGGGACTGCGGCAGAACCAAGTGTGGCCACTTTGGTGAAGGGTGCAGGGGTCCACGATGGGGTATACAGGCGAGAACTTGTACACTGGGGGGCACGGAGCCAAGCGCAAGGGTGCTGCCAGAGGAAGCTTAGGGACTTCAGAGTCAGCCAGCACTCGTGGATCCAGGGAGAGCCTGAGGGTCCAGTAGGTTCCCCAAGAGAGGTTGGGAGATGGGGCTGGTCAAAGTTTTGCACTCTCCCTGTGTGCCTGTGGCTTCAGGGAGCACTGGAGGGGAGATCCAAGGGCTCGGGCAGCTCCGAGAGGCCTCGGCGGCCAGCAGTTGGGGAGCAGAAGGAGGAGGGTCCAGGGCTCTTTCCATAGGGACAACGTGAGGAGCAAGAGCCAGCGAGGCTGGTGGATGTGTCCCAGGGGAGGTCCCGCAGCAGCAAAGGGGCCCTGCTTCTCCCCTCCTCCCTGCAAGGACCCAAGGGAGGCAGCCTGGCTGGCACCTGTCTGCTCTCCCATGCAGCTGGGTCCCCCATGCTTCTCACTCTCACTCCAGTAGCTTTGGCTGCAGATTTAGGGGGACAAGCAGCCGTGTCCCCAGACTCCCTCCCAGGGAGGTGGCAGGATGGGGAGGGGAAAGTTCCAGCTACAGCGCTTGCCCTTCTCACCTCTCCATCCTTAGATGTGAGGCTTACAACTCAGAGCCTCAGTTTACCCTCTGTAAAGAGGGTGGTAATACACCCAGTGAGGGCTCAGGCAGAAGTGTGGAGAGCACCCCACGTTGTGCCTGATGTAAAAATGTGTTCCGCCCAGAGTGACAGGAACACAGTGGACACTGGCTAGAGGGCAGGTGGGGTCCTGGCGGGCTCGCAGGGTGGTGTAAGCTTTTTAGCCCTGGGAGTCCGAGGGGAGGGCCTGGGGTACTGGGGGCAGAGGATCTTTATAACTGGCACGAAAGCACAAAGCCACAGGACCTCTTAACACAAACTCTTGGGGACGGATGTATGTGAGGCTTCCAAGTGGCTTGTAGTTTAGGCAGGAAATACTGTATATTTCAGTGGTAACCCATAACCCAATACATTGAAATCCCTGCAGTGAAATATATGGATATATTTAGGCTAAAAACAGCCTCACTGGTTAACCACCACACCAGGGAACCAAGAGTGCCTACAACTGCAAGCAGGAGAATTGCATCCATCATCCATGTGGAATCTAAGCCCCCTCTCGATAAAGAGGGGGAATGGACATCACCATCCCAGGGTCCACAGGATGGAGGAAGAGTATGGATTAGAGTGGACTTACTGATATTCTACTATGGAACTATTGTGATTAGTGATGGAAGAAATTGTAGCATTGATGTGGAGAAAGTGGCCACGGTAGCGGCTGAGGGTAGGGAGAGGGGAGAAGAGATATGATGTGGGGGCATTTCAGGACTTGGAATTGTCCTGGGTGGTACTGCAGGGACAGATGCTGGACATTGTATGTCCTGCCATGGCCCACTGGGTGGACTGGGGGAGAGCGTAGACTACAATGTAGACCACTATCCATGGGGTGCAACAGTGCTCCAAAATGTATTCACCAAATGCAATGAATGTGCCACGATGATGAAAGAGGTTGTTAATGTGGGAGGAGTGGGGTAAGGGGGGCGGGGTATATGGGGACCCCATATTTTTTAATGTAACATTAAAAAAAAAATAGAAAAAACAAAAATTAAAAAAAACCCTCACTGGACCATAAATATTCTCACTTCAGTTATGGCTGAGTTTTGCCACCAAATGAGTTATGGGGAAAAAAAGTTTGGTTTTTAGAGCTTGTTGGATTTAAGCACTGAGAGGAATTAGGGGCGTGCCCATGCTTTAGCGAGTACAGTGTGAGACAGGGCATGCTGGTCTTGCTCATATCACAGCCACTGGGGTGCCCTGGGGGCGAGAGGCCCACCCCCAAGACCCATGAGATCCTTTGAGTCCAAGGAGATCAGCCACAAAGCAGCACACACAGCTGCATTCAGAGGCAGACGCAGCCCAGGACCCAGCTCCAGGGCTGGTGGGGAGGGGACCAGAGACGCTGACCGCAGCCACACGTGTCTCCAGGTGTGCACAGGACGGGAGGAGAAAGGGGCAGGAGGCGGGAAAGGGCTGGCTCAGGCGGGCGCTCTGTGCGAGGAGGGGCCGAGCGGGGGGGGCGGGAGGCTGGCGGCCTCTATGAGCCATCTATGAGCGGGGGGCCTCGCTTGGCACACCTCACCGGGCCGCGTTCCCTCGTCTGCACAGTCTGAGCGACACCAACCTGCCGGGGTGTTTGTGAGGGGTGAGAGTGGCCCGGGCTGGCCTGCAGCCACTGCCTAGGAAATGCTCACCGCCCGCTCCCAGAAGTGCTTAGGTGTATAACGGAACAGGGGGGTGATGCGGTGGGCCCTGCAGCCCCAGGAACGCCCCCATAGCTCTGTCCTAAAGCGGGGTTCCCATCGGAGTGCAGATGGAGCCCTCCTGCTGCTCTGGCTGCTGAGGGCAGCCCCCCGAGGCACTGGGCTCAGGGCAGGAGGGGAGAGCCTGGAGCAAGGCCAGGCTTACCTGAGGAGGGTAAGACTCTCCCCCAAATTCCCATCCACTCAGAGCCTCGGCATGTCCCCTGATTTGGAAACAGGGTCTCTGCAGACATGGGCAGTGGAGTGGAGCAAGGTGCTGTCGGAACGGAGCAGGCGAGTCCTAAACTCAACGCCTGGTGTCCTGGTAAGAAGGGGACACAGACACACGGGGTAGAAGGCCACGTGAGGTCAGAGGTGGGGACTGCAGGGACACACGGTCACTAGCCAAGACAGGCCAGGAGTCCCCAGAAGCGGGAGGAGGCAGGGGCGCCCTCCCCTTGTCGCCGCAGAGAGCGCGGCCTCCTGGTGCCTGGCTTGGCCTTCTGGCCTCAGAGCCAGGAGGACACGTTTGTGCTGCGCGGAGCTGGAGGCTTTGGGCCGGCAGCCCTGGGACACGGGGACAGTGGCCTGGAAGGTTACTTGTCCTTGAGCAAGAACCTTACGCTCTGAGCCTCAGTTAGTAACTTTTATAGAAGCTGGCCCAATGGAGCAAACTTGACAGAAGAGACTGGAGACGAGTACAAAGCAGGCCCAGCACACGGGCCCCGGAAGGGCAGCTGCCGACCCTGGCGGGGCGCGTTAGCCTCAGAGCTGAGCCCTCATGTGCACAGTGGTCACAGCTGCGCTGTTTCGCGACGATTCTGTGCCATCGCGCTCCTTTGCCCACTACAGAGCAGCCGTCTGGGCTTCTGCCCTCACGGCTAGGAGGCGCTTCCCCATGTCAACTGGAAAACCGGAGGCAAGCGAGGAAGGGGACTCGAGCAAGGTCACTGGGCCTGTGAGTGCGCGGCCACTTCCCGGCGTGGGCCGTGTGGCCTGGGCAGGGGACCGGGGGGCGGGTCCGCGGGGAAGAGCGAGGCGGAGGAGGGCGGGGGCGCAGGGCTGAGTCACCCGCCGGCCCAGCCCCCCGCGCAGTCTGGCCCCTCGCCTTGGCGGGGAGCCGGGGGCTATTTTGGGAAGCTCTGCACACAGCCCGCCACTTCCCTGCCAGGCTGCCTCGGTCAAAAACAAAACCAGCCCAGCAACAGCCCCGTGTCAACAGGGCGGGAGGCGAGGAGCTGCTCAACACCCTGGAACTGAGCAGCAGGCGTGGGGGGGTCGGGGGGAGGTGAAGGCACCCCCACCCTGTTAAAAAAAAAAAAGTCATTTGGAAACAAAACTGGTGGGAGGCGGCAAGAAATACTGGAATAGATCAGCTTTGGGATGGGACAGACCTAGGTTCAAATCCCAGCTCTGCCACTTAATGCGTCTTCATGCAAGGCATCCCGGGCCTCAGTTTACCTGTGTTGCAGGCTGGGTGGGATTAAGTGCGATAAAAGAGGGAGCCACGCAGCATGTGACCACGTGCTCCGCCTGCCCTCCTTCCTGGAGCAGACTCCCCAGCCCGGCCATCCTTCAGGGCCCTGCTCAAAAGCCACCTCTGCTGGGCAGCCCACCCACAACACCTGCCCTATCAGGTGCTGGCCACCCCCAGCAGCAGCTGGAAGCCCCTGGAAGGCAGAACGAGGCACTTCATGCCCACAATGAGCCCAGAGCGGCTGCCCAATCTGCCTGCTAAATAAAGCCAAGAGGCCACCCAGAAAGCTTTGTGGAGAGCAGCCAAGAAGCCAGAGGAGAGGGGTGAAGAGGCTTCCCCCAGCACCCAGGGCTCCCCTGCCGCCTGGGGTTGCTGCCAGGAAAGCAGAACTTAGCTCACCACCCACTGCCAGCCTCTCGGGGGCAGGAAGGGACTCATCTGGGTCCCAGGGACCGTGCACACTGCCTGCCCCAAACAGGAGCTCAGTCTGTTGACTGAACAACTGAGGTGCAGGGGTTGGCTCTGGGAAAGCGAACCCGAAGCGGGATAGCTGCGTATGGGGTGTTTGCGACAAGCCAGGCACCATGGAAGGAGCGTCACACGTCTTGCCCTGGGTTAGAATCTTCTCCACGAGAGAGGCAAGGGCTTGGAGAAAGGAAGCGACGCAACTACGACCACTTTGGTGCCATGCCTAGCCGGGGGCCAGCGGGGCTCCCAGGGGGCTGCGGCTCTCAGCATGCTGTGCCCTGGTCCTCCCGGACGAGAAAGCGCAGGGCTGGGGAGCAGAGGCGCCAAGGCGGCGTGGCTCGGAAAGGAAGGTGGTGTGGGGCAGGGCACGCAGGAACTGCCACCTCTGCCCTGGGGCCAGGAGCGAGGTCCAGGGGAGGCGGCTCTCAGCTTGTCTTGGGGAAGCTCGGACAGACCCCTGCCCTGACATTTCTCAGCAGGCTCTCGAAGGGCTGGGGGAGAGGGGGCTGATGTGGACGTTCAGGCTGCCCTGGGACCCAGCTGGGACTTCATCACCGACCCGGGGGGACTCTATTTGGCCTCTCCACACAGGACTTGGGGGGGACAGTCGTGGTGTGGGAAGGTGCGGAGAGAGACGGGTGGGGGTGCGGCCAGGGGTCATGCAGGCACTGGGGTGGGGGGAGAGCTCTGGACTCTTTCTGGCACTTTCTCTCTCAGGGACATCAGAGACTTCCAGAAGTCAGACACAGGATCCATCGTTTTACTGATGGAGACACTGGGGCAGTGACAGCTGAACTGGGCTCCGTTCTCTGGGCACCTCTGGCTGGGTGGGAGCCCAATAACTGTGTGGACAGCATTCGGGGGTTGATGGAACCACAGGCCTGGACACGGAGACAACCTGCCCCCAGTGCAGCCTCAGGGTGAAGTTCCATGGGGCGCCTGGCCGTGCCCCAAGAGGGTCAGGCACTGAGAGGCAGAGCTGGGCACAGGCTGGGGGCTCGGCTGGCCGCCCAAAAGCAGCAGCTTAAGCAGGGCCGTGAAGGATGCAGAGGTTCAGGGCAGGAGGGGGAAGGGGGGCGCACCAGGGCAGGGGAGGAGCCGGTGCTGACGCGCAAGGTGCCGGAAGGAGGCAGGAGGGAAGTGGTTAGAGCTTGCAGAGCGGCTGATGGTCCGGTCACTGCCGATCGAGTGGAAACGGGCGTTACCGGCGCTTGCCCAGCCCTGCACACCCACGAGTCAGCCAGGGTACGAGTGCTGGCCTGGCCGGGCGGAAGGTGCCCGGGGTGTGAGCGGACGCCCCGTCACCTCCCCTGGGGCCTTGGAGAAGGCTCTGGGCGTGTCTCCCTGAGGCTGTCAAGCTGGGTTCTGGTACCCAGAGACTCCCTGGGGACGGGGAGCTCCCTGCCACGTTCACCCTGCCAGAGGGGCTGCAGCAGCCCCTGGGACGGAAGGCTCACCACCCAGGAGGTGTTCCATCCCGCCACCGGAAAGTTCTTGCACTGAGCGCCTCCCTAGGACTCAACCGGGGCCTTGGCTGGCTCTTTGGAAGCCAGGTTCAGCTTTTCTTGTCCCTGCCCAAGCCTTGGGGCTCTCAGGTGATGTGGCTCCAAGGCCGCTCCAAGGCCACTTTGGAATGGCTGCCCACCGGGTCACCCCCTCCCGTGCTGGTCTCCCTGGTTCTGCTCATGGAGGCAAAGATGACCCTGGCTAACGACAGCACCTGAGGCTGCTCAGAGGCCCAGATGCAGGGCCAGCTGCCGGGCCACCTCCCCACGCCTGAAGCCGCAGGCTTGACCTTTACCTGGTAGCACTGTCTTGCCAGGTGTGGTGAGTCCCCAAGACTCACGTCCATCTGGAACCTCAGAATGTGACTTAGGTAGAACTAGGGTGTCTGCAGATGGAGTTAGGTAAGGTCTCGAGATGACTTCATCCTGGATGAAGGCGGGCCCTAAATCCTGTGACTACTGTCCTTAGAAGAGGACACAGCAACACACAGAGCCCACATGAAGGTGGAGGCGCAGACGGCGGGGACGCTGCCGCAAGCCAAGGGATGCCTGAGGCCCCCAGAGGCCGGAGGAGGCCCCGAACGACCCTCCCCTGGAGCCTTCAGGGCAAGCGCCGCCCTGCCACACCTTGACTTGGGACTTTTGGAGGAGGCAATTCTGGGGCTTCAAGGCCCCCGTTTGAGGTCCTTTGTCCCAGCAGCCCTGGGAAGCGAAGCCACTGGGGCCCAGGGAACAGGACACCCAATCTCCCCCTGCTCTGGGCACCCTCGAGGGTGGGAGCCGACGGCCTCGCGGCTGGAGGGAGCAGCCTGGTGCCCGGCTGCTACCAGGGCTGCAGCGACTTGGCTCGGGGGGCTTGAGGTCGGCGTGGCCCAGGCGCATGCCACACTTGCGGGCAGGGTCCCTCGGTGTGGCTGCACGGGCCTCCTGGCTCACTGCCCAGCATCCCTGCCCCCCTGCTTCCTCACTCCAGCCTTCTGTAGGGCCCCCAAGCCTGGCCGGCCAGTAGGCCCTGCCCAAACCCTGGGGCGCCCCCGCCCTAAGCAAGCCTCGAGCACTCCTTGGATGCTGTCCTAACCCAGGGAAGGCAGGCGTCCGACGAGAAAGGTTTCACGTGGGAGCTGAGAATGCCCGGTCCTCCACCCCACTTGCTGGGTCCACACCCCTACCTGTCTCCATTTTATGGTCACATAAAGCAGCTTTCGTGTAGGGGTGGGGAGTTGGCGGAGGCTTTGGGGAGCGTTAGCACTGAGGCCGGGGGCTTCCCTGGGTTGCTGCAGGGTAGCGGGTCCTACACGGACTCAGCATCTGCAGGGCCCTGGCACCTCTGCGATATTCGCAGTGCCGTGGGCTCTGCCTTCCCAAGGACTGGGCTGAGGACTGCTGGAGGACCTCCCAGCCGGAGCGGAAAGTCTCGGACGGCTGCGCCCAGCGCGTCCCCGACGGGGGCAGGCGCGAGCTCCTCGCACAGCCTGGTGAGCGTGCCAAAATGCAGGTTCCTGCTGCTCCCCAACCTCCCGGGTCAGAAGCTCTGGGCGGGGCCCAGGAACCTGGGTTTTGAACACGTTCCCCAAGGCCAGTGGGGAACCCCTGGAGGGTGAGACAGGGGCCTGGCTCAGCCTCTCTCCTCCTCGGCAGATGGACAGGCCGAGGCCCAGTGACAGGGCCTTGCTGAAGTCTCTCCCCGGCCTGGCTGGGGGCAGGGGACGGCATGGTGTCCTCTGGGCTAGGGATGGGAAGCCAGGCCTGGTGTGCTCAAAGGGGCTTCCCCTGGGCAAATCCCCCCAGGCCCTCTGGGCTGGCTACCCACCCCCCCGTACCCCATGCTGATGTTTCTTTTGGCTTTTGTCAGGTTGTTTTTTAATTACATGTTTGCCTTTGAGGTCAGGGTCTGTGTCTTGTTCAAAGCCATTTCCGCAGGACCAAGTCTGAGCAGCTCCTCATTAAAGGTAGGTGCACAGCAAATATTTGGACTGAGCTGGGCCTGCGACCCCTGGAGCAGCGAGCCCCAGCCTGGAGACCTCTGTGGAGGGGCACAGGGGAGCTCAGTGGGTGGCGAGGCACGCATTGAGCAGGCCAGCGCCTCCAGAGGCTCCGGCCCCTCGCCCCGGCACGTGCACGCGGGGCTAGCCTGGTAACGCTTCCTGGCCCGGCTGGGCACGTGGGGCTCTGCTCTCAGGGGTGGGAATCCCACTCTGGACCTGCACCCACGGTGACGAGCCGAGTCCAGGCCCCAAAAGCCACTGGCTGCAGACAAGAGAATGCATCGTTGTGGTCACCAGGCCATGGGAGCTGGAGCACGTCCTTGGAAGCCCCCCAGGACCTGGTTCCCATCTACAGCTGAGGGGGCAGCGCTGGCCCATCTCCAAGGGCCCTAGGACTATGTGGACAATGGCAGGTGCCCTCAGGGCCCTAAGCAGGCAGGAGGAAAGGCCCAGAGCAGTCCAGGCCAGGTGGTCCAGGGGACTGCAACTGTGGGCAGGGGAGCTGCCACTCGCTGCGAGACAGATGCTTCCCTACTGGCCGCCATACAAGTCATTACCACGGCGTGCACTGTGGGGGTTTAAAATTGTCCACACCCCAGAAAAGCAGGTCCTAAAAGTCAGTCCATTCTGGAGCTGTGAACCCATTGTAAGGAGGACCTTTGGATGAGGCTACTTCAGTTAAGTCATGGCCCGGGTGGCTCTTAATCCTCTAACTGAAATGCTTTATGAGAGAATGCAATTTCAGACACGGCTATCCGCCCACCCACCCCACCAAAAGAAAGCCAGAAGCTGAAAGCAAGGAAACCCAAAGAGAAGGGAGAGACCAGCAGACACTGCCATGTGCCTTGCCACGTGGCAGAAGAGCCCGGGATCACCAGCAGCCAGGTTGGGGGAAGAAAGCATTGCCATGATGATGCCCTGACTTGGACATTTTCTTGGCCTCAAAACTGTTGGCTAATAAATTCCTGTTTCTCAAGACAAACCATTTCATGGATTTCCCTTAAGCAGCCTAAGAAACTAAAGCACCTGGGGAACAGTTTGCCACAGGTGTGGGACCGGCACAGAGCAGCCCTCTGTGATGGAACGCCCTCCCAGGGCTGCTGGGAGAGCAAGCCCCTGACCCCTCATGCAAAGGCAGACCCTCTGTGAAGCTTGAGGGGCTTAGGCCTGGACCCTAAACTACCTCCTCGGGGACCACCAGGCTCTCTGGGGGGCTCCTAAGTGCCCGGCATCAACATGCCCCTTTGGGTATCGGCCCAACCCCATCGCTGGGGGAGAGGAGGCTGCGACTCACATCTGGACTCCGCAGGACACAGCAGGTGGACAGGAGGTGGCAGAGGCCAGCGGCGAGAGGAGGGTGGGAGTCCCTGGGCTGGCCCAGCTCGGCTTGGCTTGGGGCAGACACACAGGGACGCCGCACCTCCCTCTGCGAGCTGGCCTCCCCACCCCCCTTCCCTGGAATGCCAGGGTTGTAAACTGCTGCCCCAGCAGCGGGCGGCAGACCTGAGCAGGATGGACCCTTCACCGCGTAGCAGCTGCCCGCCGGGGAAGGGCCAAGGGCTGGGGGGCTCCTCTCCTCCAAGCTGGAACTGCTGGGTGGTGATTGGAGCATAAATTCTAGCCCACACAATGAAACTATCCCAAGAGGCCCCTGCCTGCCTTCTGGGTCTTTGGGAGACCCCAGCCTAGAGCTGCAGCCACGCCAGGCCCAGCGCCAGGAGGGGGGGGGCGGGTAGAGAAGGTGCCCTCCCTCCTCCTGCGCCAGGGTTTCCCACCAGCAAAGGAGCACTGCCAGCAGTCGCGGGCGCTGGTTGGATGCAGGGCAGCCAGAGGGAACTGGCCTGCCGGGCGGTGGGGGCGGCCCAGGGGAGCGGCTCGATTTGGGTGGCTGGCAGACCACAAGCCTTCGCCTTAGGGCTCTGACAGCTTGGTGGTCAGCCCTCCCCCCCATACACACACACATACCAGAGCTAAGCTGGCTGAGACGCAGCACGTCTCTCCAAACATCTGGGAGCATGAAGAGCAGCAGCTGGCCTGGACCTTAGCCAGGGTGACCTTTGCCTCAAAGTGGCCCTCTGGAAGTGATATTTTGTTTTTAATCTTACAACCACAGGAAAACCACCACCCCATTGATCATGCTCCTACTGCGTGCCAGACAAGGAGCAGGCTCTCAGCCTCATACGACAGCCTGCGAGGTGGGTTGTGTCGCCCCATTTTGCACGATAGGAAACTGAGGCTCAATAGATGGCGGTCTCGCAGCCAGAACCTGGGTCTGCTCGGCTACCGGGCTTGCTCTTCCTACTCCCAAGTGAGTCCCCAGAGCATCCCAGCTCCCAAGCCTCTGCATCCCTGGAACCCAAAGTCACGCAACTAGCAGGGGGCCCAGGAGGCAAATGAAACCAGGCAGAAAGCAACGTTTAAAGCGCACCATCCCTCCGCCCTGTCGTCCGCACAGCCTGCAGCAGCCGGCCGTCACAGTCCCAGTGGGAGGCTGCGACGTGCTTCCAGGGTGCCGGCCTGAACACTGAGCTTTGCACCCACTGCCCCTGTGTCCTTCCCAGTCTCCTCCCACTATCGGCTCTGTTGTACAAACGAGAAAACTGAGGCTCGGGGACTTCTCCCAAGTCTCACAACCAGGCTGATGGGAGAGCAGGGACTAGGACAAGGTCTCCTTCCTTGGTTTCCACTAGCTCCCCCAAGTAAAGGGCACTAAGGAGCAGGAAAATGGGCTACAGATGCCTGACTGCCCCAGACACTCCCCTGCGGCACACCATCTGCTCTCCCCTCTACCCTCTGCACTGGCCTAGCTTTGAGAGAGGTGACTGGGACCCATTAAGGAAAGTTCTTCTCACTATGGCAAAGCAGGGAAACAGGCACAGTCAGGCCACTCCTGAAGGTCAGACACGAGGCAAGGCTGGCATTGTCTTCTTCCTGCCCTCCCCCAAGACAAGAGTGCCTTTTGCAGGGTCCCAGGGCACATACGGGGCCCTGGTTCATTTGTATCTGCCAAGTTTGCTTTGTGGGGAGCAGACGGAGGCTCGGGGAGACTGTGTGGAGCACAGCCGTGGCGCAGACCCCAGGCTCCTGGAATCCCAGTCGGCGGCTCCTCCTCAACGAGGCTCAGGCTTCAAGGTCCTAAGCTGCTCTGAGCAGGGTTCCCAAGAACCCTGGTGGTGGCAGAGGGCTCGGCGCCCCGAATCTGGTGGCACTTGGACCAGAAATTTGCACCAGGGCAAAAGGTAAACGGCTTCCTCCTGCTCGAGCAGGCGCTGGGCTCCATGTGGGGAAGGCAGGCGGCTGAGCCCGAACCCAGGCAAGGGAGGCAGCTGGAAGGAGCTGGGCTTTGAGCCCCGTGTGCTTAGGGAGAGGCCTGCTCTGGGGGCCCCGGGGGTCCAGCGACGACCCACGAGATCGCCCCCTCTCTGCTCCCTACCACAGGGCTGGCCACACGGCTTCAGCTCCTGCCCAGCAAAGCATCCTCTGAGAGGGTACAGCTTAGGGTCCTTGGGGGACAGCCCCTGCCTTGCCAGGGTTCTGGCTGCCTCTTGGGAAAAGCCCTTACCTGCCCAAGTCGTCGTCGTTTTTCTTTACATTTCACATCTCAAACTTAACAGCAAAGTGGAAAAACGGCACAAGAGCTTCCAGATGCCTTCTACCCGACAACCAATTCTTCACATTTTGCCCCATTGGCTTTACAACTGCGCGCGCTCCCCCTAAACGTATATATGTATGTAACTGTTTCTGCACATTAGAGGGTAAGCCATCAAGACATCTGAGGCTGACAACAACCCTGACACCACCTCCGCCGCTGCCAGTGTGCACGCTTTATGTCCGAGCACGTTCACGTCTCCAAGCGCTTTCATGTCCGTCGCCTTCGCGCTGAAATGGTGTCTTAGAGGCGTGGGGTGGACTGTGTCGTTTCCATTTTATAGACAAGGAAACCGAGGCACAGATCTGCTGTCCAGCCTCTCTCCTGTGTGTTTACACTGAGCCACCTCTTTAGGATCAAGCAAATGTCCCACTATTTAGACTGTCCTCCCGATAAGATAATAAGCTTTCAAAAGAAATGAGCCACTGTTGCCCTGTAGCAGGATAAATAGATTAGAACCAACCACCCAGAGTCTCCGCAGTATAGACTTGGCCAAGGGGAAAGGGCAGGAGCAATGGCTGCGGCTGGAGGGCAGGGAAGCAAGCCTGACTCCCAGGGCCTCCCAGGCCCCCTCCTGGGCCTGCCTTGCCCCTTTCCTCCTCTCCCCCTCCCCCTCCCCCTGCAGCACTCTTCCGCCCCCACCCAGGGCTCCCTCCCCAAAGGGACCAGCAGAGACCTGAGTTCTGGCTCTGCCCTGCTCTGAGACTCGGTTTGCTCATGCGTAAAATGGGGACAAGACCCAGGACCTCTAGGGCTGCCGCAGGTGGTGCAGAGAGGATATCTGCAGAGGGGCCTGTGGAGTGGGTATGAAGAGCCCAGTTTTTCATCCTGCTGCATGAAAGAAGCCAGACAAGAGAACAAATACTGTATGAGTCCACTTAGATGGAATATCTATAAAGAGCAAATGTAGAGGAACAGAGTATAGCTTAGAGGTTACTGGGGGCTAGAGAAAAAGGGGAATGGGAAGTTATTACTTAAAGGGTACAGTTTCCATTTGGGGTGATGAAAAGTTTTTTGGTAATGGACAGTGGTAATGGGTTGACACCATTAGGAATATAATGAACCTGCCTGAATTAAGAACAGTTAAAATGGGGAGTGGATGTAGCTCAGTGGTTGAGCACCTCTTTCCCATGTAGGAGGTCCCAGATTTGATCCCTGGTACCTCCTAAAAACCAAAAAACAAATTAAAAACAAACTCTCATTGGGGAGCGGATGTAGCTCAGTGTCTGAGTGCCTGTTTTCCAATGTATGAGGTCCCGGGTTCAATCCCCAGCACCTCCTGCAAAACAAAAAGGTTAAAATGGCAAATTTAGTTCATTACATGTTACTACAAGTTTTAAAAAAGATCCAAGTGTTCAGATGGGGGCTTAAGAGTTTGCTGAGCCCTGCTCTGGGAACTGAACCAGAAAATGGGGAGAAACGGAATGCAAAACTCAAGATGCCTAAACGTAAGCCAGTATGGAGAGAGACCACACACACACACACACACACACACACACAGCCTTGCAGCTTGGCACTGCTTTGCTTAGCTCTCTCACAACTCCCCTTCTCTAAGCTTGAGAACCTCAGAAGCCTAGGACAGAAAGCTGGCGTCTGGAGGCTTCCACGCAGACACAAACGTGCCGATTCTACAACACCCACAACAGCGTGGCACTGCATGGGGGCCCTGGTGTGGGGGGGAGCAGAATAGGGAGGAAGCCCTTTCCAGGGCTGGACAGGAGAGTCCTGTTGTCGTCCCCCCTCCCAGCTAAGACATCGGGTGGGAAAGCAAGAGGCATGAAGAGGACAGCTACACAATCACATCCATGCGCGAGACGACGTTATCACAAACAGAATACCAATTGGCAGGTGCACCCCGATGGCGGCAAGAAAAACCGTATCTGCAAATGCTGTGCTATGTGTGTGTGGGTGGGTGCACAAGGGTGTACATGCACGTGTGAGTGCATGCACGTGCTTGTGTGTGCAGGGAAATCACATGGGAGACCGGGGAAAGGGGAATGCTCAGGAGCTTCCTTCTGCCACCCAGTTTCTTAAGTCCTTAATGCCGAAGGAGGACGAGTCGTCACCAGAGGCTCCCACCCAGGTGGCTGTGGGCTGTCACAGGCGCCCTGACCCCGCGGGCCCGGCCGGCAGGGGAGAAACCAGCTTTCCCCTTTGGAGCCTCCCGGGCTTCGGGAGGTCCACCCCAGCCGCCACGCTTCCCACTGCGTCCTGCCCTGGCTCTCAGTGCTCCCGTCAAATTAAAGCAGAAAGAACCACTCACCGCCTGAAAACGAGCCAGCATGATTATCCAGCTTTTCCTGGAACGAGCTGTCTGCACGTTCATCGGCTGGAGCTCCGCCTGACGCCGGGGCTCCCACCTCTCGGACCAGCTCTCACACCCTGCGCGGCTCTTTAAGATGCTTTCAAGTAAGTCACTGCTCCGTGAAATTACACTTTGGAGCATCCGCTAGGGGAAGAGGCTCGCCCCACTGGTGCCAGGGGACGTAGGGCGGGGGAGGCTGGTACAAAGCACTTAGTCGAGATTCACTTTGACGAACTGCTGTGGGGCTGGAGAGGCCGCCCCTCTGTCTGCAACGCCCGCTCTTCACCGCCTGTGCTTTCGCCTTTAGGCTTTTGGGCTTGTGGATCAAACACACACTTGTATGGCCACAGCAGCCCCCAGCCTGGACGAGCACGGAAGCCCACGGGAGGGGAACCCCAGTTGCAGTGGGCAGGCCAGGGGCAAAGAGGAGGGCGAGGTGCCCCCACGTGTCATCAGATACCCTGTCTGCTAGTGAAACGAGACCAAACGAAACCAGAACGCGGCCCCACCACCCATTGCACCGGTTGTAACCCCAGCAGAGTTTACAACCAACCAACCAGAATCCAGGCACGTTTGATATAATTACGAAGTCTGCACATGCCCCAGGTGCCAGGGAGCTTTGGGTGACAGTCTCCAGCCTCAAAGCAAGCTCAAAGCAACTGGCAGCCCAGACATATGCAGATGTGAAAGAATTCTCCTTCTGCCCAAAAAGCACGGATCTGATGACTCAAAGAGAAGCCCCGAGAAGTCACAGTCTATGGGGTGCTCCAAGGCAGCCTTGGGGGGCGGGGGGCGACAAATCTGGCTTCAGGAGGTGCTGCCAAAAAACTAGATGGGGCGTCCTGCCTTGAGCTGCCTTCAAGGCTCTGGGGAGGCTACTAAAGCAGCTGCCAGAGACTGACGCCCAATCAAACGCCTGTCAGCTCTAAGTGCTCTGTGCTCCTGGCTCTGGGTGCCAGTTCTCCCTCCCCTCCCCCCATCACCAGAGGCTCGCCACCCAACTGTGCCCCAGGACGGGAGGTGCAGACCCGAGTGCCTGGGCCCCCCACGGTGGGCTCCACTTTCAAAGTCAAGTGTTGTTTCCCTGACACCTGCGCCGAAGTTGGAAGGCTCCCCATGATTCAGCCGGCTCCTTGGTGTATGCCTTCTATTTAAAGACCAGACGGGCTCAGACACCATTCCCACCCGTGGCTTCTAAGAACTGGTTGCTAAATCTGTTCTCTTCTGGCCTCACTTTCCAGGCCTAGGAGGTGATCTAGTTGACAACAAGATGTTCTTTTCCCACTGTCTGCTGCTGCTGGGGAAGCGGCGGGGGTTGGGGGTGGGGGTGTCCTGAGCCCGGCCGGCCCGGCCTGGGGGCTGCCTCTGCGCGGCTGCTGACAGGCTGGCCTCCCGGGTCCCTCTCTAGGCTGGGCAGCTGTTCCCAAGGCCACTGGCGGAGGCCAGGGAGGAGCCGCGTGGCCACATGGCCGAGGGACCGTCCCAAACGGTGGAGCCGGAGCCGGCAGGAGCCCTCCTCCCGCAGCTGGCCAGCAGGTGCTCCTCGCCATACCATCTCCTCGGACGTTCCTGAAACTCCACTTTCAGGGAAGAAAGGGTTAGTGCGACGAAGAAGCCGGTGCCCCACGACCACCAGCGCGCGAGCCCCCTCTTGCCACCCCTCCTTGGGACAGCCGCTGCCTGGGGGGCCGCCTCCGGGGACAGCTGGGAGAAGCCCACTCCCTCGCACCCGCGCGCGCTCGCGCACCTCAGGGCCCTGGCCGGTCCTGCCGCCTCCCTCCCTCCCTCCCTCCGATTAGGTTACTCCAGAGCCAAGGCGCGGCCCACGTGACCCGCCAAAGGCTGTGCCACGTTTCCGAGGAGCAGGGATTACCTTTCAGGAGGAAATCGTAAGGTAAGGGGAGGGGGCGCCGTAGCAGAGCTGGGAGCCGGCCCGGGGCTGGTCCGGCGGGCCCCCCCGCCTCGACGGATGTCTGCTGAGCTCCCCATGCCGCCGGCTCAGGGGGCCGCCCCGGGGGGCACGCGCCCCTCCCGGCCACCCATGCCCAGGGACGGCCGCCTCTGGGCGTGAGGGCCTGGGGAAAGAAGAGCCGGGAGCCGGGCAGGGATGAGGGAGGAAGGCAGGCCGGGCGGGGGAGCAGGGAGCGAGGGCGAGAAGGAGGCGCCTGGATTCCCTCTCCTCCACTGGGACCACTGAGCTAAGTTGCCATGGAGAGAGGGGAGCGCGTGCCGGGGGAGGGTGGGGGAGCCATATGCCAGAGGGAAGGATCGGCGCAAGCCGGAGCTCACAGCCCCCAGGCACAGCCTCTCCCAGACCAAGCCTCCTGGGCTGGGCGGCAAGGCTGGGGGGTGCCAGCCTGACCTGGGGGTGGGGGGCAGGGGCAGAGGGGCCAGAGGCCTCGGGCCATGGCCTGGGCCCCCCATCTCCTGCCCCGCTGCCCAGAGCCTCGGGTGGCAAAGGAGATGGGCCAGGCTGGTGCCTCGAGGCCCCGGGGGCCGGGGGTGTCACTTCTGATCGCCTGTCTCCCTGCTTCTAAATAAGGGAGGCCCCGCACTGAGCCCTCCTGCCCGCTGGGTTCAGCCACCTTTCCTGCTCCCAGGCCCTGGAAGGCCGTCACCCCTGTGCTTTGTGCTCCGCTGGGCTGGACCTTCCTTGCCTGCACCGGTCTTGCTCTTACGTTGCCCACATCCCCAGCCTCGGGAGGGGCCCTGGTCTCACTCGCACTCGGAGCAGCAGCAACAGGCCTGGGGGAGAAGAGGGAGCCTGGCTTGGGGCACGTTTCTCTCGGTACAGCTCACGTGGCCGGGGCCAAGTCCTTGCGCGTCTCTGGGCAGCCACCTCCGCATCCCAGGTGGGGATGGCACCGCCTGTTCTACTGACCCGCACTTGGAGCATTGCTGTGGGTGGATCTGAGTCCCCCCAGGAGACATGCTCAAGACCCCCCAAGAAACATGCTCAAGTCCTGCCCCGGTACCGCTGAAGGGGAGATTATTTGGAATCAGGGTTTTGAAGATGTGATTGGTGAAGACGAGGCCAAGCTGGATTTGAGTGGGTGCTCGTCCCGCCGGATGGGTGCCCTTACAAAGACAGGACATTTGGGCAGACCTGGGAGAAGGCCACGTGGCGGCGGAGGCAGAGGCTGGATGACACTGCTGGCAGAGGGGCTGCACGAGGCCAGGAAGTGCCCTGCAGGCATCAGCGGACCATGGCCTGCCGAGATCTGGATTTCGGGCTTTTGGCCTCTGGATTGGAGACCACCCGTTTCCAGTGCCTTGAGCCGCCCAGCGTGACTCCTCTGTTAAGATGGGTGCCCGCCCTGAGCCAGGCTGCCGGCACTGCCCACGGCCCTGCCTGCCCGAGCGCGGCAGGTGACGAGGACAAGGGTGGCGAGCCCCTGGGAGCCGTGCAGAAGCCCGGCAACTGGAAGGCCACGCTGCTTGGGCGGAGGCCTCAGGTGGGCCACACTGGGACCCTGCCTCAGCAGGTCACAGCCTTGGAAACACGTTCTCCTCCCGGTCCTCTTCCCCACCCACCCACCCCCATCCCCATCCCCACCCCCACCATACGGCAAAGCTGAAACTATTCCACAATCCACATCCACAGGTCACCTCCTAGATGCTGCTGCTTCCTGAGCAAGTTTTTTCCAGGCCAGTGGAGTTTCTTGGAGGGGTGGGCCCCTGGGTCGTCCTCGCTCCTTTGCCTTTTCATTGCATGCGGCGCTGGCCGGGGTAACCAGGCAGGGGTAACCAGGTGGGGGGAGTGCCTCTTGCCCAGGGGCGGCAGGGATCCCAGAAGTATGCGCGGTGCGACGGGGTTCAGGCAGCTGGCTGGGCAGGGCGTCGCGCAGGGACCCGGCCCCGCACCCGAGCTCTGAGAGCAAACCCGGATTCAAATCCCCTGACCCTCGCTGCCAGCACCGGTAGCCAGGAACCTCTCCCCCTAGCTTCAGGTTCTTCATCTGTAAGGGGGACGACTCCCACCTGCTCGTGGGGTTGCTCTAGAGACAGCCCAGCGCCACCCAACAGAACTTCCTGCGAGGACGGACGTGTTCTGTATCGGCCTGTCCGGTACGGTCGCCGACAGCCCCCACGGCCCCTGAGCACTTGGAATGTGACCCGTGGGTCCAGGAAACAGAATTTTAGATTTTATTTAACTGGAATCAATTGAAATTAAATGTAAATGGCTGCATGTGGCCAGTGGCGAGGGTGCCAGACAGGGCAGCGCTAAGGCTGAAATGAAGGGCCTGCCTTCCCAGCACCTGGCTCCTCGGGCTCGTCTTTCCTTCACCCCTTCCTCTCCCGACTTACCCCACGGTGGCATCTGCGTGGCCGGGCAGGCCTCTGTCTGGAGCCTGGTCCCAGGGACACTCCTCTAAAAGGGGCAGGTGGCCGGGCTCTCAGGGAAAGCAGCAGATGCCCGCTGGGGAGTGGGCTCGGCAGGCTCCATGATGAGGATCCCTGGACCTCGTCTCCTCGCCCGTTGCCCCAGACCCGTGTTCTAGAACCCCATCTCCTGCTGTCTCCCCCAGCAACTCCTGAGGTCATCCCTGGAATGCGAGGGCAGGAGCCCCTAGGATGGGAACAGGGCCCCCCAAAGGTGGCAGCAGGAACCCCCGTGGAGACGGGCAGGGGATCCCCGACCACGAAGCTGTGCCCAGAGGCCTGTCCTCAGTTTACCGAGGCGCCTGCTTCAAGGGTCTGGGCTGGCACCCACACTCCATCCCGGCCCCTCCTCTTTGCAGCTGGAGAAGTCCAGACGCTGGAGGAGGAAGGGGCTTGTCTGAACCGCACGGCAGGGCTGCCTGGGTTGGGGGTGAGCGCCAGGCGGGCAGCTCCTGGCCGGGGAGGGGGGCAGTGCTGTGCAGCAGTGGGGCCCGAACCCAGGCCGGGCAGGTGGGGGCCCAGGAAATGCCCAAGGGCTTCTCAGGAGTTGAGTGGCCACAGAGCCTGGATGCAAGGAACCGGAAACTGACCCAGCTACCCCATTCCTGCCCCTGCCCCCAAAACCGACCTGGGGAGGAATAACGGGGGAGTGGTGGAGGGAAACTCCAGAAAAATTACAAACAGCTGCAGAGTGAAGAATCCTAGCTCCACCATGCTTTGTGCCCACGGGCAGGCACGGGGCATCCCAGCGGGGAGCCTCAGGCCCCCACAAGCCTTCCTGCGGTTCTCTCAGCTTCCTGATCCCTTCCCTGCCTCCCTCCAGTCCACCCCCACAGAGCAGCAGGCAGGAGCCTCTTGCAACTCAAGGTGGGACCTGCCCCTGCAGAGCCCTGTGCTGGCCAAAGGCCCCCCAAAGGCTCAGCTTCACCCCAGCTCCACCGCCCTCCCTCGCTCCACACTCCCCCCAGACTGGCTTCCACGGCACTGGGCGCTGCCCCCTCCCTTCCTGCAGGCCTCTGTCCCTGACCACCTGTATTTAAAACTACCAGCCCCTGCCCCCAACTCCAGCACCTCCCGGCTCTTTTCTTCACAGCAGTGGTCGTTACCTGATACGCCCTGTGCCTGCCTGCCTTCTCTTTCTAACTTTTTTTTTTAAGATTTATTTTTTATTTATTTCTCTCCGTGCCCCACCCCAGTTGTCTGCTCTTTGTGTCCTTTCGTTGTGTGTTCTTCTGTGACTGCTTCTATCCTTATCATTGGCACCAGGAATCTGTGTTTCTTTTTGTTGTGTCATCTTGTGTCAGGTCTCCGTGTGGGTGGCGCCATTCTCGGGCAGGCTGCACTTTCTTTTGCACTGGGCGGCTCTCCTTACGGGGCGCACTCCTTGCGCAAGGGGCTCCCCTACGCAAGGGACACCCCTGTGTAGCATGGTACTCCTTGTGCGCATCAGCACTGAGCATGGGTCAGCTCCACATGGGTCAAGGAGGCCCAGGGTTTGAACCGTGGACCTACCATGTGGTAGGCGGACGCCCTATCCATCAGGCCAAGTCTGCGTCCCTTTCTCTTTCTTAACTCTCTTCCACTAGAATGGAGGCTCCGGGAGGGCAGGGTTTGGGGTTGGTTTTACCCACTGCTGTGCTCCAGGACCCCAGGTAAACTTTCCGAAGGGAGGGATGGAGGAAGGAAGAAGACTCTTGAGGTCAGTAGCTCACGGGTCTGTGCCGGGCCCGAGTGAGAGCCACCCTTCCCATGGACTGAGTCCCCTGCCCTGTGGTCACGGCGGAAGGAAGAAGAAAGGACTACCCCGCCCGGCTCTGCAGGGCCACAGCCACGTTGGACGCCCCCGCTGGACCGTGGCCTTCTCCCTCGTGGTGTCTGCTTTGGGACTTTTCCCACATGGAGCAGGTCTACGGGGCGAGAGTTGCCAGCCACAGATGTGACACGGTGCCTTGGAGCCTCAGAGGGTGCAGCATCAAGGGGGAGAGGACGGGCGGGAAGCCAGGCCCCTGCCGCCAGAGTGAGGACACACCCGCGAGCGAAGCGGGCAGGGCGGCAGGACAGCGGGTCCCCAGCCAGGCCGGCTCTGCTCGAGACTCCCGCCCCACACTCTGCCTTCCCCCCCCCAGCTCCCCACTCTGCGTCTAACTCGATCGCCCATTTTGGAGCCAGGTGAGCTCGGTGAATGGAAACAGGGTGGCCTGGACCACAGCCCACAGGCGTGGCAGAACTGCAGGGGCTCGGCCTGCTCGGGTCGTGCCAGACTTGGGGTATCCCCAGAAAGGGGGTAGGCACAGAAGAGGCAGCAGCCCATAGCGCGGACGAGGCCTCGGTCCCCGGCCAGACCCCAACCAGGGCTGGGACTGGAAGACGATGACCCCAGAGGAGCCCGGATCACCCAGAGCCCCTCCCCGCTCCAGGAAAAACAAACAGACCAGGACAGTGGAAAAACAGCTGTACCTTTAAGTTATTTGGCCCACGGATATGAAAAAACATTTGCATGTTGAAGCTGTTTCCATGTTGGGTTATTTTTAGGGTGAACCCAGTTGCCTCTCCTTGGAACCGGATGAAGCCCAAGAGGCACGTAGTCCTTTTTCCCAGACGGGGGTCCTGGTCCCACTTCCCTGGGAATGAGAGTGCAAGCATGAGACCCCAGGGAGCCACGTGCAATGGGCTCCGTGCCAGAACGGCCCCGCCCGGCTGGGCGGGGGCACCTGAGCACCAGGGGACCAAGGCAGGTCCACTTGTATTCTTAAAACCCACCCTGTGGACATCACTGCCGCCCACCTGGGTGCACAGGGAGCCCCCAGAGCTGGGCTCGGGGGAGAAAAGCTCGACGGCTGCCTCGGCCGTGCCAAGCCCGGCTGAGTGGAATATTTTGCTGACATCTTTCTAGAACAAGCAGCAATTAGAGCAGATTTTCTCTTCCACTCCCCTTCCCCAAAACAGGAATAAATCAGTATGACCAATTTCCCAGCTAATGATTTCCTCCATTAAATTAAAAAGAAGACGAAGAAAATGTTTTTTTAAATGGATTACCAGCCTTATGCTTTCAGAGGCCATGTGACCTGCCAACTCCTCTTACGACCTGATACATCAAACTCCCTTAATTAATTTTTAATAAATAAAAAAGGCATAGTCTAAGAGGCTCCCTCCTCCCCCTCCCCTGGTCAAGCGAGCACATGAGGGTCGGGCCCTGGCGTCTCTGGGAGGCTCAATCAGGGCAAGCGCACCTCTGGACAGGGCACGAGGCACTTCGCGGGTCCAAGCACACACCCTGCGGACAGTGGGCAGGGGCAGGTACGTGCAGCGGGGGCTCCGCGGAGAAACGCTGACCGCCCGGGAGGGCCAGAGGAGCCCAGGCCTCCGGCTGAGGGACGCCGTGCGGCTTCATCCACTGGCCCGGCGGGAGCCCCAGGTTCCTGCTCCCCCCCTGTCCCCTGCAGCAGCAGGTGCAGGGCAGGCACACAGTGCTGGCATCCCGTGCTCCTGAAAGGCCCAGCCCCCAAAATGCCAGGGGAACACGCAGGAGGAGGCGGCAGCTTTGTGGGCAGAGCCTCGGAGCGACCCTCTGAGTTTGGCCCCAAGCCAGACCCTGTTTCCGGATTCCGAAGGCGGATTCGGGTGTTCGCAGGTCCTGCCCGTCGCTCAGAAAGGCTCCTCGGCTTAGCCAGTGTCCCCGGGGCCAGCGAGAGGCCAAGAGGGCACAGAGGCAGCTGGGGCCAGGCAGGTGGCAGGAGCAAGGGGGGACGGCAGCCCTGCAGGTCCCCATGTGCCAGCACCCTCAGGGGCCTTGTGGCTGCAGAGGAGCAGCCCCTGGGAGGCCGGTCGGATCCCGGCTCCATCCTTTACCAGCCAGGGGACCTGGGCAAGGGTCTCAAACCCTCGAAGCCTCAGTTTCCTCTTCTACAAAGTGCACAGGAGTCCTTGTTGACTAACACTGGTCAGTGCTTCCATGTGGCTGGAGCACAGCCAAAGGTGGGGAAACGGTCTCGACGTCATCACAACCTCCCAAGCACCAGGCAGGCGCCTCCAAAGAGGCCCAGGGGAGGGACATGCACGGCCGGTCACTCTCAAGCCTTGCCAACAGGAGCGGGGTCAGTGGCCTGGAGGGCAGGACAAGGACCACAGCTGTTGTCACTAAGATGGTCTGCCCAAGGGCTGGGCATGACTGAACTTTTTTAACCCGTTTTGCCCCATTTTGCATTAAGAGGAAGCTGAATCACAGAGAGGTTAGTGGCTTGCTCCTGGTCACACAGCCGAGGTGACCGAGCCAGGGTTCAAACCCTGGTCATCGGCTCTGAAGGGTGGTTCAAGACAGGGCGGAGGGAGAAGGGGTGTCGCAAGGCCAAGCGCTGTCAGCAAGCGGAGGCGAGGGGCCTGCCCAGGAGGCCCTGGCATCAGGACTCCATGAGACTCGGGAACAGGGAAGATCTCAGGGCAGGGTCATCAGGGAAGCCCGCTGCAGGGCCTGGCCTGTCTCCGGGGTCTCCAAGGTCCCCCGTTCCACTTGGCCCACTGTGTCATCAGCACCAAGTGTGCAGGTAACTCCTGCAGAGCCAGGGCTGGGCGCCAGAAGGAAGAAGCAGCCCCAGTCCAGGCTGGGCCTTCGCCAGCACCGCGGAGGCCCAACCCTCCCAGGGGCTGCACGGGGGGCCTGTGGGCCGACGGGGGGTTCCGTGTGCACTGAGGAAGGGTAAGCTGTTTCCAGCTCCTTCTCGAAGGTGATTTGCTTCCCTCTCTGCAACTGCCGAGAAACATCTCTGAACCTCTTAGGCTTCCGCCATCCAGAACTTCCAACCGGCCTCCCTGCTTCTGCTCAGCCGCCACACATCAGCCTAAGTGAGCATTTGAAACGTTAACGCGAGCCCCTCCAAGGACTCCGTTCCCACGTCTTGCCCCTGCCCCTGCCGTTTCTAGCACCCTTCCCCTCTAGTTCTGTTCCCGCCTCCCTGCTGTTCCTCGAGCTTGCTGAGCACATGGGGCCTCTGTACTTGTCCCTCTGCCTGAATTCTCGTCCCTAGGTAGAGCCAGAATGCTTCCTGAGTTTATTTAGGTCTCTACAGGGCAAGGTCTTCTCTGACCATTCTGTCTTAAAATCCCCCACGGCCCTACTCACTCCTCACTTCCCTACTCACTCCTCACTTCCCTGGCTTATTTTCCTTCCTGGCATTTAGCATACCAACCAGTACATTGTAGGAAGGGATTTGGGATCACTGCTGAATTCCAGCACTTACAAGAATGCTGGGCACATGACTGACGTTCAAGAACTTTTTGTTGGATGGATGGGTGGATGGATGGATGGATGGATGGACAGTGAAAAACGTACAACAAAGCTTGTTAAAAGCGTGGACAGACTTGTCAAGCACCACATACGACCCGTCATCTCACTTCGTGTCAAGGAAGGAGAAGGCGAGGATCAAGGCTCTTTGGGACATGGTGGCCACAAAGACTTCTGTGAGGCTTCTTACAGGAGAACAGCTAGGGTCCCTTTTTTGGAGACTGGAAGAAGGAACTTTTCCCCACTGCGGGCATCAGAGGTCAAGATGTTGGTCTAAAATGCACTTTCTTGAAACCACCAGCACTGTCAGTGTGTTTGCATTTTATCTGCTGGAAGTGCTACCAGGACCATCATCAGAGGCTGTCTGTGCGCGCATAAGGCAGGGCAGCTCTGCACCTCTTGCGCAGGCCAGTCGGCTTCCACAGAGGAGGTAGGGGTGTGTCCCGGCCTGGCTGCCCACCCTGCACCTCCCCTTTCCTTCTCCCACAACCTTCTCCCCACCACATGGCAGCCTCGCCTTCACCCAAAGGGTCTGCTTTCTTCAAGTCTGGCCGGCCAGCCTGGGTCCTCTTATGAGTCACAGGACTTGCTCTCTGCAGACACGCCTTCCTCACTGCGGTGAGCCCAGGGCCAAGGTCGGTCCTTGAACCAATAAGCACCAAGGATCCACGATGGGGCGGAGGTGGATAAGGAGAGTTCAGTTAAGCTACAGAGGGAAAGCTCAGCATTTAATTTAAAAAATGAAGGGTGAGAAGTGGACATGGCTCAACTGATAGAGCATCTGTCTACCACATGGAGGGTCCAGGGTTCAATCCCCAGGGCCTCCTGACCCATGTGGTAAGCTGGCCCACGCGCAGTGCTGCAGTGTGCAAGGAGTGCCCTGTTGTACAGGGGCACCCCCATGTAGGGCTGCCCCACACACAAGGAGCGCACCGTGCAAGGAGAGCCGCCCCGTGTGACAAGAGTGCAGCCCGTCCAGGAGTGGCGCCGCACACACGGAGACCTAATGCAGCAAGATGACACAACAACAACAACAAAAAGAAATGCAGTTTCCCAGTGCCACCGCTGGATAATGCAAGCGAACACAGAAGAACACACTGCGAATAGTCACAGCAAGCAAACAACGGGGGGAAGGGGAGAGAAATAAATAAAATAAATCTTTTAAAAAAAGGAAGGGCTACAGAGCAAACCCAAAGAAATAAGAAGGCAGGAAAACTAAAGGTGAGGGCAGAACTCAATGAAGAGAAGATGAACAAAACCAGAATGGCCAGTTCTCTGACAAGATTAATAAGATAAACTGCTGGTAAGACGGATTGAAGAAAAAAACAAAGAACAGGAAAAGCAAATATAACGTAAATAGAAAAGACACCTACAGGGGCAGACTGACAAGTAATAAATAGACTATTACAAACAACTGCAAGCTTTTAAATGAGCAAACCTAGATGGAATGATTATAGTCAGAAAAACAAAAAGTGCTGAAATCGGTCAATAGACAAGTGAGTGTTAGGTAAGTTAAAATGGTAATCAGGCAGCAGACTTGGCCCAGTGGTTAGGGCGTCCGTCTACCAAATGGGAGGTCTGTGGTTCAAACCCCGGGCCTCCTTGACCCATGTGGAGCTGGCCCATGCATAATGCTGATGTGCACAAGGAGTGCCCTGCCACGCAGGGGTGTCCCCGCGTAGGGGAGCCCCATGCGCAAGGAGTACACCCCGTAAGGAGAGCTGCCCAGCGCAAAAGAAAGTGCAACCTGCCCAGGAGTAGTGCCGCACACACGGAGAGCTGACACAACAAGATGGCGCAACAAAAAGAAATACAGATTCCCGTGCTGCTGACAATAACAGAAGCAGACAAAGAAGACGCAGCAAAATAGACACAGAGAACAGACAACCGGGGTGGGGGTGGGGGAAGGGAGAGAAATGAATAAATAAATAAATCTTTAATAAAAAAAATGGTAATCAAACGTTTTCCCTGCCCAAAACAAAAACAAACACAAAAAGACCTAGGCCCAGATAGGTTCACAGGTGATTCCGCCAAACTGTCAAGGAATTCAGAAGGAAAGGACACTTTTTGTTGGACAGGTGGGAAGACAAAACCAAGATAGTCTTCAGGAGCAAAAAGCCATTTGTGCAGGCCCTAAAGGAAGGGACGGTCAGGACACCAAGGCCACAGCAGCAAGAACTTGCAACCCCCACAGGGGCACTCTGTGTTGTGCCTCCTGTGCCAGCCTCGCCTCCTCGGGAAACCGCCTTCTCCACCTTGTCTCTGTGGCCTGTCCCACGTCCCTGCGGCCCTCTTCTGCTGTCCTGGCCATCACGGCACACAGTGAGCATCAAACGCTAGCTGCTTTTGAGCGGTCTTGTTTACTTGTGTTTCCCCCACGAGCTGGCTCCCCAGGGTAGGAACTTGCTCTGATTCATCCTTGCTTCCTCGGTGCCTAGACCCGTGGAAGGTATTCAGAAACGACGAGGAGAAGATTCCAAAGCCTGGAGATGATTACACACCTACTTAAAAGCAGCTTTCAGGAGCAGCTGGTGAGGGCAGCTGTGGAGCCTACCCCCGAGAGATCAGGCTACGAGGGGCTGTGCGCCGGAGGACACGCGAGTTCGGCCCTAAGTTACAGCTTCCTAACATGACCACACGGGGGTGACGACAACCAGAGACCCCCGAATGAAGCCGACTGGACGGCTGTGGGTGGCCCGAGGCTCCAAAATGCATCATCTGCCCAGATATTTAGTTCCCCTTTACGCGGCTCCATCTGCTGGCGTCCTCCTTCCTACGAGCAGGGAAAGAGACCCAGGGGTAGAAAAAAAGAGAACCAAACCCTAGAGTCTCAGGAGGTCTACAAAGCTGAGGGAGGGAAAAGAGAGATGAAGAAAGTGGAGGAGGAAGAAAACGCAAGTTTTCCTCCTACACCCCGAAGGAAGAGGTCCTACCATCCCTGCCTCGCCCCTGCCTACAGCCCCTGGTGCCAGCAGAGCCCGGGAAACCTCTGATTGGCAGCTGCTCTGCACGACAGGCTGGGGTTCCGCCTGGCTCATGCTGGCCCACCAGTCCCTCCACCCTCCAGCTCAGAACCGACTCTGAGGGGTCCACACGGCAGCAACGCAGACGAGGTCTTTTAAGTCCCAGGTGCTGCAGCACAAGCTGTCGGGACCGGCAACACTTTGCCCCAGCAGCAAAGATGCTTCAGTGGAGAGGCAGAGGGGAATGAGCATTTACGGCGCTCTGTTATCACTGCTCACCACTGCGTAATAAATGACCCCACAACTCGGTGGTTTGAAACAACGCACGTTTATGACTGCGCGGCTTCTGGGGGTCGGGGACCTGGGAGGGCTCGGCTGGGTGGTCTGGAGCACAGTCCCCTGAGGTCGCAGGCCAGCGGCCAGCCGAGGTGCGGTCTTCCGAAGACTCAACCCATTGCCTGGCTGGTGAGTGAGTGCTGGCCATTGGGGCAGGTCCCAGGTCTTCACTGCATGTCCAGAATTTTCTGGAAAGCTGCTTGAATGTCCTTGTGACATGGGGATGGTCTCCCCCAGAGTGAGTGATCCAAAAGGGAGGAAGGCAGGAGTCCTTTACAACCTCACTGTGGAAGTCCCCCGCCGTCCGTTGATTCTACAACTGTCCGGGTGGGAGGGGCCAGGAGGTGGGACCCCTGGGGCCATCATGGAAGCTCAGCCAAGACCATCCCCTAGAATCCTTAACATGGCTGTCAGGGACAGACTCACCTATCTCTCTCTCTTTTTTTTAAAGATTTATGTTATTCCTTCCCCCAGTGTCTGCTCTCTCTGTCTTCTTTGCCTGCTTGAATTCTCGGCAGCACGGGAATCTGTGTCTCTTTTTGTTGCGTCATCTTGTTGTGTCAGCTCTCCGTGTGTGCAGTGCCGCTTCTGGGCAGGCTGCACTTTTTTCATGCTGGGCGGCTCTCCTTACGGGGTGCACTCCTTGTGCGTGGGGCTCCCCTACACGGGGGACACCCCTGCGTGGCATGGCACTCCTTGTGCGTATCAGCACTGTGTGTGGCCCAGCTCACCACGTGGGTCAGGAGGCCCTGGGTTTGAACCCTGGATCTCCCATGTGGTACACAGACACTTATCAGTTGAGCCACGTCCGCTTCCCCCATCTTCATTTTGCAGATACAGGAACCTAAACTCAGAAAAGGTAACTGCCCCAACCACCATGGGTACCTAGACCAGGGCAAGAATCCTGTCGTGCCAGTTAACTCACACTTAGCCTGGGCAGCTCGGCTCCCAAAAGGAGTCAGAGCCCAAGCCAGCAGTGCCCGGCCAGCCTCTGCCAGTCCCTGAATCTCAGCGTTTCCTCGTCCATAAACGAGGCATTGACAGCATAACTTCAGGGCACTGCTGGGAATGTGAAATGAGGTGACATGAGAGAAGCACCTGGCGTAGGACCTGGCACAGGGCAGACACGCCGTCGTTATCAGTGGAAACTCGTTTGTTCCTGTGACCCGTCCCCTCCTCCGCTAAAGGGTGAGGTCTCTGGAGGACCCATCCTGGCCTGAGTCTGGTGGTCCAGCATCCTTGGTGGAGCTGGGGTGTGTGGGCGGCTATGTGGTGAGGACACGGTTTTGGGCACCCAGGAGGAAGGGTGCTTGGGAAAAGGTCCCGGGGTCGGCGGCTGCAGCCTCCGCTGGCCACTGGCATAGGCAGGCCTCAGGGGCTGTCCGGCACGCAGTCCCCTGACACCGGCAGGCCACAGGTGACCCTGCAGAAACAGCAAGGTGCGTCTCCCCTCCTGGCTGCTGCCAGCTCGTGCTTGCCCGAGGTGCCCTCTCCTAAGCCAGTCCACCAAGACAGACTGCACGAGGCACCCAAGAGATTTGCGCCCCAAGAAGGAGCAGCCTTGTGGGGCCACACTTGACAACCGTTCAGAGGCAGATGTGACGGGCAGGAGGCAGGTGGAAAATGCTGCAGCCTGGACAGCTGGGAGAGCCTTATCCATTTTCCCCACGTCATTCCACCACGACAGACAGGAAAAACGTGATTAAGTCCATGAATCTAAGCTCTCTGCTTGGGCAGGTGGGCTCTGGCTGGCGCTTATTCCTCCCCTGCCACACCTGGGGTGGAGTGGGGCCAGGCTGGAGAGGAAAATCAGTGTCACTGCGGGGGCCCAGAGCCAGGTGCCCAGGGCTTACCAGGAAGAGAAGCACCTGTGTACCACAAGCCCTCGGGCCGTGCTTTGCTGGTGTGGTTTTATTTAAAAGCTGGGGACACTGCAATCCCAAGCCGTGCCAGCTGGTGCACATGGAGAAGACAACCTTCCCCTACCTGCCAGCTCCCAGAGGTACAGGGTTCCTGCCCTTACCCACACAGAAGATAAGCCTTCCTCTTTGGGACGGCCCTGACGTGGAGAAGGCCAAGGGCCTGGGGCAGTTAGATTGGGGCAGAAGCACTTATTCGCCATGAAACCTCTCTGTGCCTCCGTTTCCCCTTCCGTTGCCACTGCCTGGCAAGGCTGAAGGGAGGACGACATTAGACAATGTGCACCAAGCCCGCGGCACCGCTACCTGTGAAGACGCTTCTCCGTGCTTCCCTGGCCTCTGCCTTTGTTTTGGGGCCTGAGGAACCCCCCAGTAAGGTGAGCAGCTATGGCTGGGCGGAGAAACCCCCGTTTAGGCTTTGAGGTGGGCAAGGCCGGCCCGCCTGGGCACTTCCTGCGGCTCCTGGAGTGACAGGCGGCCCCTGCACGGTGGGGGCCCAGCGAGCGGGGAGGGGCCACTCTTCAGTGAAGGCAATGCACACCTAGCCTGCCGGTCCCCCAGCTTGAAGGTTACGCCAACGCTTGGCTCCCGCCCAATCCCTGTTCTCTGGGGGGGGGGGGGGGCTGGTGGAATCTCGAGGGTCTGTTTCCGGCTCTGCCCCAAAGGCTCCTTGAGGTTTTAGCTCCTGGCCTCCAAGCAGGGCCTCAGGCCATGCAGGCTCCTGACCTCAGCCTGCCTCACAGCCACCGCCGTCTTCCCCTAAGCTCCTCATCCTCTTTTCCAGCATGCTCAGCAGCTGCTGGTCTCCGGGAAAGGGGCAAGAGAAACTGCTGGGAACCTGGCAGAGACCACCTCCCTGGCGGTCTCCTCGGCAACTCTCTCTCCCTCTCGAGCCGCTGCTGAAAGAAGGGGCCTGGCTCCCCTTCTTCGCCTGCCTGGCCACCGGGAGCCGCTCCTAAAGCTGCATCTTCTGCTTCCAGGGCTCGGAAGGGAGTCACACTGCTTCTGCTCCAGCCTGCCCGGAGCTCCACAGCCCGCTCCATGCACACTCACAGCCGTCACTCTCAGCTGCCAAGTGCCAACTCCAGGGCTGACGCCGGGACACACGCGGGTGGCAGGCCCTGAGCCGGCCCTGATGCCTGCCGGCGTCGTCAGCCCTCCTGATCCTTGAGGCCTAAGGCACCCAGGACCCGAATGGGCCCCTTTGGTCGGCAAACAAGGAGGATTCTAACTTCAAACAGGGGCGGCCTCTGTGATTTGTGCTAAAGCAACTGCAACAAAAACCGGGGTGCATTTACTGTCCCCTGTCGGCCCCGGCTGCATGCTGGCCAAGCCCACCTTGCCACCCGCACAGGGCTCTCCTGAGAGCTGAGGTGGGAGGCGAGGAATCTGGAGCCCTCGCAGTGGCCGGGGTAGAGTGCGCTCCCTCGCCCTCACCTCAGGGAGGAGGCCCGGGATTGAGCAGCGGGCCGGGGTCCGAGGCCGCGGTGGGCCCATCACAAACCCGCTGGGTATCACAGCGCCCGGGACGACTGCCTCTGCCTGCGTGGTGGGAACGCGAGCTTTCCGCTCAGGAGAGCAGCGTGTTTCAGAAGGACTGGCCAGTTGAGCCTCATGGACCAGGGCTGCAGGACCCTCAAAGGACCATGGATTTAAAGGGGCAGACTTGGCTCGGGGGCATGGAGCTGACCTGACCCCACAGAGGGCCCAGGGCAAAGAGAAGCCAGCCGGGGGCTCCGAGGGGGCTTCCCCGGCGAGCCTGTGCTGCACCCAGCTGGCTGGTGTCCACACTGAAGTCTGGATTATCTGCCCTGCCCCAGGAAAACAGTCCTCTGGGGACTGTCTCCAAGCAGCTGCCTCTAACTCCAGCCATAAAACAAGAATTCGGGAAGCTGGTAATTGGAGCCACTCTTCTTCCTCCCCCCTCCCCCTGCAGGGCCATAAGTCCCCATCGTCCCCTACAGAGACACATCAAAGGCCCCGGACCTTGCCTGAGCACCCGAAAGGCCTGGGCTTCTCCTCCTGAGAGCCCAGAGAGGGGAAGGGGCCTTTGCAAGTGGCTGGGCTGGGGGTCTTTGGATCACAGGAAGGAAGTGAGGATGAGAGGGAGTCTCGCCACCCCAGCAGAGACCCTAGGGAGCAGCCACTGGTGGGAGAGTTCTGCATGGAGAGTGTCTGAACACTCACCTTCTGGGTGAATGAGGAAGCTGGCATCAGGGTGGCTTGGCCAAGGTCACCCAGCTGGAACCTGCCCTCTGCCCTCTTCCCTGGCCCGAGAGCAGCTCAGCATGCACTAGGAAAGGGGGCCCTGGTCACTGTGCCTATGGACAAGCTGAGGCCGAGCAGGAGAGGGACAGCCGGGCCCGGTCTGCCCTTGTGACCCTCACAAGTCACGGCCTTCTTGCGCCTCGGTTTCCCTGTCTGTGCAGAGGCGACACCACCATCTGTTGGTGGAGGGCTCTGGGTTCTGGGCTCCTAGGTTCTTGGCTTATGTCACGTAAAAGAATTTAAGGACACGTCACAGAGTAGGCAAGGGAGTAAAGAGTTTATTAAGAAACAAGAAAACGAGAAAAGCATGCAGTCCGAGGCACGGACCGCGGGTGGGCTGCAGGGTGAGAGACATGGTGGGGGGCCCAGATCAGGGCATTTTAAGCCCTTCCTCCTCCCCCTGCATCATGTTGGGGCGGGGCTCCAGCTGTTTGCTCTTCTGATTGGTTGTCCCACCTGTCAGTTCTGAGGGGGCCAGCGGTGAGGCCTTTTGAGGGTCTCCGGAGCTTCCCCTTGACCCCGAATGGGATCTCGTCCCCGCTCTGCAGTGACTGACAGAGGCTCTTGTCCGAGGCCACAGAGGTAGGAACCAAGTCTGTCAGGTTCCACCACGTGGCGCTGAGTTGCGTCCCCGCCACCGGTCCTGCCAGGCTCGCGCGGTCCCAGAGGAAGCAGCTGGACAAGGGGCCGAGGCTCCCTGGGCGGTGCATTCCAACAGGACCTGTGTGGCCCCTCCACGGTGTGACGGGGCTGGAGGAGAGCAGGGAAGGCCTCTGGAGCTCCCGGGGCCAGGCTGGTGCTGCCGGCTTTCCATCTGCCGGGCGGGCACACGAGCAACACCCACCGGAGCAAGGACAGGCCTTGGGGGGGGCAGACGCATGCCAGTGGCCGGTCCTGGCTTCAGCCTCTGTACCCGAGTCCCTCCCCTATCCCCATCCTCCTTGGGATCAGCTTCCCCGTCTGAGAAATGAAGCACGTGGACTGTGTTGAAGCAGACTACTAAGATAGGGAATTAATAGACGGATCTGAAACGGGCAGAGAGTCTACGTGGACATCAGTAACCCCGAGATGGCTGCTGGAGGACCCCACCCCAGGACTCTGCCATTCAGAAGAAGACTTCTTCCTGGAAGCCAGGAGAAGCCCCAGATGTTCCCCAAGGACTTTATCATTGGGTTCCCACTGGGGAATTGATAGGTGGGGTGATCGATCAAACCAGCAAACGGCTGGAACCCCTCCCCTGCCATCAGCAAAGGGGTGGAATAATTAACCATTTAGCACTCCGCTCTCTCGCCTCTGCACCCATTCCTGCCCTCTGCGCGCCACTCTCGCCGTTTTTCCTCTGCCACCAGGCCACGCAAGTAAACCTGGGCATTTGTCATCTATCATGGGGAATTGCGGCTTGTACAACAGCCCTCTTTATTGCTTTTCATCCCTCTCCTCTCCACCTGGGACCCCTGCTCTGTTATTTTCTCCCAATTCTCTTCCCTCCCTACCTGAATAAATTACTGGCCTAACTCCCCTGATGTGCTCCTGAAATTCATTTCTCCAGCATAGCCAGAGAACCTAAACGAAACCCGGTAACAGTGTCTCCTGCAGGAGACTTCTGGCTCTGACCTTCTCAGTGTCCCAGGCTTCTGACTCACACGGTCCTCAACAAATATTGCACCTTCCCCCAGGGCGCGATGCAGCCACACAATCGCCCCTTTTTTCTCTGTTTATCAACGTACACCCGCGGAGCCATAAATACAAGAACATGTTCACAAGACAGCGAGCTTCTCGGGTCTGCGGTTAGCTTAAACAAACATGTTTATCTCTCCCTCAAACAACACTTTCTTTCTCTGAAGTCACTTCTTTTTCGGGGCACTGGAGCTCACAGCACAGCATCAGCGCTCGGGCGAGGCGGGAGTCGTGGCGGGCGAGGGGGGAGATGTGGCGGGTGAAGGGGGAGACGTGGCAGGCAGAGGGGTGCTGGGGCCACCCACAGACACCTTTGCAAGTGGCTGACTGAGAGCCTTGAATGGGCAACAGAACCCGGGTCAGGGGCTGGTCCCGGGTCCCTTGTCTCTGTTCTGGGTGAGGCTGCCGACGGAGGCGGGGAGGGCTGGACAGTGGTCCCTCAGGCGCAGCGCTGCCGTCTGCAGAGCTGAGGGGCGGACCCCGCTGCTCAGGCGCGCGCCCACGTGCGCGTAGCCCGACCCGACAGCGTGGTTAAAAAAAACCTTCCAGGTATTCAACACGGCACGACGTCGTGATGGTGCCGCCAACCTGCCCCTCCTCCCCCCGCCTCCGACCTGTCACCCGCGAGGAAGGCAGAGGAAGTTCTTTCTCCTGCGGCGCCGGAGCGTGTCGCTCCTCCGATGAGACCCCTCAGCAGCCTCCTCTGCCTGCGAGACGAAGGCTCAGGGCCCCGACCCGGCTTCTTCCCTCGGCCCAGCCTCCACCTGGTGCCCCTCTGCCCGGAGGGCTCCCTTGGCACCCCCAACCCCACCTCTCCTGCCTGGTGGGCTTGGCTCTGACACCCCAGGGGGCAGGCAGCCCCTCTACTCCCAGGAGGCGTCGCCCAGGTCACACCTGCTTGCCGATGTCTGGTCCCGCGCCTCTAAGCTCCTTGGCAGGAAACACCCAGGGCTGGGGTTGGACTGTGTTCCCCAGCAGACAAGTTCAAGAACTCAGCTCCACTACCCGTGCGTGGGCCCTTACTTAGAAACAGGGTCTCTGCAAATGTAATCAAGTCAAGGTGAAATGTTGGATTGGGGTGGGTCCTCGATCCAAGGCTGGGGTGCTTCTAAGAGGGGACAGACACACGGGGAAACAGGCCGCGTGAAGACGAGGCAGAGACTGGAGTGCCAAGGAGCCTCGCCTGGAGCCCGCAGAGGGAGCAGGGCCTGCGCACACCTGGGCGCCAGGCTCTGGACGGGCCGACTGCACGCTGCTCCTGTCGTCAGCCACCCAGTTTGTGGAGCTGTTTCGGCACCCCAAGGAAACAGACGCTGATTCCTCTTGGCAACCCCGGGCTCAGGGCCCCGTGCCTGGGGCTGAATGGCAGCCCCTGTCCCGGTGCAGCCCGCACACAACCAGGCGGCCCACGGGGGCCCCAGGGCACGGCAGACACACCTCCTCCTGCCCGCCTGCGCTCAGAGCCCTGCCGCGCGGCGAGAGCCCCAGGCCAGCCGCCCACTCCTGTCTGCACCCAGCAGGCACCCCAGCGCACTGCTCACTTACAAGGACTCACAGGGTCACTTCTCCCTGCAAGAGGCGCGAGGCCCTGCCTGCGCTCAAGCCGCGCCCCCGGCGCCCGGGGCTGCTGAGCTCCCAGGGCTCCTGCCAGTCCGCCGACTCCCATCCTTCTCCACTCAGAGGGACCCCTGGGACGCGTCTGCTCCTCGCACGACGCCAGCCCAGCTATGCACTTCCAAGCGGGAGGTGGCGGTTGGAGCAGCCCGGGAGGGGGCAAGGAACGAGGGGAGGAGGCCAAGAGGCCTCCAGGAAATGGAGGGCGCCCTGCACAAGGGCAGGGGCCCACCGGTCCCCGCTGAGCGGCGAGGACCAGGAGCCCGAGGTGAACAGGGCTGTGCTCCGGCCCCATCAGGCAGGGCGGGTGTGGAAACAGGAGGCAGGGCCCAGGCGGGTGGGGGCCCCGGAGCCACGGCCGGCCTCAGGCCCAAGGAAGCATCCGGCCCGGCCCCCTCTGCTCACAGAGAAAGCGGGGAACAGGGGGGTGACTGATAGGACTGGGGGACGTGGCCCGGGGCCACCGTTCAGCAGAGCACCCTCCCCTCAGCCAGCCAGGACGGGCTGCCACTTCCCTTTCCGAAGCGGTGAGCAAGTTCTCAGGGAGGAAACTTCAGGGCAAGGCCCCTGGCTGCCCGGCGCACCCCTGCCCATCCCTCCCACAGACCCTGCCTCCCTCTCGTCTCCCCCGCCAGACCCCACAGCGAGGCTCCGGGAGGGAGTCGGTGCAGAAACCCACGTCCGAGCGGCGGCGGCCGGCCGGGGAGGCGTCCCAGCGGCTGCGCTGCAGCCAAGCGACCATCCGCACGCACTCGGCCTGCCTGCTGCCTGCCTGGGGCTTTGCGGGAGCGTCTATATTTATCCCCCGAAGCCGCTGGGATAATGGCAAGGCCAGAAATAGCCTTGGAGACGCTCACATGAAGATGACGGGCAGGACCCCAGCTCCCGGGCTGACCCGGCCCGACATCTGCAGCTTGGCAGTGGGTGGCGGGGAACAGCTGGACGGGCGGGAGGCGGCCGCGGCCGGGCGGGAACAACGTAATCCCTCCTTCCCGGCTGGCCCGGGCCCTCCAGGGATGCAGGGGACAAGCCGAAAGCCGCGCGTCACCGCTGCCGGCCCCAGGGAGACCAAAGGTGACACGATTCCTGACGTCAGGGTACCAATCAGGGCGGGCGAGCCAGCTCAGGGAGGGAGAGAGGCGGGGGCAGGCACGCCAGCTCGGCCTGCCTCTCCCGGCTCGCGCTCGCAAAAGCAGGTCGCCCTGCGGCACCAAGGTCGCGGGGAGACGGCCCCCACCTGGCGCCCTCGCGACTGGACTGGCAACGGGAGAGGAGGGCACCGTTTCCTGTTTACCCAGCAACTCCCTACCGCCCGCTGGCGAGGAAGAGGCAGATGACTTAGCGGGCTCAGCAGGCTGCGGAAGGCGGGGGACGGTCGGTGTGGTCGCAGGCCCTCCTCGGGCCGGGCCCCTGCGCAAGCAAGTCGCGAGCACCCCGTGGGCCTCACTGAGGGACGAGAAGAGGCTGCAGACATGCTGCCTTCAGGGTCCAGGGTCGAGATGGAACCCGTTTCCAACCCCAGCATGGGCTGGGGGCGCGGCCTCGAGCAAGGGACTCAACTTCCGGGAGGCCTAACTCCTCCCTATGACCCCGAGAAGCGGGCACCTGCCCTGCGGCGTGGCCGGGGTGAACAGCTTCTGTGCGCAGAGCCTGAGGGCCCCACCTGATCCCCTCGCCCACTAATGGGGGTGCTGGCCTCCTCTGATAGGGGCCACATGGGCTATTCCACGGGCTCTGAGAGAAGCTCTTCAGGAACAGGGCCCCGGAAAGGCACGGAATGGGCTGGGACTCAAAGGAAGGAGGGTGTGGGAGCCAGAGGAAAATCAGGATTGGGGGCGGGGGGCCTAGAGACTGGCAGGGTGGTGTATCCAGGACCCCCAGAGACCCCACAGGAAGGGGTTGGGGGCAAGGGGCACAGCGTGAGACTGGAAATGTACAAACGGCAAAGGGGAAGCACCTCCCTACTGGGAGCAGTGACAGGACCTAGAACAGCCAGGGACGCTCCAGACACAGCCTTGAGGATAGGGAGGGGGCTCTTTCCAGCTCCCTTTCTACCCAGTCTCTAGCTCACCTTCCTTTAACTCTGCATTTCAGCACCCCAGGACCCCTTGCCGTCTCCCAAACATACCATGTACTTTGACTACTAAAAAGCCATGCTGCGCCCTCTGCCCTTCCCCCTTGTCCTGGTAAACTCCTCTGCATCCTTCAAAGCCCCACCAACACACCCCTCTTCCGTGGAATCTTCTCCGTCAGGCAGCCAGCTGCCACCTTCCCTCTACTCCAACTACACCCCCTGAGCCCTCTATCAGAGCACCATGTGCTGCAAGATGTGTCAGTCCCTCCATCCCAGAGGGCTAAGGGCTTCTCCTCCTCACTGTATCCCACTGCCTAGCACAGTAAACATTGACAAATGAAGGAATGAATTGATTCTCTCCTTTGTGCTCTGGATATCCAGAGCTGTTATTTCTGAAAAATTATTTTAAACACCAGAACCCCGTTTGAGGACTCCCTTGGGGTGCTCAGGACACATGACAAATCTGGGTGCTGTGTGCATGTGCCTTCCCGTTCCGGGCAGCGCGCAGGCTGTCACGCTTCCCTTGCTTGTCGGAGGACATCCCATGCTGCCAGGCTGAGAAGCTGCTGCTCTGCCAGGGCTCCGGCCGGGAAGACCTGTCTCTGTGCCTGAGGGCTGGCAAGGTCCTGGGCTCTGGGCCCCCTGGAGGTGCGGGCGGCCACGAACACCATGCAGTCCATGAGCCGACTGGCCGCAGAGCTCCTGGCGGGGACACCATGCCCCTCCAAGGAGCTGACCGCAGAGCGGAAGCCAGAGGGCAGGCGAGAACAGTGGGCACGCGTTTGGGGTGCTGAGTTTTGCACACCCCCCTTTGCCCAGCACCACCACTTGTTAATTACCTAACCGCTAGGGAGTCACCGCTGGCTGGTGAGGGGGCTCCCTGGCCCCAGAGTGTGAACTTCTCTCCAGGCGGGAGCTGTTCCTGGGCTGCCCCTAGCCTCTCTGCCCCAAAGCTGCTGCGCTGCCCTCAGGCAGACAGGCCAGGTGAGGAACGAGACGAATGGCGTGAAAGATACCTCCTGCCCCGGAGTCTTCTTCCCAGGCGGCATCAGAAATGAATGCACCGGAAAAGGGAACTCGGGCAGACGTCTGCCCCCAAAGCAAGCTCGGCCTCCCTTGGAGAGCTCACTGCCAGCGCCACAGGCCCAGGGGGCCTGTCATTACAGCTCGAACACCAGGACCGCCCAGGGCAGTCCTGCCCGGGGCCCTGCACGCCCACCAGCTCCTCTCACCCCCATGACAACAGCAGATCGAACACTGTTCCTGTTTTACAGAAGAGGAAACTGAGGCACAGAGAGATGAAGGAACCTGCTCAGTGGCTCCCAGCCAGGAGCGAGGAGGTTTGGTTCCGAGACCTGCGCTTAACCACACACCCAACAAGTGTCCACAAAGATCATTATTGTAAAAACTGTGGAAAGCGGTTCAGCAGATCCTCAAAAAATTACACCTAGAGAAACCATGTGACCCAGCAATTCCACTCCTAGGTCTAGACCCAAGAGAAGAGAAAACATTTGTCCACACAAAAACCTGGACACGGGTGTGCAGAGCGGCATTATTCATAAGATCCCAAAGGTGGAAACAGCTGAAACGTCCATCGACCGGGGAACGGATCAACAAAACGTGGTCTGTCCACAGAATGGAATATTGTTGAGCCCTAAAAAGGAATGAAGTTCTGATTCAGGCTAGAACGTGCATGAACCTCGAAATCATCATGCTAAGTGAAAGAAGCCACCACAGAAGGACAGACAGTGCGTGACTGCAGTCACATGACAGGTCCAGAAGAGGCAAATCCACAGGGACATGGAGCAGTCTGATATGGTTATGAAGTCCAAAAATAGATACTGGATTATGTTTATAATCCGGTCTGTAGCTCAGCATGACTAAGTTATTTTTAGGGCTTTGATTAGGCAACGTCATTAGGGCATTGAGTCCCCACCCTTTGGTGAGTGGGGACTCACAGATAAAAGGCATGGCAAAGGACAGAGTGGAGGGTTTTGATGTTGGAGTTTGATGCTGAAGCCTTAAGCGGGAGCCTGGGGAAGTAAGCACACAAGAGGAAAGAGAAGCCAGCCCCAGGAAGAGAGGAGCACTGAGTCTAGGAAGAAGCAAGTCCTGGGAAGAAAGGAACCTTGAGCCCAGAGAAAAGCAAGACCCTGGAAGGGAGGAACTCAGGAAGCCTGAACCCTCACAGCCGTAGGCAGGCATCTTGCTCCAACACATGAAAATAGACTTTGGTGAGGGAAATAACTTCCGCTTTATGGCCTGGAATCTGTAAGCTCCTACCCCAAATAAATACCCTTTATAAAAACCAACCAATTTCTGGTATTTTGCATCAGCACCCCTTTGGCTGACTAACACAGGACAGAAAGCAGAATAGGGGTTTCCAGGAGGTGATGACTAATGGCTACAGCATTTCTTTTGGGGTTGATGAAAACGCTCCAAAATTAATTGTGATACCAAAATCTGCTGAACTGTGCACTTTCAATGGGTGGCTTGTCTGGTGTGTGAACTATATCTCAATAAAGCTGTTAAAACCAAACAGTTCAACAAACCAGAGGCACGTAAGCCCAGCACTGCACACAAACCAGTGCCTCTCACAGTGAGGTGGAGTTGGGGAGATGGAGGATAGGGAGACACAGAAGGGGAGATGGGGAGACACAGAAGGGGAGACAGAGGAGGTAGAGATGAGGAGTATACTAGTCAGCCAAAGAGGCACTGATGCAAAGTCCTAGCAATCTGCTGGGTTTTATAAAGGGTATTTATCTGGGGTAGAAGCTTACAGTTGCAAGGCCCTGAGGAGTCCAACTCAAGGTCCGTTCCTCACAAAGTCTGTTGCCACATGTTGAAGCAAGACAGCAGCTGATATCTGCAACGGTTCAGCCTTCCTCTGTCCTCTTAAGGCTCCGTGGGCCCAGCTTCTTCTGCTCTCAAACGCAGGCTGGAGGGCTCGTTTCTTTCTGGTCTCAGCTGGAAACTCTCAGGCAAATGGCTCATCTCTCTCCTGGGGCTGACAAGTCCTCTCTTCCGTCTCTATGGAGCTCTCTCTAGTCCTCTTGTCCTTTCCTGTGTATCTACTTCTGTGTGTCTCCTTGATTGAGTGTCCATTTGTATACCCACAGAGGGGGTGGGGACTCAAACTGAGTCGCCCTAACGATGTGGTTGAATCAAAGCCCTAATCTTAACATAATTTAATCAAGGTACCTCAGCTGAATCTAACACAGTCGAAGGGTGCCATGCTCGGAGGAACAGACCAGTTTAAAAGCATAATCAATATCTCTTTTTGAAATTTGTAAATAATATGAAACTGCCACATGGAGGTACAAAAGGGGAGACAAGACACGGAAGGGAGACGGGGAGCCTCTTCTGCCTGCTCTTGGGAGGGAAGGGGAGCTGAGTGTCCATAGCTGCTGCACTGGCACACGTGGGGCTCTGCTCTGAGCTGGTCCTGTCCCTGCCTCCACGGCACACCCAGGATGCTGGGGGGAGGACAGACCCCCTGGGACAGGTCCATCCGCAAACACCCTCCTGTGCGCAGTGCTTCCAGAAGCCCCTTCTGACCTCACAGGTAGGAGGAAGCGGTCACTGCCAGGGGCCCTGTCCCCAGGCAGACATCCACCAGAGAGCTCGGCCGGGCAGGTGCACAGCCGCCGTCCCTGGCGAGGCCCGCCAGCCTCGGCGACAACTTGCTTTAGGAAAGGGAAGGGAACTTGCGTTACTGAGCACCTACTATGTGCCAGGAGCTCTCATGGCTTCTCCCTGGCACCTTCCTTTGGTCATTGTCTTTTCAAATCTAGGCCACCCCTGGGATATGCTCCAGCAGCTCAAGAAAACACAACCCTGACCTCAGACTTGCCCGGGTGGTGGGAGTGAAAAGTGCATGCAGGGAGGGGCTGGCGGGAGGCCAAGGCACCAAGTGGGGAAAGCTCTCCTACTGTGGCGCTGCTTCCCCACTCCGCCCTCACTGCTCATCCTGCTTCTCGGTACCATTTTGTCTTTGCAGTAAAGAACCAGGGAGTGAATGTGACATCCTTCCCAAGAGCATTTACAATTTGGATGAAAACTAGAGAGGAGGCAATGCTCAGCTCCAGGGGACAAGTGACTGATGGGGACATTTCAGGCACCACCGGGAGACTGTTCTCTAGGGAGACTGGAGGAACGGTTCTCCTTCCCGAGCCCTGCAAAGCACGGCTCTTATTTTTACCTTCAGCACGGAGCTCAGCTCGGGCACACAGAAGGTGCTTAATACACGTTAGTCGAATGAGTCACTCCTCCCTCGTGGGAACCTGCCTCCCAGCCAAGCCCCCACGGAGCAGGCTCCAGTGGGGAGACTCCTGCTACACGCCACCCATCCGTGGCACCCCCGGGCACAACCCCAGCCCCAGCTGTCCTAGAGAGCAGGTGCCTGCCTGACGGCCAACAAGAGGAACCCAAAGGAATTCTGCAGGAATGCCAGGAAGCCCTGGCCCGCACACCAACTCCGGCCCAAGGACACAGGGCTGCCCAACCCCCAGGCCGGCCAGCCCTGCCCCTCACCTCCTCGTGCAGCCCTGGCCCCTCCACCTCTGAGCACCCATCCTCAGCACACCTGGGACACATCTCAAGTGAGATCTCCAGGAGAGAGCCAGGGCAGAGGCCCATCCAGAATGTCACCTGGAAATCACAGCCGGAAATCAACCCACGAGAGCGATTTCCAAGTTATCATTCCTCAGCTGTTCATTTATTGTGATAGGAAAATCAAACTGGATTTTTCTTCTTTTGGCCTACAGATTCAACTTCTCTGAAAAGAGCAAAAGTAAAATCTGCTTTTACCTTTTCCAGGCAACTCTCACCACGAGGAGTCTAAAGACAGGCGCTGAGTTCTCTCGAGGCTGTGCTGGAAACGTCTCGGGTCTAGCTCTGTAACCCACTGGCCATGGGTGACCTTAAAGCAGTCCTGCAAACTACCAAGTTACCAGCCTACATTTCCCCATCCACAAAGAACCACGTGGGAAGTCCTTTCAAGGAAATGCAAGGTTGCCTCCCAGTGAGTGTTATCGAGCCAGACTCAGGGAAGTCTGGATCTTCGCAGGTTAACTGAAACCTGTTCTTGGTGACAGCTGTAAGGCTGGGAGGTCTGCGGCCCCACAGGCCTTCCTTGCCCCCTCTGTCACAAGAGACTAAATTACGGATTCAGAAGCCTCCTGGTTGGTGGCTGCGCAGCATGAGTGCCCATCCCTCGGAGGGATGATCTCCTGGACTTGGGCTGTCCCCTGTGCATGCCTCACTCGTGGCCTCGTCACCCACTACCAGTGTCATCGCTGGTTCACTTGCTGGTCTTTCCTGAACTGTTAGCTCCTCAAACATAGTGTTTATTTCTGAACTGGCGCTCAGTGGAAGCTGAATAAATAACACATTATTTAACTAGAAGCTGGTTAAATAACACAGGGGAGCATCAATTTTGACCGCCAAAGACCTCAGACGGGGTCATCGTGGATCCAGCCCAACTGAGGCCAAAGCACCAGCCCAGAGAGAGCTGCCAAAGGCCCAGAGCACCAAGAATCCTTGGCTCACAAGGCCCCTGGTTTCCTGCTGTCAGTGCAGGCCGCCGTGTTGGCTTCTGCCGGGATCCCACTGCTCACCTGCATGAGTCTACAGGCAGCCTTTCTCCCCACAGGCCCCCAAACCTTCCACAGGTCTCCTTTGCAGGAACCATCCACTGGTTCTCCGGCAAAAACATTGGATGTGGAGTCCAAAGGTCCAAGTCTTGGCTCTGCCTCTAATCACCTCGCTGGTGACTTACACAAGTAAATTCCTTTATTGGGCCTCAGTTTCCCTATAGGCTAAATGACAAGGTTGGATGAGTTGATTTCCTGGGTTCCGCCAAATCCTTCGGTGCCTTCCTTTAAAAGACCACATGGCAGGGATCACCCAGTCCTTCGGCGATCCCTATAGACTCTATTCTCAAAGCACAACCAAAGCCCAGCACTCTCACCACCTCCACGACCGCCACCCTGCTCCAAGCACCCAGCACCTCTCCCCACTGCAGTTGTCCCCCCGCTGCTCTCCCTGCTTCCTTCCTCCCTCAACCCCTATGGGTTGTGCTCAACCCTGCAGCCAGAAACCCTCCTTTAAAAACTCCACTCAGAACGCTCCAATGACTCCATTGCCCACTCAGGGTCAAGGTCAAAGTTGGACACGACCTACAAGGCCCGCTCTGTCCAGGTCCTCGTTACTTCTCCAACCTCCCCTACTACTTTTGCCCTCTCTCGCTTCAGGTTCCTGACCACCACCAAGGCTCCTGCCCCACGGCTTCTGCACAGGCTTCCTTCTCTGCCTGATCCGCTCCTGGCTTGCTCTCTTGCCTCCTTCTGGCCTTTGCTCCAGTGCCCCCTTCTTGGGGAGGTATCCTCCTCTGCTGTCTTTAGCCATGATCACCGCTGACACGCAGTCACTTGCCTGTTCACTGGTGCCTACCCCCACCAGAATATAAGACCCAGAAGGGTCAGGATTTTCTAATGTTTTACCACTTCTCTGTACTCAGCTCCTAAAATAGTACGTCTTCAATAAATGACTGTTCTATGAATACCTCTGATCCTCTGGGGCACACCACGCTGCTAGATGAACAGTCTCGAGCCGTACCGGCCCCAGGTGAGTGGAGCCCTATCAGGGCTACCTCTGAGACGTCCTGGCCCTGGATACCGCCTCCAGGAATAAGTGCGGCTGTGCCAGGCAGGGCCCGCGTCTCCGGAAGCGTGTGAAGGAACAAAGCAAGGAAGTGACACGGAGGACATGGACTCGGAGAACTCCCGCTGACTGCGCCTGGTGACGCGGAGGCTCGGGGTCAGTTTCTGAGCCAGTGCTCCAAGGTGCCTCCTGACAGGCAGGATGAGGTCACGCACTGCAGGCTTCTCTTGTGCTGGTGGCCGCATCCCAGGGAAGCACAGGAAATGAACGGGAGCAGGGGCTCTTTAGCGGGAACCCGGGGAAGAGGGAGCAGGGAGGCGACCAGGAGCGGCAGGCAAGGTCCCAGGGGGCCCCAGCCCTGCAGCACTGCAGGCCCAGAGATGAGGGCAGCTTCTGCCCCGCCCTGCCGGTGCCACCTTGCGGGCACCCGAGCACTCGCGGACAGCCAGGCTGTGCCGGGGCCGGGGGAGACATCTCCCTGGGGCGGCGTCAGCAGCACCACCAGAGAACTATCTGCCTCTCCCCAGCCCCCACTGTTAAAAACAAGTGCATTCTGCAGTGCTCCAGCTAAGCAAACAGAGCAGAAGCTGCGGACAACAGGAAAAAGAGGGGGCTGCAAAGGCCAGCTCTCCAGAAGGGTATGCGCACAGAGGAGGGGAGGCCCCGGGGCGTGGGAAGAAGGGAGAGGCTGTCCCGTTTTGCCCCAAGTCCTCCTGAGCAGGGGTGTGTGTGCACACACGTGCGTGTCCAAGTATCACCTACAGAGCAAAACAGCGACTGAAGCAGTGCGGCCGGGACAGGGCCGGCGGGCTCGCGGGGCCGGGGCATGATGGGGTAGCCCGACCCGCACGGCTCTCTCCCCAGCGCGGTCCCTGCTGGCTGGCTGGCTTCTGCTTGATCCTCCCAGCCCTCCCCCTGCCTCCTCCCAAGCTGGGCCGTTACCAGGCTGCTGCTCTCAGGCCTAAGCCTCCAGGGGACCGCAGCCTGCCTGGCGGGGAGGGAAGGTGCCCGCCTGCGGGTGCAGCTCCGCAGGGGGAGGGGAGAAGCCTTCAGGGCTGCCGGGAGCAGGGCGGCGGTGCAGGAGGCCGCTGGTGCTGCTGGCAAGTGGTGTCAGTTGCCGCAATGGTCTGAGACCCTGCCCGAGGCATCAGCTCTCTTCCTCCTCCGGGGACAGTGGCCTTGGCAGGCCTGTCGCGGAGACAATGGCAGGAAGGGCCCCTGCAGCAGCTGCGGCCTCAGGGAGGAAGCGACCACCCTTCCGTGGCGGACCCCCAGCCTGACAAAACAGAAGGGCAAGGTGGAACAAACATACATCTCTCCCATTAAAGGGTTCCGGGGCGTCCAAGGACACGACCCAACCACTTCAAGGCAAGTCCTAGCAACACAAAGGAAGGAGAGGCTGATGCTGATGGGGGCTATAAAGGAAAAAGGAAAAGGAAGGAAGGAAAAGGGAGGTTTTGAAAGGGAAACAGGAATCTGTAGAGGGGAGGAGAACTTCTGGATGCTGGAACAGGATAAGCCAAGCACTGAGGGACTGTCCAGGCAACGGCAAGGCACGAGCTCCATGCAGGCAGGGCCCAGGCCTTCCTGCCCACTGCTGCGTCCCTGGCACCTGGTGCAGTACCTAGCATACGCGAATGAAACGGAGGCACTGCTGAGGACATCTGGGGCTAAGCAAGGGCCTTGGATAAGGTGGGCTCTGTCAGCCCACTGACATCGGGATGCAGGTGTTCAGAGGGAGAAGAGCCCCCTCCCCGTAAAAGCCGGGGGTCTCAGTGGGTGGAGCCCGTGGAGCAGACGGAGGTGGCGTCAGAGCCGGGGCCCAGTCTACTGGCAGCCATGGGGTCCCTGCACCCCAATACCGCAGAGCCCGAGAGACAGCTGGAGAGGGGAGCCGGGGCTGGGTGGGCTCTGCCGATCCTCCTCCTGCACGCAGCCGAGACACCTCGGAAAGTGATTTTTTTTTTTAAAGCGCACAACATAGCGCTCGTGCTTCTTAGCACTTGGAGGCCTTTTCACTGCCACTGAAAAGAATGAGCAATTAGGGGAGAAGACAACCCGCAGCGCAAGCTGGAAACGCAGAGGCGAGGGGGGCGCTGTCCCCCCGCAAAGGCCGTGGCTTTAAGCGCAAGGGGAGTGAACCTAGAAAAGGCGCCTGGCGGCCGGGGCCTCCCATGCCAGGCCGCCGTAGGGGACACGGAAAGAGCTAAGGCCTAATGGCAGTTCCCCTGCTGGCCCGGAAGCCTCCTGCACCTCGCCCCTCCCGGCCTCGGCTTCTCTCTAGGGAGGGCACTCGGGTCACCACAAAGTGACAGGAGACGGTGCACGTGAGAGCACAGGCAGGGTTGCTTTGTGCTACAAACCCAAGCCTGGAAGCTGCCGGGGAGTGGAGGGACCGCCATCGTCCAAGATAAGACTCCTGCCCTGGAGGGTTGACTGGGGTGGGGGGCCAGGCTGAGCTACAAGAGCAAACAGAAAAGAGCAGTCCCCCCGGCGGTGCCCCCCAGGGCCACAAGGCCTCCAAGGTGCTCGGCGCTTCTGAAGCTAAGAGACAACATTAGCCCTTCCTGTTTAGGGGAGAGGGGTCAACATTTGCAATACCTGCAAGACGTGTAATCCATAAACACGTTCTTCACCATATTAATCAGGTGAATCAGATTTTTAAGGGAAGAAGGAAATGGCAGCAAAGCCCCTGCACCCCCAGATCCAAAGGCCAGAGACAGCTTCCATGCAGGCAACAGTCCTTACCTTGAGGGGTGCTGAGCAGGCGCTGCAGGCGCCCCTGCGCAGGAGGAGGGTGGGGGGGGGGGGTTGTCGAGAGCCAGGCTGCACAGGGTATCCTGCAGGGAAAGGCCCCGGGGGAGCAGGGGTCAGGCGCAGCACTCTCCACTGGAAACGGACAGGGACCCCATTCAGCCCCACCCTAAGAGCACCAGAGCCTGCAAAAAGCTAGATGCGCCCCAAGGACTGACCAGCGGGGAGCCTGACCAAAGGGGGGTCTCCGGTTTACAAAGGGGCCCAGCCAGGGCGGACAGGGGACTTCTCACAGCAAGCTTCCTGACTCAGAAATGGTGACTTCGGAAAAGTGCGTGCGGAGGGAGGATGGAAACTAGAGAAGGCAGCCCTGGCGGCCAGTCAAAGCCGAGAGGTTCGATGAAGGTGACCTCAGCCCGTCCATCGAGCTGGCTGTCATCTGAGGCCCGGCCAGCACCAAATGCCTAGAGGCCTGAGATGAGCCCTCAAAAACAAGTGAAAAGGGTCTAACTCGATTTCCAGGGGACGACAGGCAATTCATGGGCACCCCTAGAGCTGCCAGCCGGCTCAGGGCTGGGAACAGGAGATAGGACGCTCTCGGACTGCAGCTGCCCAGAGGCCATTCCTGTTTGCCTGAGGCATTTTGAGTGCCCTGTGGCCATGCCTGGGGGCAGGCAGTGGCTCCCAAGGCGGCTCCCCTGCAGCCTGTGTACCCCTGGCAACCCCGTGCGATGAAGCAGCCGCACCCCACGGTTGGGGCAGACACAGGGGCCACAACAGGTGAGCTGCCTCACCAGGTGCACAGGTAAAGGAAGAGGAGAGTTTAGTGGGGGCTGAGGACAGCAAAGCCCTGCCGCCAGGCTGAGAGGAGAAAACGGGGGGTGGGGGAGCCGTGCAGCCAAGCGCTCCTGGGGTTCTGAGGATGGAGGCCGCTCAGCTGGGGAGGTGACGAGAAGCTGCGGCAGTGGGGCAGCAAGCAGTGGAGACTAGTTTTCTGCGCCCTGGATGCCCGGGAAGCTACTGCTAGTTCTGCAAGCCCCTCCATAGGGCCGTCCTGCAGCTCACCTGCCCCTCCTCTCTAGGCTCGCCACCCCCCAGCAAACCAAATGTCCTAGGCCAAGCGGACGAATCTCCCAGCCCACTCCTGGCCTCCCAGGGCCTCCCTTCCAGCTGGACGGCCCAGCCCCCCAACTCGGCACCCCCCCAATCCCACAGTGCCCACGCCCAGCCTTCGCTGCCTGGCACAGATTTCGAGGCCTTTCTTCACAGCTTCCGGGAAACTATATGAGGTCAGTGCTGCTCCTCGTTTTGGAGACCAGAAACCCGCGTAGAGGGGGCACCAGGGAACTGGGTTCTGAAGGCGAGCCTGGCTCCACCCCCCCTCGGGGCCTCTCTGCAGATGACAAGGTCGGCAGTGACTCACGCCCCACAGAATTGGATCCCTGGCGCCTACGGGGGGAAATGCTCTCTCATAAACTAAAAGAGATGCATGGAATAGAAATTATTTTTCTAATGAAAAAAAGCATTTACAGTCCAAAAAAATGACTGCAGCCCAGGCACCTATGGTGACTGGACGAACAAAATGTGCTTTATACAGCAGAATGCCGCTCGGCTGCGGGAGGCATGGACGACCGACGCGGGCTGTAGCCCGCCGTGCTGGGGGCCAGGGGGCAGCGGACACGGGGCAGCGCGGCACATGGGCTCACTCATGTGGCACGTTCAGAAAGGGCGGTCTGTGGAGGCCCTCGCTGGCCCGGTCCTGGGGGTCGGGGGGATGCGAGAATTGGACTGTGGTAATGACCGAGCAACTCTGTACGTCTAGTAAGGATCGCCGAATTGCACACTTACACTGGGTGGATTTTACGGTATGCAAAATTATACATCAAATATGGATGTTAAAGTATAAGTGGAAGTTAAAAAAAAAAAAAGGAACTGCAGGGCAGGTTAGGGCGGGCCCGATAGGCAGCTATTTGGGGAACAGACCTCGGGGGTGGGGCATCGCAGGAAAGGAAGAGAAATATTGAGTGTATTAGATGTGGCATATTCACAACGCTGCGCAGCCATCACCCTACCTAATGCCGGTTAACTCGGGACTCCTCCCATACCCTCACCCTCACAGGAGCGGTGAAATGTCACTTAGCCCATGCCCTGCAAACAGACCAAGGACTAGAGGGGAAAACAAATCAGAACAAAACACCCTTCCTTGCTGGGATTTGCGGTGTAGTTTTCTCCATGAGCGCTATAGTCATGGTTCCGAAGAGTTCTGAAACCCAGTAATACCTTGTTATTTACCAGAAAGAAAAGGAAATGTTATCCCTTAAATTTGAAATCTAAGTCTTAATATGCCCCTTGAGTGATTTAGAAATTTGCAGGAAAAAAAAAGGAGGGGGAACAAAAAAAAACAGCTCAGAAGACCAGCACAACAGACAAGTCAGAATTGCTTTCCTGAAAATTGTTCAGGTCCCTGCCTCTGTTTCAGTCGGTGGAAGTGAATTAGTAAGTGAATCTGTTTCCTTATACAATTTCTATTAACAGAATCGCAGTCTCTCCTCCTCCCCACTAAATAAATGTCAAACCAACACTGAAAGAAGACCGGTTTGATGGAGTGCCGAATTACTGGCTTGCCCAGACAGCCACATGTCTCGAGCTGGGCCTGGTTGAAAGCCTAACTTCCCAACAAGTGGGTCATGCTTCTCAAGTGACGCACTACTGATTGCAGCCCCCAGGACGGGGGACGAGAGGCAGGTGGCCTGAGGAGGGTGGGGGGCTGAGAGGGCCGGGCAGGGGTGGCTGCCGAGCAAATCACCTAGGTGGCTCACAGTGGGCAAGAGCCCCTGATTCCATCTGAAGGTGGTTTCCAATCTTTCTAAATGGAGATATAATTCACATACTGTAAAATTCACTCTTTTAAAGGGTACAATTCAGTAGTTTTTAGTATTTCACAAAGTTGTGCAGCCATCACCTCTCCCTAATTTTAGAATATTTTTGTGCCCCCAAAAGGAAACCCCGTCTTCATTAGCAGTCCCTCCCCATGGCCCTTCCACACCCCCAGCCCCTGGCAACCACTAACCTACCTTTTGTCCCTATGGATTGCCTATGCAGGACATTTCATAGAAATGGAATCAGACAATATTTGTCCTTCTGCGTCTGGTTTATTTCACTTAAAATAACGTTTTCAAGGTTCATCCATATTGTAGCAATCAGAATGGTATTCCTTTTCACCGCCAAATACTAAGCCACTGAATGGATAGGCCACATTTTGTTAATCCACTCATCTGCTCATGGAACTTGAGTAGTTTCTACTTTTTTGGCTATTGCAAATAATGCTGTTATGAAATCTGTATATAAGTTTCTGCTGAATACATATTTTCAATTCTCTAGGGAATATACCTACGAACTCCTAATATTTTAACAAGATAATTCAAAACAGTAAAACGTACACATTTTTCAAAACACTAGGAGATCGAAAGATAAGGGTGCAGAGTGAGATGTCAGCTTCTCATCTCTTCCCCAGCACCCAGGTCCCCTGTCCCCATGGTAAGTAAGTCCTTCCAGGGCTGGGGGGTGCCTAGACATCCAGCTTGGCTCGATACACCACTTGTGTGGAAGGAAACCTGGCAACCAAATCGGGCGGGAATCGGTCCAGCAGTGAGTGAGATGGCCTGGGTCTTGGGGCTAGGGTCCCAGCTCTGCTGGGGAAGCCCCTCAGCCGGTACCTGAGGTTGAGAGGAGAAGGCTGAGGCGGGTGGGCTCTGCCATTTCCTGCCCCTGCGGCCTGGAACAAGCTGCTCTCCCTCTCTGGGACTCAGTTTCCTTATCTGTCAAAGAGAGACGAGAATGGGAGCTACCTCACAGAAGTGCTGTGAAGACTCAGCGAGCGGATGAAGTCGAGTGCTTAGCACCACACATGGCGCACAGTAAGTGCTCAGTGTTTGCTGCGGCTAGAAATACCCCCGCTGCTTCACCCCAGGATCCTTAGTTTCCGCATCTGTAAAATGGAAGTGGGCACCACCCGGCTCGGTCACGAGCACAGGAGACCCCTCTGCAAGGCCCGGTGCGTGCATCGGAAGTCAGCGTGGCTGGACTGCAGCCTCGCCTCCCCTGGGCGCCTCCAGGCCCTTCTGAGGAGGGCCCTCTCCCCGCCAGCCGCCCACGGCCCCCCTCCCACCCTGGCCCTGCACCTGGGGCCGTGGGCTGGAATTCTTCCTTCTTGGCCCTTCTGCATCTCCCCTTCCCGCTCCTTCTCTGCTTCCCACAGATGCTTTAACCCTGAGGCTAAGCATCGCTTCCAGAAGCGCCAAGTGTTGGAGGCAGCAGGGAAACCCTTGGAGCCCTTGGAAGTGGAGACTCCACAGAGGAAGGAAGCATCAGCAGGGCCATTAGGAAGCTGGGAGCAGCTCTTTCTCTCCCAGCCCATAAATGGCAAGAGCACGGTCAGCAGCACTGGGTAGGCACCAGCAGGCAGGGGCGAACCCCACACCTGGAAGAGCAGAGGAGGGGAAGAGAAACCCAGCAAGGCTTCCTGGAGCAGGCAGAAGTTCACGCAGGAGGAGAGCCAGCACGCACACACACGCATGCACGCACACGCATAACAAAAAGGAGAAATTCTTAGCCCGCAGCAGTTGGTAGCATTATGTAAAATCCCAAGCCCACAAAAATATCATTTGGATGGTAAAAAGTTAAATTTAGCTAAGGACAGAGTGACTAATACTAGGAGGAGAGGCAGCACCCCCCACCCCACCCCCCCGTTGCCTGGAGCGGATACAGCTGGCTTTGAGACGCTTTTGCAAGTAACCAGGGCCTGGTGCGGCACAGAATAACAGCTTATGTAATAAGAGGCACAGCCATCAGCTGCACAAAACAGAGGTGCTGGGGCTGCCTCCCCCTCCCAGGGCAGGAGGGAGCAGCTGGGCTCCGGCTCAAGCTGCTCCCACGGGATCTTGCCTTGGGGAGCAGGGTCCCCCGCGGGAGCCCTGGCATTCCAAGAGGGCCCCAGGTGCACCTGGTCTCTCCTGCAGGTATCTTTTTCCAGAGTGGCTGTGCTGGACTTGGGTGACCCTCGTGAGCCAGACCTCCTGGTAGTCACACCCTTGTGTGGTCCACTCCTTCAGAATCTAGCCCGGTCCTGGGGCTGTTTTCCCCAAGATAACATTCAGGCAGCTACCACTGTGCCAGGTGCATCCTTGGAGCACAAGGCCCGGCTGCTTCAGCTTGTACGCCGTGCGGCAACAGCCACCATGTAAGAAGTCCACCACCTGGAGGTGACCATACTGGCCGTGTGCAGAGGTCGTGTGGAGGGGAACCGATGGCCCAGCCAACAGGCCCAGCCCATTCAGCCAAGGGCCCGCCATGGGGTGGGGCCATTTCGGAAATGTATCCTCCGCCACCAGCCACGCTGTCCCCCTGACACCAGTGGGGCAGAGAAGAGCGGTCCCCACCGAGGCCTGCCCCAACTGCCACATCGGCAGCAAATCAGTAAAACGGTGCTTGTTTTCAGCCTCTCATTTCGAGGTGCTCTGCGTGCGGCAGTAGATAACTGAAACAGCGGCCAAGCTCTTTTAACAGGTTTAGGGAAATGTCTGGTTCTAACGTGAGTCTCATGAAGACCTTTCACGCTCTTAAACACAAGCCACTAGAAGTTAGTGCCTAAATTAGTCCTAGGAAGAGACTGCTTTTCCTCTCCCAGTTTAGATGGAGTAAGTGCTGAAATCAAGCAAGTCCTCACACCCTGTGCTGGCTGAAGGTTCTGCAGTAACTAGGTCAGTAGCTGATTGACTCAAGCTGTCAATTAATTTCTTGACTCTCAGCCGCCCTGTCCCGAGCAGGGATTTGCACGTGGTGGACAGAGGTGTTGATGGAATTCACCAGGCTCTGGCTGGCTGGCTCTGCCTAAGTCGGCTCCCCTGCCTGGACTTCTGTTTTCCCATCTGAGCAGTGAGGAGGCTGGACTAGACCTCTAAAAGGCCTCTGCGTTCATCTCCAACCTTCTGCCCTCGATCGTCTGGACAGAAGGGAATCATGACTTATAATCCAGAACACTAGCTGAAGTTCAAACGGCTTGCATCTACGTTTACAAGGCAGACGCAGACACGGGCTCCTTGTGTGTGGACCCTGGGAACCCTGCTCCTGCCCGTGGCCTTCTTAATTTGTTGTTTCATTCCACAGAATTTCACTGCGGCAGAAGCTGGTATGATCCGATTTCCTCTTCCTAAATTATAGTTTTAGCTCCCTTGACTCCAGGTGGGGCTATGTGGCTAGTTCCATGAGTAGAATGATACACCCCACTTCCAGGCCTGATCCCTAAAACACCCCATGAGATCCTCCGTGCACCCTCTCTCTTCACTCATCAGCCAGTTGAATGCACAGATTTGGCAGAGGAGCCCAAGGGAATCCGAGGGGACGGCAGAGCCACAGAATGGAAGACTCCTAGGTCCCTCCGAGACACAAACCTTCATTGTGATGAGCCCCAGAGATGAGGTGTGTGTTTTAGCTGGCATTACTTATCCTAACTAATACATTCACCAAAGTGCCACCATGTGTTTGGTACGAGAGGGTTACATAAAAGGATTAGGTTTAGGCCCAAACTTTGCCCTCTTGGAACGACCAGTCTAGTTGAGGATTCAAGAAGGAATACAGACCAGTTCTGGACCCTGGGCTCACACCCTAAACACAATGATAGAAAGCTTATTTATGTTCGTCAAGCTCTCCCACACTACTTACTTGCAAAAATCTTACAACATAGATTCACTATGTTTCCCACCCCCCCCAAAACAAAACAAAAATCACCTAGATGAGCAGACAAAGAAAGAAACCAAAAAGGAAGAAGAAAATTTATACCAAGACTCCTAATTGGGGAATATCTATAAGCAAATGAGTAAAAAAATCGTAGCTCTGTGCTTCCTGGTAGGCAAAGCAAAGAGGGAAATATTCTAGGTCACAGAACTCTCACCAATCGTGGAAAGCACATCAGTTCATGATAAGGAACACACTTTTTCCTGGCTAAGAACTCTGAGGGGAAGTCCCCATGGGATCTTTCTGTGAGGGAAGCAGCCTCTGGGCAGGATGCAACAAGAAGAGACCAAGTTTGCCGGGACAGCCATCCGCCTCCATGGGGTAGGCCAGCTTTGCGTCCCTGCCTGCGGCCTGACTGGCACTTGAAGGAGAGAGCCTCCGAGTAGTTCTTCATCCTCATTAATGTCAACACAGCAGCACCATGATAATGATGGAAAATATTTACACACCGTACCACTGATGGGTTGTTTGGACCATCTGGTTACTAGATGCGGTAAGTATTGTCAAACACATGTCCCTTCCACAAACGCTGTGACTTAGAACTGGTGAAGTCCATGCTGCGGGGACTTTAGAAAGCATCCCTTGGCCCCATGCCCATCGGATTCTCCACCACGCCAACCTGGAACCAGGGAGGGCATCTCCTGTCCCTGGCACTGCCTGTCTGTGCCTGTCACCTGCAGGGGGACGTACAGCCCACACTCCCGCCCCCTGATCTGTCTGGGCTAAGCAGCCATAATGAGGCTTAACTTCCCTTTCTCAGGGGCCTCTTTGGGAGTCAAGAGTTCCCAACGACGGGAAGTGGACGTATAGCTCAACTGATAGAGTGTCCGCCTACCATATGGAGGGCCCAGAGTTCAAACCCACGGCCTCCTGACCCATGTGGTGAGCTGGCCCACGCGCAGTGCTGCGGCATGCAAGGAATGCTGGGCCATGCGGGGGCATTCCCGCATAGAGGAGCCCCACACGCAAGGAGTGTGCCCCACAAGGAGAGCTGCCCCGTGTGAAAAAAGCACAGCCCACTCAGGAGTGGCGCCGCACACACGGAGAGGTGACACAGCAAGATGATGCAACCAAAAAGAGGCGCAGTTTCCCGGTGCCGCTGGATAATGCAAGCGGATGCAGAAGAACGCACAGCAAATGGACACAGACAGCAGACAATGGGGGAGGAAGGGGAGAGGAATAAAAAATAAAATAAAATAAAATCTTAAAAAAAAAGAGTTCCCAATGAGACTTCACTTGGCAAGACAGCTCTGATTTTGCAGCCACCTGGGGGTTTCTCCAGGGGTCACAGAGGCAAATTCGGCACAGTTTGTTTTTATTTGAACACTGTCACACTCGGGAGATGGATATAAGGACTAGGTATCACAGCGAGGATGGTGACCTCACTTAGATGGAAAGTTTCTTAACTGCTCTGTCCACAGGACTCCACCAAGTCCTAGTACCAGGCTGAGCTTTTTCTGGGTCAACATTAAACATGTTTTTTTTTGGGGGGGGGTTGTTGGGTGGGTTGCTTTATTATTATTTTCTTAATTTTAGCACACACAAAAAAAGTTCCATTCGAAGTCGGTTCCAAAGCATCGGTTTTCTTAATGGGAAGCCCACGTGGCCGCCCACAGGCGGAGGCTGTGGGCTCAGCAGTCACAACGCCCGTTAGTGCCGTAAACCAGGTTAGCTTTCTGACAACTGATGAGTCAAGCGGAAATTCACCGCAGGCGCCCGTCGTGACTGGTGCAGGGCTTTTGGAGGGTGCACCTTGACAAGGCTCTGAGCTCTGCTGCTGTCATGTATCAACCTACAGCTTTTTTTTAGAACAAATACCTTTCAAGCTTTAAGATGCACCACCCTGGTGTCAGGGCCTGGGTAGCCAAAAACCGGGTTCCGGTCCCGGCTCTGACCCCACCGGGCTGAGTGGCCCAGGGCGGGTCCCCTCTCCTCTCGGAATCTGCTGCTGGTTTTTAAACGTGAAATGAGGGTTCGGCTACGTAGCTCGAGTGACTCCCGCTCCACAAGTCCTGAGCTCTCAGCCCGCACAGGGCACAGACCAAGGGCAAGGGCTCTCTCGATGGCCGTGGAACCAGCCGAAGGTCACTGGCCTTCCCAGGACCAGCGCTTCAAGGAAGACAAGGACCGCAGGTCTCACACAGGGAAAGAGAAGGGTGCGGAAAAGTCCCAGCCTGCGATGGTGACTTTTGTGTCAGTTCGGACAGGCTCTGGTGCCCAGCTGTTTGGTCCAACACAAATCTGGGTGTGGCTGTGAAGGCGTTTTGTAGATGGGGTTAACATTAGCAATTAGTTAACTTTAAGGAGATCGCCTTCAGTGTGGGTGGCCCTCATCCCACGGGACGAAGGACTTAGCACAAAGCCCGTGTCCCAGAAAAGGAGAGATCTTCCAGCAAGACCGCAACGTCAGCTCCTGTCTGATTTCCAGCTGGCTGGCCTCCCCTCCAGATTCTGGACTTGCCAGCCCCCAAATCACACGAGCCAATTCCTTAAAATAAATCTGCAGTACACATGTGTATGCAGAAATCTTCTTGGTTGTTTCTCCGGAAAACCCTGGCAGATTCAGCGCCCTTGGGCAGGCCCTGTCAGGCGCACACCTGGCTGTGTGAGGGGGCGCAGAGGCACACCACACCCTCCACCCCGAGGAGGCCTAGCAGATGAGTTTCCTGAGAACGAGTCTGGTGTGGGACGACGGTTTTCACTGGGAACACCCTTGGCGCCCCGGGAGAGGCCCGAGGCGGCTCCAAGAAGCGCTCCCCGGCTGGCCGGCTCCTCGATGCCTGCTGCGAGCACCTGCCGTGCCGCCAAGTGCTTTGAAGAGACACCTTCTCTGTTCACCTGCTTCCAGGCCGGGCTAGCCAAACGCTCTTTCTGTAAAAGTTGTCTGAACCCCTGGGAAGAGGAAAGTCTTAACTCAGATCACACCCGGGTCCCCGGGTGCTTCACTTGTACCAGGTTCACAGATCCCCGCGGCAGCCTCTGCGGCAGGCCAGGGGCGCGCCTCTTGTTTCGACATGGGGGAATAGCCAAGTCTTGACACCACGCCTCAGTCCAGGCTTCCCGGGTCTCAGTGGGGGATGATGTGCTCGGACATTAGACCACACAGGCCACTGCAGGCCCAAGCGAGCTCGGAACCCAGGAGGCCGTGGTGAGCCTGCGGCCCGCTGCACTGTCAACAGCCCGCCCCGGCTCCCACGCTCCAGCAAGCAGGCCGCGCCAGCCGCGCCAGAGCCTCCCCAGGCCAAGGGGAAATGAGAAGCACAGGGCTGAGGGGAAAGGCTAATCAAGCAGCTCAGTTTATTCTCCTTGTATTCTTCGACTGTACTTTTTCTACTTCTTTGTGTCCTTTCATGAGATGATGGTTATAGTAAATGGTAGCTCTTTGTTGTTTTCACTTGTTCTGTTTTTTGCTCGCTGTTTTTGCACGTTGTTTGTTTGTTTTCTTTAGGAGGCACAGGGAACCGAACCCGGGACCTCCCGTGTGGGAGGTGGGCACTCAACTGCTTGAGCCATATCTGCTCCCCAATGGTAGCTTTCTAAAAAATAATTCTCTAAGGTGCAAACAACCCAAGTGTCCATCGACAGATGCCTGGAAAAACAAAATGTGGTCTATCCATAATAGAATATTACTCCGCCATAAAAAGGAGTTCTGACACACACAACACTGTGGATGAACCCTGAAGACATGATGCTCAGTGAAAAAGGCCAGGCACATACATATTGTAGGACTGCCTTTATATGAAACATCTAGAGTAAGCAAATCCACCGAGACGGAAAATAGCTAGAGGTTACTACAGGCCGGGGGCGGGGGAGTGAGTTACTGCTCAACAGCTACAGAGGCGATGGGGTGATAAAAAACGGGGGGTATGGATAGTGGAGATTTTTGTACAACACTGTGAATGTAATTAATACCACTGAATTGTACGTGTAAAGTGGGTCAAATGGCAAATTTTATGTTTTATCTATTTTATCACAGTGAAAAAAAAAAGATTAGAAAATAAAGCCCTTCCTTGGCAAAATACTCTTTATACATTTTACAGGTCAGTGAGACCAAGTCACAGGCCTACTGAGGTCCCCCCAGAACATCAGCTCCCCAGAGGCTGGAGCACTGTACCTGGCAGGGTCCAGGAAGCACCGGGCGCGTCTCAGGTACTTGGGGACGGAGCGGCTGGCCTGCCTGCAGGCCCTCCGCCACCAGCCTCAGCACGCTCCTGGCAGGAACCCACCTGCGTGGCTCGGCAGCTCAGCAGGAGCCCGGCCTCAGCTTGCCCTCCGCGGCGGAAGGGACTCTCACACGCGAGGAGTTTTCTCCAACTTCCCACTTGACTCACAAGCTCTTCCTTGCCTGGGGTTTTGAGGCTGAAAACCACCGCCTCACACTCATACGTTGTAAGTGGGAATGTAAATTGGTACGACCATTATGGAGAGCAATTAAGCAACCTCTATCGGAAGGACCCAGCAATGGTACTCCGGGAAACTGAGCCCCCAGGCACGAGTGTGCGTGTGCGTGAACCCCTGTGCCAGGGTCTCGCCGCTGCGCTGTCTGCCATTAGGGTTCATAGTCTAAAACCCCATCAGCAGGGAACCGTCTAACAAATGAGGGTACATTCGGACAGCAGGAGAGCAAGCCCACCGTTAAAAGAACAGGCGGCTCCAAATGGGCCGACAGAGGATCGCCTCCAGGATTTACGTATCGTCAGCATCGCAGAGCAGGTGCAGAACTGCATGCAGCCATTTGTGTTGGCTCTTAAACACGTGCGTGCGTGTGTATCGTATACATGCAGGGAGCCTCCCTGAACAGCGTACACAAAAGACCAGCAACTAGATCTTCTCTTGGAGAAACCAGGGGACTGCAGGTAAGGGTGGAAGGAAGTCTTACTTCTCCCCATGTACCTTTTGAATTTAATTCCACGTATAATGTGTTACTTATCCAAAGAGTTTTAAAATACATTTTGTGACACCACACTACTGTCTGCCTTTTAATTCCATGGAACTTACATTCTTAAAGAATCAAGAGCAGACCTAAAAGCCATTAGAATCATGTTCACGGCTGACTAGGGGACTGGCCCACGTCCAGCGTGGGATGGCTGGCCCCGTGGCCCTCGCGACCCTGCCACCCATCGCCAAGTGGGCGAATGAGTGGGCCCAGGCGCTGGCTTCACAGGAAAAGCCCCCGTGGGTGGTCATACAAGCAAGGCAGAAAATGAAAAGCAGAAAAACCAAACAGAGGAGGGAAAAGAAAAAACAAAGGGAGGCGGTGGCATTCCTCACAAAGGAAGTAGGGCGCCCGTGAGTGAAGGGCACAGCACCTCACCCCTTCCCAGTGCGTGGCCCCACTTTGTGAATGACTCAGTTGTCCCTGAAGGTCCTGACTGCATCTAGCTTATGCTATTGAAAACAAAGCAAGAAATGCTTTTGAGGAAGATAAGGAAAATTATTGGGAAAACGAGAAGGGAGCCTCATTCCCGACAAAGCTGGAGACATGAGGTGTCCTTGTACCAGTGACAATGACATGACAGTGTCGGTGCCCGTTTCTAGCAGTGGTTAATGGTTTACTCCCAACAGCCAGGCTCTTCTCCTAGGGTTTCATGGAAAGACCGCCCCGCGTTCCAGCTCGACAGGGCGGCCAGGGCAGGAATCACAGCAAGAGAGAAACTCTGAGCGCCCCATCTAGGAGGATGCACCAAGGTTCACCTTTCCTAAGGCTGCTTTCTGCCGAGGAGGCCCTCCGTGCTGGATGCTGAGTTTGGAACAGTGGACTTGCAGCCTTTGTAACAACACTGTCCAGTGTGCAAATAACATTCAAAGCAGCCTCAGTGGCTCCTCAGGGTCCCGTTCCCAGGTGAGAACATTCTGGTGCAGGAGGTTAAGTAACATCCTGAACCACAGCCATTAACTGCTACAACCAGAACCAGGACCCGAGTCTCCTAACTCCAAACCACACTTCCACGGCTGAAACCCTAAGTGCAAGGCTTAGTGCCGAGAAACGGGCTGCAGCACCCCGTGCTCACACCTGTCACACGTTTCTAGAGATTCTGGGTTCCAGGGAGGCAAAGGAGACCCTGGCAGCCACCTACGAACGGCCTGGGTGCCACTCCAATCTCCAGCCAGAGAAGTTCTTGGCTCGCCAAGAGTGCGGGTGCCCCTCCTCTACGCTTCCTCCCATTAAACGAGCTAACTGTTTACGGCTCGCACAGGGGAATGACAGCGTTTGCCTATTTATTTTACAACTGGCCGCTGTCTGATTCCTTCTCATTATTTTTGGGTCTGTCTACTTTGAAAATAAAGATAACCATTAAAGCCATTGAAAAATATTAATTTTGCACCCATCTTTTCTTAAAGTTAAGTCCCGTTACTTCTTCCTAACTCCCGCCTTGGCTTGAGCTCCCACAATGGTGAGGAACGGAGACGAGAGGGCACTGCTGTCTTGCAGCTGACTCTCATGGAAATGCCTCTTGGAGCAGTGTTTTTGGACCCCAGAATTCTTCTTTAACACTGTACTTGTTACGGGTTGAACTGCGTCCCCCAGAAAGATACGCTGAAGCCCGAACCCTCAGAACTTGTGAACGGAGCCTTATTTGGACCTGGGGTCTTTGCAGGTAGAATTAATTAGAACGAGGTCATGCCGGAGCAGGGTGGGCCCGTAATCCAATACCACTGTGTCCTTATAAGAAGCGGAGAAGAGGCGCCGGAGGCAGGGCCTGCACTGGTGCCGCGGTAACCCAGGAGCGCCCAGGGTGGATGGCGGCCCCCAGACTGCGGGAGAGGAAGGATTTGCCTGCAGGTTGCCGAGGGATTGCGGCCCTGGCGACACCTGTTTCAGACTTCTGACCTCCAGAGCTGGGAGGGGATGAAGTCCTACCGTTTGAAGCCACCCAGATGTGGCACCGGGTTCCTGAACACACACTTAGGGACCTGCGGCTAGCAGGGGCCACAAGCACCATTAAGTGGCTCCTGCCTTAAGATGTTCTTTATCACACTGAAATCTGCACCTGTTCTTCAATCTGTGTGTTTCTGAGAGGGATGGAGGTTGAACTTCATCGAATACTTTTCTAGCATCTATAGAAAGCATCTATGCTGTTTTGCTTTTCCCCTCTTTTTTCGTTTGCTACATCTCCCAATATGAGATCGTGGGCCAATGTTTTTGAGACTGGTCCACACGTGGTGTCCGGGGCCCCTGCTACGTGCCTGTACCGGGGCCCAGGCAGAGAACCCAAACCAACGGCTCCTGCCCCCAGGAGGCGTGTGCTCTGACTGGCCCCTGCTCCCCGCCGGCCGCGCAGCAGCGTGCTTTGTGAATCCATGTGTGCCACAGGCAGGACCCGCTGAGGCCCAGTGGAACGGAACGTGAATTGGGCCCTGCAGGAAGGGACTAAAGGCTGCAGATCACTAGACAGATAAGTGCTGGCCCGGAAGGCCGGGGAGCAGGCTGGGAATGAGGCCCCCTGCATGGGGCCCAAGGACATGCTTTCCTGGCCCACAAGTGTCTCAGCTGCACAACAGTGGCAATGAAGGGGCCTGGGAGGTACCCGGTTCAGCCAGGTTTCCATAGAAAGGCCCTCAGCCAGTCCCCCCTGACCCCATCCATCGGCCCGCCCTGCGGCAGCCCCCAGCCTCCTCTGCACCTCCAGGGCTCTGTGTAACCGGGCCTGAGCTTGAGGTCCCGATGGAAGCAGTCCCAGCGGATGGTGACCATGGCCTCTCTAGGGAGCCGAGTGCGAGGAAGGATCCGAGCACTATTAAGTGGCTCCTGCCAATGGTGCACCTTGCCGGTACTCAGGGCTTAGTGAGTCCTGGCAAGGTGTGAGGCCCCTTCACTTGCATTCTCCTGTAAACCTCACGGCCAGCCAGGGGCAGGCAAGGGAACAGAAGCGCCAAGCGAGCACGTGACCCGGGCCAGGTCACGCAGCGGAGGGCGGCAGAGCAGGACTGCAAATCCAGGAGGGCTGCACGCTGCCTCCTCGCACCCCCAGCGCCTGGTGCCCTCCGGGCTGAGACACCTGCCTCCAGTGGCTCTTCGGCTGTGCACGCGAGGGAACACAGGCGGTTGGCATCTGCTCTTTGGAGAGGTATTTATCTTTCCACTTGCTGAGAGCAAGCAAGAGCCATAAAAGTGCAGGCCCAGCGTCAGGTGCATGAGTGTTCCACACAGACGGATGTCATTCACACAGACAGATGTCATTCACACGTACACAGGGCTCAGCTGTCAACTGCCAGAACACCGTCGCTGAAGAGGAGCAGCGAGCCAGCGTGCACAGCCAGTGGCTGAGCTGGGGGCTCTGGCCGGGCCACAGGTACAGGGGCCGCCTCTCCAGCACCTGGGAAAGGCTAGGTGCTCCAAAAATGCAAAACCAAGGTGAGGTTCAGCCTCAGGAGCGGCTTGAGGATCCAAGTGATAAATTGTCACCTGACCTTTAAGGGGGAGGGCAAAGGCAAATGCCCAGAAGCCCAGACGCCGCTGCCTGACAAACCCATCTGCACGTCCTCTTTAACGCCTACCGTTCTGCAAAGGTCAGCAGGAAGAACAGGGGCTTAGACCCAAGAAAATCAGAGCTCCAGCTCTGGGGCTTTCTGGCTGTGTGACTCTGGACAAAAACTTGAGCCACTCTGAGACTCTGTGTTCACTGTAAGAGAGGCACTAACACTCCAAGTTTCACTTCCCACCGGAGGTCAGGTCGGGCATCGATGACACACATGGGAAGAGAGAGGATTTTCATAAACTCTTAGGGGAGGGGGGAATGTCTCCTGCTTCCTTAATATATCTTTTCTTATAATTTATAGAAAGGACTAGAATACTTCATGCTTCAACCTCCTCTGTCTTCTGCCTTTGAATGGAGGAGCCAAAACACAGGGGAATGTTGTGAGACAAAGGAGTGGAAAAAAATCTAGATAATCTACTAAAGCTACTGACACCTTGGCATCAGCATAATTGTGTACCATATATGCACACATATGCACATACCCACACAGTGCTTGTCCCTCACTATATACTTTCAAAGTACGCCCAAGTCTACTGTTAATGTCACCAGATCCAGAGAAGCAGAAGGGCAGGAATTAACGCCCCAACCTGTCAGGTGAAGAAGTGAAGGCCCGGGAAGGGGACGCAGTCCAAGGCCACACAGCAAGGCTGGACTGGGCCTCCAGATGCCCTCCCCTTCAGGGAGAGCTGAGCCAAAGCACAAGACGGCAGCTGTGAGCACTGGTCTCCGTGCAGTATTAAGCCCATTGGCTCATTATCGTCAACGACAGCATCTCTCTCTCACACACACACACAAGGTGACTGAGCTCTTGCTGAGAAGCCCAGGCTGCCTGGGGAACCTTGCTCCAGGAAGGGCTCCGGACCCTCTTCTGGCTGGCAAGAAAAGCAAGAAGCCTGGTGGGCTGCCAGCCCAGCATCTCCATAGTGACAGAATCCCAGAAGCTGTGGGGCTAGAAATAAAATTCCGCCTCCTGAAACGCCCCCTGCTCTGCAGGGCTGATGGCGGGATAGCCGACTGGGCTCCAGCTGCACAAGTGCCTGGCCAAGCTTGGGGGCCAAGACGGAAAAGCGGGGCTAGGCCCCAAGCTGGGACCGCCGGGGACACAGTGTGACCCTCGCCCGGTGCGGACCTGCAGCGTCCTGACAAACGACTCGCTGTGGGTAAGTTCTCGTACATGAACAGGGTGCTCTGCCCCCTGGCACCAACATTCCTGTACACACCAACGTCCAAGACGGGCCTCGGGAGGTGCCCCTCCAGCCCTGAAAGGAAGACGTGGTCCCTTCTCCAGGTGCACTATGGGACGATTTTCCCACTTAAGAAGTTCTGCCTGATGCTTAGAGTCCAAGGTGGGCCCTCAAAAGCCAATTCAACTCCAAAATGTGCCCAGGGTACTGTAAACGGCCTAAAGCAGCAGTTCAGCATCGAGGTTCAGAGCCAGACTATAGATCTGAGTCTATTGAGGAAGTCACTCTACCTCTCTGGGCCTCCATTTTCTCTTCTACACAATGGGGTGGGATAAGCACCTGGCTCAGAGTAAGCTCCCAAAAAGCACAAGCCGCTGTGGAACGATGGCTCGGTAATCTGGAGGCATGTGTGGGCCGTGTGTGCGTTTGTGTGGTAGCCTCAGAACCTAACTGTGTGGATGAACATTCTGGTGGAAAACGGCCTTTGGCAGCGCCAGCTCTGTGTAGGCCGGAGCTCCCTGAGCCAGCTTGCATCTCACGCAGGTGAATTAAGCTTGACCTCGCCAATGAGGAGACCCCAAGGGCAGAAGTCAAGGGAAATGCCCGAGATGAGGGCTGGACCCTTCCCAGAGGCAGGAGCAAACCCTCCTACTTAGCGGATGAAGTTAACTAAAATTAAACAAAGGGGGAGGGCGGGAACATAGGAGTCTATAGTTAGGGGGAACCCTCATTCCCGTTTTATATATTTGAAGACTGATTTTTAAAATTTATCTTTTAGAATTTACCACGAACATTAACATCGCTTTAAAAATCTAAAAACTCATTTAGAAAAACAGGAATTTAAAAAATCGAAAGTTAACTTCGTACTAAAGGAGGGTCCCCGCTCGAACTCCTTGAGTCCTCCCCCAGTCTGAACCTACAGCGACTTGTGACAAATCAACCCGTCAGCCTCGGTTTATCTTCCACTTAAGATCACAACTTAAGATCCCTAGTACAATTATTAACTATTTTAAGCCTGCCTTAAAATAAACTGCCTTAAAAGTCTCCAAAAAAAGGGCAGGATGAATACAACTCCTCATTACTCACCAAGCCCTAAATTAATAATTAAGCACCCTTAATTGGCGAATATGGAAATGCACGGCCCAGCTTCCTAGGCACCACTGCGCCTGAAACCGGCCACGGCAGATAATGGATTTCATGTCGGCTCATGGAGGTAATTCACATCGAAAGTTAATTAGGCTAATGAAGGCAAGTGTGACTTAGTGAATTGCAGGCTGACTTTCCACTCTGACTCAGCCACCCCAGGGGGCCCCGATGTCATCCTCCTGGCTTGCATTTCCTGGAACGCCAAGCGCCGGGACCCAGGAGCCCGTGCTACAGGAGACGTCTCCCCAGCCTTCTCCGGGGCACGCTGCCTGGAGCCAGCGAGGGCTCCGGAACCTCCACTGGGGAAGGAGCTGCCGGGTATCTGGAGTGGCAGGTGAGCCCCTGGGAGACACCCTGGCCTGCATACCCAGGACTGATAAAGACTTACCCACGCCGGCCCCACTCATAGGGGTACACAGACCCATGCTCATGGTCGTCATCTCCATGAAGCCACGGAGCATGCCTGGGAGGCAGGATGCTCCCCCCACTGGAGGGGGGCGCAGAAACCAGGCACAGGAGGGGCGATGAACTGTCAAGGGCTGCTCTCTAGGAAAGGGTACAGCTTGCCCCGCTGCTCTAATCCTTCTCAGTAGTTCCTAACCCAGAGCCGAGCTGAAGTCAAAACCCCCTCTCTCCTGAAAGCGCTGCTTCTGCGGGGCTCTGCCGGGTCCTTCCCGCCCTCTCCCCCACCTCCCCGAGCGCAACGTTAGCAGGAACCTGCCTCTGCTACCTCTTCCTCCCACGCACAGCTTTGCGAGCCCTTGCTCTTTGTCTAAGGAGCTGGAGGGCAAGAAAAAGGCCAAAAGTGAGGTCGGGAGGGGAGACGCGGAGCCTGAGCTGACCTGGCGCGGAGGTGAGAAGCCGGGCTGCGGCCCAGGTGAGAAGCCGGGCTGCGGCCCACTCCAGAAACCCGCACCCTACCCCCAACAGAAAGGACCCCCTCACCGAGGGTCTGCTCGCCCAGCAGGAGCACGGACAGTCCAAAGTTTTTCTCACACCTGGGAAGAGAAAGCACCGAGTCCCCAGTGACACCCCACGGGCCTGGCCCACCCTGGCCTCTGACCTCCAGCCTGCCTGGGTCAGTGGCTGCCGGACTGGGTGACCGGTCAGAACTGGGCCTCAAGACCCTGTAAATGAAAGGGGTCCCAGGGCATGGGGCCCTGTCTCAGGGAAGGTGCTGTAGGACCATGGGGCCCTTTGAGCTCTTTGAAAAGAAAAGGCTGCAGAACAAGCAGAAGAGGAATTCTTCCCCCACCTGGAGAAGGGAGAAAGCCCTGGCAAACAAACCCAAACTGAAAAGGGTTCAGGATGACCTGGACCAGGAAATACTGATGGGTCTGAAAATCAAACGATGCCGCTGCGGATAACAGTTTGGCGGTTCCTCAGTGAGCAGAGAACTCCCATGTGGCCGGGCAATTCCACTCGTAGGTACACGCCCAAGAGAACTGAAAGCCAGGGGCTGGACAAACACTTGGATGCCGATGTCCACCGCAGCATGAGTCACAACCAGTCTGGCTGAGGGTGGTCTGGGGTCACTCACCTCTCCCAGAAAGACCTGCCTGGCAGTGACAAGCCACAGGGCAGGCTGGGTGGCTGGACCAGATGCCCCCTGTTCACCAGCCGAGTCCTCGGCCTCAAGCCCTCTCTCAGCCCGCGGCCCCGCCCAGCCTGCGATCCTAGGGTTTCAGGAAAGTGGAGAGTCATTCCTCTGCCTGCAAAGGTCAAACCCTTCAACTTCGGTTTTTTCCAATGCTCCTTCCGGCTCTCGAGATTCGCCTGGTTCTTAATTCCTTTTCCCCCCTGCTGGAGAGCCAGATAGAACGTTCCTCAGGAAAGAGGACGTTTCCCCAGCGGTCAAGGGGAGGTAACATGAAAAATGGGTGAAGTCAGGGGCTATGAAACCTTGGTGTCAAAGGAGTGCAGGAAGGATCGTGCAGGTTCCAAAGCCGCCCGAGCCGAGCAGTCGTTACAGTGAACTCATGGAGCCACCGTGAGTCACCCGCAGCTGGGGCCTGAGGCAAAGCCGGCCTCCTCCATAGCCCGGCAGGGCAGCTCTCCCAGGCACACCCGTGGCAGGGATTTGTGACGCGCATCCGTGGCTACTCCAGGGAGCAAACGCACAGGCTACGTCCCCTGACGTAGAGACGGCTGCGCTCCCTTCCGCGCTGGACTGACACAAATCACGCTCCAGACCAATTAAATAAGCCACTTGGAAACTTTGCTTTGCTGCATTGGAAAACGTCACACCCGGGGAAACGAAGTCTTGGGTTACTTAGGTCCAAGTGACGCCTGAACAAGTGAAAAGTGCTTTTGGAACGCTTGAGGCTTTTGTAGCTCACGGTGTTGGAGCGCTGGGTTCTCAAACACATCAAACAAATTTCCTTTAAGCTGGTAGTTACTGAGCCCGGGAAGGCTGCAGGCCTCCCACCTACCAGATGGTTCAACCACAATAAACGTTTGGCCTGTTAGATGCACAACAGTGATGAACTAATTGAAATATGCTGCGACAAGCAAACCCAAAATAAATGGGAAATAATTGTTTCCTGACACGGTAACCCACTGAATCGCCTCGGTGTCTGGCCGAAACTGCTCTGATTTAATGTCCCCCATTCGGCAAGCCTCGCTTATGTGTGGTTTTCAAAGGGCTTAAGTGCTTTTTTTTCAATGCGAATACTCAAGAGGGGAAAATTCTAATTGCAAAAAATGTTTGGTTTTTCTCCCACTTAAAAAAAAAAAACCGCACAAGTGAAAAGTCAACTCTTACAAAGCGCCAAGAAAAGCAATTAATGGGCCCTCCCCTCAGTAGAGGGGAAGAGAACAGAGACATTCTCCAGAGCGCCACGAAGCCACCATCAGCCACAGCCACGCGGCCCAGGGGAGCCCTGGCCCTCGGCCCACCGCATGCCGGTCAAAGCTGTTCGCTGCTGAAAAGCAGGAGCCGCCAGAGCTCGTCCCCAACACACCCCGTGCCTACCCCCAACTCCCTCAAAACTGCTTTCAAGAGGCTGTCAGGAGCGCGGGCGGGAGGTATGACCCCCAGGCCTGCTGAGAAAGCCCCCCCCACCGCCCCTTGCCGGGCACTGGCGGGCCTGGCGAGCCCCCCTGGGTGGCCGGTGACCCTGGTGGCGGCCAGGCTGAGCTACGGGGTCAGCCAGGGCCAGGGAGAGCGGGTGGGAAGCCCCCAGAGGCAGAAGGGGAGAAGCCTGGACCCGGCACCAGGAATCAGCGCTCTACAGGGACGTCAAGAGCAGGAAGGGAAGCTCGGAGCACCCAGATGGCGCCTGTGCAGCTCCCAGCAGGCCTTGAGGCCTGACGCCTGCCTTGGCCAGGAACGCCTCCCCACACAGCGCCTCCCTTCGGGCCCTACGCGCCCTTCAGCAGAGCACCCCGCTGCGGGTCAGACACGGGGTCAGCAGCGCTCCCTGCCGAGGCGAGGGGCGAGGGGGCACCCCTGAGCAGGCCTGTCCCAGACCTCAGCCGCCGCTCGCCCTGGGGCCCCAGCCTCCGTCCCACAAGTCGTGACTGAGCGTGAGGGGATGCCGTGGCAAGGAGCGCGGAGGAGCTGCTGGGGCGGGCGGCGAGCGGAAAGGCGGGGAGGCCTCTGCCTGGGCTGGCCCTTACGTCTGCGACTCCCTCCTCCCCTGTAAAATGCAGGCCACAGTCCCGCCTCCCTCTCAGGAAGGCTGGGGAGCTCAAGGGAAGGCCAGGAGAGTGTGTGGGTGCAAGAGCATCACACCCTGACGCGCCCCCTCCCCCGGCTGCGGTTCTTGGTAACTCTCTGCCCTGCCCTAAACCCTTGACTCTGCCTAATGGCCCTAACATTGACCTCTGACCTCCCTGACACAGAGCCTGTGTCCAACCCCTTTCTACACAAGGAACAGGGAAAAGGCAAGAGCACACAAGGAAAATCATCTTTGTGAAGGAGGCGAGCCATCGGCAGTGCTTTCTCCCTGCTCTTCCCCCCATGCCTTTGCTTAGTTTTTTGATTCTTCTGTTCTGGGACCTCCTCCTGGATTAATTTTCTTTTACCCTCTGGCGGGGTTAGTTGTTAATATGGGAAACACGAGCACAGGCCAGCCCCCTCCCAGCACTTCTTACGTCTTTGCCCATAAGAAGGGGCACGGGTTTGTCACAGTGTGCGCCAGGCTGTGTGTGAGGAAGTCAGCGCCCCCCACACCCAGTATACAGAAAAAAGGGCCAATGTACAGGACTGGCAACTGCTTCGCCAGGTATAAAGGGCGCGGAAGCGGTCATCAGAGGACTGGGCTCCAGGCCCGCGGAAGGGTCTTGGCAAGCCACTCATCTTCATCCTTAACAGGGCGGGGGCGCTCCCAGCTCCAGTGCTCTCAGACTCTCCAGCAAGGCTACTGAGGATTTGAAGAGGCATTGCCGGGTTTCCCTCTTTTTCTCCTTTCACACCAGAAGACCTGTTCTGGGGGGTGGGGGGTGGGGGTGGGGCATTGTTGTTACCACAGGTTTTATACCATAAATCCTACACACCTCGATCAATGCTGTAGACTACCACAATTCTACCCCTTCTTCAAGGCTTCATTCAAATGTCACCTCTTCCAGAAAGACAACCCTGACTACCTTTCCCAATGAACTCGTACTGCCATCCAAGTAGGACTTACACGATCCGTGCTACCTGTGGGCTGGATCTCCCCAGACATTCTGGAAGTTCTTGGCGAGGACGTGCAAGGTCAATTAATGCATTCACTTTTGTTACCTGTCCACTAATTTCCAGAAACCTTAAGTGATGGCTTGTAAAGAATATACAGAGATAAGATTTACACAGAAGCACACACACACATACAGACAATAAAGGAAAGCGGAAATAAATATGCTGACCATGAACGTAACTGCATAGAGTTGCTAGACGGAATATCACATTTTGTTCTGAGCATCCTGGAAGCCAGAGAGAAGAGGGAATCACAACTTGCTGGAAAGCCAGTGTGGTAGAGAAGGAGTCAGGCAGAAGTGGGTACAGATTCAGAGACTGGTCAAATCACAACCCCTGCCCATGTCTCAACTTCTTTCTCTGAGGGAAATGGGGGGAGATTCTACCTAATCTGCAGGGGTGCCTGGGAAAGCCCGTGCACGCTGTGGGGTGCCTATGTGCCAAGAGTCCATGTTGTCCTTCTACACTGTTCTCTTCATTATCAAAGGAAGAGGCAACCTGGTTTCTCAGAGGGGGCGAAGTTTGCCTAAATTCTAAAAGGAAACTTCATACAGGATATACGAGGCCTGAAGCAGGGGCAAGCCCCAGATTATGGTTTCCTAGCAAACCAAATAAAGATTTGCCCTGGCTCTATTTTATAACATCCCAGGGTGAGTACCAGCAAAGGCTTAATAAACATCGACCAAATGATTATGGAGAAGAGAAGCTGTGCAAAGACCACGAGCGTGCATCCCTGTGCAGCGACAAGGAATCCTGTTGAGCTCCACAATGGCTGGGATTGAGCTCATCCAAGCAGGGGTGAAAAGTGGCGGGCAAGCATCCGATGGCCCCCCTAATCAACACAAGCCTCCTCAATCTACGACCACAGAAAAGCGAGTGAAACCAAGCTCACATGGCCTTCCATGTCTTTTCTAAAAACAGCAAGGCGGTGATCTTGAAACACCAGAAGTTTCCTCTGCTAATCTCTAAAAACAACTGCACATCTACATGACTGGTTCTTTTCAGAATACCAAGCTTGAAAGACTTCACCGGATGGGATGGTTAGGAGAACATCTGCCTGGTTTTAAAATAGCCTCTGGACAGGGAGGGAAGCAAAGCTGGATCCCCGTAAGAAAGCCTATACACAGTCAACTTTGAACTGGAAGGGTTCGTAGCAGTTCCTCATCTGGTGCGCTCACGGCTAGCTGCTGGATGTTCTCCAGAGCGCCTACCATGTACCGGGCACTGGGAATACAGAAACAACACTGCCGTTCAGAGCGGTAAGTCAGAACAGGGTGGCACAAAGACAGAGACGAGCGGCCTGGGGAGGCCAAAGGCAAGACTGGGCCTCGATGAATGGGGAGCTGATAAGGCTGAGGGGGAGTGGACCAGGACTCCAGCACCATGCCTTTGACGAACTCTAGGTAGCTTGAGGTGGCTGGACCTTAGAGCGTGAGAAATGAAATGGGAGCGATTTCTCTCAGATTCCATGAGGAGAAACCAAGTGGCTGGCCTTAAGCGTGCACGGCAAGCGATGGGTAAAGCCAGCCCTGGAAGCCAAGCCCACACTCCAATTCTCCATCTTCCTGCCTCCCAGGCTGGGAGAGAGAATGGCTCATTCGACACCCACTGCCCAGAGAAAGTGACCTCTGCACCCGCCACCTTCAGAGCAGAGCCTGTCCTATACTGTCCTGTTCATTTGGCAAGTCACTCCCCAGACAAAACACAACAAAAAACAGCTCTTCCTAACTCATCAGGTTTCTCTTTGCAATGGGAGGGGGCTGGGAGTGTCTTCCGATCACAGAATCCAGTCTTTTCAACAATTTAACAGCCACAGTCCTAGAGCCAGATAAGCTAGGGTCTCCCAGGTTCGTGTGGGAGGGGGCTTCTATTCCATCAAGGGCTGACAGTGCACTGGGTGCTGACTCAGGCCTGTGGACCAGACCTGAATCAGACTCCACCTCTGTCCTCCAGGAGCTCACTATCCAGCAGGGGAGATAAGCCAGACACAAAAGTAACTATGAAATAAGGCAGGCAGACAGTGATAAGAGGGACCCAGACACAGATAAGAGGCAGTGGGAGCTCAGAGCAGAGAAATGATGCAGGGCCTCAGGCAGGAGGGAAGATTCAGATAGAGGAGAGCCTTGACTGCCTTCCACGCAGAAAGGGGAGTCTTTCCTGGCAGCCCTGGTGATTCCCGGATGGGGGCTGGAGAGAGAACTGGTAACCGGCAACGAAAAATGTTCAAACAAGGTCTCCTTTAAAGAACACAGATCCGGGATGGGAGAAGGCAGGTAGATCCCAGTCTTTGGAAATCTGCCCCAGCCCATCTTCCAGAGGTAGAGAGAGCAGCATAGGATGAGGGAACTAGAAGTTTTATGTAGGGGAAGCAAGTCCGGGGAAAAGGGGACCCTGCTAGAGGCTTGCCTTGAAATGACATTGACAGAGCAAGCCCACAGTTTCTTTTGAATGTCTGTTTGGAATTTCTTGAGGAGAATCACTGCAGCAGGGGCCTGGGGGGCACTGGACCCAAGTTCCCCTCTCCCCAAGCTACCCATCGGCCCTGGCGCTGATAAGAAGGATGAAGGCTGTGTGGAAGGGGAAGCTGCCCAGCTCTAAAACAGAGGTGGCACCTCCGATTAACCCCATCCTGAAGGGGAGACTCTCAGCATGGAGATGGGCCAGGCGGCACAGCCGCCCTAGACCTTGTCCTAAATTGGGCCACACCCCAACCTTAGGTCCCCTTCACCCACCGCCATGGCCAGGGCTGAAAGATGTCCGGCTGCAGGCTGGGAGGGGCCGAGGCCGGAGCAGGGGCTGTGCCCACCCGCCCCTTCCTTGCCCTGTCAGCGAGAGGGAGTCGGACCCGGGCAGGCCCAGTCTCGCAGCCACAGCTGCCCCTTGACCACTGTGCCACTTGTCACTCGGGGAGGGGGGCCCCACATCCCAAACCCCGCGGTGACCGACAGAAATTCAGAAATTAGCATTTTGGGCACAGTCCGCAAGGCCAGTGAGTCACCGGGGGCCGGCTCCGGGGTGATTTCCTGAGTCTGGGGTCACGCCGCGTCCAGCCGGGGTCCCCGGGCACGCCACACCCTCTCCCCGCCTCGGGGCGGCCGGGCCCGGGGGCTCCCACTTTTCCCTCCAACCGAGGCGGCGCGCTGCGGCTGGGGCACCGGAGGCGGCGGAGCAGGGGGCCGGGGCCTCTCAGACGCGCCGCCGGCCCGGCATCGGCTCCCGCGGTCGCCGCCCGGTGCTTCCCGGCCGGCCGGGGGCGCCCCCCAGGCTCGCGCGGCCGCCCCGCGCGCCCCGCACGCCCCGCACGCCGGGGGCCCGGCGCGGGCCTGGGGGAGGGAGCCCGCCCGCCCGCCCGCCCGCCCGCCTTCCGGGCCCCGCGCTGCCGACACACTCACCCCGCTCGCCGCCGCCGCGGGCTCCGTCCTCTGCCTGCGCGCTGGGCCGCCGCCTCACGCCGCCGGGGAGGCGCCCGCCCCGCGGCCCCGGCCCGGCCGCCCGCCCTCCGCGACTCGGCGCGCCGCTGCCGCAAGTTGGCCTCGGGCGAGCCGCCGGGCGCCCCCGGGCATGCTCCGCGGCCGTCGGCGGGCCGGGCCGGCGCACGTGCGGGCCGCCGCGGGGCTCCCTGGCGGGCGGCCGCCGGGCGGAGGAGCGCGCGGGGCCGGGCTGGCACCTCACTCCGCCGCGCCGCCGCGCCCCAGCGGCCGCTGCTGCCGGCGCGCGCCGGGCCCCGCTCGCATTCCCTCAGTCGGCGGCGGCGGCGGCGGCCTGCGCCTCCGTCAGGCCACGCGAGAGGGCGGCGGCGCGGGCGGCGAGTCCCCACGGCGGCCCCGGCCGCCCCGCCCGCCCAGGGCGCGGGGCTCGGCCGGAAGAACCCGCTCAAACTTCGGGCTTCCCGCTCTGGCCCCCGGGCCGGCTCGTCGCCCGGCGAGCCTGGCCGGGCTGGGGCAGGCTGCTCTGGCTCGTCTCCAGTAACCCCAGATCTAGAGGTCGGGGCCTCGATTCCAGGGGGTGAGGTTCAACTGAGCCCAGGCCCGTGTTCCAGGACCTCCTCGGCCGCCGCCAGACTTAATGCTGGAAGAGCTAAATGCACGGGGAGGGGGCGGGGGCACGGAGACTCAAGTAACCATGACTCTAAAATAGCACCAGGTACTCCTTGGGAGTAAAGCCGCAAACCACGGGGAACGAGCTGCAAGGCTTCGTAAGGTATTTGGTATTATGGACAGGCCAAAGGTAACTTGACTGAAGCCCAAACCTAGGTGCTTAGGAACTTAATCAGTTACAGATCAGAGATTTAGAAATAGCTACCAAGGAGTTCTTGCCTCAAGACCCCAACCAAATTATCCTATGAGCCAAAAAATTAAAAATACTTGTTGGTCATCAAAAATACTGGCAACAATAATATCAGATATCAAGACAATAGCTTGAATCTCTAGACGGGGGTGGGGGTGGGGCCGGAAGACAACGACAGGATGGAGGAATGGGCAAGACATGGGACTAGAGAAGGATCAGAAATAGCTTTTTTCATCTTGATGTTCCACCATGACTCTTAGTGAAACTGAAAACCATGAAGTATATATTTACACTGACCATGGATGGACTTGTTTGCCAAATCTGAAGTAATGGGGTGAAACGGCACACACCTAAAACCTAGTGATAGTTACCCATCACTAAGTGTTTCCTTACATGGTTCACAGAAGACATGGAATGCTTTACCCTGGAAGGGCAAGTGTCAGCTGAAAGCAAAGTAGTAGTCCAAGATGACTTGAGATAGTCATATCATGGATGGAAAAACCATAGAAGGCTGTTCATCCCCTTGAGTAACTATCAGAATTGGGGACTGAATGGGCCAGGAGAGCCAGCATTATATGACTCACCTCAAAAATACCTGTCACCTAGATAGGTAAGTTATACTTTGACAGAATTACAAACCCACACACAACTTGTCATATGATTGCGCTGATCAGTAAAGGTGTACCATCAAATATGGAGCCCTCAGTTCCTTCCCTACACCAAGAGGTGCCCCAAGACCTACTAAGAAAGTTTTCTGGAGAATACACAGTTCACCAGAAGGACGTTCTTTGCCACCTGAGTAAGTACCGTGGTAACCCTGAACTCAGACGACTCCTGTATGCCCAGGATTCACGGTGAGCCAGTATGAAGATACTAATACCACCAGACAGTTCATGTCCACAGATATTTATTGAGCGACTGTGTGCAAAAACGAAAAAGACATGGTCCCTGCTCTTATAGAGCTTACAACTTCATTACTCTGACATTTGACTAGATTAAAAAACTGCAACAAGCACTTATCTTTGTCTAACAAGCACTATATATGAAGCAAATTTTTCACATTGGTCACTGTTACAGTGAAATTGCTAAATGTGAACAAAACATAATTATCTTTGAAAATATGTAGTAATAGTGATGACACAGTATATCATGTCAGCAATTGCAAATTTATGGCTTGGTTCCTCCTATTTGAGAGGCATCTATTGAAATAAAACACTCTGGAAGGAAAAAGTTTAGTAATACAGGCCCTAAGAATACTGGTGTAGTTGGCATATAATCAAACTGTCACAAAACTCTCAGCAGACCAGGGATTATTTCCAAGAAAATTTGTTCGATATCATCAATTTAATCTGGCCTACAAATTTCCTAACCACACGCAATCACTCATGACATAGGTAAATACAAGTTAATTTTATGATTACTAAAGGGCACTAGGTATGCATTTATTTTTCCTCCCCCCCCCACCCAAGGAGGTACTGGGGATTGAACCTGGGACCTTGTACATGTGAAGCAGGCACTCAACCACTGAGCTACAACTGCTCCTCTGAATTTATTTTTTAAAGCTTCTTAAAGATTTGCAACATAAGTGGCACGTTAAAATTTACTGAAAATGCTTTTGAGGCATCAAAAATAAAAATGACAAAAACGTCAAGTTTGCTACATATATAGGTGCAGGGTTCAGAATTTAAATAGAATTCAGCAAAGCACCTGGCTTTCTTAGGCAAAAAAAAAGGAACAGTTTTCAGTTGGTCATTAAACTCTAAAAACAACAAAACCTCATCATCTTTATATATCTTCTAATACCCAGCAGGAGGCACTACCTTCATGTGATCCTGCTTCATGGGCCATCACCTTTACATGTCTAATTATGGAACATTTGAAGGAACATTTTTATTACATCAGCAATAATCTTTAGGAAAATAGGTTATTTTACACCAAATAACCCCAAACTCACCAATTTTATTTAAGATCAAAGTGTTCTCTGACCTAACACTCAACAAGGTATCAATTTTTTTAGTCTCAAAACACACACACACACACACACACAACCACCACCACACTAGGATGAAGCTCATTTAAACTCCAGGAAAGCTCATGTTATTTTGCAGAAACGTGAACCAACAAAGTGAGAAACATCAACCCAAATTAGTTTTTAAGTCAATTGCTCGGGATACAAATCTACTTTTTTATTTTAACAAGTACTAAATTGTTACCTCAAAAGTCTATTGAGCTCAGAATGAATCTAAAATGTACCATTTATTGAACAATTACTAAACACTAGGCACTTTATATAATCTTCCTTAATGATAAGAATTTCATTCACATCATTTACTGATGAGGAGGGCTCATCAAAAACGCTCTCCACTCAGCTGGTCTCTGCCTGAGCTGAGGGACACCACTCTGCCAGGCCCCAGCTGCTGTGGAGTCCTGGTGGTGCCACTTTAGCTACATCTACTCCTAATTCAATTGGAACATTTCCTGTGAATTCTAACTTGGGACTCTGGGCATTTTTCTTCACCTCTGTAGCTCCCACAGAGGCTTTGTAAGGGGAAAAGTAAGGGGATCCAAGGGAAAGGAGGGAGCTCACTTTCTATTTGCATTTTTAAAGGCACTACCCAGAGGCAAAATATTCACTAGGTTTTTCACTAACTGTGGCACAGTTCCAAGGGCAACAAAAATAGTTTACCTCCCTGGGGCTATTTAAGATTGAAAACTTTCCTACTTTTAAGTTGCGGAGTACCAAAGGCAAAAACAGCTGAAAGAATTTTCCTCAGTTTACCTCTTCATAGCTATAAAGAAAGAACAAATTTTTTTTTTCTAAGTGTCTGATATTTCCAATCTACTACATACTTAAAATATCAAAGCATATGCTTTCCAAGAGAGAGGTTACAAAAGACATTTTGATGGGGCTTAATACCTTTCTTGGAGTAAGCCAACATAGGGTATTAAGAAGATAGCTACTTGACACGATAAACTACAATCTCTTCTGAAATGGCAATTTCCTTATTCTTAAAAAGGCAGATTTTACAATAAAAGCAGGAAACAATGAAATATCCTAAGAATTTTCAAGACAGTGTTTAATGTCATATATAGAAACACATTAAAGAAAGGCATATCATCAGTAAAGTCTTTACTAGTGCTGACACAAGCTGTACTAGAATTTGAGTAAAATGAACTTTCTCTTTTCTCTAATAGACTTTCTTTAAAAGCTAGGAAAAATATCGAGAATAAAGGCACTTGATTCTGTTGTTGAGAAATTACTTTTCACTAGCCCAGTCTTCAACTGGTTGCAGAAGCGAGGAGCAAGATTCATTTCATGGTTATGAGCAAGAGGCAGCTGTCAGAACGTGCCCCTTTTTTGGTAAGAATCCCCACAAGCTGAAAGAAGAAAGCATGGTTATGGGGACCTGGCCTGGATATCAGCCAGGTGAAGCTTTGGTGAAGGGTACTGGGACAATCGGAGATCTCTGCTCTAAGGCATATATATGCCCTAATGGAATATCTGGATTTGGCTTGGTTATACTGAGAGCCTCATAAGGACAAAAGCTCAAAAGCAAACCAAATCTAAAACCTGAGCATTGTCAATGGGAATCAATTTTGAAAGTTTCAACACACGTGGAGTTTGAATATATGGGCATAGGGTTCTGCCTGGTCACTGAAAAGTAGGCGGTGAGGCAGCCCAAATTTGTCCAACAGTCAACTCATACCTGCTAGTGCTCCCTACCCTAGAGCAGAGACTCAAGAGCCACAGTGCCCTGCCAGAGCATGGGTATGAGCCCTCTAGCAAGGCCAAGTGAGAGGCACCAAGCTATGGGTTGCGCTGGTCCAAAACAGTGTTCTTACAGTGCCTGCTATGAGGTTTTGAGTACCGCCCCCCTTTTTGGCAAGGGTGGGGTCCTGGGGAGTCGAGGGTGGAGATGGGTTAAAATGACTGGATGATGACTTTGACAGCTGAAGCCAGGTATATTAAGAAAACCAAGGCTATTCCTAAAAACCTGACTAGGGTGGGGGGCCTATATATCTCAAAGCTTTATCTGCCAACTTATTATCAACAGTGGGACAGAATTTACATTCAAAACAATGGTCAGAAAACTACAGCTCTCCCATTGTTTTCTTAAAATTATTTCATAAATGACAAAATTAGTGAATTACCTCCCTTTCATTTTTATTTCCTTACAAATAATAAAGTTTAGGAAAACAAAATTAGTTATATTCATGTAGTTTTTCAAAACTTTCCAATATTCCATTATTACTGTGCTAATATTCACTCTAATATATGTTTCAAACAAGACTTGAATCATTTTTTTAAAACCTCAACACAATTGAATCCATTATATACTATAATTGTTTTTGCATTTAGCATATATTAGTTTATCATTATGGAAGCTTGTTGTTTTAAGCACTTATTTAAAAAAGACACCCGAATCATATTTACAATGTAGAATAAGTTTATAAAATTGGTATGCAAAGTTAAGTGTAAAAGGATAACACTATTTGTTTAGAAACAAGTTGCTTCCCTGTTTACATTTGCTTATTCTTGATATAAATTGGAGACATGTACTATTTAAAAATAACACTTTTTAAATAGTAAAATATACAAGAGATTCCTGAGCATAACAAAAATACCTTGAAAATATGTGGCCATTTGAAGTATAAAATAGCAAGTGTATAGAAGAGCATGATTGTAAAACTATTTGAAGGCTTATAAAGAGTACAAAATAGTTTGCCTTTTCTGAGTGCATAATTATACATTAGTGCAAACAAAAATGTCTCAAAATTTAATGGCTACAAATCTCAAAGATTTGCAGAGGTGCGCAAAACATGAAACTTCTTTAGTGTCATGCGAACTGAACCCAGTTCCCGGTTAATCCTTTCCAAACGATCTTCTAAAGCTTCCTGCGTGAAAATAGTGGAAAAAAGTATAATTAGCATTCGACATCAAGGTCAATGGCTCTACAATTACCAAACTGACTTCTTTTTCAGCAAAAGAGCACGTAGAAACATTAAAATCACAGACAGCTTTCTACACAACTCACCTTTATCATATAGTATTCCTTTTAATCTGAACAATGTGAATCAGTTTTTCAATCATTCAAAGTAACTGCTGCACTTGTAAATATTCTCAATATTTTACACTAAATAGAGTAACTATTTACTCTAATCGTGACATGACCAACTGGAAAGAGAATTCTCTGACTTTGCTCAACAGAGCATAGAACAAGAAGAACCTAAGAGGTACTTCGTGTGTCCCCCAGAAGATACGGACGTATCGGGTCAGTGCTATATCCCACTTACACATATCATGAAAACCAAATAATTTTCTTCTGTCAAAATTTTCTAAGTTAAAAAAATAAGAAAATTGCTGAAGGAGACTTTTCCAAAGATTAATAGATTTCACAATAATTCAAGGTAACAACTTCTATTTTTCAATAAACAGTACTGGCTATATATACTTATCATTTTAGATAGTTTATTCAGTATTAATGCCAATATTGTCCTGAAATAAAACATTAAAACTAAATCTTTAACTTGTAAAAGCACTACAAGTTCATTATAGAATATTTAGAAGACAGATGAACAAAATTAAAGTAAAAAAATATAATACCACCATGAAGAAATCACTGTCTTTTCTATTTTTTTCTGCATTTACACATTCCACATTTTAAAAAGAAAACTAAAAACAGAATCAAACTCTCTATTTCAAACTGTTCAATTGGGCTCTGAACTTTTCATGTTATGAAATATCCTTCTACAGCATCATTTTAAATTAATATGCAATGTTCCATCGGATGTTCCATATTTAACCAAGAATCTTTTAGTAGAAATTTAGGTTGCTTCTAATTCTAGATCATAATTAAGCCTGCAGTTAATATTCTTAAACATATTGCTTTGCTCCTATCAACAGGTATTGCCTTAGGAATCATTCCCACAAGTAAAACTGCTAGGTCCAAAGAAATACACACTGCAAAAGTTTTGGATGTATGTAAAGTGGCACTCCAGGAAGTTTGTAACAATTTCTATGTCCATTTGGCATATCTGAGAATAAGCTTTTCCCCATCTTGGCATCGTTTTTAAAAACACCTGTCAATGTGATCATTTTCAAAAAAGGTTAATATCTTTGTTTAAATGTGTATTTTTAAACTCTTCATGAAGCTGAACAACTTTGTGGTTTTTTAACCCAGTTTTATTTTTCATTCATGAATCCTATGTGAGCATCCTCAGGCCCCATTTTGCTGTCATTTGTCATCTTATTGGATTTGAAACAACATGGATACACATGAACAGAAACTAGTGTTCTTTAAGTCTTACTTTAAGAAACCAGAAAGAACTTATATAAAATATATATAAAACTAAATGTTTCAGATAGATTTAGAATCAGAATATCAGCAAATTTACCTTCCACCTTCCCAGTAAAATATTTTAAGAGTTTCAAGTATTAATTGAATCTTATAATTTATTGAATATAAAATTTTAGAGCAACAAAAAGACTAAAAAGACTTAAAGTCAGAGAAATACAGAAATATACAGAAATAGGATACAGGCCCTAGCAAAAGACCTCTACTATTTTCTTTGTCTACTCCTTTCCTTCTGGTATCACAAATCAATCTGAATATGAGCTTTTCTGCAGTCAAGACATGTAAAGTTAAAACATGCAATTCTACAAGGGACACTGACTTAATGTTATGTTTAAAATATTTTTAAAAAGAACATACTTAAAACATCCCACGATTTAATGCATTTTCATTCTCTATGAAAAGCAAATAATTGTTCATTGATCACATCACCTGCACCACCTCCTGCTCAACAATGGAATCACATCCTTTTACGTTTCACCTCTACAGCTATTCCAGTAGCAAAGTTTGGAAGGGGCTCATAAATAAATTACAAATTTTAGGGGGAAAAAACACAAAAAAAGAGATTTAATGTGAGCACATAAACTTAATAACTTAAAACCCGGGAAGAAGCGTATTGCCATTTGCTCCCACGTTAATACTAGCTTGCCCAAACTTTTCTTAAAGCCTAAAGGTAAAATCAGTTTTTATTCCAGAAAGCTAACAAGTAGTTATAAAATATGCTATAATCACCACACACATTCTGTCAAGTTTTGACCAACTGTTTCAATATGATTATGATTTTTAAAAATCATCTTGGATAAATGGAGTACAAGACTAGCAAACATTTTACCTGATTTAATCTCGTCTGCAAAGTGATTCGTCCTCCAGTAGAAGGCATTCGGCTAAGTGCCGCCTCAATCTGTTAACAAAAAAAGTTTAAATAAAAATGGAAGAATTCTAATTACCAGCAGGGAGGTTTATAAAATAGAATGGAAAGAAAAGATTTCAGCCTGGTATTTCATTGTCCATTTTGTCTTAACAGAAGTCCCTCTGCCATGAATTAGTAACAACAGCATAGCTCAAATATATTTTCTAGCTCAACTACCAGTGTGCAGTTTTGCCGTAGCATTCCATAGTAAATTCCTGTGATATGTTTGACTCAACGATTCCCTTCTGACTATTCCTTAGACATAAGCATTGAGTTTAGAAAAAGATTTCTAAAAATTCTGTCTTTGTTTTTACCTGGTCTTTTTCTTTGGTAAGTTCATCAAAAAATCGTTCTGTTTCAGCTAGGGTCCTAATTTTTGCTGTATATTCAAAATCGTTACCATGTGGTTTTACTGCAACAGGCTTACACTGTTCATAGCTAACTGATTTATTGCTCTCCCAGGCAGATCTCACAGATACGTTCTTCACTCCATTTGGCAATGGTTCAGGGCAAGAACTATGACTTTCAGTATTTTTTCCTGAATATTTGCCTTCTGTTAGAGAGGAAAGAAATTTCTCTTATTATCAATTTTTTCAATAGGTCACATACATATTGAATATATTACCCAATTTCACTGTCTGGAAATGGCTGCTATATGATAAAAAAAAAGTCATGAAAGAGATATAACATAATTGTATTTACTCAGTGCAACTTCCCTAAATGATAGGTAAACTTAAAGCAAAAAAAGAAGTTTTTAATAACAAAAAAAAACCAACAAATATCTAGTGGACATACACTAACATTGAAGAGTTAACATTTTGAGGACCTACCAAAGCAATTTCATATATATTAGCTTATAATCTTTATTTCAAACTTGAAATATAAAAAAGAAAAAATTACCCAAAGCCTAAATTGCATAAAAATTATAGAGTATAAAAAGTAAATAGTATAACTGAATAGTATGGCCCTGGTAATTTAACATTAACATTCCCTATACCTCAGTTTCCCAACTTTTCAATGAGGATAACAACAGTGGTATAACAGTACGAAGCACCACGAATGCTTATTTTTAGAGGCCCTTGAAAAGAAAAATATTTAAGTACAAGATATTATGAGATAATATTTATAACCTTGAAAAGATACCAGAATCTCACAAAATGAATGACTAAAACCATACTAATAATTTTTTAGGAAAAGATACCTTCCAAGTCATCTAGAGGAAGAAACTGGAGTTGTTTCCTTGGATTGGTACGTTGTAATGTAGACACAGGAACAGTATCTAAATCATCCAAAAGTATATCAAATCTATTGAATGAAGCAAGTTACTTGTGAGAAAAAAAATGTTAATTGATTTTCCCTATCTCCACTAGAATGATGTGATGGCATCCAGTTAACTCACATATTTACATATTTTCTTAAAAGAAAGCTGGTCGTGTATTTTTCAAAAACTGAAATTTAATTTATATTTTATAACACAAAATTATATTTACATAATGTTCTATAGAGATTAAAGCACTTACCCATACATTATCTCACTTGATCTTTATAACAACTATATGAAATAAGCAGGGCAGGTATTATTATCCCCGTTTTATAGAAGAGGAAACTGAGGTTCAATGTGCTTAAGTAATCTTTCCAAGATACAGATGGAGCTTGATCTAGAACCAGGTCTCACGTGTTAAGTGTCAATGTTCTTTCTACTACAGCATACACTGATGACCACACTTGAGAGAAAGCACAATTTTCTCAGGAGCACACAGATTAACTCAAGATTAATGCCAGGACCATACCAGTACAGCCCACTTTCTTGACAAAAGCCTCCAAAGTTTCCTTTACCACAGACCTTTTCAAGAAAACAAAGAGCTAGCATTTTACATCCAAAGGCTAAAAGGGGTTCTGAGGGAGCATTTAAAATTTAGTAATAGTAAGCTACATAAACTATTTTCATGTATTATATTTTTTATTTTTAGTTTGATACTCATTTAAAATCTAAATCCATAAGGTTCCCACTGACAACTCAAAAACTAGTGATAGCTAAAGGTACAAATGGACATTTTAATAAAGCTCAGTAATATATATACATTTTTCTACAATTTTAGAAAACTTACCGAAATGGACTGTTTTCATTTTTGCTAAGTAGATGACTAAATCCTGGGGACAAATTTTCTTTAGGGGATCGCTTTGGACTATAAGCCACAGTCATGGGGGTTAACATAATCTCTCTTTTTGCTAAAGAAAAAAGAAGAGTTTCCTTCTCAGTAGGGTACTTTTTTCTAATTTTAAAAGGAACATAAAATTCCATTGTACAATTTAAAAAATAAGAATATAAACAATAAAATTAAAATAATTTATAATCCTATCATCTAGATGTAACCACTATTAACATTTTAGTTTTTAAGACTGTAGTTTCAGCACTCTAACTCAAAAACTGGTTTTTCAGGATTTTAGAAGTCAACTGGAAATGTGCACTGGAAACACCAGTACAAATGTGAACAGTACTATAATACAGTCAAATAAGAATCTCCTCAGCTGCAATAAAAACTGGAAATTGAGGATATAGAAATTCAATGTTTAAAACTTTGAAACCATACCTGTAATTGGCCAAAGAAGAGATGACTAATGCAGAGTGATGTCATATATAGGAAAAGAAGTATTTTCCCTTTTTGGACTAGCTTAATTTAATTTGTTTAATTAGATAGCTATGATCACAGAAATTGTTAAGTGTATCTAGTTGCAAACAATTTACTGGACATATACACAAAAATCACACTTGAATAAACAGCATTTCTTCAGTTGTATTCATGGCATCTGTGCAACCAGACAATATTTTTTGAATAAGATCATATTTTGGGATTCTGTGCTCAGAGCACTCTTCCTAGGTGCTATGAAGAGTATCAGAAAAGCAAAAAACAATCATACAGCATGTGCAGATCAGATGTCACTCCTGTGAGCCCAAGACTACATTTAAGCCTTACTTGGAGTGTTGGATTTACGATTTGAAGGTGGTAAAGATGATGATCTCTGTGAGGCAGAATTAAATCTCTTTTGCCTCTGTTGGGCACATTTCTCTGGGAACGAACTTGCACTGACTGAAGTTTCAGTTTGCCGGGTAGTCACTAATTCTAAAACAAAAAAATTGTTTAAAAAATCAAAACAAAACAAACTTAAGTCTTTATCTGCCTTTTACTAACAGATAGTTACACCAAACAAGGTCTTCCACTTAGCTACTGTTCTACTCAAAGCAATTCTTGCTATCCAAATTATAACAATTATTTGCAAATGCACCACATTATCATGATAAAATGTGGAAGTTTATAATGAATGTACTCTGGTTCCCTGTTTACAAATGGCATTCAAGGTGATTCTTCAAGGGAGTTTATTTTTAGAAATCAGGTTACTAATTTATTTACTAGGTGACACTGCTTTGAAGATACAACAGCAAAGATACTAATGACATGAGTAACAGGTCTGCCGACAGGTAAGCTCAGTACAAGAGAAGAGGAGACCCAAGTGTTGCTGACCTGGACCTGTGAGAAAAATTGGATTAAAGATACTTTTTCCCTACCTAAAGTAAAGTAAAGATACTTTTTTCCTACCTAAAGATGGCCCACGGGGAGAGGATGGAGCTCAAGTGGTTGAATGCCTGTTTCCCATGTACAAGTGTGACAGCTTGATATTATTTATGAATTCCAAAAAGAGATATTATGTTTTTAAACTGGTCTGTTCCTCTGGGTGTGAAACCATTTGATTATATTAAATTCAGAGGTTTCACTTTTACTTTACTAAATCAAGATTACGGCTTTGATTCAACCACGTCATTAGAGTGCAGCATTGAGACCCGTCCCTCTTTGTGGACTAATAAAATAGACTCCCACACGGAAGTAGATACACACAGAAGATACACAGAGGATCCGGCAGCCCTGAGGGGAGAGAAGAGGCTGACAGTTTACAGCTGACCTTGTGAAGAGAACAGAGCAGCTGAACCCAGAAAGGAACAAGCCCTGTGAAGAAAGACCAAGCCCTATGACAGGCTACAGCTGAGATGGGAAGAAGCTGGACCCACGGAACCTTAAGAGGGAAAAGGAAGGTTGAACCCTTGCAGATGTCGCCCACCATCTTGCCTTAACAGGTGGCAACAGACTTTGGGTGAGGAAGTACCTCTTATGGTACCTTGAGTTAGTCTCTTTAGGGTCTTTTAACTTAAGCTTCTACACCAAATAAATACCCTTTATAAAAGCCAACAAATTTCTGGTACTTTGCATCAGCACCCCTTTGGGCTGACTAATACAATGAGGTACCAACAAACAAACAAATGAAAAAACCAACTCGGGGGAGCCGAGGCAGCTCATAAGAGGTCACAGGTCAATTCCCGACCCTGGTACCTCAAGCAAACAAACAAAAAAAGATGGCCAAGTAATCAAGAAAGGGAAGAATAGGCAATGTTAATTCTCAATTTATGAATATGAAATGTCTTTTATAACTCTAAGGTGTGGTTTTTGTTTTTGTTTTTTTAAGATTTATTTATTTATTTATTTATCTCCCCTTCCCCTCCCCACCCTGGTTGTCTGTTCTCTGTGTCTATTTGCTGAGTCTTCTTCGTCCCCTTCTGTTGTTGTCAGCAGCACGGGAATCTGTGTTTCTTTTTGTTGTGTCATCTTGTTGTGTCAGTTCTCCGTGTGTGCAGCACCATTCCTGGGCAGGCTGCACTTTCTTTAGCACTGGGCGGCTCTCCTTACGCATGGGGCTCCCCTACATGGGGACACCTCTGCATGGCAGAGCACTCCTTGCGCTCATCAGCACTGCGCATGGGCCAGCTGCACACGGGTCAAGGAGGCCCGGGGTTTGAACCACGGACCTCCCATGTGGTAGACGGACGCCCTAACCATTGGGCCAAGTCCACCACCTGTTGTTTTTTTTTTTATTGTGGTAAAATATATTTTTACCAAATATATATGGTAACAAAATTTGACACTTTGACATTTTAAGGGTGCAATTCAATGGCACTAATTACATTCATAATGCTGTGCAGCCATCACCATCATCTATTTCCAAATTTTTCTTCATTTCCTAACTTTATGATATGTGCAAATAAGACAAATTGCTGTAGAAAAATTTCAAATATCCTTAAGAATACCAGATAAGCCTTTTTAATAAGAATTAATTTATAATTTGCTTTTGTATAAAAGGTACATGTTGTCATAACTGAGACAGATGATTATGTTCATGTGTATACATTATAAACTTTATTTTGAAATACAAACTTATAAGATAGCTGCAAAAATAATTCAAAACCCATACCAAGAACTCCAACATACCCTCCACCGAGATACCCAAATCCACCAACTGTTACATTCTGTCAAATTTGCCATATCATTCTATTTACTTATCTATCCATTTTCTAAGCAACTGAAAGCAAACTATATACTTCGTGCTACTTGAACGCTTAAAAGTTCCACATATTTTTCCTAAAAACAAGGATATTCATTTACGTATACCTTAAGTACAGTTATGGGATAGATTATTAACTGGAGGATTCAATTATTCATGAAATTCGGTTGAAGCAGCAGCATAATAATTTAAACTTTTATTTCATTACTGGAGGAATTTAGTTCTAAAGAAGGTAATATTCCTAATTTAGCTAACAAGGAATAAAATAAATACTTACTATTTGAGGAGTCTTCTTTCTCTGTCTGTGTGCCCCAACTTTTAAATACTTTTTCCTCTTCAAGTTCTTTTAAAGCTTTCATGATTGGTGTGCTTGAAGTCTCTCTCTGTTTTTTAATCAATAAATTTGGCAAATCTGCAAGTGAAGAATCCTTTTCTGGAGGAGAATGGTACCTTAAACAAGAATCATAATTTAAATTTACTGAGATTGTTATAGAACTATTATGAAAGAAAATGGACAACTATCATCCACCATGAGTATGTATGCTTTGCAGTGCAAATAACCCTAAACTGAACCTGGATACACTAGACCAGTGCTTCCCAATCCTTTTCACATCCTAGCACATACAGAAATATTATAATATGAAGTAAATGGACAGAGGCTGCTCAAGGTGGCTCAGGCTAGCAAGAGGGTGAGGGGATCAATCTAGTTCCAACCGTGAGCCCATACACAGCACCCCATAGGCCATAAACACGAGAAGGAAGCTCTGAGTAGCCTGTGGAAGTAAAATACCCTAAAAGCATTCAAAATGAAATAAAAATCAGGTCCCCCAAATTAAGATGTTAGGGAGCCAGTGTAGCTCAGTAGTTGAGCACCAGCTTCCCACATATGCGGTCCTGGGGTCCCAGGTTTAATTCCCAGCCCCAGTACCTGAAAAAAAAAAAAGAGACATTAAAGAAACAAAAAGATGACTTTTTATACCTTCCCAAACATATAAAGGCAAATGAAATTTCTAAGAAAATATAACAGCTCCTAAATATGATCTTGGACAAAGTTCTCTTACTCAGGAACACAGGTTTCCTCCAGCTGGTCATTCACTTTACTATCCTGAACGTTCAAAGGCTGGCCGGTAAAGATAGAATACTCTGCTCCGGGTATCAACCACTTTCGCCTGCTGACATCTGAAGTTGCTAGTGTGCTATTAGAATGAGAAATATTTTCAAGTATTGTAAGGTTTTTGCTTCATTTTAGACTGACACATATGAAAAACAACCTGCTTTAAAATATTATTTATATATTTACACAGTAATTTTAAAACCACATATGTAATTTAAGTTTACTGGGATTGTTACAGAAATAACATGAAAGGAAATGGACAACTATCTTCTACCACGATCATGTATGTTTGGAATTAAAATAAACCTACACTAGACCCCTGCTTCCCAATCCCTTTTTTTTTTTTTAAGGTACCAGGGCCAGGGATTGAACCCAGGACACTGTATGTGGGAAATTAGCACTCAATCACTTGAGTTACATAGCTCCCCCTTCCCAATACTTCTCACACCCTATCACATATATATTAGAGACATAAATTATAGTTTATGGTTTTAAGATTCAAATGAACTGTTATTTTAGGTTTCTGTTACTTCCTACTCAGTCTAGATTAAAGTATTCTTGTCCACGCAGCTCTGAACATCCCCCAAGTAGCCTATACCACACTTCATATCCTTTATTCCTGTGATGTAGTTCGGGGTAAGGAGGTGAACCAAGGGTACCCTTCTTGTTCCTGCCCAAAAGAACTTTCCAGTATTGTCCAACAGAACTTTCTGCAAAACAGAACTATCCTATATCTGCATTATTCAATATATTAGCCACTAGTTATAATGAGCACTTAAAATGTGGCAAGATTGAAGAGCCACTTAAAATGTGGCAAGATTGAAGAGCCTATTTTAAAATTTTACTGGTTCTACTGTATTAGACAGCACAATTCTAGACCATCACTTCCCCCCAATTCTTATGAAAACTCTGCTTGTCTGAAGTTCACAATCATACATTAACATCCTGGTCACACACCTTTACTCCCTAGATTTTAGAACCGTCTTATTTCTCCGTATCCACACCTGCCCTCATTCTAGGCAACTCACTCACTGTCCACACATATGAGCCATCCTTGACGTCTCCTCCACTCCTCTTCAGTCATCTACCTCAGGGGATGTTCCCTGAACTCTGCCATCACCAGAGAATAACATGCCCCTTCAGAAACTAAGAACTCCTGTTCTTCAGACTCAGGGGCTCAAGCATCACCACAGCAATCAGAACACAAAGCCTAAGATCCTTGGCCACACCATTTTCTATCCTCATCCTCTCCTAACTTTACTTCCCTCTTTACCTACTCTGAATTTAAGATAATTATTCATTTGCAAATAGTCTGATTGCTGGCAAAATCCAAGCCTGGATGAATACAATGATCCCACCTCTTGATGCCTACATTCACACAGCCCAGCTTTGCTGGGAAAAAGTTACCCAGCTGTCCAGAACCATCATCACCATCTCAAGTGGATACCCAGCACTGGCTGGCAATATTCCCTTTCTTTAATCAACTAGCTCCCACTGTCCTCAAACCTCTCTTTCTTCACTGTCAGGTGAGAATCGTGCTTCCCACTTCACAGAGAAACCTGAAACCCTAAGAGGAGAACCCCTTCTTTTCTCTGTTCCTTTTCAAAACCAAACTTCTTAGGAGTCGTTATCTCTTTTGTCTATTTTTACTTCAATTTCTAGTCATTCTTTCCTTCCTTTTTACCCCCATTTAAAATGAAAAAATATTTCAAACATTCTTAGAAAATTACCAGCATCCACTTACCTTATACCCAGTTTGAACAAATACTAACATCTTGCTATGTTTGTTTCTAAGTATAAGTCAGAAAATTATATAGTGTTGCTTATATTTTTAAAATAACATAAAGGACAATGTTGCTTTCTCTACTCAACATTATGCTTGAGATGTATGCCTGTTGACACCCAGAACTCTGTCATTCTAATCATTCACCCAGAGTATGAATGGGTCACAAGTCAGCTTTTCTCCTGTAGATGAACATTTAGCTCCTCACATACCACCTTTAAGCAATACCACAAGGAATGTGTCGAATAATTTCTCTCAGGTAAGTATTTAAAAATGAAACTGAGGAATTCTTGGGTGGTCAAATCTTCATTCTCAATCTTTAGCCCAACCACTACTTAGAGGGTTCCTATTTCTTCCTAACTTTGCGAAACTTTAGAACAATCAAACTTTAAGTGTGACCTGTCTGACTGGTATGAATGGTATCTTATAATCATTTTCATTTTCTGATTACTAGTGAAAATGAGTATCTTTGCATTTTTATTAGCCATGTGGGTTTCTTTTCCAGTCAAATGCTTGTTCACATTCTTTTACCACTGTTCTATGGAGGAGGTTGTCTTTTTCTCATTGATGGGTAGTTATTTTACATTCTGGATGCTATCCTTTATTGGATCCTGTTCACTTTAAAAATATAAAAATATTTCAAGCATGCCTAGGCTATCAGCTGAGTAAAACTGATATCTTGCCATGTATGCTTCAGAGTGGAAACTACAGATGAAACAGATTCGCTCCAATCTCATTCGTCACTCTCCAAATTTATGTTCAGCATTCCCATGTACATTTATTTTATTTTTTTTATTTATTTCTATCCCCCTCCCCCCAACCAGTTGTCTGCTCTCTGTGTCCATTCACTGTGTGTTCTTTTGTGTCTGCTTGTATTCTTGTCAGCAGCACTGGGAAACTGCATCTTTTTTGTTGTGTCATCTTGCTGCATCGGCTCTCTCTGTCCATGTGTGCTGCACCACTCCTGGGCGGGCTGCACTTTTTTTTCACATGGGGCAGCTCTCCTTACAGGGCGCACTCCTTGCGTGTGGGGCTCCCCTACACAGGGGACACTCCTTGCACACATCAGCACTGCATGTGGGCCAGCTCCACACAGGTCAGGAGGCCCTGGGTTTGAACCCTGGACCTCCAATGTGGTAGACGGACACTCTATCAAGTAAGCCAAATCTGCTTCCCCCACGTACATTTTTATACTTGCATATGTTTTTAGACTTTTACTACATTTGTATGAACCCATAAGATTTGTAAACTTGTTTTATGTGTTAAAGTTGATACAAATAGTATATTTCTTCTGTCACTGGTTTTTTTTTTGTTATTGTTTCCTTATTATGTTCTTGAGATTAATCTATGCTGACAACTCTAGTTCAGGGATTGATAAACTTTTTCTGTAAATGGCCCATCAGTAAATATTTTAAGTTTTGTGGGCCATACAGTCTCTGTTGCTTCTACTCAACTCGGCTGTTGAACCATGAAAGCAGCCACAGTATATAAATGAATGAGCTTGGTTGTGTTCCAATAAAACTATTTATGGACATTGAAATTTGAATTTCATAAGATTTTCATGTATCATGAAATATTCTTCTTTGGTTTTTTTTTCAAATCTTTAAAATTGTAAAACCATTCTTAGCTCACAAGCCCTACAAACACAGATATTAGGCTAATTTGGCCTAAAGACAGTAGTTTGTCAATCCCTAGTCTAGTTAATGTGCCATCACACTGTATGACATTCACTGTAAATATATCACAATATATTACTTTCTCAGCTGGTAGACATTTAGGTTGTTTGTGCTTACTTTTCAATATACTCCATACTGGCTTCCATTTCTAGCACTGTATTCAAACTGTTCTCAAAGTCATCAATAACCTCCAGCTTGGAAATCCAATAGCTTCTTTTCAGATTCCACCTTACTTGATTTCTTTTTTTTTTAAGATTTATTTTTTTATTCCGTTCCCCTTCCCTCCCCCCCAAACCCCCCGTTGTCCGCTCTCTATGTCCATTTCCTGTGTGTTCTTCTGTGTCTGCTCGCATTCCTGTTAACGGCACCAGGAATCTGTGTCTCTTTTTGTTGCATCATCTTGCTGTGTCAGCTCTACATGTGTGCGGCACTGCTCCTGGGCAGGCCGAACTTTCTTCACGTTTGGCTCTCCTTGTAGGGGCGCACTCTCTGCGCGTGGGGCTCTCCTACATGGGTGACACGCCTGTGTGGCACGGCACCCCTTGCACACATCAGCACTGTGCAGGGGCCAGTTCACCACATGGGCCAGGAGGCCCTGGGTTTGAACCCTGGTAGGCAGATGCTCTATCAGTTGAGTCAAATCCGCTTCCCAAATGTAATTTCTATTTCAGCTATTTATATATTTTTCTTTAAATAAATGAAATTGCTTTGTTCTACTAAGAAGATTAACAAAGATCTAGAAAAAATTTTTCATTTGACAATGACAATTCAGAAATATTAAAAATTACAAGTTAACATAAACTCTTTCGGTTAAATGGTATTATTATGATCTACTCAATACTCTCTTTTCAGGCAAAAATGATAATAAAAACCAGTTCTAATATGAAAAAAAACTATTATTCTGTAAATATATCATCAAAACATTGTCCACAGATTATAGCAAAGCTAATTTTGAAAAAAAATAAGGGGAAAAAAACCACAGAACCGAATGAATATCCATGTTCATAGATGTATTTTTTTTCCCCCATCTTCATAGGTCTTTACATTAACATAGGGATAAAATTTATAGAATTTTAGGGCTAAAAGGCTTTGGAGGTGTTCTATTCCAAAGTCCTTGCTTTTACAGAGAAGAAAACTTGAGTTCCAAAAGGATTAGGTAATTTGCCTAAAGTCATAGAGATGGGCAGAGTCAAAATACAACCCGAGTTCTCCTAACTCCCAGCCTCATGTTCTGAATAATTCCTCATGTTTGCAATTGTCTCTGTGTAAGACCTTTCCAATTTCCAATAATTTTTTTTTAAGACATAGTGTGTTCTTTTTTGTTTCCCCAGGGGCAGGAATGCAATAATTATTTTATACACCTAAGTTCCATAGTGATATTTAACCCCTACTTTCTTTTAATCTAGACAAGGTGAGCTTCTCAGCTCAATCAAAGGGTACACCAGTTTTTAAAGAGATTAAATGAAATAACTTAAAAAAAAAAAAAAGAAATAACTTACTTGGCACGTGAAGGTCTCATGGAAGTTTTAGAATTATGACGAACACTTAACATATTTTCATGCTCTACTTGCTTGACCTGTGCTTCCAGTTTTGAAATTGTTCTAGTTCAAAAGCAATAAGATAAATTAAATACATTTCAACAAGTTTAAACTAGAGTTCAACTACAAGTTATTGAACAGACCCTCCTAGAAAATGGCTAACCAGAGCTACCTGTCCATAAACCTTTTTCATAGTAAAACGATACCACTAAATCTTAAAAAGCGAAACAAATTGAGGAAAATAAATAGAAGAGCAAACATAGTCATTAAATTCTACAAAGGAGCATTTTAAATACTATTAACAAAGTAAAAGGAAACAACAAATGGATTAAATATACTAAGTAAAAATATATATAAATTTGAAAATCAAAACATATATAGGGTATAAATTATATAAAAATAAAATAAATTCAAATAATCAAATAAATTGGGATTCTAACATATTTAGTAATTCTAATATGTATTCATGCATACACTCACAAAAGAAAAGAGAAAACAGGCTTAACTTGTAAAATAGAGCTATTAGAAAGAACTTCCTAACTATAAAAGCCATAAACAACTATCAATATATAGGCAGCAGGGGAGCAGATGTGGCTCAAGCAGTAGAGTGCCCACCTCCCACATGGGAGGTCCTGGGTTCAATTTCCAGTGCCTCTTAAAGAAAAAAATAAAAACAAAAAGCAAACAGACAAGGAATAGACAAGCAAAAAATGAGCAGAAAATGTGCACAAAGAGCAAACAGACAAGGGAGCCATCTCGGGGTGAAAATATAAATGTAGCTCATCTAATTCATGGTATATTCAGCGGGAAAAAAAAAACCTATTTTCAAATTTACCAACAGAAATAACTACTCTGGCCAATTAATTGTTTTGAGGATGCCTTGGCATTCTTTCTATTCTTTTAAATTTTGCACGTCCTCATTTCATCTTTTTAAACTCAAATTCTTACCTAGCCTGTTTCAAGGAAGATTTGAGAAAGAATAATTCTAACAAGGCTGATGCTTTATATCAGCCAGATAAGGGAGCTATCACTAGAATTAAAAGCATCCCAGAAAAGAGTTGATCAGATGAGAAAGCTGGATAGATTTCCTATTCTCTTCTATATGTCCTTAAGAGTGCAGTGAGGTCCCTAAGCAAGGGAGTTTACTTAGAACCAAATCCAAATCCAAAAATATGCTTTAATGCCAATGAGAAATATCTAATTATTTTCAACAGGGACCATTTATGAATCTACTCCTATCTAATTAAACAAATCAAATCATTAATATTTTCTCCAAACCAGGTCTTTAAGAAAGTAAACAACCACAAAGATGGTCTGAATTATATTTTCTCTTTAGAGCACAAAAATAATCCAATTCAGTGAACCAGACTGCTTAAGGTTCTTTCTAGTACAATGGTTTCATGTCATTTAGATACCTATGTAGGAAAAATACATAATATCTAAGGAAATGCACACCTCTGAGGCACAACCACCATAACATTTTAATGATTTAAAATTTTTGGGAAGCGGACTTGGCCCAGTGGTTAGGGCATCCGTCTACCACATGGGAGGTCCGTGGTTCAAACCCCGGGCCTCCTTGACCCATGTGGAGCTGGCCCACGCGCAGTGCTGATGCGGCGCAAGGAGTGCCCTGCCAAGCAGGGATGTCCCGGTGTAGGGGAGCCCCATACGCAAGGAGTGCTTCCCGTAAGGAGAGCTGCCCAGCGTGAAAGTGCAGCCTGACCAGGAATGGTGCAGCACACAGCCACACACAGGGAGAACTGACACAAAAGATGATGCAACAAAAAGAAATACACATTCCCGTGCCGCTGACAACAACAGAAGCGGACAAAGAAGAAAGACGCAGCAAACAGACACAGAGAACAGACAACCAGGGTAGGGAGGGGAGATAAATAAATAAATCTAAAAAAAAAAAATTTTTTTCTTCAGCTAAATTGAAATGTATTTCCGTGTTAGAGGAAGCCTAGGATAAAACCAGATCTAAAAAAAAAAAAAAAAATCAGATCTCAAATTGCTTAAAAATCCTAAAGAAAACTTTATCTTTTTCATCCTTTACAATACAGACACATATTGAAATGCTGGAAGCACAAAAGAGGTATTATTTGCTTATGGTGGTAAAACAATACACCTTACCTTTTCAAATCAGAAATCTGAGTATGGGCATCAAGCAATTTGTTCTCAGTTGTATTTAATGTTTCCTATGAAATTAAAGGAAAAATTTAGGGAACTGATGATAAAATATTCAGATGCATTCCTTTTGTTTTAAAATGCATGATATAAAACTAAGCTTAGACTATATCAGATAGCCACAAAGAAAATTATGCAGATGCTCAGCAACTATGGCTTAAACCACAGTCAATTCAAGGGAAAAGCTGAGGAAGCAAAACCCTGGCCTCCACAAGTAGCTGTGTGTAAGCTCCCTGTGTAGCAGCTATCCCTTTGCTTGGCTAGAACAATTCAGTGATAAAATGGACATATTTTAACCACAAGCTTGACTAAAACCTCAGCAGAACATTTAAATACCTATGATAATGAGATTTCAGAAGTATTGCTCCTGAATCCCCTACTCTTGGCTGACTAGCTGTGTAGATCTTTCCACTAACTTTGAAAGACCACAACCCTGCATTTTACTCAACAGAATCCTTTGTTCCCCACTTACAGCATTATAGTGGGATTTCACTGAATTCAAATATGTAGTCTCCAAATAGAATTTCAGTTAGGAACTCATTCAGTAAACTCGAACAACTCCACAGAAGGGTAATGCTTTGAAATTCAAAACTTTGTACTTAAATAATACTAAATAATTATTTTCTTCTGTAAGGTACCTTATACTCTTCTAGAAATTTTCATCTCAACTCATTTAAAATGTAGCAGTCATTCAACGAATAATTGTTAAATGAATGCACAAATCCAACAAACTTACAAGTAGGAGAGATATTTTGAAATAAGGATACTGACACAGGTTAAGTGGTCGAGTTCAAACAGACAGGACTGGAGAAGGGAAGAAGGAGGAAGAGAAAGGGTCTCATTTCGTGATTTCTGTTCTAATTCAGAACATGAATAAATTACCATTACCTTTACTCTTTCGTGTTCTTTTCCAAGGGATTGATACTCTCTTAAAAGCTATGAGGAAAAAAACAAAGAATTGCACCACAAAATTAAACATAATATTAATTTTAGTGCTATTCTACAAAATAACTACCCATATTCTTTAAAAATGCCAATGTCACAAAAGACAGAGAAAGGTTAACAAACTGTTCCAGATTACAGATGACTAAAGATTCATGAGCACTAGATATAAGGCATGATTTTGGGATGAATCCTGGACTGGGAAAAAAAGTACTATAACAGATATCATTGAGATACTTAGAACCATCTGAATATGGAATGCATCTAGATAATGGTATTAATTACTGTTTGATTTATTTTGATCATTGTACCATGGTTATATAAGAGAAGGCCCATGTTTTTAGGAAATATATATTGAAAGTCTAGGGGTAAAGGAGCAGATTATCTACAATTTAACTTTCAAATGGTTCAAGAAAAAAATGTATGTATATATACATACATACGTATTTCCATATATATGCAATATATAAAATACATATTTATATAAAGACAACATATATAGAGAAAGTGATAAAGCAAGTAAGGCAAAACATTAACAACTGATTCTGAATAGAGGGAATATGAGAGTTCCTTGTACTATTCTTGCAAATTTTCTATAAGCCTGCATTTATCTCAAAATAAAAAGTAAAACATAATTTAGCATCTATCAATAATCTTGAATTAAACAGTATTTTAAAATATTCAACTTTATTCATTATTCTTTTTTGAATTATTGCATACTACTTTTTGTTTTCAAAACAGCTTTATTGAAATACAGTTTATATACCATACTACTCACATTTAAAGCATACTACTTTTGCAAAATTAAATCTTCAGGGTAAAGGTACAATGCCAAAGTGTAATATAATCAGGTAATTTATTTAAAAACACATATATGTGAGGCTTCTGGTTAAAGATGACAGATTAATCATAGGATTTCTCTCCATCTTGAGATGCCATTAAATTAACAATGATGGAATTAAAGGTAGAACAAAACAACAGCAGGCGAGAGAATTCAATAATGTTTTACAAACTAGAAAAGAGAGACGTAGTAGCTTATAGCAGGGTGGATGGAGGAGGCTACAACCTCAAGTGCCTGATAGAACTACTAAAGGAGAATAGGTTGACATCTTCACAGAACCCGAGTGACTCAGAACTTGAAGAAACCCAGGTTCAGGGGTAGACAGGAATGAAACACGGGGCTGACCAAAGGGAACTGGTTGAAACTCCTAAAGCGGGTCAGAGCCCAAGATCCTTCCCTCATCCCATAGAGCAGGAGACTGTTCAAGCCAGGCAGAACAGAGAAGAAACTCAATGGGAGAAAAACGGAACTTGGGAAACCTAAGAATAATGGGGGGGGGGGGGGGGGGAGGGGAGGGATAGGACAAAAAAATAAAGGGAGAATGGTTAAGTTAGTTGGCAAAAAACATAGCTTGACTCCCCCTTCCCTCACTGCCACCAAAGCCTGGCTTATAGGTTCCAAGCAAGCGACTGAAAGACTTTTGTTTGGGAACACTGAATAACCCCAGAAGAAAAGACTTGCACATTGTTCACACCTGTGGGCCCCTAAAAAAAGGCATAATCCATCACTCTACAATTACCCTCAAGTGAAAGCTACCAGAAAATAGGCCTCATCCATGCACACCATCTTCAAATACCTTTTCAGTCTCACTCTTAAACTTGAGTCTGCAAAGGAACCAATATTTTGAAAAAAAATTCAACATGAAACATACTTCAAAATGAAAAGTTGGGAAACGGACTTGGCCCAGTGGTTAGGGCGTCCGTCTACCACATGGGAGGTCCGCGGTTCAAACCCCGGGCCTCCTTGACCCGTGTGGAGTTGGCCCACGCGCAGTGCTGATGCGCGCAAGGAGTGCCCTGCCACACAGGGGTGTCCCCCGCGTGGGGGAGCCCCACGCGCAAGGAGTACACCCGTAAGGAGAGCCGCCCAGCGCGAAAGAAAGTGCAGCCTGCCCAGGAATGGCGCTGCCCACACTTCCCGTGCCACTGACGACAACAGAAGCGGACAAAGAAACAAGACGTAGCAAAAAGACACAGAGAGCAGAACAACGGGGGAGGGGAGGGAAATTAAATAAATAAATAAATCTTTTAAAAAAAATGAAAAGTTAACTCAGAAAAAGTAATGAATTAAAATTCAAGAAAGCTTAAGAAAAAAGTGATAATTAATATTCCCAGAGAAATAAGAATGTTATATTCATAAAATAAGAACAGAAAGCTATGAAATATGAGTAAATCAGATAAATAAGAAAGAGCCCTTAGAAACTAAAAATTAAAGAAATACATATAATATTAAGACCGGAGGATAAAGAACAGAGTCATGGTGAAAAGTAAAATAAGTGTCTTACAGCATTAATCCAGGCAATACAACATCTGCTGATATAAGTTCCAGGAAGAAAAAATAGAGGGTAAGAAATTAATAGAAAAATAACACTTAATTTTGCAGAATTGGAGGACATTAATTTCCAAATTGGAAGAATCTGTGCTTTCAATGAATGAAAAGACCTATATCAAGGCACATTGTTACGAAATTTCAGAATCCCAAGTATAAAAAGTAGATGTTAAAACACTCCTGGAAAAAAAAACAACACTCTTCTGAAAGGAGAAAAAAAAGAAATATATTCAAAAGGACAGAGAAACATGATTATTACATGCAATGTGTGATTCTTTGTTGAGTCCTGGATTTTAAAAAAAAATCCAAAATATTCTATAATGGACATTTTTTAGACATTTGGGCAAATTTGAATGTAGACTATTTATTAAATACAAGTATTACATCAATATTAGATTTCCTGAGCATAATAATTGTTGAGATTACACAGGAGAATGAAGTATTTGGGGATAAAATGTCATTATGTCCATAATTTACTCTCATATGATTCAGCAAAAGAAATAAAATCGAATCTCTATAAAGAAATAGAGAAAATGTGGTAAAATATTCACAATTGGTGAATTTAGGTTAAGAATATACCGGGTGTTAACTGTATAATTCTTACAACTTTCCTATAGGTTTGAAGCTTTTAAAATAAAAAAGCTGGAAAAGGGAGAAATAAAAGCCATGGGACTGAGTTGGGGGGAAAGGTTTGAGAATTAATCATCAGGTATTTCACAGGCAACATAAAAAAATGAGAGGTCTTTAAAAGTCTGATGGAAAAAATGTGCATCTAGAATTCCATACATAGTCAAATGACGTGAAGGATCTAAATCTTTATCTACTGCAAATATAATGTAAAATATTTAAGAAATAACAACATAAGCACATTATGTAGAAATATGTTTGGGGTAAATACGGAATATGGTACCTAAGGAAAAAAATTCTAACAAAAGACCCAAAAGGCCTTAATGAAAAAAAAGTGTAACACTTTGCGGAGCTATAAACCATGTCATGTCAAGAATGAGAAGACTCAATACTGAATGTTTCAGTTGTCGCCAAATTAATCTATAAATTCGGTGAAATTCCAATCAAAACCAAGGTCTTTCATTAAATGTCAAAGGCTGGCGTTAATAATCACATGAGAGGTAAAAGGGGCCAAACAAAAACAGGGAAGACAAATTTTAAAAGAACAAAAACAAAGAAAGGAAACACTAAAACAAAAAATCAAAGCTCATTCTAAAATGCCAGTTAGTTAAGATGGTGTAGTTGAGACTCATGTAGGAAGGAAGCTTAACAACAGAGGTCACATTAAAGTCAGGCAGTAAGGAGAGCAGATATAGCTCACTGGTTGAGTGCCTGCTTTCCACGTAAGAGGTCCTGGGTTCACTCCCTGGTACATCCTTAAAAAAAAAAAAAAAAGGTCAGAGGTGGACTTCCAGGAAGATGGTGGACTAGAAGACATGGAACTCTCTTCTCTCCCAGAAAAATAACTAGAGGACAGGCAGAAATGACCTGGAAAAAAATGTTCTAGGGTTTAAGACACCAGGGGAAGGCTGGACACTGCCCAGAAGAGAGAGGGACAAAGGAAAAATATTATGATGGCAAAACTGAGAGTTAAAAGTGGTTTAATATCCATGATATGTAAAGAGATGCTACAACAATGAAAAGGCAACCCAATTAAAAAATGGGCAAAAGACTTGAATAGACATTTGTCCAAAAAAGAAATACAAATGGCAAAAAAAAAAGCCATGTAAAAAATGATCAATGTCACTAGTGATTAAAAAAATGCAAATGAAAACTACAATGAGATAACATTTCACACCTATCAGAATGGCCACTATTAAAAAGACAGAAGTACAAGTGTTGGAGAGGATGTGGAGAGATATGAATACTCAATCACTGTTGATGGGAATGTAGAATGGTACAGTCACTGTGGAGGACTGTTTGGCAGTTCCTACAGAAGATGAATATAGATTTGCCATGTGACCTGGCAATACCACTACTGGGTATATACCAAAAGAACTGAGAGCAGTGACACAAATAGACTTCTGCACACCAATGTTCATAGAGGCATCATTCATGATTGACAAAAGTTGGGAACAACTTAAGTGTCCATCAACAGGTAAATGGATAAACTGTGGAGTATTCACACAATGGAATATTATGCAGCTGTAAGAAGAAATGAAAAAAAAAGAAAAAAGAAGAAATGAAGTCGTAAAGCATAAGAAAACATGGATGAACCTGGAGGGGAAATATCTTAAAGACCTTGTGGTAGGTGGTGGTTTCTTGGACCTAACACCCAAAGCACAAATAACAAAAGAAAAAATAGATAAATGGGACCTCCTCAAAATTACACACTTTTGCACCTCAAGGGACTTTGTCAAAAGGGTGAAAAGGCAGCTGACTCAATGGGAAAAAATATTTGGAAATCACATATCTGACTGCCAAAAGATGGAAGCAACCCAGGTGTCCATCAACTGATGAGTGGATAAAGAAACTGTGGTGTATACACATGATGGAATATTATGCAGCTGTAAGAAGAAATAAAGTCATAAAGCATATGACACTATAGAGGAACCTGGAGGACATTATGTTGAGTGAAGCAAATCAGGCACAAAAGGACAAATACTGTATGACTGTGCTATTATGAAGTAAATATATTGTGTAATCTCATGGAGTTAATAACTTGAATATGGATCACCAGAAAATGGAATGAGGTTAGAGAATGGAAAGATGAGGGTTAACTTGTGCAGAATTGGGAAAAAGGATGTGTGTTAATCTTTGGAAATGAATAGAAAAAGTGAAAGCACAGCATGGTTATAACCAGCAGTACTATTTATGGGTGTGAAAGTGGTTTATAAGGAAAATCTAAGGACATGTATATTCTAAAAAAAAAGCTAAAAAATCTAACATGGAATGTATAGCGCAGTAAAACCTCATGCGAAATATGAACATGGGTAAAACTGCACATATAAGACCATTTTTCTTTGAAACTGAACTAATACATATTATTACTATAAGATGACCAAAAAAACCATTATGCTAAGTGAAAGAAACCAGACACAAAGTACTACATATTGTATGATTCCGTTTATGTAAGATGTAAATATAAATCAATTTATAAGGAAGTGGATGTGGCTCAAGCGATTGGGCTCCCATCTACCATTATAGGAGTCCAGGGTTTGGTTCCCGGGGCCTCCTGGTGAAGTCCAGCTGGCCCACACAGGGGTGCTGGCCCACATGGAGAGCTGGTGCAGCAAGAAGATGGAACAAAAAGAGACACAAAGGAGAGACAATAAGAGACGCAGCAGACCAGGGAGCTGAGGTAGTGAAAGAAACAGAGTACCTCTCCCACACTCCAGAAGGTCCCAGGATTGGGTCTTGGTGCTGTCTAAAGAGAAGATAAGCAGACACAGAAAGCAGACAGCGAGCACAAAATGGCAGAGGGGGAGGGGTGGGGGATAAATAAATAAATCTTTAAAAAAGTGAATTCATAAAAATGAACTTAGATTAGTGGTTATGTAGGGTTGGGGAAGGATAGCGAGATTGAGAGGTGACTATTAAGGGACGTGGGGTTTTTCTTTTTGGAGTAATGAAATTGTTCTAAAATCACTGTGGTGATGAATGCACAAGATTGTGATTACACTAAAAGCCACTGATCATATATTTTGGAGAAATCATATAGTAGATGAATATATCTCAATAAAACTGCTCAAAAATTAATAAATGTGTAACAATGCCAGAAATAGCAGCTATGTATGACACGGGAAACATAAAGAGACTGAAATGTGAAGAATTTTGTTTATTATTATTATTGAAATAATGAAAATGCTCTAATAATGACTGAAGTGATAAATGCACAACTATGTGATTATACCAAATATCACTGATTATATACTTTGGATCAATTGTATGCTTTATTAATATGTATCAATAAAATTGATTTGTTTAAAAAAAATTCTAAGAATCCAATGGGTAGCTTTGGGCTCACTGCACAGTGACAAAATTTTAAAATTGCAGACCCTAGGAAAAAAAATAATTGTAGATGGAAATCGATGTTGTGTTTGGCAGAAGAATAAAAACCTTTGATTCAGACAGTTTATGGGATATGTTAAATGTCCTTAAACAAACTGGACCTCTTTTCTTACCTCAATTATAAAAATAGTGGAAAAAATAGAACCACAAAACAATGTTTTATGTATGTATTGTAACACAATCATTTCTTTCCATTAACTTTATGGTACTAATCCAGTGACAGCCAGGATTCTAATATGCCTAATTATGATCTTAACAATAAAATGAAACATCACTTTAAGGCTCAGGTCAATATCTGAACCTACTGAGACTTTTAAATTATCTACCTCTTCAGTATAAATTGGTATGGATAATTTGATGAACAAATGTCTGCCATTCACCTATACTACCTCTGACCATTTTATCCCAGGGCCTTTTATTGAATACATACCCCTAATCATAAGAGTTCACAATCTTGATTGGAAGTATTCTAATTTACATACACCTACAGGGCACACTTGTATGTCAAACAGATAGGAAAAAGACAGTGATTATGGAATTAATCTTTAGTACCTTTGATTCTTCATTTTTATCTAATTTATATCATAAAGAAGTCAACTTTTTTGCCTGCATTTGGAACACACTTTGCCTCTGAAAATTTATTTATATCCAGAAAGGACACTGAATGCTGTTTTTATCTTATGCTCACTTTGCACATATATGCACATATAACCCAAATGGCAAATACATATTGGCTTAGATTAAAAAAATAGTTTAAAAAGTTGGAGAAAGAGAATCCTATTATGTTGAAATCCTTAAGCAATGATATGTTCAGTGTTCTTTTATCAGTGTTTCATTTATAGGAGAATATAAGTAATTCCTATATAACTTTAATCTCAAATTCACTTGGATATTCATCAGAAAAGATTAAATAGTGGTGACAGCAGCACAACATTGTGAATGTAACATCAATGGACTGTATGCTTGGAAGCAGTTAAAATGGGAAATGTTATATTGTATACATGTAACCACAACAAAAATTTTTAAAAAAAATCAATTTCAGTGAGGTATAATTTTTATACAATAAAATGCATTTATTTTAAATGTAAAATAAAGAAGTCAATAGGAAAAGGATAATCTGTGTAAAAATGGTGCTGTAAAAACTGGATAATCATTTGTGGGAAAAAAACAAATTCAATTTCTACCTCACATTACACATAAAAGGAAAATCTGGAAAGATTAAAGACCTAAATGTATAAAGCAAAACTTCCTAATTTTAGAAGGCAACACATGGGAGAATAACTTTTCAAACTTTGGGTAGGAAAATATTTTGTAAATAAGACACAAATAAAATTAAAAAGCAAGACACAGTCAAAAGAAAATAACAAATCACATATAAGAACTTCCCATCAATCAGATTGGCAAGAATTAAGCAATACTCTAGAAAAATAAGAATTCTCATATTCTATTGGTGGGAAAATAAACTGGTACTACCATTTCAGAGAGCAATCAAGCAATAAATAATAAAGATGACAACACTCATATTCTATGTCCCAGCTCTTCCGCTTCTGGATATATTCTTATGACAGATCACATTTCCCAAAAATGGCCATATTTTTGGGAAGTGGCTGTGGCTCAATCAGTTGGGCTCCCGTCTACCATATGGGAGGCCTTGGGTTCACATCCCAGGGCCTCCTTGTGAAGGCAAGCTGGCCTGCGCCCGTGGAGAGCTGACAACCCGCGCCCATGGAGAGCTAGCACAACAAGATGACACAACAAAGGGAGACAAGCAGACACAGAAGAATGCTCAGTGAATGGACACAGAGAGCAGACAGCAAGCAAGTCTCAAGTGAGGAGAAATAAATAAATAATCTTAAAAAAAAAAAAGTCCACAGCAATATTTCCAGTCCCACATGCTCTTCCAGAAACTTCCCACTCCCCATCAAAAGTCTATTTGGGGGAAGCAGATGTGGCTCAAGCGACTGAGTTCCCTCCTACCACATGGGAGGTTCCGGGTTCGGTTCCCAGTGCCTCCTTAAGATCAGCAAGACAGTGAGCTGATGCGACAGGCAGGCACAGCAAGATGATGCAACAACAGACAAAGTGAGGAAAACATAAAGAGAGACACAACAAAGAAGGGTGTGGAGGAGGTGGCTCAAGCGATTAGCCACCTCCCTTCACATGGGAGGTCCCTGGGTTTGGTTCCCAGTGCCTCCTAGAAAGAAAAGACCAGCATACAACAAATGGAAACAGCAAATGCAAACAATGAGGGGGCAGGGAGAAATAAATAAATCTTACAAAAAAAAAAAGAAATTATGTGTGATGATACAAAGAAATATATAGAAATAATACCACAACATTCAGATGAGTTATTTCTAGGAAAAAGAGAGGCAAAGGTGATAAGAAAAGGGTACACAGGGGACTTTAACTATATCTGTGTATTTTATTGGATGGATGGTATGATCACACATTTGTTATACTATTCTTTAAACCTTTTTATATATTTGAAATATTTCATGATAAATACTTAAATAAAAATGAATAAATATAGAAAACAGTTTGGTGACTCCTCAAAAAGTTAAACAAGAATTAGCATATGACCCAACAATTCCTCTCCTAGGTATATACCCCAAAAAACTGAAACAAATACTTGTTCAAGAATGTTAATAGCAGTATTATTCACAACGGCGAAAAGTTAGAAACAACCAAAGTTTCCATCAACTGATATATGGATATACAAAATGTGGTGTATCCATACAATAGAATATTATTCAGCAATAAAAAGGAATGGCATTTAGATATATGCTACAATGTGGATGAACATTGAAATCATCAAGTTGAGTCATTACAATAAGCCAGACCAAATTCTATGAAATATCTAGAATACACCAATTCATAGGGACAGAAAGCAGAACAGTGGATACCATGAGTTGAGGAAGAATGAGTAGGGATTATTGCTTAATAGGTAAAGAGTTTCTGTTCACGTGATGAAAACGTTTTGATAATGGATGGTGGTAATGGTAGCACAACACTGTGAATTAATTAACACCACTGATTGCACACTTAAAAATGGTTAATGTGGCTTGAACAGTTGAGTGCCTGCCTCCCACGTGGGAGGTACCAGGTTCAGGTTCTGGTGCCTCCTAAAGATGACAAACAAACAAGCAGAAAACAGGAAAAGGCAACGAGTAAAAACAAAAGAGCAGGGAGCAGACCCACAGGGAAGGTCCCGGTCCCATGTTCAGTTCTGGTGCCTCGTAAAGAAAAAACAAGCAATGAGCAAAAAACGAGGAAAAAAACAATGAGCAATCAACAAACAAAAACAATAAGCAAAAAAAACAATAAGCAAACAGACAAAGGAGCCATCTTGGGGGCAGGAAGGGGAAAGAGTTAAAATAGGAAATTCTATGTTATATATGTATGTGCTACCACAATTTTTAAAACAGAATAAATAAATCAGCATGGTAAATCTCAGAAGAGATGTTAAGAGAAAAAAACAGGTTGTAGAACTATATTCACATATAGTTTAAGAACATACAACAGTGAGATTGAGAAGTAAATTTTCTTGTTTACTTGTCTTTTTTGTTTATTATTATTATTGAAATAAGGAAAATGCTCAAATAATGACTGGAGTGATGAATGCACTACTATGTGATTATACCAAATATCACTGATTGTATACTTTGGATGGATTTACACTTTATTAATATGTACCAATTAAATTGATTTGTTTTTAAAAAAACATATTACCATATATTGATTATACACAAATACATATGAAATTAAAGATTAAAAATGCATGGGGATAACAAAGAGCACATTTAGCATAGCAGTTACCTCTAGGTTGGGAGAGAAAGGATCAGATAAGGGTGTTTTCAACTGTATCTGGTTTTTCATTATATTATTCTACTTTTCTGTATGGTTGAAATACTGATATTGCAAAGAAAGTTAGTGTTATCACTGGCTACATTAATACAACTTCAGCTAAAAACAAAGAAACAACATTCCAGCTATCCTCTGCTGCCTCATTGTTACTCAACCATAATTTTGGTAAGTTTTTGAATAATTAAAAACAATGAAGGGAGCTGAGATGGCTCAAGCAATTGGGCACCTCCCTCTAACATCAGAGGTCCTGGGTTCGGTTTCTGGTGCCTCCAAAAAAAAGGACAAGCACAAAAAAACAGACACAGCAAATGCAAACAATGAGGGAATAAAGAGAAATAAATAAAATAAAAACAATGGGGAGAGCAGATGTGGCTCAAGCAGTTGGGTACCACCTCCCACATGTGAGGTCCCAGGTTTGGTTCCCAGTGTCTCCAAAAGAAGATGAGCAGGGACAATCAGCAGAGACAATGAGCAGACATGATGAGCAGAGACAAAGAGCAGACACAATTAGCAGACAGATGAGGGTGCCATCTCGGGGTGGGGAATAATGGGGAGCTGATGTGGCTCAAGCAGTTGAGCAACTGCCTCCTACATCGGAGGTACCAGGTTCAGTTTCCAGTACCTCCTAAAAAAAAACAAACAAAAACAAGCAAACAAATGAAATAACGCACTCAGGGGAGCGAATGTGGCTCAGTGGTTGAGCACCAGCTTCCCACTTACGAGGTCTCTGGGTTCAGTCCTGGCTTCCAGTACCTCAAAACAAACCAACAAACAACAACAAAAAAAAACAATGATATTCAGTAGCCATCAACACATAATGTCAGATCTTAGTTTCTAAATATCATTTTCCATTAAAATGAACCAGGGCTCCTTGAGAAAATGACTGATTCTAGAGTAGGGACTGGAAAAGTACAAGATGACCCTGGAACATCTTGTTATACCAGAAAGTATGGCCAATCTCAAAGAACGATAGAAACAGGACAAAAAGATCTAGAGGGAAGCGGACATGGCCCAATGGATAGGGCATCCACCTACCACATGCAGGTCTGCAGTTCAAACTCCGGGCCTCCTTGATCCATGTGGAGCTGGCCCATGTGCAGTGCTGATGTGTGCAAGGAGTGCCATGCCATGCAGGGGTGTCCCCCACGTAGGGGAGCCCCATGCACAAGGAGTGCACCCTGTAAGGAGCCGCCCAGCGCGAAAGAAAGTGCAGCCTGCCCAGGAATGGCGCCGCACACACGGAGAGCTAACACAGCAAGATGACGCAACAAAAAGAAAACACAAATTCCTGGTGCTGCTGATCACAGAAGAACACACAGCGAATGGACACAGAGAGCAGACAACTGGCGGGGGGGGGGGGGGGAGGGAGAGAAATAAATCTTTAAAAAAAAAATTAATACAATAGAGTTGTCTAGAAGAACTTCCTGCCATGAAAACACTTTATATCTGTACTGTCCAGTAACAGAGCATCTAGCCACATGTGGCTACCGAACACCTGAAATGTGGCCAGTGAAGCAGAAGAAATGAACTGAAAACTTTAACTTAATTTAAATTTAAATAGCCACACATAGCTAGTGGCTATCATATTAGAAAGCACAGTTCTATAAAATAATTAGCCTATGATCCTCAAAAGAGTCAAGGCTATAAAAGACAAAGAAAAACAAAGATAAGGATCTGTGTCAGACTAAAGGACATAAAAGATGTGATGACTCAGTGTGACATGTAATCCTGGATTGGATCCTGGACTTTTGCTACAAAGAATATTAGTAGAATAATTTGCAAAATTTCAAGAAAGTTAACAGATTACATAAGACTAGGCTATTAATGTTCATTTCCTAATTTTACTTTTGTTATGTAAATTTTTAGCAAACACATTCTGAAGTATTTTGGGATGAAGAGACATTTTCAACTTAATTTCAAATCGTTCAGAAAAAAATCTTAAACTATATGTAGAAAAAAATCATAAAGCACATGTGGTAAAATGCTAACATTTTGGAAATCTAGGTGAAGGGTTTATGGGAGTTCTTTAAACAATTTTTGCAACTTTCCATACATCTGAAATTATGACAAAGTAAAAAGTACAAAAATTTTAAGAGTCCAAACGTTTAAAAAAAATTTTAAAGCAGCTCATAAAGACACACATACACTAATATTATACTATTTTAGGAAGACTAGTGATCAAAGCTGCACTAAGTTCTAATCAAATATGGCATACTAAACAGAGTGTTCATATCCATTCCCTCCTGATACTTTACCATAATGACAGTATAGGGGTCCCTTAGATATAATGTAATGAGAATGGCACTTCACTTCTGCAATCTTCCTCCCAAAAACCCATAACCCCCATCTAGACATGTGGAAAACATCGGCAAATCCCAATTAAGGGACATTCTACAAAATACATGACCAGTCCTCCTCAAAAGTGTCAAGGTCATCAAAAACAAGGAGTCTGAGAAACTGTCAAAGCCAAGAGCCTAAGGAGACAAAATAACTAAATCTGATCCTATAACAGAAAAAGAATATTAGGTGAAAACTAAGGAAATCTGAATAAACTATGGGCTTTAGTTAATGACGATATTATCAGTATTGGTTCACTAATTTTAACAAACAATGTAAAATGTTTAACAAATAATGTAAAATGTTTGTAACAGAGGAAACTGATACATATCTATTTCTGGTGTCCGTATCTGGTTTGTGGTACCAGAGTATATCTGGTATGTGGGAATACTACAATCTTCTCAATTTTTCTGTGAATTTAAAACTGTTGTAAAAAATAAAGTATCTTTTTTTAAGAAGTAGAGGACCATGAGGACACAGGGAATGGAAAGGAAACAATAGTACATGAGGGAAGTGGATTTGGCTCACCTGATAGAGAGTCCAGAGTTCAAACCCAGGGCCTCCTGACCCGTGTGGTGAGCTGGCCCAGCACACAGTGCTGATGCGTGCAAGGAGTGCCATGCCACGCAGGGGTGTCCCTGACATAGGGGAGCCCCATGTGCAAGGAGTGCGCCCTTTAAGGAGAACCGCCCAGCGTGAAAAAAGTGCAGCCTGCCCAGGAGTGGCACCGCACACATAGAGAGGTGACGCAGCAAGATGACACAACAAAAAGAGGCACAGGTGCCCAGTGCGGCTGACAAGAACACAAGCGGACAAAGAAGAACACACAGCAAATGGACACAGACAGTAGACAACAGGGAGTGGGGGAGAAGTGAAAAAAAAATAGTACATGAGATGTTAAATTTGGGGGAAATGGAGTAGAAAAAGCTAAAAGTTAAGTGCCTGCAAATGCAGATGCCAATAAGAAGCAAATGAATTCAGGCCACAGAACGCTGGAAAGCCTCAGGATCAAAAGCAGCAAGCATTTTGGAAGGCTGAGGTGAGGGAGTTGGTGGACTGGCTGAATATCTGTATAGAGGGTACCATAGACTCCAGTTCTTGCCACATTCTGGGTACAAGGTAAGTAACCACCTCCTACCCTGACACAGCTCTAGACTTGCAGACACCAGTCCAGCAAGGGGGTAGGGATAAGGTAAACAAGGCAGAAAACAGAGGTCTCACGTTAAAGTTCTCTTCCTGAATGCTGAAAGCCTTCCTAGCCTCCCATATGGTTCCTGGCATTGGTGGTCAGCTTTGTAGGCTCCCAGACAGACAACTGGCAAGTAATTCTCTAAGCAGTCTGACTTGTCCAGGGAACAGACCAATAGGAACTGAGAAACATTTTCCAACCTTCATTACCCACAACAAAACATTTGGTTCCCTGCTTCATCACTCTAAAATGACACTGAACAGCTAATCAAGACTATCCAGAGAAACAAAGCTTCCTTCTAATTAGCTTCCCATGCCTTAATCTTAATGACCAATGACCACTGGCAATATTGAAAAGTTCTAACCTTTAAAAAAAATTAAATAAAGGAAGCAGAAGGAAAGAAGAGATAGTACAAAGAACAGAAGTAAACTTAAAAAAAGAAAATTATGACATCCTTAGTGGGATTAAAGATGTCACCTCCTTGAAAAGAATAGCATGCTGTTTTTAATGAAAAATGGTAAAAATTTAGCAAAAGTAAAGAGTTAAACAGAAAGGTTAGAAGATAAAGTTGGAAAAATAAAAAGCAAAGAGGGGGTGGGGAGATGGGGAGTGGGTTATATGGGAGCCTCTTATGTTTTTTAATGTAATGTTCTATGTGATCTATTAACTTTAAAGTGTTTTAAAAAAAAGTGAAGAGATATAAATAATAGGAAAAAGATTTTTTAAATTATGTGCCATCCTTCAGAACAGCAATACTGGAAACTAGAAGACAAAGCACTGATTAGAGCACCAAATTAAAATGATTCCCCACTTAGAATTTCCTACTTACGTAAATTATCATTCAAGTATGACTGAAAACTAAAAATACTTCATAGATAGAAGGCCTCAAAATTTGTGTCCCATGTATCCTTTGTCTCAGAGGATATACTCCTACAAAAATAAACAGGTTAACTAAGAAAGAAGACATAGGATCCACAAGCCGAAAGAGCCAACACAAGAGTGAAGCAAAGACAATTAATTCTCAGGATGATGGGAATATCTGTGTATCAGACCTAGAAAACACCTAGTGCAGACTGAAACATGGGGTTGAGGACAGCATGCCTTCACTACCATCCTGAAGTTGGGAGAGTAAGTTCTAAGCACACAGAAAATTAAGCAGATAAAAAAGGCAATTATTAATTCTAGTAAAAATAAAGCTGTACCGGAAATGAAACCTAATCACTGTATATTGCAGCATACCTTTGAACAGTATTTACGTAGTCATAATAAATACTGAATACTGATTTAACCATAAATGGTGATATATCGTATTTCAAATCCAAGAAACTATGATGTGGCAGTTTAATATTATTTATAAACTCCAAAAAGAGAGATTTGCTTATGTTTGTAAACTAGTCTGTGCCTCTGGGCATGATACCCATTTGATTATATTAAATTCAGAGGGCTTTAATTCGACCACATCATTAGGGTGACTCAATTTGAGTCCCTGCCCCCTAGGTGGGCTATATAAACAGATACTCAATTAAGAAGGCAGAAGAAGTAGATACACAGAAGAACTTAGAGGAAGAGAGACAGCTCCAGAGACATGGCAGAGGCTCTAGGAAGAGATGAGCCTTTACCTGACAATTTACAGGTGACCTTGTGAAGAGAACAAAGCAGCTGAGCCCAGAAAGGAATGAGCCCTGGGAAGAGAGAAGAGCCCTATGCCAGGCTACAACTGAGATCAAAGAAGCTGGGCTCATGGAGACTTAAGAAGGAAGAGAAGGCTGAACCCTCACAGACATCGCCTGCCATCTTGCGTCAACAGGTAGCAACAGACTTTGGGTGAGAAAGTACCTCTTATGGTACCTTGAGTTGGACTCTTTCGGGTCTTGTAACTGTAAGCTCCTACCCCAAATAAATACCCTTTATAAAAGTCAACAGATTTCTGGTACTTTGCATTAGCACCCATTTTGGCTGTCTAATACACATGGACTATAAAGCTACCACTATTTTAAGTCCTACCAAAAGGGAAAAATGTGTTGCCAATTAAACTATGATACAATGATGTTAAGATGCATCCCAATTTCAGAGATGTTTGGATGTAAGGGAATGTGTGTCTCAGAATCAACTTAATATAGTAACACATTGGGAAGCAGACTTGGCCCAGTGGATAGGGCATCCGTCTACCACATGGGAGGTCCGCGGTTCAAACCCCGGGTCTCCCTGACCTGTGTGGAGCTGGCTCATGCGCAGTGCTGATGCGCACAAGGAGTGCCATGCCACGCAGGGGTGTAACTGTGTAGGGGAGCCCAACGTGCAAGGAGTGCGCCCCATAAGGAGAGCCGCCCAGCGAGAAAGAAAGTGCAGCCTGCCCAGGAATGGCGCCGCCCACACGGAGAGCTGACAGACAAGATGACGCAACAAAAAGAAACACAGATTTCCATGCTGCTGACAATGACAGAAGTGGACAAAGAAGAACACGCAGCGAGTGGACACAGAGAGCAGACAACTGGGGTGGGGGGGGGGTTGGGGAAGGAAGGGGAGAGAAATAAATAAAAAATAAATCTTAAAATATATATATATCACCAAATGCAATGAATGTCTCATGATGATGGAGGAGAATGCTGCCATGGGGGGAGGAGTCGGGTGAGGAGGGTGGGGGGTATATGGGGACCTCATATTTTTTTAATGTAATATTAAAAAAATGAATAAAGACAAAAAAAAAAAAAGAAATAGAAAAAATATGTATAGTAACACATTGAAAGAAGGAGGGAAAGAAAGAGTGTATTTGGTCCAAACAGTGTGAGAAAACGAAACTGTGACCTTGCATAGAAGATAATATATAATGTCTAAAATTGAAAAAGAAGAGCAAGCAATCTAAGTACATTATTTAGAAACATGGTGAAAAATGCTAGAAGAAACAGATAAAAGAACTAAAAGTAATGACTTCTAGGGTAGGGGTCAACACGGGATACATGGAAAAGACTGCTGTTCTTCATGTAAGATTTGAGTCGTGAAAATTAATTTTTAAAAAACCAAATGACAACACAAAAGAATCAAATCTGAAGCTATCAGGAAGAAAATTTCAACATCCTAAATACTTTCAGATTATTTATAAACCATGACAAAAGATATTAAGAAAAGCTTAGAAAAAAATATATAATTTGAAACCTAATTCAGTTTCAATGTAATACACATCCAAATTTTAAGAAAAATTAAATCAAACTGAAAAAATTCAATGAAAGTTGCTCCAAATCTGATTCATAACATTTTACCCTACCAGACATACAAATGGTAATTTAAGACAGCTCAAAAGTTGACCTGCTAGAGATAGAAAGGTGTGAGTGTGATATCATAGCTCTGACTTCCTATTTCAAGACAAGACCCAAATGACTACTAGATCAGGAGGGTATCAATTAACATCTATAGTAGAGTCATGTAAAACGAAAATAAACCTTTAAAAAAAAATTCACACAAAAAAAAGGTTGAAAATAAGAATAAATACAAAAAAAAAAAATCACAACTGTTTATAAGAGTATAATAAATAAATCACTTTTAGGGAACCTTGTCGTTAAGATACCATTATTTGTCACTTACATCTTGAAACATTCTGTTTTCCTGTTTTAGTCTAGCTTCTTTATCATCTGAGAGAGTGTAAGCATTCTCAAATGCTTCTTCTAAATCCTGCAGTCTAGATTTTAGTCGAATGATGGTATTGTCTTTTTCTTTATTATTTGTTCTCATTTCCTCAATTCGTTCCTGCAAAATTTTGGAGGCATTGCTGGCTGCACTAAAGCGTTCTTTCAAGTCATTCTACAAAATAAAAACAAGAATAAATTGTTTTTAGTGAAAAAAAAAATAGATGTCGCAATAGTAGCTAATATATCATGGACAAACTAGTAAAGTAATAAATGAAAACACAAATGGAAATCAACTAATTTAATATTTTGTTAAGATTCTGGGATAGAAAATTTAGAAAGGATTCCTCTACTCAAATAATAGCTCCATGATATTATCATAAAATATACACAGAAAACAAATGTCTGAGGTACTATGATTCTAGGAATCACATAAGACAATAGTTCCTATAGATCAGTTTAATGAAGGTAAAAATAACCATGGCAATTACGGAAATGATTCTTAAAGTATAGCTGGACTTAACTGCCCAACATTAATATTTGGGGGGGTGGAGAACATTTCTCATCCTATTCTCTCACTTACTATGAAAATAAGAGAGAAAATTCAAAATGCATCTGATATGTTGGTATTCATTCAACAATTATTTCTTGAATGCCCCCTAGGTGCCAGGCACTGGGGTTCTAGAAATATAATACTAACAAGAAAGACAAAAGCCCCTGACCTCATGAAGCAGTCAATTTAAAAGGGGACAAGGATAACTTAAAAAGGAGTAAAGACAGGGAAATAATGTTTAGAAACAAACAGGTATTTTACTCCAAAACTTAGTTTAGAAGGTTACATGTAGAAGAATAAAACTTGGTAATGCATGAAAGAAAGGCGGCTTATTTAAAAGTTGATCTATATATCCTACATATATACCCAAAAATACTGAAAATGTGTGTCCACACAAAATCTTGTATATGAATATTTATGGCACCATTATTCATAATAGCCAAAAAGTGGAACCAATCCAAATGTCCATCAACTGACAAACAGATAAACAAATTGGAGTATATCTGGAATATCTGGTCATAAAAATGAAATACTTATGATGTTACAACATGCCTGAATCTTAAAAACATGATGCTGAGTGAAAGAAGCCAGACACAAAGGCCACATATTCTATGATCCCATTTATATGAAATGCCCAGAAAAGGCAAATCCATAGACAAAAAGTAGATTAGGGGTTGCCAGGGGCTGGTAGAAGTGGGGAATGAGGAGTGACTGCTAAGTAAGGGGTTTCTTTTTGGGGTGACAAAAACGTTCTGTAATTAAGTAGTCGTGATGGCTGAATATATTAAAACCATTTAATTGTATACTTTTAAATGTTTATTTTATGGTATTCAAATTATATCTCAATAAAAAATAAACAAAATTTTAAGAAAGAGTAAAAATTTAGGGGAGTGGATATAGCTTTAAAGTGGTTGAGTGCCAGCTTCCCATATACAAGGTCCTGGGTACGATCTCCAGTGCCTACTAAAAAAACAAACGAAAAAACCAACTCATTGTGAAGCAGATGTAACTCAGTGGTTGGACACCTGCTTCCTATGTACAAAGCCCTGGGTTCAATTCCTAGGACTTCCATAAAAAAAAAAAAAAAAGAGTAGAAGTTTATACTATTAAAAGAAAGCCAACAGTACTCAAAATACAAACATACTAAATAATAAGAAATCCTGGAGACGATGGACTTGGCCCAGTGGTTAGGTTATCCGCCTACCATATGGGAGGTCTGCGGTTCAAACCCTGGGCCTCCTTGACCCGTGTGGAGCTGGTCCATGTGCAGTGCTGATGCGCGCAAGGAGTGCCCTGCCACACAGTGGTGACCCCGCATAGGGGAGCCCCATGCGCAAGGAGTGCACCCCGTAAGGAGAGCCGCTCAGCGCGAAAGAAAGTGCAACCTGCCCAGGAATGGCGCCACCCAGACAAAGAGCCGACACGAGATGACGCGACAAAAAGAAACACAGATTCCCGTGCTGCTGACAATAACAGAAGCAGACAAAGAAGATGCAGCAAATGACACAGAGAACAAACAACCGGGGTGGGGGGGGAGGGGAGAGAAATAAATAAATCTTAAAAAAAAAAAAAAAAGAAAGAAAGAAAGAAATCCTGGAGAAGACAAGAAACATATAACCAATGTTCTCATAGAACTATTAGTCTCTGGCATTCAGGTAATAAAAAGGCTTTTTAACATGAAGCCACTAAACAACAAAAAAAAAGACTTACCACTTCAATTTCCAGTAAGTTATTCTTATTTTCAAGTGTTCTTACACAACTGTTAGCTTCATTCAAAGCACCACCTAATTGGTCACATCTAAAATCCATAAATCAAAATAAACAATTAGAAGGTAAAATCCTTCCCCTTAAAAGTATTCCATAAACCTAACAGATTCTCCAATATATTGCATAAGGCAAATTCTCCAAAGTTAGCTAAGAACCAGGATGTCATTTTAAGTAAAATATATCTCAGTGAATCTGATGACATTACAATATCTAGAGAAAATAACAGGCTTCAAAATAATCATGATACGCAAAGATCCCCAAGAAATATTAAGTAAAAAAAGCAAAATATAGAAAACTATGCATAAAATAGTTCATAGTTATTTTTAAAAACCTATATACATACACATATATTCTTATATATGTCTAACAATTTCTGGAATCTAACTCTGGGATGTGATACTAGAGGTTGGGATAAGGAGACTTATTTGTATACTATACCCTTCTGTACTGTTTTAAGCTTAGCATAAATTGATTATTCTTATAATGAAATACTTTGCGAATTATCATAGAATCTCAAAACAACAAAATACATAGCAGAACTGACTCAACAATTAACGATGCATTATGAACAATAAAAGCCAGGAACTATATTAAGCATTTCACATTGATCTTCACAGTCTTGTGAGTTAGATTTGTTGCTATTTCCATTGCGCAAAAGACAAACCAGAGTTAAGTCCGGTTGTAAGCAGTCACACTGGATTCTGAACCAGGTAATCTGCAGCCAGAGTTCATGTCCCTAAGCACTATGGATTAATTCCTCTCAGAGATAAAATACTGATAAAAATTGTTCTTGAAAGAAAGATCAACCTGACTTCCAAATTCCATTTGGTCATGGCTCTACCTGCTCTAAAAGCTTCTAGATATAAAAATGTTTGAATTAGCTATCATTTATTTGGTGCCTTCTTTGGGCCAGTACTTTAGATATTATCTTTAACCTTACAAAAGCAAAGTCTATTGGTGGGCTTCTGTCATATTTCTATTTTCCCACAGGAAATAACTGTGGTTCTCTTTGCTTTCTTAAGCAAAAACCAACTTCCCCTAGTCTGTTAGCTACCTATTTATTTTTTGTCAAAACAAATACAAACAAATTTAAACCTGGGGTGAGTGGATATAGCTCAAGTGGTTGAGCGCCTGCTTCCCTTATATGAGGTCCTGGGTTTGATCCTCAGTAACTCCTAAAAACAAACAAGCAGACGAAAGAACCAACTCTCATTGGGAAGCAGGTGCAACTCAGTGGTTAAGCACCTGCTTCCTATGTATGAGGTCCTAGGTTCAATCCCCAGTACCTTCTAAAAAAAATAAAAATAAATAAATAAATTTAAAAATAGGTATAAACCTATCCCATATATAAGGCCATTCTCACTCCCCTGTGTTACTATGGTTTTTTAAATGGTATAATTGCCTCCATAAGTTCATGAGGTCTGACACAAGAGAATGTGTAGTTGTTTTTGTTTCTTTATAAGTTACAAATATTTGGGTATAAAAAAAGTTGAGAACTTCTATAAGACATTAATCACAGACTTCATTAAAATAATTCCTTAGGCAAACGTTTCTGTGTTAAAATTTTCAAATCCAAAGTACATGTCTTGAAAGTGTTTTATCATTAAAATAGATTGCTCCTCTGGGGAAATATTTCCAAATTTGGGAAATACTACCTTTATAGTTAAATTATAAGTTATACCTGTCTACAAGGATTTGATTGTTTTTTTTCCAATCTTCAACCGCAGAAATTTCTTTTGCCTCCAGTTTCTGCTTCAAACTATTTATTTCTGATTCATAATAAGCTCGAAGATCCGCTACATGTCGTGCATGCTTTTCCTTCAGGTTCTGCCTAATCCTGTTGGTCAGAGGAATCAAAAATGTGAGGGGGGGAAGTAATTTGAGGAAAGCATGCTCTACCTCTCTCTGTATATATTCCATTAGAGAAACCACGAACACAATACTTCTCAAAAAGCAAAAATATAGCCATTTTTCCTTTGCATACCCACAGAGAAAAAAATAGATTAAAACACAAAAAGTTGATAACTGATCGAGTTTTTTTAATTAAAAGGAAAATTATTTTTTAGATTTCTACCTTTAAAATGCTCTGTCTTTTTTTAAGATTTTACCAAATTACTGAAGTTCAATTAAAATCATCCTGATCATTCAAGCAGACACAACATATTAACATTACAAGCTATTCAGTGAAATACATACTTAGACAGTATCACAGGATCTTCCAAGGAAGGCAGTGAAATGCATTCTGGAACACTTTTGGCTGTACCTGGAAGCTGGGACTGACTGACTGAAGCTGAAGTTACCATGACAGTGTTTTCTTCATCTATGGTGGTGACTGAGATATCATTACTACCAATAGTATATACTGAAGGAAACGTAGAACTGGTCCTACTTTCATTTTGGAATGCATGATTTTTCCAAGAGTCCACTGGTGAAGCTTTTGGATTTGAAGGATATTTTGGGAATCCAGATAACTGAGAAGCTTGTGAAAATGAATCTATGTCAGAGTGACTAGACATACTTGGTTCTAGAACAGAGTCTGTTGAAAAGGAAATTCTGTCATCAAGCGTATTCAAAAAGCCATGTGGTTGAATCCCTGAAATCTGATTCGGTTTCATATGTAACGTTGGATCTAGAGTCAACACCTAGAAATAAGACAGACAGACAACAGTAAGGCTTCATTTTAAGTACTCAGTTTTTGTTTTGTTTGTTTTTAAGTGAGTAGGCTTTAGATCTCCTAGGGAAAATAAAGCTTAAGGTAAAAGTTAGAATCATGAAGCATCTTTCATTTTCATTCAGCAGAATGTTGACAACTTTACCTCTGGTAGATGATTTGGGTTGGAAGCAGAAGTGAGATTTCCCTCGGGTAATTGCTTGTTTTCCCTTTGTTTTTTATGATAAATATCCTTCAGTGATGGTAGCTTCATCTCATTACTAGTATTAGACTTAAAGATATGAAACAAAGTTATTATTTAAATGGCATTATCAACTATGAATAAAATTACTGATACCAAGATTAGTATCATAAAAAGGTTGTGAAAGATTTTAAATAAATTTTGAGAATATATACTGTCAGATTTATAATGAAAGTTTAGAAGTCATTATCAATGATTACAAGTCTGCATCAGAATGAAAAAGTTTTCATATCCCCTTAACAATGAATATTAAGAGGATAACCTGACCCTAAATTACTTAGTCCATGAGTACTTGCAAAGAATAAACTTCTGGATAGCCCCCACTCAAAATAAGAACCAAATTTTAGGGAAGAAAAGATTTCATAATGAATGACTGAAGCAGGATGAAAAAACTTCTGGCCTGATTATTTTCATGTATTAAGAAGTGAAGATCCTGATCTATGTACTTATATTCATGATATCTTTTAAGAGATGGTAGACCAAAAAAAAGTGTTAAGAAGGAAGTTATCAATGAAAATAGGTCCTCTAATAAAAGAGAAGGTATGACCCAACTTAATTTCCAAAACTCAAAATCAGAGCTTTCCTACTAGAAAAAGCAGAGGTATTATTAAATATGAATGTCTACGCTCCAAACATTAAAATCTTAGGCTTAAATTATTTCAAGGTGGGACCTAGTATAGTTGGTAAGCAAGGGGACACCACTTAACCCTGGGTCTGAAATTTAAACTATGGACATTCTCTTAATGAGATTATACATTCAACAACAGATATGTTGAAAGACATGCATCTGGCAGTCTTAAATTTATGTTCCATTTCGAGATCCTAGAGAGGTTACAGAGCACCATGAATTAATATTTTAAATAAACCATATAATTACCTTATCAGTAGGACAACTGTATTTTTGTATGCATTAAAAGAATGTACTTGTTAAATGTAAACACTTAAAACCACAATTTCCATAATCCCATTTTGGAATTTTACTTTTTATATATCAAGAATCTAACAGGCCCTTTGTAAGCCTTGATACTCATGAGAAGTAGCAGCCCTCTAGCCATGATCACATACAGCCTGGGGAACCCTTACCCACTGGCCTTGCCGAACCATTTAAGTTATTCTATTTAGAGCTCACGGCAACACAAGGTGTCATTTTCTACTACTTTCATGCTGTACCTTTCTTCCCACATTCCAAAATGTCTCAAGTGAAGATATATCCTATAATTAATGGCATCTTACAACAGCCTTGCCCAAATAGTGGCTGGGGCATAAATATCATTGCCTGTTCAAAAGTACATATCAAAGCCACCAAAATTGGCCAAATGGGTGCCAGTAGCTTAAAAGAAATTCCTAGAGACTACGATGGCAACCCTGAGAACCAAATATTTAGGGGAAGGGGGAAACATGTTTTAGTAACATTTCCCTTTCAGGAGTCAAAAGTAGGCTAGTTCTCCATAATTACATAATTATGTTCTGTGATGATTTGATATTGTTTATGAATTCCAAAAATAGATATTGGATTATATTTGTAAACTGGTCTGTCCCTCTGGGCATATTAAATTATATTGGATTCAGGGTTTCACTTTTACATGATTAAATAATGATTAAGGCTTTGATTGGGGCGTATCAGTAGGCTACATCCCCATCCCCTTGGTGGGTGGGGACTTACAGAGAAAATGACAAGGCACAGGAGTTAGTTGGAGTTTTGAGCTGGAGCCCAGGAAATAAGCACACAGAAGAATAGAGCAGCTAAGACCAGAAAGAAACAAGCCCCAGGAAGAGAAGAACCCAGGAGGCCTGAACTCTTGACAGACGTCAGCAGCCATCTTGCTCCAACACATGGCAACAGACTTTGGTGATGGAATTAACTTGTGCTTTATGGCCTGGTGACTGTAGGCGTCTACCCCAAATAAATACCCATTACAAAAGCCAACAGTGGGAAGCGGATGTGGCTCAACTGATAGAACATCCGTCTAACATATGGTATAGGGTTCGATCCCCATGGCCTCCTGACCTGTGTGGTAAGCTGGCCCACATGCAGTGCTGCTGCACACAAGGAGTGCTGTGCCACATAGGGGTGCCCCTGCATAGGGGTGTCCCACACGCAAGAAGTACACCCCTCAAGGACAGCCGCCCCACGTGAAAAAGGCGCAGCCAAGTGGCACCCCACACGTGGAGAGATGATGTAGCAAGATGATGCAACAAAAAGAGATGCAGTTTCCCAGTGCCGCCAGATAATGCAAGCAGATGCAGAAGAACACACAGCAAATGGACACAAAGAGCAGACAACTGGGGGGGGGGGGGAGAGGGGGAAAGGGTAGAGAAATAAAATAAAATCTTTAACAAAAATAAAAATAAATAAAAGCCAACAGATTTCTGGTATTTTGCATCAGCACCCCTTCGGCTGACTAATGCACGCTCTTTTGTGGATTTTTCATAGAAATGTGAATCACCAAAGCTCTTGATGGCACAGAGGAACATAGTAGGTAGAATACCATGGAAACCAACATTGAATTAAAAAAGAGATTCAGAAGTGAAAGCCTCTGTATCTATTTCACTTATGCTTTCTTTTTGAAGTATGTATAAGTATAACATCATTTTAAAAATCTTTATTTGCATCTAAGTCTCTTGCCGTAAGAATAAAATAAAAATTCTAAGTGATAAAGCGCTGAGTTGATCTAATTGGCAAGACTTTTTTTTTCTTGGTAGTATATGAAAAGGGAAGTGTTAAAATTGGTGACACCTTTAGGTTCAACAAAATACAATATTTACTAATGCATAAGATCAAGGAAGAAAAATAGTGAGTCCTATAATTAAAAAGTTTACCATGGGAAGCGGACTTGGCCCAGTGGTTAGGGCGTCCATCTACCACATGGGACATCCACGGTTCAAACCCTGGGCCTCCTTGACCTGTGTGGAGCTGGCCCATGAGCAGTGCTGATACGTGCCAGGAGTGCCCTGCCACAAAGGGGTGTCCCCCGCGTAGGGGAGCCCCACGCGCAAGAAGTGCGCCCCATAAGGAGAGCTGCCCAGCACGAGAAAGTGCAGCCTGCCTAAAAATGGCGCAACCCACACGAAGAGATGACACAAGATGACGCAACCAAAAGAAACACAGATTCCCGTGCCGCTCACAACAACAGAAGCGGACAAAGATGCAGCAAATAGACACAGAGAACAGACAACCAGGGCGGAGGGGTGTAGGGGGGAAGGGGAGAGAAATAAATAAATAAATAAATCTTAAAAAAAAAATAAGTTTACCAAACCATCTTTTCCCCCTCACAATATCCCTTCCCCCATATTTCATTTCTCTTTGTGTTTATTTATCTCTCTTTTTCATCTTTCCCAAATGTTGATTTCAATCACTCTCTGGGACTCTGATATTTATAAGTACATTGGTCTCCACAATGCCCAATCTTCTTTCATTCAAGTCTTTTACATGCCTCGAGTTTAAATTTTATCTTTCCTTCTCCCCAATCTCTCTCTCATTATTTGATCATAATACAGAAGTGAAATATATATATCAGTGTACATGTATTGAATAGTTTTATTTCTTATTCTAAAGTGAACAAAATATTTTACATTTCTTGCTAAAAAAAACTTAACACATTAAGTTGCCCGTAATTATGTTACCGACACAATAGTGGAAGATGTAGTGGAAAAGCAATGCCATGTCTGGAAGAGGAGAAAAAAAGCTAATAGCTAAAAACCTACTATATGTAAAATAGTAGGTTAAAAAAAAATCTCATTTAATCTCCCCAAAACACTAGCTGGACATTTTTTATTCCATTTTTAAGTAACTTTTCTAAGATCACATAGCTAACAAATGATAGAAACAGAATTTGAAACCAAGTGAACACAATTTGAAAACTCACGCTTTCCCCAGTACATCAGAAGATGTACAAAGATGTACAAAGACACAATTTGTAATGAAATGGAATAACAACTACAACTACAAAATACAAATACACACAGAGGTAATGTATTTTTAAATTACCTCACTTGGTGACACATCTGCAGAGGAGGGTGGTTCAAACGTCTTCTCTAAAGTCTCGGGCAAAGAGTGATACATGTCCTTCTCCTCCAGTTTCCAATAAGTCAGTCCTAAGGTGCACAAATACACAGAGTAGAAAAGAGTGAACAAAGAGGAAAGACAACAAATGTTTTCTAGATTAACTTATTTCTACCTAAAGAAAATTAAATATGGGCTGTGATTAGTTTTTGGTTATCTGGTTACCAAAAGCTGAACTTTGATGGGAAGATTCACATAAATGCATTACCATTTTAAAAGCCCTGACTTAATGATCCAAATATTTATAACTGAAATATTATTCAAAGTCAAGATAATTTAGTGCAATATGAAATAAATTTTAAAATAGATAACTTCTTTATTAATAGTATGAACTTATACAAAATCAATGTAAAGAATTCAATAATTCAAATATTTACTCAGCATCTATTGTGCCAGGCTGAGGGTGGGGAGGTTCTAAACAATATGTAAATCATGCAGTATACAGGCATAACTCCTTCCATTGCACTTCCCTTTACTGCACTTTGCTAATACTGCATTTTTTACAAAATGAAAGTTTGTGGCAACCTTGCATCCAGCAAGTCTATCTGCCATTTTGCTAACAGTATGTGTGCTCACTTCATGTCATTATCCATTCTAAGGTCTACACACTTTTTTAAAGACATAATGCTATTGTACACTTAGACTACAGCACAGTGTAAACCTAAGTTTTATATGCACTGGGAAACTAAAGAATGTATGTGACTCACTCTATGTGTTTTACTGTGGTGATCTGGAACCAAACCTGCAATATCTCCACGGGTACAGTACATTAGAATGCGGGAAACATTCTGACAGTAAATGAAAAAAATAAAGAAGATCTACAGGCAAGGATGGGGGGGAGGCACTATTTTTTAATAGGATAGTCAAGATTTCCCATTGATAGAGTAGCAAATTAAGAAGAAGACATTTTAGCCATATGGGGGGAAGCATATTTCAAGCAGAGGGAACAGCCAATACAAAAGCCCTAATATGAGAACATATCTGGCATATCTGCTGTTCCCTGGTCAAGCAGAGAGGGAGAGAGTAGTAAACAGTGACATCAAAGAGGCCATGGGGCCTGATCCTGTGGGGCCTGATCCTGTGAGGCCTATGGGTCTATATTAGGCTTCTGGCTATTATATCTGAGGGAAACAGGGACCCCCCCGGTGGCTTGAACAGAGGAGTTATGTGATCTGCCTTATCATTAAAAAGGACAACTGTGCTGAGAAGAGACTGATGGGTATAGGGTGGGAGCAGGGAGGCCAGATAGGAAGCATGTAGGCACCGAGGTGACAGATGAAGGGTTCTATTTAGGATGGCAACAGTGGTGAGAAATGGTTGGATTCTGCAAACAGGCAGAAGGCAAGGCCAATTCATCCTGGTGAACTGTATGCAGGGTGTGGAAGAAAAGGGAAAAGTCAGGAAGTCATTAAGACTGAGGTACAACCACCAAAGGAGAGCAGACAGAACAACCTCACAGGGTCTGGATTTATTCATTCCTTTCAGAGAACCTAAAAAGCACCAACATGATTTGCGCAGCTGTTTAAAATAATATCAAAAGCACTTCTTCCTTCTATCTTTACAAAACTTATAACCCAATTTAAGGCAAGTAAGGAAGTTATCTCTAACAAAAGAACAGTATATGATACATTCATAGACTCTGCTCTTATATACAATTATCGTCCTCTATGATTATCATCCTATAATGAGAAATGCAGACAAGTTGTTAAAATAAAAACAAATGTTTTAAAAATATAAGTACCAGTTGCTGAATCAGATATCCAAGAATTTGGACTTTCATCTGGTTTACTGAGGTAAAAAGCATGAGGATGTGAAACAGCAGTGAAATCAGACTGCAATTCAAAAAAGAAAAATAGTAGTTAACAGCTAAAAATCATTAGACACAAATTACTGACCAAGGGATGAATACCTAGTTTTCTCTGCGGTTATAAGAATGCAAAATGATAGGCATTAACTGTGAAGGATTTGCTTTTTTGTGTGTAATTTGCAAAAGTTTACTTGGGTTCTCTATAGAGATGGAAGGAGAAAACTGGGGAAGGTATTATTTAAAGAGTTCAGAACTAAAGTGTATTTATAATTTACCATCTATTTCCAAAAGATATTTGATGTGCCAAAACCTAAAGTCTTTTAGTATAAAAGTTTCTTTGAAACTGAACAAATGTGTATTAATACTACAAGATGTTAATATAAAAAAAATATATTATGCTAAGTGAAAGAAACCTGATTCAAAGTACTAGATATTATAGGATTCCATTTATATAAAATGTAAATGTAAACCAATTTATAAAGATGAAATCAGATTAGTGGTTATGTAGGGCTAGGGAAGGCATGCTAAGGGATGTGGAGTTTTTCTTTTTGGAGTAATGAAATTGTTCTAATTTTTTTTTTTTTAGGTACCAGGGCTGGAGATTGAACCTGGGAAACCTGTGCTCAACCACTGAGCCACATCAGCTCTCCTGAGTTGGTTTTTCCATTTGTTTGCTTGTTGTTTGTCTTTTTGTTTTTACAAGGCACTGGGAACCAAACCCAGGACCTCCCATATGGGAAGCTGGTACTCAACCACTTGAGTCACGTGTGCTCCCTGCTCTAAAATTTTTTGTGATGATGAAGGCACAGCATTGTGATTACACTAAAAGCCACTGATTATACACTTTGAATAGATCATATGGTATGTGAAAATATCTCAATAAAACTGCTTAATAATTGTGCAAAAATAGCCAGAAATAGCAGCTATGTAGAGCAAAGGAAACAGATTGAGAGGTGAAGAATTTTTTTGACTGTCTGATTTTTATTATTATTATTGACATAACAAAAATGCTCTAATAATGATTGAAGTGATGAATGCACAACTATGTGATTATACCAAATACCACTGATTGTACACTCTGGATGAATTGTATGCTTTATTAATAGTTAATAGTTATCAATAAAACTGACATTTTAAGAAAAGATGTTAATATCAGACAAAAAACATTATGCTGGGAAGCAATGTGGCTCAAGCAGTTGGGTGCCTTCCTACTACATGGGAGGTTTCAGTTTGGTTCCCAGTGCCTCCTAAAGACAAGCAAGACACCAAGCTGACATGATGGTCTGGCACGGCGAGATGATGCAACAAGATGATGCAACAAGGAAACACAAAGAAGAAAACACAATGTGAGACAAAACAAGCAGGAAGGGGAGGTGGCTCAGGAAATTGGGTACCTCCCTCCCACATGGGAGGTCCCAGATTTAGTTCCCAGTACCTTGTAAAAAGAAGATGAGCACACACAAGAAGAGCACATAACAGAGAGAGAGCAAACAGGAAGTGCAAGCAACAAGGGGTGGAAGAGGGGAGAGATAAATAAAATAAATCTTAAAAAAAAATTATGCTAAGTGAAAGACAAAGTACTACATATTATATGATTCCATTTATATAAAATATAAATATAAATCAATTTATAAAGATGAAATTAGATTAGTGGTTATATAGAGCTGGGAAAGGATAGAGGTATTGAGAGATGACTTGCTAAGGGGTACAGAATTTTTCTTTTTGGAATAATGAAATTGTTCTAAAATTTTTTGTGGTGATGAATGCCCAACATTGTGATTATAGTAAAAGCCATTGATTATACAATTTGAATAGATTGTATGGTATGTAAATTATGTGACTATATTTCAATAAAACTGCTTTAAATAAATAAACAAATAAATAAGCAAGAATAGCCAGAAATAGCAGCTATGTACAGCAGGGAAAGCATTGAGATTGAGAAGTCATGAATTTTTTTTTTGTTTGTCTGTTTTTGCTTATATAATTAGTAAAATAATGTAAAAATAAAAAATAAAGAAAATTCTCTAATAATCACTGAAGTGATGAATGCACAACTATGTGATTATACCAAATACCACTTATTATATACTTTGGAAGGATCGTATGCTTTATTAATATGCATCAATAAAATTAATTGGTTTTCTAAAAAAGAAGGTAAAAGCATCACAATTCATTTTTATCATTAATATCTAACTACAATAAATCAAATTAACTCTGAAAACCACAAATCAATAATTACTATAAAGTTTATATAGTAGACTACTCCTTATATACAAATAATTGGTTACTAGTTCCAGAAACAGCCCCAAATGCTAAGTTATCATCAATTATAATAAAAAATCCTTGAGAGAATATCTCTTCACAATATCTCTGGCATCCTCACAAGAGATCTTTGTCTCCAAAAACGGATATTTGAAAAGACTATTGCCATTGGATATTTTCTCACCAGTTCTACTATCACACTTTCCCTTCCTGTTAAAAGTATTTATGCTATGTTTATTTAAAATCATCCATCGGCCAAATGCAAAAGTAAAAGTACACTATTATTACCTCAGCCTTACAAGGCACCACTTAGCCTCTTTTACATCAAGAAAGAAATTTCTAAGTCATTTTGTCTCTTTTAAAACTGCTCAAATTTCTGTCAAGTCTCAGTACTTAAATGACCAGGAAAAGGCGATTAGAGAAGAATCAATCAAATAATCCCAAGTAAAATATTTTGTCCTCTTTCCAATTCAGAGGGAAAAATTCAATGTACTTAGCCGACACATGAACAGTGGGCTAGAAGGGGGCTTACCTTACACAGCTGCCTGCTGTACTCTTCTGAGCAAACAAGGCATCCACTGAAGAAAACTGGCCCAACTTTTAATGAAAAATAAAAGTATGGTGCAATGTAAAGCCCTTCTGAACTGTAAACCCTTTTACTTAGCCCAAGAAGCTGGCCTCAGTCTAGCACAAGGACTTCATTAGTTTCAGTAACAGTTTATTAGTCCATCTGAAAAACAACCAAAGTCCTTCAGCTTGTGAAATGAAATATTCAAGTCTGTCTAACACAACAGACAAAGGAAACAAAGAAACACTTGAGCTTTGGGAAATCCTTATGCTAAAGAGTATACAATTTCAAGACGTACTTCAAATAGCTATTATCTAAAATAAACGCCATTTACAAAAGAAAACTGGATCAGAAAAAACTCAAAACAATGGAAAAGATTAAAGAGGAAAAGTTCCATCTTTTATGAATCCACAGAATCCACAGAATTCAAAATTATGCATGTAAGAAATGCATTTTTTGGTATGGCATCTTTGATTCATCAACTATCATTACTTCAAAAACATTTAAAACTCAGAAATATCAAAGAAACTTAATTTCTCCTCATGATTTAATAAAAAATATATTATTCACCTTACCAAAAATCAATCAGCGAACGAACCGACCAACCTGTCTAGGATATGATTAAAGCAAAGAAACTACTCAAAGAGAATCATTCCTCATAACAACTTCTACACTCAGCCATACCGACCTCACCGGAGGCAGGAGACTCTTCGAGGCAAACCTACCCACAAGGGCACTTCTCAGGCAATAGGCCTCATCATGCTGCAGCTGGTCTAATTCTCCACTGACCCACGGACAACAATTAGGCTATGCCAGTGGCTCCCAAACTTTGCTGCACATTATAATCACCTGAAGTGCTTTTAAAACTCATGATACAGGAAGGTTTTTGATGGAGTTTTGATGTTGGAGTTTGATGCTGAAGACTTAAGCTGAAGCCCCAGGAAGAGAGGAACCCTGAAGCCAGAGAGAAGCAAGTCCCTGCAAGAGAGGAACCCAGGAAGCCTGAACCGTCGCAGACGTCGGCAGCCATCTTGCTCTAACAAGTGAAAATAGACTTTGGTGAGGGAAATAACTTATGCTTTATGGCCTGGTATCTGTAAGCTCCTACCCCAAATAAATACCCTTTATAAAACTTTTTTTTTTTAAACTCATGATACACATGTCACACCCCATACTTGTAAGTCAGAACATATGGGTAGGCATTCAGGCATTGGTAGTTTTGTAAAAGATCCTCAGGTCATTGTAAAGTGCATCAAAGTTTGGGAATCACTGAGCTGTATCAAACATATGTTGAGCTACATTCACAAAAGGCAACAAGAAAATCAGCATCTCCAGGAGTTACATAACCACAAACCCAAAGCCTATCAGAAGTGGAAAAATTTCCACAAGACTAAGTTTCGATTATAGTAAAAACAAAAGAAATTACTATGTATGAAAGTATTCTCCCTTTGTACCAATAAATTCCAATGAAAAATGCAAACTTTACCCCAAATACCTTTAAACTGTCATACCAAATGATGATATACCATCCTTGATGGCAGATAGGTTCAAAAGAATAAAACTACCAATATAGCACTAAATGGTGTTTCTAGGTTCCAGATGCTTTGTGGTTCATGGAGCTTTCTTCACCTTCACTTCCCTCCTTTTTAATACAAATCTTTTTGGAAAAATTCAAGGTATGGTAATATTAAGAAGCTTTGATATTCACAGGTTGAAGAAAAAAAGATGAATGGAAGAGAAAAAATAGTGCCTTATGAAAGCCAAAGGGCAACCTTCTTATGACCTCTATTCTGTAACAAACTGTTTTCACAGGATGATGAAACGACTGTTTAGAATTATCAAGATATGGTCAATTTCTAAAGGTATCAAGTTTGCAGAGACCTGATTATGCAATTTCAATGTATTAAACAACACTATTCTATGACAATTTAGGCCAAAAAGGGCTTTAAGATGTATTAAACTTATTCAATTATCCACAACCCTTTAACTAGAGCAGCTTGCTAGGTTAGCAACAGGGTCACATAGAACTTAACCATTTAATTGCTTATATTTTAGATTATAAATATTGAATTTTCCAAATACCAACATGTTTTATAGACATCTTAAAGTATTCAACTGATATAGTACTACTTCTTACAGCATAATAGTAACAGAAATCATTTGAAGTTAAAAAAAATTTTTTTTAACCAATTAAATAGATTACTCTCTGGCTAAATACAAACATTTGCAGTACAAAAAAAAAATAGAACCTTTACAAAATAGTTCATTTTTTATAGTATTTAACCCCTCGATAGTTTTGATTGCCAACCTACAAAAGAACCAATACTTAGAGCAAATCATTACAGACACCAAAAGATTTAACAGTACAAAAAAAGGGGCAAAACAAGTTACATTGATGAATATGTTATAAACTCAACATATTCATCAGAAGCTGAATGAAGCATGCCAGGATAAAGTGATTCTTTACCCACTTTCTCAATTGGTAATTTCTTCATCTGCTCGCTTCTTTGCAGAGACTGTGAACACCCCTCTTGTATATGTGCTCTCTTTGGTTGGTTCTGTCTCAGCTTTTGTGCCCATGATGTTATAGATTTACTATGAAAAGAGAAAACCAAAATTACTTTCTTAGATGCTGTCCTTCACATATAAATCTAAATGTTAGTGGGGAAAAAAGTATGTTTTTCTAAGTGTGGAGAGAGAGTGGATTTTTATCTATTCATCTAAATATCTTTTTTCAATTTATTACCAAAGGTAAAGTAAAGAAAAAAAAACTAAAGGTTAATTGGTGGTGGTGGGGTGATGGATGGGAGCCCTGTATGATGATATGTAGGTTTGTTTTGTAAGTTCACAACTTTTTTTCTATATACTTATTGTTTATGTATGTTCATGTATGAATGCTATACTTCAATAAAATTTTACTTAAAAAAAAAAACTAAAGGTGGTGAGCAATATATACGTTTCTGTTGCCAGTACAAAAACCACCCACTGTATTGGCCCTTTTGAGAACTAAATATATCTCCATGGCAAAAACATACGGATTGGCATGGACTAATAATTACTATGGGTAGACAAGATTTGTGTCACTATAGATAAATACCTTACCTGAGATGACATATTTCAGAGATGTAAAGCTGAAAAAATAGGATAAACTATATAACTTTAAAAGATTGTTTGATTTATAAACATTTAGCCACAATTTCCTTTACTAAAAAGTACGCTGAAGGGAGCAGATAACTCAAGTGGTTGAGCACCTGTTCCATACACATGGTCCTGGGTTCAATCTCTGGTACCTCCTAAAAAAAAAAAAGTATACCCTGGGCCAATCAAAATGTCATCAAAACTTAAAAAAACTCTCCATATAGCAGTCTTTAATATAAAAAGCATAAAAGTGAGTATGCTACATATAATTTTTGGTTTCAAATTATATGAATACATTTGACAATACTCCATAACGAACTCTAATTTTTGGTAAGTCTCTAGTGACTGGAAAATATAAAAGGTATTTTTCTGGTAAGGTCTCCTACCTTAAGAGTTTAGTAGTCTTAAACATTACAAAAGGGAAGAAAGTAGCAAGTCAGATGCTATTAGTATATAGTGTACTCTGCATATTTCAATTTTCCTCAGTCAGTAAATAAAGGGTTTATATTTTAATGGTAAAACTGATAAAGGCTCAAATACATCTCATTCTATTATGGTGCAACTAAAATGAACTCTATTAGTTTCTTTTTTTTTTTTTTAAGATTTATTTTATTTTATTTATTTCTCTCCCCTTCTGCCCACCCCCCTGCTCTAGTTTTCTGTTCTCTGTGTCCATTTGCTGCGTGTTCTTCTTTTTGTCCACTTCTGTTGTTGTCAGCAGCATGGGAATCTGTGTTTCTTTTTTTTGTTCCGTCATCTTGCTGCATCAACTCTCCGTGTGTGCGGTGCCATTCCTGGCAGGCTGCACTTTCTTTCGTGCTGGGCGGCTCTCCTTACAGGGCACACTCCTTGCGCAAGGGGCTCCCCTACGCGGGGGACACCCCTGCGTGGCATGGCACTCCTTGCGCGCATCAGCACTGTGCGTGGCCCAGCTCACCACTTGGGTCAGGAGGCCCTGGGTTTGAACCGTGGACCTCCCATGTGGTAGACGGATGCTCTATCTACTGGGCCAAGTCCGCTTCCCTATTTATTAGTTTCTAAATGTAATAAACAGAGAAGTTGATGTGGCTCAAGCAGTTGGGCATACAGGCCTACCACATACGAAGTCTCAGGTTCAGTTCCTGGTACCCCCTAAAAAGACAAGCAGACCCAGACAGCACACAACAAACAGACACAGAGCAGACAGCAAGTGCAAATAAGGGAGGAGGAGAAATAAATAAAACAAATTATTTAAAAAATGTAATAAACAAGTAAAACCCTCTTTAAGTGATGAAAAATTCCACTTACCTATTTGTTTTTCCACTGTATACCTCAGAAATCTTATTTTCACCAAGAAAATGATGTTCAAATTCACCAGGAAAAACAGAAATATCTTCTTTTAAAGATGTATTAAAATCTTCAGTAGTCTGTATATATAAGCTCTTACTTTTTACACCATCTACAAGTGAATCCATCTGCATCATAGGTGGTATATATGATCCTTTAGAAACCTCTTTATGCTCCATAAACTCTTTAGAGTCTTTAGATTTGTAGGTATTTAATTCTGAGATGCAAAAGGTACCATACCCACTGCTCACTGAACTACTATCCACGTTGTAGTCTGGTTGTGATGTGGATGTTTCGTGCTGCATTTCAGGTTCTTTAGACTTAGGATAACTGACAACAGATTCATTTCTGTCACTGTTTTCAGAGAAAAAACCCATTTGACTTCCTGAAAATATTGGTTTGCTTGAAGAATTTCTATCGTAGGGAGCCCAAGAAGCACTACTGGTCTGTAACTTTACTAAATTTTTTATCTCCTCTTGTATACGCTGAAAATAAAATATTACAGATTTGAGTAAGAATTATATTAAACATCCCATTTTCATAAATGCTATGAAAGTATTGTTTAAAAATATGATCAAATGTTACTTAAAAGATAACATACACGCTGTATCTTTAGTTTATAAGAAAAATTCAAATAATTGGTTTTACAAATACAAAATAATAATGGGGGAAAAAGCTTAATGAAAAAAATCAAAATAAATTATAACTTACTTGAATTTGGTTGTGGAACTGTTCCTGCTGGGCAACTATCTGCTCTTGGCATTGTCTTTCCACCAAACTGAATAGCTGTAACCACCTGGTCTAGTAAATCATGAAATTTTTAAATTAAAATTAAAATTTTAACTATTATATAGAAAAAAGTCTTTCAACGGTAAAGGGCCTTTTTAAAAAACGTAAAATGTATAAGTTGAATTAAACAAATAGTTATAAAAAGATATTCAATGCAAAAATACTAGGATATAGACTTAGACCCAGGGTTCTTAACCAGGGATCCCGTGGAAAGATTTCAGGGGATCTATAAACTTGAAATGAAAAAAATCAACTTATTATTTTATCTTCTCTGACCTCTGATGTTGCCATAAAACTATCTGCTACTACATTCTGAGAAGGGGTGGCTTTTACCTGACTGGCAAAGGGGTCCATGGAACAAAAAAGGTTTAGAACCCCTGACTTAGACTCTTCTTTCTTATACTGCCTATGATCCTGAAGGTCTTGAGTAAATTGTTCTAAAATAGCATCTTAATTTGATGTCATCTGCTAACATTTCTGATTAATCAAGAGTTGGCAGTTGCTCTTAATATTTGTCTTAAGGGAAGCGGATGTGGCTCAAGCAACTGGGCTCCTGTCTACCATATAGGAGGCCCAGGGTTTGATGCCCAGAGCCTCCTGGTGAAGGCAAGCTGGCCTGTGTGGTGAGCTGGCCCACGCGGAGTGCTAGTCTGAGCAGAGTGCTGGCCCACATGGACGCATGGCCCACACAGGAGTACTAGCCCACACAGAGTACTGGCCAACGCAGAGAGCTGGCACAGCAAGATGACGCAACAAAAAGAGACACAGAGGAGAGACAATAAGAGACACAGCAGAACAGGGAGCTGAGGTGGTACAAAAGAATGATCACCTCCCTCCCACTCCGGAAGGTCCCAGGATTGGTTCCCGTAGCCGCCTAATGAGAAAACAAGCAGAAAGAGAAGAACACACAGCACATGGACACAGAAAGTAGACAATGGGGTGGGGAAGGGGGGAGAAATAAATAAAATAAATAAATCTTTAAAAAATATATATTTGTCTTAAGTTCCTCTTCCTGTCCTTATAACAGCTATTGATTTCTTGAATATTGACGTGTACCCAGAAAAAAAAGCCTATACCCTAAAACATGAGATTAACTTCTAATTTATTTGCTCTACAAGTAAAAGATTGTTTTTAAAAAGTCAGATATTAAATGGTTTTAAAACAATGTAGAGCTGAAAAAGAACAGAACAATGACTGAAAACACATGAAACTGGCCTAGAAGTCCCTTCACAGCCCTCCTTGAGGTCATGTTCCACCCTGACTCCCAAGAGCAGTCAGCATTCTGATGTGGCAGGGGAGACAGGACAGAGTTCTCCAGATGGCCAAATTCAATTTCAAGGCTGGGGTACTTTCGACAACAGACTATAACATACGTACAATTAGTAGCTATAATACCATGAAAACTAGCTTCCCAGTTTAAAACTTTTCACTGTCTGCCACGTCTAAGCATTGCTTACAGGGCCCTGCCTGACATGGCTCACCTCACCCCTCTCTGTCTCTTGCTCACCGCACGCTGCCACACTGGCCTCTTTCTGGGTCCTTGAACATGACCAAACTACCTTCCACCTGAAAATCTTTGTATTTGCTGCACCCTCTACCTGGAAAACTCCCTTCCCTGATCTTCACATGCCTGGCTTTCCCATACTGCAATATCAGCTTAATTAGCTCCTTCTCAAAAAAGGTTTCCAGAATCATCTTCAGTTATTCTTTCTCATCATCCTGTTTCCTTCATAGCACTTACCACAATCAGAAATTAGCTCATTTGATCACTTTGCTAACTTGTCTGTCTCCCAGCCCTGCCCCCTATTCTACCTCCAGCACATAGGACACAACACCAAGGAAAGAAGTACTCAAACACAGTCAAATCAAGTGCATAAAAAATGTGTAATTCCAGTCGTGCTTTTCTTGGTATTTGCAGCAGTTTGATATTTTATTGATGAATTCCAAAAAGAAATATTGGATTATGTTTATAAACCAATCTTTTCATCTGGGCATATTAGATTATATGGGATTCAGAGGTTTACTTGATTAAGTAATTATGTAAACCTCTTATACCAGTAGGGTGTTGGCATGGCAAAGGACAGGGTTGGAGTTTGATGCTGGTCTTAAGCTGGAGCCCCAGGGAGAGAGACAGAGCTGTTCGCCTGATAGTCTACAGCTGACCTTGTGGAGAGAGGCAAAGCCTAGAGAGCTGCATAGTCTACAGCTGCCCTTGTGGAGGAAACAGAGGAGCTGAGCCCAGGGGAACCCAGAAAGCCTGAATCCTTGCAGATGTCGGCAGGTATCTTGCTCCAACACGTGAAAATTGACTTTGGTGAGGGAAGTAACTTATGCTTTATGGCCTGGTATGTGTAAGCTTCTACCCCAAATAAATACTCTTTATAAAAACCAACCAATTTCTTATATTTTGCATCAGCACCCCTTTGGCTGACTAATACAGTATTAGACTACAACAAACCAACAGTCCTTCAGGTTAATGTTTAAAGCCAGTTAACAGTTTTTACTGTATAAAATCTGAACTCTGACATAATAGAACAAAGTTGAAACCTGTATAGCAGAATTAAGGCTGGGGGAGAGGGGACACGACCTCAGGATTGGAAAAAGAAGGCTTCAAAATGAAATTTGGCATTATTGACTGGAAGTAGTAATTCAAAATCAATTATCTGCAGGACAAGGTAGGCTACATCAAATTAAGTTCTTTGTGCTTCTCAGGTTATCTATAAAGTATCTTATATCAACCAATACAAAAAGGAAATGATTAGGCAACAGTTTTCTTAAACTAAACTTAAAACAACATTTTAGGGTTTATTTTAACATGATAAAGTCACTATTCACATAAAACCATATTATAATAACGATAGAATAACAAATTATGTAATAAAAAATAGTTTTGTGTTAATATGAGACATTTGTTAACAGTCACAGCTTTATTACCATTTTCTTATTTAGGATACAAATTTTAAAAAGTATATTTAAGATATAAATTGGTAGAGAGGATTTTGTTCTTGCTAGTCATTTTATAGCCAAAATTGAAATTTTAAACCTATTTAAGAATATTATAAATGTAGTGAATACCATTATTGACTTAATTATTAAGAAAGCCTATTATTTTTCATTCCACACTAAAACGGTTTATACCATTCACATTCACATATGGTTGGAGGATATGGACATCTAATTAAAAGTTTTCTCCCCACCACAGTTTTTTTTTTTTAAGATTTATTTACTTATTTCTCCTCACCTCCCCCCGCCCCCGGTTGTCTGCTCTGTGTCTATTTGCTGCATCTTCTTTGTCCGCTTCTGTTGTGAGCGGCACGGGAATCTGTGTTTCTTTTCGTTGCGTCATTTTGTTGTGTCAGCTCTCCGTGTGTGCGGCACCCACCTGGGCAGGCTGCTCTTTCTTTCGCACTGGGCGGCTCTCCTCACGGGGCGCACTCCTTGCGCGTCGGGCTCCCCTACGCGGGGGACACCCCTGCGTGGCAGGGCACTCGTTGCCTCCACACAGTTTTTTGATATTTGCCTGAATGGGACTTTTCATGTGGCTGGTAAAAATCCCATGGGTGTTATCCTGGGTTTGAATCCCAGCTCTCCACTAACAACCTGTGTGGTCCTGGACAAGTACACTTAATTACTTTGTGCCTCAATTTACTAATTTACAAAATGGGGACAGTACCTCATAGGTGGCTGGGAGGGTTGAATTTTAAATTTAAATATAACGCATAGGGATGTATGTGCATTTTGAAATCTGCCGGGCCATGGATGTCACAGAGATGGGAGGGCGCCTCTGGCAGTTACTGCACAGGGAGGGTCCAAGGGTGCTAATCACAGGGCAGCCCCCCACAATGAAGAAGTAGTCTCTGCACACTTTATATTATTAAAGCAATATATATTTTCCATAGTTTCCAAATCATCAAATTTGTACCATCTTAGTTTGTTTCAGGACTTTATCAAAAATGGCCACTATTTCAGAAAATCATGTCTCCAATGACGGTGCTGTTCACAGTATCTGAATTATCAATAAACATACCTGTATCAGCCTGTTTTGTAGGGACGCGGTCATGGTAAGTCTACATAAAGGTAAACACTAGACTCTTTTACCATGTTTTCAAATGTAGTTGTGCCTGAGCACTTATATAGTGAAATACATATAGTTTTACTATATCACATTTAGGACATTATACTGATTTTTTTAAATGGGTAGAGATAGTTACGTTATCTGTGAATTTCATTTCAGGGTAATAAAGGGTGACATTATTTTTTAAATTGCTATTAAGAAAGGGGGGTTGGGACTAAAAAGCTTGCTTGCCACTGACAAAAAAGGTCTCACATATTACCCAGCAAGTGGGTACTCATGGTAGATACTATTATCATCATGTAACTATTATTATTACTAAGTAGTTAAAATGCTAAAATAACTATATAAGATAAATTAATGATGCTCTTTAAAAATATCTTATAATCACAGAAATATTAGCAATAGCAAATATTTAAGAATGTATTAAAATACTTCTATGTTAAAGTTTTAAAAGGCAGATTTTTATCCAATTGAGCCAAAATACATAGCCCACCCCAAGTTTAAGGAATGATAAACTTAAGAATTCCAGGGGAAAGGCTTTACAAAGGAACCCCCAAAGAAATTAGATCAGAACTCTAGCTGCTCAAATTATGAAAGCTTTTGTGTTTTGTTTTAAAAATGTAGACAAATCCCTTACAAGTGACAGAAAACAGAAGGAATGTTACTGTTCCAAAAGGGAGGTGTAAAAACATGAAATTCAGGGGGAAAAGCCAAGGATAGGCTTTGCATGATCCTTACACTTCTCATTCTTTTCTATACTAAAGCATCAGAAGATTTTTCTGTTTCTTTTCACATGGCTCAAAAACATGCCTAATAAATTCAAGAAATTTTACTGAAATGGCCAGAAGTACATTTCACATTCTGTCAAAAAAAGAAGTATCTTAAGTAACTCTTCACTGAATAGTATATGTCCACATTACAAAAATTAAGTAGTCAATTACTAGCAAACAATAAAAATAATCTCATCTATCACAGGTAAAGAAGAAAGGGCAGAAAGAAAAAAAAATGGACTCATATGAAGCTGGATGGAATTCTGGCTTATAAAAGTAGGTATCTTAAAATCAAAAATACATTCTGATTCTGATTTTAAATGTTGACTTCAAAATGTTAAAAGTAACAATTTGTCATTAAACATGAATTTGTCAGAAGCTAAACTGCATTGTGGCAATGCCTCCTTTTTGTTAAAGCATGTTAATACCAGTATCATATAGATATATTAAGGGGAAATTTAATAAAATATTCCATTTTTAAGTGCTTCATTTCAAAATGGCATTTTATAGGTCTTTCGCATTAGCAAACATTGATTGCTATGTGGAAAAAAATATTCCATTTATTCTATATTCAGAAAAATAACAGACATTATGGCTTTAAAAGTATGATTAACATTTAAAATAAAATCTACTACTCTCTAGAGAGTTTAATAATAACATTTCTACAGAGCATTACCAAATCTAGCCATGGTTAACTCTATCTTGGGCATTCTATTATGAAATAAATTTATATGCAGAAATTCTCTCTTAACTAACTGTTAAAATTTCATATCACATTTTAACCAATGGAGTGAAAAAAGAATCACTGACCTGACAAATCTATAAAACACAATGTATCAGAGCTAAATGTGATAAAGTACTAAACAGAACCTTAATTTATAATTAGAACATTCAAAATATTTCAAAGTGGATTTAAGTTTTTTAAAATGGTGACAATTTCATGTGAGTTACTTAAAACATTAGATTAGTAAGAATTTTTAATAATTCGGGGATTCTGAGCTCTTTGAACAAAGTCAACACTTTAATTCACATTTAATATACTGACATACTAGTATGTCTAATCACTAATATTATTTTAAAATATTTTTATCATTTTTTCACATTCAATATAGTTCACCAATGAATAAAAACTGGACCTCTTTGGCAGTAAAACTAAGTATCAAGTGCTTCAGGATATAAATTTCTAATAATTTAGAGTTTAGCAGAGGCACTTTTAGATATAATTATTTTTAAATTCCAAAAAGAAAACAAAACTATATACCTCACAGTTTTTCCAAAGTTCCGAATCAGTCTTTCCACTGTTTTGTAGCTCTTGCATTAAGGAAGTTAGGACTTCAACTGTACCTTGAATTACAGATGGTCTGGTCTTCCCTGAGAAAGAGGATACCCCATTTGTACTAAAGTGGGGACTACTTCTGTTGAAACATAAATAATTCAAATGGTTTTCTTCATTCTACCAAAGTGTTGAATAATTCAACAGTTCAAGATTTAGCACAGCAGTACAAAACCACTGACATTTAATCCTACTTAATGGCACCTCATTTGTTGAAAATCTGATCACAAGTTTGTCCACAAGAGGAAAAGTGCAGTAAAAAGAAAGATAGCACTTAATTATTTTTGGAAGAACAGAAAGAACTTCTCCAGAAGGGGAGAACATGAAAAGTTTTTGCTAAACACCTGCGAGAAAAATTCTCACCTTTTCAGACCTAAAGCATTCCAGAGGATTCTTTCACTTCCGCTTTATGAACAGCCCTTTATTACACTAGGGATTCTTTCTCCACTGCCCAGAATTACAGTAAAGTCTTGTTAATTCGGTGTGATAAGCTGATATACTATCTTTAAATAAAAGTTGTGCCAAGCAAATTAGCAGCAAATATTCAAGACTTGTTTAGTCTACTCATTGGGTATAATAGAACCAATTCCTTTCAGAGATAGTTTTTCCAAACTTGAGATGACTATGCAGCAGACTGTTTTATAAAAACACAAACCATAAATAAGGTCATTAAGATTTGTTTAAATCCCAACCACTGAAGGGTCATTTTCACTTACTGATAGCCAGTTTTGTTTCACAAAAAAAAATTGTGAAAAAAGAGAACACTAACAAAAATAATAGTAAAATAATAAAGAATTAGGACCAAAAAAAAAATTAATAAAAATTCAAGAGAAATGGGGAACAGATGTAGCTCAGTGGTTGAGCATCGGCTTCCCATCCCATGTATGAAGTCCTGGGTTCAATCCCTGGTACCTCCTTAAAAAAAAATCAAGGGAAAGAAGAACACAATATGTAGTCCATAAAGTTTACATAGATGCAATAATTTAGTTTAAATTTGGCTGGCTTAACTGCCAATCACAATGAAAAAGGAGACAAGTTCAATTACATAATTTTCATTAGAAGGCTAAACATTTAGGTTCCTCCAGGCAAATCAAATACTTTTTTAAAAGGGATATCTTCTATAAGTGGGCTTCCAAGGGGCCAGAGAATGATACAGAAGACAAAATGTGTGGCCAACTTTCAGACATGGCTTTGGATCATTTCCCATAAATTTTTTTCCTTTTACCCTACTTTAGTTTATGCTTTCTCATTTATTTTATATATTCTTATAAGCTACCTTAAATTCTTCCTGAGAAAGGGAGAGAATGAACAAAATTTTTAAATAATTTACTTATTGATAATATACAATTTCTTTAAGGCCTCTTGAATTTAAAGCTATTTGCCCTTTACCAGTAGGCCGCAGATTGATGGGTTTTTGCTTTCCTGTACTTGTTTCTTATTGTTGATTTCCTTCAAATGGTCTGCCTTTTTGCTATTTCTAAACTACTATAGATTTAAAAAACAACTAATCAAGTTGCTCGAACTATTTATAAAATAAGAGTAAACAAGTTCTGATTAAAAACCAACCAACCATGGGATAGTGTAAAAATAAAATGCATTGTTTGATCTGTTTAGAGGAGTAAGTCTGTTTTATGCTTACTTCCTAGTATTCAACTCTAATTGCTGCTCTTCAGATTAGTGAAGTATTTCTGCAATATAAAACATTATTTGTATCATTAGTTTTAAAATGTAGAAATATTAATGTAACATTTTGTGAGATCCATGTATTTTTTTAAAAAGGCAATAAAAATATCTAAAAAATAAAATAAATAAAAAGCAGAGTATTATAAAAAAAAACAGTTCCAAAATAATTATCAAATATTAAAAGAATTTATGATATAGTAAAAAATAAAATAAAATAAAATAAAAATGTAGAAATAACATTTAGGCAAAAGAAATTTTAAAGATTGCTTGTAATTTTGCTCCAAAACACAAAAACTACAACTAGCAATAGTTATTTTTCACAATGTCCCCCATGTACACTGTGAGAAATGAAAAACACAGAAGGACTAAAACTATTAAATAATTGTCCCTGAAGAGTTGCTGATTATAGTTGTTGTTTCTTTTTAATGCAAATCAGTAACAATGACACAATTTGGATGACTTGGTAAACTATGCAAATGAAGTTGATTATATTTTTTAAAAAGTCTATCCAAAAAAAAAAAATCTATCCCATTCTTACCTATTAGTACTTAAGTTCAGTCCAAGAGAACAGGGGAAATTTTTGACATCAGATTCTATAGAAGACGAAGTTTTTTGTAAGGTTTTCACCAAGTCAAAATCTTCCATAGTGTACAGAAATCATTAGATTGTTTTATTTGAAAACATAGGTTCTTTCACTGTTTGAAGAAATTGAATCCGAGTCATCTTCAGATGCTTCATCTTCTACAGGCATTTTCAGTTGCTAACATTCAGAACTGTAAAATATCCTAGGCTTCCAAGAGTCTGAAAAATGAATGGGGGAAAAATACTATTAAAAGCCACTAAACCCAGCTACTGTATTTTCATGACTTTGGAGATCTTCCTTCATACAAATCTACATGATAGGATACAGAGGATAGCAACAGTATTTATAATAGCCAAAATGTAGAAACAACCCAAATGTCCATCAACTGAAGAATGGATAAACATGATATAGGCATTCACTGGGATGTTACTCAGCCATACACAAGAATGAGGTGCTAATAAATGCTAAAACACAGATGAACCTTGAAACATTATGCTTCTTTCCGGCATGAAAGTCAGTCCCAAAAGAACACACGTTGTATGGTTTCATTTATATGAAATATCTAAAATAGGCCAATCTTTAGAGACAGAGGTGCTGGTTGCACAATCTTGTGAGTATACCTATAGCCACTGAATTGTGCATTTTAAAAGGGATAATGTGATGGTATGTGAATTATATCTCAATTACTAAAAAACCTACATTAAGGGTGATTTGCAGAAGTGGCCTCATTCTTTTCAGATACTTCAGAATTTTAAGTGTTTAACAATCAAAGTTCTAGACACAGTTCTACTATAACAAATGGAATACTTACATGCTTCGTCTCAATTGTTTAGTAAATTCTACCACATTTACATGCTTGTTTGATTTATATAGTTAAGAGATGAACTCGTACTATTTAATTTGCTATTAAAAGCAGGCAATTTAACTTAACAAGGACTGCCTCCTCATTGGCTGGAAGGCAGGGATAGAAGAAACACATTTTACACTAAATAGTCCCTTGCACTCTATGTACGTATTACTTCTTAAAAATAAACTATTTGCCTGGTAAACTAAAATTTTTGCTGAAGCTGAGTAGACAGAAGCAAAGTGACTGTATTAAATCAAACAAGAGGATGGGAGTAAGAGAAAAAGAAGAAAAATGAAAACCTATGAGGCTTATAAAATGAAAACTTTAGAAGAGTGCAATAGAGGGAAATTATCTAGTGTTCTGGACCCTCCAAGCTCCCATTTTCTCGGACCTAGTTTTACAAAACAGCGTCCGTTCCTGAAGGAGCCGTTTCCTTTAGGGACAGGTGTGAAAGTGGAGGGTCACCAGACCTAACCGAATAGGTTTTGCTCCAGGGGCTGAGCCCATCACTAATCAGGACGAACCGGGTATTGAAAAAGTCAGGGGCTGCACCTTCCCAACACCTTTTGTTCGGCAACAGAAATACCTGGATTCAAACCACCTTGCTCTTACACCAGATAAACCCAAGCTCCCCAGAGAGGTGCATCTGCAACCCCAGTTATTATTTGCCTGCTGAGGTAATCCGGATGCAGTGGACCCAGATGGGAAGCCATGGAAAGTCAATGATGCTTCTCCAGCCAGCCGTGACAGAGAGGAAGGAAGAAGAAAAAAAAAAAAAAATCCCAAAGCCCAAGGCAACGACACACACAAACCCCGAGGGAGAATGATACAAAAACGGAGACATTTTTCTATTTCCCAGCAACTAAGTATGAAAGGGAGTTATGAAAAAGGACCGAAGGATCGGGGTCTACCAATATAAAAGTTCACTAGGGGGTCTGCTTTGCTGGGAGCCTCAGATGATAAAGGAAGGGACGATTTTCAGAGCCTCTGAGAGGCGCTCACAACCAGACTGTCTCTGAGGACGCCTATCGGGTCTGAGTGGGAAAGCGAGGGGGACGACACAGTCATCTAAGCTAACGACAGTAGGGAGGGCGGCGAAATAACCAGCACTCCAGCAACAGGGATCGCGATTCCAAACGTAAGCCAAGGCACCTCGCGAGGGGAAAAAAAATTCCTACAAGCCCCCTGCGGGAAAAGGCGCTCTGCAATTGGACCGCGCAGGTGTCACTCAAGGGCACTGGGGCTAGAAAAGGTGCCGACCGCCCGGCTAGTCTCCCATACGCCCGAGGGCTTCCGTGGGGCTAGTTCCCGAGGCCGCCGTCTTCTCCTACCCTAATTCCGTCATCACCCTCAGGGATCCGCCAAGACAGCGTCTTCTAAGTTTCGTCTCTTTACATCTGCAACGAGCAGCTCCCCGCAGGCTGGCGACCGCTTACCTGGCCGCGGCTCCCACTGTCGATGTCAGGGTTGAGCTAGTGGCCTCTCGCGACCGTTAAACTCCCAAGGAGCGTGCGCGCGCCCGGCGCCGTGCCCGCGATTGGCTGTTCGGAAGGGGGCGGAGACGGCCGAACCGCGGCGCGCAAGCGTTGACCTACCCTTTCCCTTCCCGCAGCTGGCGCGACTGAGAATGGGAGGGGCTTCTGTCAATTCCTCTCCGCTGATTGGCTCTCTGGTAACCTCCCGCCACAACGCGGGAAAAGAAGCTTCAGCTTTAAGCATGCGCAGTTAATGAGAATGAGCCTCTGGCAGAGGAGGAAAGCCGCATCAGGAGGACGGCGCGTGCGCAGAACCGCGGGGTCCGATTGCGATTCTGCTCCTGCAGTGATTCCTGTTCCCCTGGAACCTTGCAGGCAGAAGATCAGTCCTGGACCCAGGTAAATGTCCGCGGAGAAGCCAGGGAGCCACAGCACTTAACAGCACTAAGTGCTGTGGAGAGACCTGGACGCCTGAGTTTGCCGGACGGCGACTCGGGGTTGCGCAGCCAGTTTGCCTGAGGCCGGGCTAGCGGTGAGGGGAATACGCCTGGACTAAGTTTTTCACGGGGACTAAGTTTTTCGCGGAATCTGGTTTACCTTGGCTGCTGCGGGGTGGGCCCTGGGGAAAACAGTTCAGGTGAGGCCTGAGTAGACTGTCACAATCCTTATTTACTTATTCAGCAGAGGCTTGCCACGCTCAGGTGCTGATATAGGCAGTTAGCACTGCTCGGGTTAGGCCTTTTAAAGGCCACAGCAAACCCGCTTTCCTCCCTGCGGGCTCCCCAGCCTCATCTCGTATAGGCTGGGGCGCCCACGTTCTTAAAACTCGTTAACCTTTTGAATCCAGCCCCGCTTTGGTTTCTGCAAACACCAGGGACTGGATTGAAGTAGTCCTGTCCTCCATAGCCTAACATTAAAAATAGTTTTAGTTGTTTTAGGTGATAAACAAAAGGGCCCACTTTGTTTTGAAGTGAAAGTGAAGCCTGAAACTGTAACTGGAAGTTAAAGAATAAACAAATAATTATGATTACAAAAGCATTACATAGATGCCTTTATATTATAAAATAGCAAAAGGATAATATCTGAAATTGCTGAAACTGCCTGGATTTAGCCTGGCCCTGCCACTGTGATGGTCACCCTAAACCGGTCTCACCCCTGTTTATGGTTACTCAACACTAGCCTCACCCTTGACTATACTTGCCGTTGAGATACCCAGAAGGACTCCTGCAGGGTTTCCTTTACTTTAAGGTACTTCCAGCTCTTAAATTTTCCTCCAAGTGTACTGGACACTTCCTGGGCCCACAGGAAAGGGATTATGCAAGCATTATCACTTGGGATGTGCTGAGGCAGGCACACTGAGAAGCCAGGAGGCAGGATTTGTGTCTGCTCTTTGAATGACAAATCAACCTACAGGCATTCCATCCCCTCTTGGGCCTCCTAAGTGGGCCTAACAGTTATTTTTCAACAGTAGAAATTCAATCTTTATCCAAAACCCCCATCATTGTGTGTCAGATCTCAACCTTAAATAAATCAACCACCCCCCAAAAAATTGTGTTAATTCACCAGTCAATATAATGCTCATTTAATACCTAACCAATTTGTTAAACACAGGGCTCTGTTTTTAGCTACCATGTTTCAAGCCCACTTGGGGGAAAAAAAAAAAAGGCAGTTTTATCACTAATTTCAGTTGGTCATAAGATACATTATTTGAGACACTTGTAGAATTGAAATGTCTGAACTGGGACAGCTCCAGGCAAAGAGAGATACCATTTCTCCTGTTGTGTATATCCTTATAAGAAAAATATTAACCCCAGAAGTGAGTACCAGTAATGAGGTATTAACCATGCACAGATCATTGCTTTTTGCTACAAAATCAGATGGGCTCTGATCATTTTGAGCATGTGTGGGTTTTTTGGCAGTGTGGTTTTAGGTAATTTTCCTAGCCATTAACATTTTAATAAACCAACATGTTTAGGAACTAGTATTCTGATGAACTGTCATGTGTCAACCCCACAAATGCTAGTGAAATACTTTGGTAGGGTTACTCTCACCATATTTCTTACCTTAGGTTAAGGTCTTTGGTTTGGCCTTAATTTTAAAGATTCAAAGTGAAAGTTGCCTTTGACTATACTAAAAAGAAGAAATGCCTTTTTCAAAGCTTTGTAAACATCTAGAAAGGTATTTTTTAAAGTCTTTAGAAATTATTTCTGTATATAAAAAGCAGAGAGAGGCTTCAGAAATTCAAAAAATGAGTTAAGTAGAGTAACTTTTTAAATCTAAATTCACACACACACCATACTAGAAATTTTGCACTACTTTTAAGCAAATTTACATCACTATTATATGGCCTTTATAATAGGAATAAATATATTACCATGGAATTTCATTATACCATCAAATTGCTCAAATACTTCTCTTGACTTGAAGGCTGCAAATTGACACCTTTTGAATGGAGGTCCTTCACATCAGTTGGGATCAGATCAGCCTGTTCAGTAATAGTGGCCACTAATGCTAGAGGATTCAGTGTCTGTTACTTATTCAGGATGTTACTTTGTGTCACTGACTTTTATGTCCAAATAGTCTATCATTTGGAGGAGCAGTTCTCCATAGCAAAAAATGAACTCTAAGACTTTAGATCTGTAGTTAAACCATTAAGCATGGAAGGAAGTGATCAAGTTTTCATTTAAATATGAGTTGTTTTCACCTTTCCTCTCTTTCATGATTTTTCTGACTATATTAGATAATTCCTAAACATATTTGCTTTTAAACCAGGATATGCTTCAATGAGGTTGGTTTTATCTTTGAATTTGAGCCTGCTGGGAAGTCTAACTGTATTTGTGGCATCATAATTATCTCCTTAGCACCTGATTTCATAGGCCAGAATTATGACCTCACTAAACAGCATGTCTTTGGTAATTTCATGGTTTCAAAATACCTTCTAAATTGAGCCATACCATGTAAATAATTTACAGGTCATTGTTCTAGGTGCCTTTTCACATCAAGCTCTAAAACTGAAACATGTGAAATAATTAGTTCACAGATTGGATTTATGCCATAAAACCACACTTTTCATGGTGTGTTAGTCAGAGGTTCCTTGACTTTGGTTTAGGGATTAGGAAGTGCTTTACATTTTGGCGACATGTATGATTTTGGTCTCACCCTTGGTGATATCTCCATTCTACAGATAAGCATACATGGTCAAAGTGGCACAGTAAATAAATTGTGGAGCTGAGTGATTGAATCCAATTTATGCCGACTACAAAGTTCACTCTCTTTTGCAGCACTGCCTTTCAGGGACCAAAAATAATAATAATAATAATAAGAGACAGTTGAACTAACAATTTTTAAGGAAATGGGGAAAGAACAGACCCGGAGATATTTTGCATGGTCAAGAAACAAACTTATAGGAAGGATAAATTTACTTTAAAAAATTGAATACTTAATAATTTTCCAAGATAAGTCTTTCCTGGAAAATCCACATAGTGTGCATCCTTTATTTTCTTTAATTGTATCAAATGTACTGATGTATTTGAAAGTGCTTTGAAAACTTTTAAGTTCTAAACAAAGTATCATTAACAGGCTTTGAGAATTTTAGAAGAAAATGTAGTGTTATTACTGCTGCTTTTTGTGTGTGTTTTTTTAATAGTGCAGTTGATAAATTATAAAGTTCCTGTTAGATGCCATAAATAGAAGGACATCACAGTGATGCACACAAATAGGACAGGTGTTATTCTCTGTGGATTCAGAATTTTCTGTTTAAAAAAAAGGATGTGAGAATTGAATGCTTTTCCCTTTATATTTCATTAGTTTATCTCTTGAATTCTGTAGTAGTAAGCCTATAAAGTTTAGACCAGACCCAGAGTGGTCTCTGTTTCCTTTTTTTTTTTTTTAAGATTTATTTATTTATTCCCCCCACCCCACCTTGCCGCTTGCACTGTCTGCTATGTGTCTGTTCACTGTGCATTCTTCTGTGTCTACTTGTCTTCTGTTCAGGAGGCATCGGGAACTGATCCTGGGACCTTGCAACATGGGAGAGAGGCACTCAATCACTTGAGCCACCTCAGCTCCTGGTTTTGTTGTGTCTCTCGTCTTTCCTCTGTGTCTCTTTTTTGTTGCATCATCTTGTTGTGCCAACTCTCCAGGCAGGCCAGCTTGCCTTCACTAGGAAGCCCCAGGAACCGAACCCAGGTCCTCCCATATGGTAGACGGGAGCCCAGTTGCTTGAGCCACATGCGCTTCCTTGTTTCCTCTTATCCCACAAAGCAAAGATAACACAGCTCTACAGTTTCTGTTTAATCTAGTATGCTTTTCTTGCTTGAAAAATAATTTTAAGTGCTTATTATGGGTGAAAGGTGCTTTGTCATCAGCATGCAGACCTAAGCCTAGGAAATGACACAGTGTATTTAAAGACTGAACTGCAGCACCCAAGTTCCATTTTTGGAGGTGTTCCAGCCCTCATAAGGATTTCAGATATCTAGAACAGGAGGATAAGCTGGATGGGAAAGAGAAAGGCTAGTCTGTTTTAACTCCCACTTTGTAAGGAGCACCAAAACACACTTTGAAACATGAACAATTCTTAAGCATATCTCAGAAAACCATTCTCCTCTTCCTTAGACTCTGGTGCCATCAGCTGGCCATTTTGTCTTTTTAAACCTGCAGCATCACACATTAGTCTGTTTAAGTGCACTGTGTTTGGTCCTTAACCATGTATTAGGTCATTGCTTTTAGACCTATAGTTTCATCCCCTTGGAGAGAGGGAGAAAAGACTGAAAACAAGCAGGTAATCAGTACTCTTGAATTCTGGTCTCAAATATTATAAATGTAAAAAACAGCTTTTAAAAGTATCTGTCCTAGCAGCCTGGAGAACTTGTGAATTCCTGGGGCTAGCACAGTACCCTTTAAACTACATTGTACCTCTGAAGCACCTGACGATTTTGTTTACATCTTCTGACAAAGCGTGTCTGGTGTGGGGCTGAGAGTCTGCCTTCCTCACACACTCCCACGTGGTGCTGTGGCCCCTGCTCTGCGGCCCACACTTTGATTAGCACTATTCTGGGGCTACACTGTCCAGTATAACAGCAGCCAGCGCATGTGGCTATTGAGCACATCAAACTGCCATAAGTATGAATTCACATAAAAAAAAGAATAAAATATCTCAATAATTTTTCTATTGATTAGAGGTCAAAATAATATTTTGGATATATTGGGTTTAATAAAATATATTACAATTCATTTTTTCAGCTTTTTAAATCTTTTTAATATGGCTACTAGTAAATCTGGAATTTCACATGTGGCTTGTATTATTTTTTTATTGGACAACACTGTTCTAGAACATTAAAGCAACAGAAGCCACATTCTTGGTGTTCTTTTCTCAGATGACCCAGTTTCTCAATCCCCTTGTTACCATTTCACCTTCTGTGTTAGTTCAAATAAGTATTCATTTAATTTTTTCTCTGGATGATTTCCTTTCCCTCCCATTACACTCCTTTAAATCTTTTCCATCTCCCACATTACCTTCATGATCCTATGGCTCTCGTGAAGCAGACACCCTTATTCAAAGCTCTTAGTCTGTCACTCAGAGTGTGGTCCCTGAACCAGTAGCCACAGCCTCACCTGGGGGCTGGTGAGAAATACAGAATCTTGAGCCGCACCCCAGACCTGCTAATCAGAATGATCTCCCAGGTAGTTTGTAAGCACATTAAAGTTTGAATGGTGAGACTAGTTGTGAGCCTTTTAGCAGTTGTCTCCTAAAGCACCCCATTTCAGTTAATTTTCACATTTGTCCATTTAGTATTTCTGAAATTCTTCAAGATAGAAGCACCATTAAAGCTGTGGTTCAGAGAGACAAGTACTCTGCCTTTCTAAAAAATACTCTAACAATTTTAGCTAAATGGCATCCAGAAGGGGGATCCAGACATTGAATTCTTATCTTTCCTGAAAACAGAGTCAAGTATCCTTTAGCCCTTTCAGAGACCCCAAAGGAAAGGCATTACCATCTTCTTAACCACCCTCCAAAGCATTCACGCTGTTGGTAAAGCAGGCCTCACTACATTTAGTTTAAATCTGTGGTTCACTTTGTTCCCATCACAGCCATGTTCCTGAGTTCGACACACTATCCCTGTAGTTAGATGTCCTTGTTATTGTTCGATTGTGGAAGCTAGAGGAGGGAATGTGGCTGGCTGCATCCCCGTGATGAAGAGAGGTGCTTAATAGAATGCAGGTGCCACGTCCTGAAAACAAGCACTCCAGGTGATTTGGGGGCCTGTGAAAGTTTGAGAACCACTGCTCTCTAGCATGTATGTTACCCATTCTGGGCTTACAGCCATGTATCACGTTTATGCTCTTCTTATTCTCTTGCATGCTACAGGCTCTTTGGACTCCTTGAGGCCCATGCCTGGCACATAATATTTGTTGAACAAATTAACATTCTTTTTTGCAAAGCCTCATACCTATTATCTCTCACCTGACCAATTTTAAAGGAGGGCTTTACCATCTAATGCAATCAGCGATTTAGTGTGGAAGCCATCATCAAAGGACAAAGAGTTAGGGGAAATCAGTGTAAGAGAGTCAGCCTTCAGTTAAAGCTGACTCTCAGGGAACGGAATTAAGGCAGAGCAGCCGTGACTGCTGGTTTCCCCTTACTAGCACCATTCTCACTCTTTTCCTTTTTCTCTTTTTTAATGTCATGATGAGCTGTAATTTGAGCTGCTTTTATTGTTCCCCAAAGACTGGGCTGCTCTGTGGGTATCACAAAAACTGAAATCCAATCAGGATTCTTCTTTGGGCTTTGAGGAAGTGGAACCATGGGTGTGTTTGTCATTTTCAGCAGTGGTTGGAACAGGGCCAAAGCTCCAGGAGATAGCAGAAGTGTCTAGAATCATCTGATTGGCTGTTGGAATTAGTTGTTAAACCAAGCAGCCCGTAACTGAACACTGGGGACCTTCTTGAACTCCAGTTGGGTGGGAGACCTTCTAGTGTGTCTGTCAGCTCCAAACTAGGACAGAAAGGTAGAGATTTGAAACACAATGGGCCGGGGAGAAAGCAGATGATACAAGCACTCTCGTCTCCTTTCTTTGTCTGGCAGTTTCACCTCATCTCAGACTTGCTTCCCTTCTTTGTCACTGAACTATATCCCAGTGCTGTCTTGCCTGGTCAAATTTTCTGCCTAGCGGAAGAGAAACCCCAAGAGAGGCCCTGGGCTTGTTTCTCGTAATGAATCTAATCCAGGGGCGGCTAGGAGCTGTCTGATACACAAAGGAATTTTGTTCTGTGGATTGAAAGCAGAAATAGAAATAAGGAAAGGGAAATTTTGGACATTGACTTAGTTCCACTCAATCATTTATAGGACAGTAGATTGTTACAGGGATGTCAGAGAAAGTGTATGGGTTTATCCTTCCTTGAGGACACATCTAGAATTTTTTAAATATATTAAAACGAACTTTTAAGGCATCAGACATTTTCATTGGCACTCTATTTCAAAATACTCCCCTTCACAGTCTTCGGAGCTCATACCACCACCACCTTGACTGTCCCCCGCTGGGACTGACAGAATATATTGAATGCCATACTTTTCAAAAAGAAAATTTGGGTTTAGACCATAATGTCAGTCATGGAATTGAAAACTAGCATTAATATGAGGCATGAAAAGTGTTACTGCTGTATTTCATTGTATTTATTTCCCATAGAAATAAAGATGAAAAATGCTGTTGTCATACCAAAGGTGACAGTATGGTCTCAGGATAGCTGTACTGATTACTAAGACGCTTATATGTAAAATAACAGAAAACCCACATATTGGCAAGGAAGCAATGCCAAATATCAGGTGTCTTCCTTAAGCTACCTCGGTGCTTATATAGACATCTGCTTATCTAGACATCAGTATGGTGTCAGGAAATTGTAACAGTCAAACTTGATAGAGGAAGGTACAGGAGCTGAGGTGAAACCTAGTGAAATAATTTAATGGATGTTATCTTAAAAATTGGTTTAGATATTCTCCACTTCCTATTCTTGTGTAAGACCAATGGCCATGAGATAGAATTTATTAAGGTTTCAAATAGTAAAAGAAGCTATTTAGAGCCTCATAGGAAGCAATTGTGTTTTGGCTGTTGGCTTTTGTTTTTAAAAGGGCAATGAATCTGTTTTCAGGGCCTACAAGGTCCTCTATCAAGAGGTGTATTAGTGTTCTCTAGGGAAACAGAATCAACAAGAGATATCTGTCAACAGTAGTGATTTTATAAGAGTCTCTCATGTGACCGTGGGGATGCACAAGTCCAGGTTCCGCAGGCAGGCTGCAACCAGGGCTCCAGTGAAAGTTCAGGGAAGGTTCTCGATGAGTTCTGGGAGATGTTGGCTGTCCAAAGACAAGCTAGTAAATTCTCTCTCCATGCTGGAATCACTTCCCCTTTTAAGGCATTCAACGGATTGGGTTAAGCATCACCCGTCGCTGATGGCAATCTCCCTGATGGATGTAATTGTAATCAGCTATCTATGATTTACCACTGCAGTAAAGTCCATGTTGACTAAAGTCCATAAATGCCCTTGTATTTCAGTTAGCCCAGTGCTTGCTTGACCAAACAACTGGGCACAATTACCTGGCCAAATTGACACCATAGCCTAACCATCACAAGAATCATGAGGCAAGTGACACTTGGATAACATGGATTTTGCTAAAAACCTGTCTCATGCCCTGAAAGTTATCAGCAAAACCCTTTTTTCTGAATATTCTCTAATGTTTATAACAGGCCTGTGTGAGATGGATGGAGAAAGGTTTACTCACCCATTTTACAGGTGAGAAAACATACCCATTTGTGACTCTTAGTCACATGGGGAGGATGTAGATCTTTTAAAAGAACTAACACTCTCCAATCCTTCTGCCTTACCCACCTCACAAAAAGCAAAGGCCAGTTCGCCATATCCTTCTCTGTACAATGTTTTTGTCAACTAAGAGACTTCATCCTTATATGTTTCAAGGACTTACTTAAATCTTTGTTATTTAACAGAGCTTTCTTTCTGAATATTCTCTCTCCACTTAGACTGGAAGCACCATGAAAAGTCTTTTTCATCTCCTATTCCTCACTATACCTTGTATGGTAACTTGAACCTAACAGCTACTGTAATAATAATCAGTTGGTTTGATTTCTAAGAGATGGTTCTAACAAGGAATATCACATCAGTGGGTCCAAGGGAACAGATGTTCCTATTCAAATCCATGAAACTGGAAACATTTAAAAAAACAATCATGACAGTGATTGATAGTGATACTATATCAGACTTTTTAAGCTCAGCTATTAAAATATACTCTCATACTGTTTTTACATTTTGATTTCAGAGATTCTCAAACATTGAAATAATGTCACTTGACTTGGATCCTAATTCTTATTTTAATGAACTGTTTAATGTTTCTTTCTCAAATTACAGCTCTGTTCATTTGAATTTCACACTCAAAATCTCTCCTTCCTGAGAAAACAGCACCTCTGGGTACTTTGAAGATATTTTTGGTCGGTTATATGGAAATATTTATTAGCTGGGAGGGAATATACTGCTGAGAAGGCAATAGGTGATGCAAGGCTGAAGAGAGCATGTCTTGCTAAATAACCTGTCTTCGTTAATTTTCTAAATCCTTTAGGTTTCAGATGGATCATCATTTGAAATGTTTTACAAAAGGCTGTTTTAGAACCTGAAGTATAATCTTGCAAGCAAATGCATCTTACTAAAATACTGTCTGTTTCATTTATCTAATTAAGGTCCTGATCAAGCAGACCTACTTTCTCCATGAGCTCCTTGGGTTTATTTCGTTTTCCTACATCCCTGACCAGAATACACACAGTGCCATGGGGACTCTGGCCTTGGGAGAAGCTGATATTGTTATCCCGAGGAATAGCTGTCACTGCAGTCCAGATGGCAGACAGGAGGGACTGCCCTACTCTATTTTCCCTGGACGAAAGTGATCTTAAAGAGCAGTTTGTGAAGGGACATGGTCCAGGGGGCCAAGCAACCAACAAAACGAACAACTGCGTGGTGCTAAAGCACATCCCCTCGGGCATCACTGTAAAGGTAGGGGGAAGAAAACTGCTGGCGGGAAGTCTCCTGCTCCAGGTAGTTCTGCAGCTGCTAAAGGGGACTCACATTCTGGCTGGGCCACCCTCCCCAGGCACGCGTGGACAGTGGAGGGCACTGCAGATCCTCATCCCATGCCTCCACCCTGAGGCTTTGGGGCCCTGAGGCAGAGCCTCCTGCCACAGCCTCAAAAGCTCAGGGATCCTTTGGAGCGATGGTGTTGCTGCCTTCCTGAATCTGGCAGGCAGCGCTGGTGTCTGGCTAAGCAGCATCTTGACAAAGCTAAGCAGTGGGTGATAAAGGGAGGCCCCAGGCAGCACCACTGTGCACCCCTCCAGCTGCAGGAGGAAGTGCAGCACTGCTGTGGGCTCGTGCGCCCGCCTAGGCAGCCTCAGCCCCGCTGACCCGGCTGAGTCACTTTAGGATGGTCACATTTTTGTCCTGCTTTCCTTTTTCTCTTTTTCTTGAGGTACCGGGGCATTGAACCCAGGACCTTGTTTATGGGAAGCTGGCACCCAACCACTGAGCCACATAGGCTCCCTGAGTTGGTTTTTTCATTTGTTTGCTTGTTTATATTTTTTTGTTTTTAGGAGGCATCTGGGAACCAAACCTGGGACCTCCCACGTAGGAAGCAGGCACTCAACTGCTTGAGCCATATCCACTCCCTTTCTGTCCTCTTTGATAAAGGTCAGTCCCTTGGGAGGAGGAAGACTAGAGTCCTGAGAGTTAGATAATGGAAGCCAAACTATTTTTGGCCTGCAGAAGAAAAAAGGTATGAAAAGTTGCCTTCAGGAGTCTTCCTTCTTTATTTAAAAATAAATCTCTGATCAGAATATCACCAGCTTCCAACAAATTCCAAACTTCTAGTTTTCTACCTCTTCCCTGGTTTGCGTAGTAGTAACCCCACTGCCTCTGAAAGAAAAGCCCCATCAGGGGAACTGCCTTAAAAAGGGCCTAAAACATTGAGGTAGGATAAAGAAAAGAGAAGGCAGGTTTTTGTAAACAAAGGATGCTAATAAGAAATACAGACCAAGTAAATAAGTGGTGGCCATTGTTCTAAGCAACTTGCTTAGCCTTCAGCTCCGCTAGCCATTATTATCCCTAAGGTACAGAAAACTTAAGTAACTTGCCCAGAGTCACACAGCTACAGGATTCAACCCAAACAAAATCCATAAAACAGCAATACTACCAAGTTTTTGAGCCAAGAGCCTATCGGCTAAAACCTCAGTCACTTTTCTTACCCTCCTCAGAAAAAGGACAATCTCATTTATTAGCAACAAAAAAAATTACCTAATAAAATTGTTTTACCTGCACATTTTATATAACTATATAAATATAATAAAGATGTGCAGTTTTTCTCTTTCAGACATAATTTCATGTTTATGAATGATGCACACCGGGTGGTGGTTTCCTGGCCACAAACCAGATAAATCAATTGATGCTTTCAAAATGATATTATAACTTTAAATTATTTGAAAGGTATTGCTTCAACACAAACAGAAATAATACTCTTAATCATGGACTTTGATACTCTTAATCATGGACTTAATACTCTTAATCACTCAGAGTGAAAGCTACATATTACAAGGCAAAGGCCATGGGACAGAGGCAGGAAAAGGGTCCATCTTGGTTCTGTCCCTGATTCTGTGGGACTTTGAACAAGTGGTTTTGCCTAAGCCTGCACCCCCATCTACAGAGCCAATAAGCTGAATTTAATGATTGCTTAGGTCCCATTTATCTCTTCACATCTTGCAATTCTCATAATCTCTTACAGTGCCATCAGACAAGATCAGTTGACCAAAACAGAACGCTAGCTCGGAAAATCCTACAAGAAAAAGTGGATGTTTTCTACAATGGTGAAAACAGTCTTGTTTATAAAGAAAAACGAGAGGCACAGAAGAAAAAGCAAGCAAGAAAAAAAAGAGCAAAGGAAACCCTAGAAAAAAAGAAACTACTGAAAGAACTCTGGGAATCAAGTGAAAATGTTCGCTGAGAAAGACCTGCAAGTTCAAATGCAAAGAAACAGCCTAGAGGCCCCCAGGGAGTCATAGTGGAAAGTCCCATCACTGGCGCAGTAGTCTTTTTTATTTTTTTTAGGAGGTATCAGGAATTGAATCCAGGACCTCGTATATGCAGAACACACACTCAACCACTGAGCTCTCCCTACTCTGGTACCATAGAGCTTTTAAAGAGATGTTTTTGAGAATTTTTAAAAAATATTTTTAAAAATGGCAGACTAGACTAAACTATAATGAATGGGGAGGTTGCACGGTAGGAATAAATTACAAAGACAAGGAAGCAATTACTTTAAAGAATAGCAGCTACTTTGGGGGTAAGGGACAGAGGAGTATCACTGAGATGCAACATTTGGGGGGGCTTTTGGGATGGCTGACAACATTTCTTGACTTGAGTTCTTGAAACTACACATTTATATGTGATTATCTTCTAATTACAAAAGTTTACTTTTTTGTTTTTAAACCATTTAATAATACATTTTTGGGGAGAACTGTAACATTGAGTCAAACATTAATAGCATTTTATGGTACTGTCATCTGCTGGGAGGTCAGTGCTCAATGATACTCAGATGTGAATTGTCTCAATGTAAAATTAAGAAAATAAAGTAAAAGATTTAAAAGTAAGTTACTTGCTCATTTACTCTATTAGCTAATAGACTACATGTTGCCAACTAACCTTTCTGATTTAGAAATACATATATCATTCCCTGTATGTTGGTTTGCAATTAGATGTACAAGAGATGAGATGCCAGAAATCTGATGCTTGCTAATTTGCTTGATAGCATCTCTAAAGCTGGATTTGACCAATCAATAACAGTAAAAATACCTTACAGTTGGTTTTCTTAAGGCATAATTAATAGTTTGGCTTGGCTTGTTAGAACACATCAGGAGTTCATGCATAAAATAAGAAAGAATAGTGAGGTGAGGCCATTGTCAGACTGCCAGATGCAAAGGCTTGCCTCATCTCTGCAGGGAAGACCTGGTCGCTCAGCAGTCACCAGGTGTATCGCATGCTCACATCCTAATACATTCATTGAGGCTGCCAGTTAAGGCTCATCTCACATTGGAGGGACCTGGTTTAGTAGCCTAAGTGTCCTGTACAGGGCTTCTAGTACCTCCGGGGGTCTGTGAGCTTGAAATGAAATTCAAAAAAACAATCTTGTGGGGTATGTTGGTGCGGGTATATTTATTAAATAATACACAGTGTAGTGTGGACTTAGTAAGGGTTCCATGGGTTTCACCTGACTGGCAAAGGGGTCTGTGGAACAAAAAAGATTAAGAACTCCTCATTTAGAAGGAAGTCAAACTATCTCAGGAATGTTACATAATAATCTGGTAGTAATGGGAAGGGAAATTTGGGGGTTACAGATGGAAGTGACAGTGGCTTCTATTTCACTGTCCTTTCTTGTACCTTTTGAGTTTTATGCCATTTGAAGAGGTAGGTCCACTGCCCCAGAATCCATTCCTAGTCTCTAGATTTACATAGCTGGGACATTACCTCATGCTACAGAACTGCCCATATCCCTATTTAGTTGTGGGTCTCCCCACCCATGCAAATCCTCATTATGTAAAGGTTACATCCTAAGGTAAATAATAAAAATTACCTCCATATCCCTTTGGATGACATCATTGGAGACCACATATCCAACCTGTTTATTCCCCAGCAGTAGAGCAAAATCTTCATCCGCACACCAGATGATGTAACTGGCTTGACTTCAGTGGCCACGTTAAATGAAAAATAGATTCCTGTAGTACCCAGGAAATCTCAGGGGACAAGAAGCACCTAAGAGCAAGAATGGCCTCGTTGTGTGGGGCAATGAGCAGTCAATAATACTGTTTCTATTTTCCTAATTTTCTTTCCTAACACACATCTAAGTTTGCTGAAATCAAAATTACGCATTATCCTCCATAATGAAACTTCACCTGATCGCTACCTTAGGACTTAAAAACACGTTTCCCTGAGCCAGTTGTGCTGACCACATCACAGTAAACACCTCTGAGCCAGGTGGAAAAACACCCAATGATACATACCTCCCACATCTCACTGAGGACTTTTAAAACAGCACTTAAGAATTCAAGGAATCCACATCTTAATACAAAGTGTTAATGAAAATAAGCTTTATTACATCAAGTAATAAATACATACAAAGATGCAAACAGTTTCAGTCATTTTTTCCCAGACATTTTGATCAACTTACAGGAAACACAAAACTGAAAGCTACACACAGTCTCAGTATGAAAATTTTCGGGGGTCCTTGTTCAGTATGATAGATTGCTCTTCTGTATTTATAACTTGTGCACTTTTTATTTGACTTCAAAGCACTAATAGTCATGCAAATGCTTAAGCAAAAAGTTATATTAAGCAGAATCTACACTGTATTGCCAAACTGGGACTGGCTACTAAGAAAAGCGTGCTGTCAGTATTTGCTAAAAACAGAATCCTTAGAGTTGTATTAGCTTATGAAAATAACAATTTAGGTAACATAAATGTATTCAAGAGAAGATTAAAGTGAGATACTGGTATCTTGGAGGCAAACTATAGTTTGATGTAAGATAGGTAACTTTTCCACGTATTATTTTTTTAATCAATGCTTAAAAAAAAATACCCGGGTACTTCCTAACTACTTAAAACACAAATCCTAATCAACTGCAAAATCTTTTCTCAATCTTAGTCGGTAGGTTCAGAGCCTAATGAACCATGAAAACAAACTGTTAACATTTTGAAAACAAAAGAGTTACATCTGAACAGGTAGATGAACTGTAACTTCTCATCTTGTAAAAAGATGGAAAGCCTTCAAAGCTAACGAGGCGGCTAGGATCTGGCATTCCGTTCTGTTTCGGCCAAGCACTCCCGAACCAGTCCTCTAGCGTGAATGATGCCTGCAAGAGAAGCAGAGGCTGGGAGTCACCTGCAGAACACGCCATGGAACCCGCTCTAGGATAGGCAGAGGCTCCTTTCAGGACGGGCCAGAAAACCCTCAGACTGGACGGGAAACTCGGGGCACCTGCAGCCAGAGGATCCTACTGTGCAAGTGGCTGCACGGGCTCTGCCAAGGTGCTCTCCTCTCTTTCAAGAGCCTTTGTCTCCTAGTTAAAATCCATGTCTCCCTCAAAATTTCTTTCTGCACTCATAGTAACAGCTGGCCAGCTCTCCTTTCATGACGTCCCATCCCTTCAAATCCTTGTTATTTTTCTCTGGCTTCTACGTGTGCTGATTGTAGGAAGGGCTTGATCAGTGCTAACCATGGCAAACGAATACTTTCAGTCTGCACGTGTTAGGATGCCAGCCCAAGACCGCTGCTTTATGCTCAATTCCTGGTCCACCATGACCAGCCTCAGCCATCTTCTGCCCTATCCATCTCCTTATCCTTTAGCTTTAGGTGGCTACCTTTAAAAATAAATACAAAAAAACTTTTTTCCTTTTTTTCACTTCTAGCGAACTTCATGAAATAGTGATCTCATTTTAACAGGCACCAAGAATTCTATGATAACTCCCAGAAGACATGGTGAGTGACATCCCCAAGTCACTGACAGCTAAGATTTAGGCGTCACCAATCTTTACTGTCTCAGGGTTTGGCAGATTTTTTGCTATACAGGGCCAGACAGCAAATATTTTAGGCTCTGTGGGCCCATCAGTCTTATCACAACTACTCAACCCTACCCTTGTCCTGCCAAAGTAGCCAGGCAATGTATACACAGTTGCGGCCTGGCTCCATAAATAAGTTTGAATTTCACACAATTTCTGTGTCACAAAATATTCTCGTTTACTTTCTTCAACCCATATACTCTGTAAAAACCATCCCTGGCTCACAGGCCGTCATCTGCTGGCCTATCAGCAATGTTCCTGAGGCCCCACTCTATCACCCCTTTCACCCTCCTGGAACACAGAATTGGCTAGCCTGGGCTTGCCTATGGGCCAGCAGGTGGTCTTACTCATCACTGTGGGACCGGCAGCTGGCCCAGGGCCTGTGCAGGATGGGCACGTGCTGAGTGCCTGTCAAATTTTGGGTTCTAGCATCTTCCCAAGGATTTCCATTTGGGACCAGCAGGATGACCTCAAATCTCTTCCCCAATTACAGCCTCCAAGGTGGCTGGTTTCCTTGTCCCCCAAGCCTCTGTTCTTGCCCTTACTAACACTGCTAGGAAGTTCATCTCTGGAGCAATTGTCAGATTGGCTCTGACAACCAAGTGTGAGCGTCCTTGGCAGACGCCCGCCTCATCAGGCTGCTCGTGCGGGACACGGGCCTGGCACACAGCAAGTCAGCGTGTGGAAGTGGGCTCGGCGGCCCCAGAGCTGGCCCCTCCATGTCCCAGTTCATCAGTTCATCTCTTCACACAAGTTTCCAAACCACCGCTAAGCACATTTTTGGCAGGAGCCTGTCCTCAGCAGCCCTGCCGGTGGACAGGGGTGGGGTTACAGTACTCCCACCTCTTGCCACAGAGTTATAACCAAAGAATGTTCCTTCCTCTGTTTCTCCAAAGTTTCTTCTTGAACCTTTTTTAAGAAACCCCCAAATCCCTCCCAAATATTAAATTAGCACCGTTTCTCTGTATGGCCACCTTCCAAAATAGAAATCCTTTTGTTCTCCTCCGCGCCCCTAGACTTTAACGAGGTAGCCACCTATTTAACTTCCTTCTGAACTCAGCTGGCCAGCCGCATCTGCACGGGAGGCACTTTTTGGCTTTGATACCACCCTCACCACGAAAGATCCTATGACAGACACACACTTCTTGGAACCCAACACCAAAGAGGTGACAACTGAGCACCATCTCAGGCACTGACCAAGCCCAGAGGAGGCTTGGCTCCTGCTGCCCCCTGGCCTGGCTATAAAGAAGGTGGGTCCTTCCTGAGGCCTCATCGCTGGTGAGGGCTGCCCTTCTAGATACCCCCAAAGCACAGGGTCCTTCCTCCACCAGACCCCGAGAAGCAGCCCACACCCTGCCCCCGGCCCTGCCCGATGCCTCCACACCAGTCACTCCTTCCCACAACAGGAGCCCAGCGAGGAGGGGACTCTTCCCACCCCACCCTCCAACGATCTCTTCAGAAAAACAAAGCAGTGAGCGGGCCAGTGCTTTGGGGTTCCCCCAGCAGCAAGGCCGCATCCCGCAGGGGAGCCGGGCCAGGGGCGCACCTCGTTTCAATCTCTCCATGGCGCTCTTGCTCCCTGCGTAGGTGGGTCTGATCTCTTTCCCCAGCTCTTCGATGATGGCCAGCAGCTCAGCATATTTGCTTTGGGGCACCTGGCTGTTCCCAGTTCCCTAGAAGCAGAAAGAAATGGGTTGAGATGGATGTGAACACTAAGCTGACCTGAACGCCATGGCCAGGAGGACCCCAAGCCCATACAGGCAGCGGGACGGAGAGGCTGGGTAGGGCCTGGGAGCCCGGGCCCAGGAGGGAGGCCAGAGGAGAGCAGCCCGGCCTCAGACGCCCAGAGCAGTGCTATCACCCGGGCCCCCGCCCCCAAGTCAGAGGCTGGGCCTCACTCTGCCATCCTCCGACACGCAAGGGAATCACCTGGCGGTCTCAAGAAGGTCCTTTCCTCATCTCAAAGGAGAAAAAGAGGACTGCCGTGTCTCAACTACAAAGGGCAAAGAAATCTCTAGGACCTGAGGGATGGGAACATCCAGTGCAAGGGGGGGCGGTCGGTGGGGCTACACAGATCACCAGAGACCCCCTGGAGTGTGCTGGGACCCCCCTAGACTCCCCCCACTGCTGGCAGAGCCCACCCCGAGGGCCCCAAGGCAAGCACCCAGATCGGCCCGGTGGGGTTTGCGGCAGGCCTGCAGGCTGAGGCCTCGCCCACGGGCCTCCCCTCCTGCCGGCGGTCCTTCTCCCACCGCTGCACGAGGGTGGCCATCTTCCACTGCAAAGCCCTCGCCTGCTCCTCCCTCTTCTGCCGCTGCCTCCTCTCGGCCTCCCGGTCCTCCGGCTCCTCCACGCTGGCCCAGCGCCGCCTCTTGGCCTTCCGCTCCTTCACCCTCTCCTTTTCCCACTCCCACCCGTCCTCCCGCTGCAGCTTCATGGCCAGAGCGTTGCGCTGCCTCTCCAGGCTGCGCTTCAGGCCGTCCTCCCGCTGCCGCCGCTTCTTCAGGCGGTCCCTCTCCAGGGTCCGCGCCTGTTTCTCCTCCTGGGACAGGACGGCCTGGCGCGGCATGGCGAGTGCGGTGACAGGGAGCCCAGGCCTGGAGCGGGAGCCCCAGCCACCTCACTCCGAGAAACCATCTCCTTGGCATCCGCGGAACACTCACGTCTGGCCAAGGGGGAGAGTGTTCCGGCTGGAAACCACAGGCCCGGAGGACTTGAGGCCTCACCGGCAACCCCCCCAAGGGGCCGCATTTCCGTTTCAATCTCAGAATGTAACGAAGTAACAGCTGGCTCTGTTAAAGCTTTCGTCCACCCTGAGACTGGCACCTGTATTGTCCCCCATTGACCAATGAGGAAACCGAGTCGCAGGGAGGTCATGTACGTGGCGAAGCCATGGTTGGAGCCCCATCAACCTCACTCCAGGCTCTACAGTCTTAACCCACCAGCCCTTGAAGAAATGCACCCTGATTCTGTTAGGTGTTGGAAACTGAGATTTGGGGCCCACCCTTCTCTTCGCTGGGCCCAAGACGTCATGGAGAGAAAGGACATGTTCCTTCTCATCGCCCAACAGGCCTCACTTCCCTGGAAAACAGGAACGAGCAGACCCACTTAGGATACACACCGCTGGGGGCCCTCGGCCAGAATCGAGGTTCTAGGGTGTCTGGCCTTTTGCTGTGCTCCCCTTCTCTCCCACCACCGCGTCCCCAATGAAACAGCTTGTGTTAGTCCTCAGCTTCTGCCTTGCACCTGGATCAAGAACCAAGCCAGAACCTTGGGTTCCATCATTTCTAGTCCTTTCTCTCTTGTACCAACTCTGCTCCCCCAGAATGGGGAACACAGCTCCAAGCTGTGGGGCCCCCACCCCCTTAGGGCCCAGGACCAACCCCCCCCCCATGTCCCCTCCCACCTCGCCGGCACCCCCGGAGCGCACCTGGGTGTAGCCAAGGGATGGCGGCCCGTAGTCACTCAGCAGCTGGCGGTACTGCGAGGATGTCGCCATGCTGGTAGAAGGAGAGTGGACGCTTCCAGCTACGGGGGAGGAGAGAGAAAGGGTCAGCAATCAGGTGGCCTTGGCTAGAGGAGGAGTCTGAGTCCCACGACAATCCCCTGCCACAAACTCCTACCACCAGTCATGCTCTTTTGTCTTTGTAGAATAAAGACCCCTGCTCTTGACCTCTAGAGTTTGGGCATAGCCCTAACCCTCGGCCTAGATGAGTGACAGTAAATACGGAGCCACAATGCCACCACTCTCCATTCCCACCTCAGCAGACCTTGTTAGTTAATCACAGAGCCCCTCCTTCCCATCCAGAGCCTCTCCCAAGCACTCGAGAATGGAACCAAAGATGAAAGTGGTGGCTAGCCTAGGCCTAATCCTCACCAGGGCCCTTTCCCCGGGTCCTGCCCCCACCTAGACCCACATCACTGCCACAAGAGACTGCCTGCTAGGAACAAGGCCACACCGGGGCTAGGACTCCTAACACACACGAGGTCTTTCTGCTCCAGTGTGCCCAAATCCCTGCTGGCTCATAAGGCGAGGAAGACAAGAGAAAGGCTCGGAAGATTGGAAACGCAGCCCAGGCTGGAAACTTTGGGTATAGCAGACCTAAATCAAGGATCTGGAGGACGCTCTGGACTCACTGTGTGAGCTCGGACAAGCCCCTCCACCTCTCTGAGCTCCTGACCCTCCTCTCCCCAAAGAGGAGACAGGATTCCTGACAGTCTGCTCTTACACCCCAGGTGGCTGTGCACCCCAAGGGGCAGGGGTAAGGCCCCACTTTTGGAACTTAATATTCAGAATCACCATCCTGGGGGCCAGCAGACAGAGCCCAAGCGGGCCCCAGGCCCCGCTGGGAAGGCAGCCTCCTGGACGGGGCTGGGGAGGGGCCCCCAGGGGCATCTTCCGGCTCCAACTCCGTGAGCACGCAGGCCCATAATGGCGCCCGAGTGGCCGTGAGTGGGCAAAAGATGTCCTGCGGAATGCAAACGGCAGTAACCATGGAGAATTTACCTAGTCCTCCTCGGCAGCCGCCCGCCGGCCTTCACACCCAACCGGGGAGCAGCTCCCCCTCTGCCTGCCGCCCCCAGAGCCAAACGGCCTCACACACACACACACACACACACACACGCACGCACGCACGCACACGGCAGACTCCGCAGACTTGGCCCTGGGATGGACAGCTGGTGCCAAGGCTGGCCAAATCGACCAGCTGCTCGTCTGGTGTGGGCAAGGGGAGGGGCAGGGGAGGAAGGAAGTTCAGGAGCTCAGGCTGAGGGGCGGGAAGGGGCCCTGGAGGATTCCGGGAGCCAATCCCCTGGTTTAGAAAGAGCAGGGCCCTGGAGGGGGGAGGGCGTCGCCCCAGGCCGCACAGAAGGGCCCAGGAAACTGGGCTCCCCAGTGGCCTGCCCCTAGGTCCAAGAGCTGAGAGCAGCTCTGCCCCCAGGATGTCTTACGAGGCCACCAGCCTGTCCTGGAGTTCCCTGCTGGGCCCAGACATACGCCCAAGCTTGGGCTGCCCAGTCAGGCAACGGCTGAATCCCGAATTCGCCACCCTGAGCCTCAGTTTCCTTTTCTGTGAAGTGGGGAGGACAGGCCACCTGCACTAAAGTAACAAGCCGTTCATGACGGGGACAAGCACGACTGTGACCTCTGTTCAGGCAATGGCAGGTATGTAGCAGCCGGAGCACAGCACCCCTGCCCCCAGCTCCCCTGACAACATCAGCCAAACCCCAATTTCCTGAACCTTCCCACAGGGGCAGTGAGCCTGGCTGCGTAGCGCCAGCCTCCCAGTCCCAGCCCTGGGTTGGCTCCTGACCTCTCTGGGTTTGGGAAAGGCAGGACGCTAAATGCGAGAGACAGGTGCCTCACACCCCGCCTCGAGGCCTCGGGAGGAGTCTCACCCCCTGCAGGGGAGCTGGACGCTAGCTCTGCATCTTCCCTACCACCTCCTGCCTCCTCCTTTTTAGCCTTGGTTCCTCCCTTCCCCTTTCCCATCCGCCCTCCTACGGGCAAGGCCCCGAACTAGGAGCTGGTGCCACTCCTGGCTGCGGGACCTCAGCCAAAGCCATTCCGTCTCTGGGCCTCAGTTTCCCCATCTGTGAGGCAATGCTTTCCAGCAGAATGCCTGGCAGCTCTAGGTTCTACCCTCTTGGAGGGGGCTGACGTTCGGTCTTGGGGGCTAATGGAGGGGGAAGTGAGAAATCCCCCCGTTTGGGTTGCAGGGAGGGAGTCAGGCAACAGCTCAGGGTTTGACTTTCCCATTACCCCAGACACGTGGCAGGGGAACCCCAATCCTCCGCCAGCACCAGCTCCTTATTTGGTGGGGGGGTGGGGGGCTAACGCTAGAGAGAGTTGGGAAAGGGCCCCGAGTGCCAGTCCTGGCCAGCCCTTCCTGCAGACACGGGGAGGGCCAGCGGGTCAGCCGAGGGAGGCCACGGGGAGAGCCAGACTCCACGTCAGCACGGCCGTCTCTGGAGCATCGCAGACAATGAGCGCAGTGTGCGGGGACCAGGGAGGGCCGGGGCCGGGTGGGGTTGGCAGAGGCCAGGAAGCTCCAGGGGCCAGAGCCCGGCTCCCCGCCCTGGCTCCCCGCCCCCACCGCCCAGACAAAGAGCCGGCAGGGGCCCAGGGAGCTGGCGGCCTTCCCGCCACTCTCCAGTGGGGAGGCGGGGGCTTTGTCTACCGCGCCGCCACCGCAGGCCAGGCCGCGGCTTGGCAACCCCCGAGCAGGAGGCAGGGCTGGAGGGCGTGAGGGATGATGACAGCGAGCCGGCAGGAGCGGCGGAGAGTCCATCTTGGATGCAAATGGCAAGGGGCGATGAGGCTTGCTGCAGAGGGGGCCCCCAGCCAAATTACCAGCCACCTGGGGACCTGAGCATTCCTCCTGGAACTGAGCAAGGAGAAAGGGGGAAGCCTGCATCTGGGTGCGAGCTAGCGCTGGCCAGGGCTGCTCAAGGGTGCCGAGGGGGTACCTGTCACACTCTGTGACCCCAAGCCCCAAGGTCCCAGTCTGGGGTCCCTGCCTCGGCTACCCCAGACAGGACCAAAACTGCCTGCCTGGTCCAGGCTGCGTAACCCTCTGCCCTCCCCGACCAGGAGAAGACCAAGGAGGCAGCGAGGAAGCCTACCTGGGCAGCAAGTCTGTCTCCATCAGGTTCTCAGACCCCAGAGGACACAGTGGCTGTTTGCTCTCTTGGGAGGGGCAGGGGGGGCAGGCAGAGCCCACTTCTGAGCAATTCAACTGTCCCATGGACACCCTGAATCTAAACCCATTCCACTTCCAGAATTTCGGAGTCCAAGAAGTTAAAAAAAATAAAAACACCCTTTTTCTGAGTCCCTCTTAGGATTTTTAGTGATGGGGTCAACCTTTGGAGGCAAGGCCCAAAACCCGAAGCCAACTGCCAGCGTGGCCTTTTGGGGGAGCAGGGCCCATCCCCCCTCCGGCCACGGGGATGCAGCCGCTCCCTCTGCACCGCCAACGCCCGGCTCTTGTGGAAGTCTGTTCCCAACTAAGTGTCCACAGAAGAGGGTCCCTGGTGAGGAGACAAAGCCAGCCACCTCCGAACCCCAACAATTTCACCTCTCCCTCCCGAAGGCACCCAGAGCCCCGGGCAAGCCCCCGCCCCCGGCACGACCTGAGGCTACCTGACAACTTCGGGAGGAGTTTCCCCGGACCGCCCAGCTCCAGCCCAGGAGAGGGAAACAGAGTCCCCGGGCCCGCGCGGCTCCCGCAGGAGCTCCTCCCGTGCCCAGTCCTGGGGGCTCCGCGCTCAGGGGCCCCACGCCCGATGCCGCCCCACCCCCCACCCCACCCCCGCGGGCACCCTGCAGCCGGGGGTTTCTCCAACTTCTTCCACTCGGCGCGCGCCTGAGGGGATCCCCCACGTGCCTGGGTTGGGGCCGCCCCTGCTCTTCCCCGCGCGCCCACCCCAGGCCCCCTCGCCCCTCGGGTCCCGGGCACGGCCCGCGCGCCACCTGCTCTGCGCCCCCCCGGGCAGGCGCAGCCCCCTCCCGGCCCGCGCGTGGTCTGGCACCGCACACGTGCACCCCCGCAGCCCGGCGCCCGCACCCCGGGCCTGCTCGCCCTCCGCCCCGGGCCCCGCGGCCCCGCACCCCGCTCGCGCCGCGGCCCGGGCTGCTCCCGACTCCCGCCGGCAGGGGCCCTCGCCGAGCCGCCCAAAAGCCGGAGGAAAAAAGGAGCCGAGAACAGCCCTCCCCCGCCCTCGCCGCTCCGCTCCCCGGGATCCCCGGGCCGCCGGCGCGGGGGGCGCCCCGCGGGGCCCGCGCCGCCCGCCCCGGCCCCGGCCCGCCCGCCGCGACGCGGGGCGCCCCGGAGAAGTTTGGCGGCGCGGACGCCGGAATCATGGCGGCGGCGGCGGCGCTGCCCCGGGCCGGGGACCCGGTGCCCGGCGCCCCCACCCCCGGCCGCCGCCGCCCCGGGCCCCGGAGGCGGGCGCGCGGGCCCCCAACTTGGCGGCACTTGGGGAGGCGGCGCGCGGAGGGCCCCGCGGGGCGCACTCACTCACCCGCGTTGAGGGAGGCGGCGGGCATGTGCGCGTTCAAGTTCGGTTTGTAAGACATGCCCGCGGGCGGCGGGGCGCGGGGCGCGCGGGGCCGGGCCCGCGGCGGCGGCGGCGGCGGCGGCGAGGCGGCGAGGGGGCGCGGCGCCCGCGGCCCTGCGCCCGTCCGTGCGCCCGCCGGGCTCCCGCGCACTTTTTGTTGTCGGCGGCTCGGGCCGCGCCGGCAAATATGGCCGTCCCTCCGGCGGCGCCCGCCGCAGTATATCACCCATACATCGGGCGCGCGGGCGCAGGGGCGGCCGCAAACTTTGTGCGGAGCCAGCGGGGCCGGCCGGGCCGGGAGGGGGCGGCCCCGGCGCGCCCGCGGCCCCGGCGTCAGCCTCGGCCCCGCCCGCCCGGCCGCGCCCCGCGCCTCCCCGCTCGCGCCGCAACTTGGCAAAGTTTGGGGGGGCGGGGGGCCCGCGCGCGCCGCGGCCGGGGTGGGGGGGAGCGCCGGGCCCGCCCGACCCCCGCCCCCTCCCGGGCGCCGCGCGGCCGCCGCCTCAGCGCCTCAGCCGCTTCGGCCGCCTCCGGCGCGGGCGCGCCTGAGAGAAACACTTTTCTCCCTTTTCGGGGGCGGTGGGGGCAGGGATGGAAAATTACCTGGAGAAAATGGTGGCGAGCGCGGCCGCGTCGCCCGCGGGTCGGGCCGGGCGCCCGCGGCCGGCTGCTCGCCGTCGTCGGCCCGAGCCGTTCTGGACAGGCTCGGCCGTGACTTCCAGGTGACTTGCCTGGAGTCGGGGGTTTGGAGCCCTTTGTGAGGCTCGGACGCCTTCGAGACGGTGACAAAAGCGCGAGGCCTCTTCCCCCGGGCACCTTCGCGCCCGCCGTGCGCCTCGTTTAGGCAGAGGAGCGGGTCGCGAGAGCCGCGGGGCGCCTCCTGTGTGCCAGGCCGCGTTCTAGGCTCTGGTGCCCGGGCTGCTGAACGAGGGGTTCGTCAGCTGGAACTGAAATTCAGAAAAACCGGATTCTTGTGGGGACGTGATGCGGAGGGGGAGGGGGGGAGCGGGGAGGTATTGATGAAGTCAGGCACCGTGTAGGGCGGCCCTCGCGGCCCAGGGAACCCAAAAGGTTAAAAGAAGCCCTGCTCTGGAGACTCAAGAATGAACTTGGCCAAGTTTCTCCTCCCTCGACTTGACCTTTCGGGTTTTGACCCTCCTCCAGCCCCACGTATTTTGGATGAGATGAATCGCCCTGTGGAGGGGCTAACTGCCCGGAGTTTGGCCCAAAGAGTAAAGCGAGTCCAAGGACGCAGGATGCCCATCCTTTTCGGTTGTTTTCAATCGCCGTGGCTTGCTGATTTTTCCTTGGTCGCAGCTCTTTGGACATCGCCTCCGTCCCCTCCTGACAAAGGCGTCAACCCCCCACCCCCCGCCCCGGAGAAGGAAGGGGCACCCACGCATTCCGACCCCATTCACCCGCGTCCCTCGGGGATCACGTTGTGGGCTGGCCCCAGCAGAGCATGCTCAGTGGAATTTTATTTCATGGATAAATTCGTCACCCCCTTCTGCACTTTCCTCAGCGCCCCCGAACAGTTGAGTAGTGTCGTCCAACACATACCTAGTGCAAGTCACTTAGGCTATTTTAAATTTTTAGTAGACACATTTTAGAAGTAGAAGAAACGGGGAAAAATTAAGTTTAATATTATATTTAACCCAATATATTCTGGGATTCCAATATGTAATCAATATACGGAAATTCTTAATGTTATTGAGCAAATCCTTCAAAATCCAGTGGGGATTTTACACACATACAGTAAGTACTTGGTTGTTGTTAGAAGGTGGGATTGAACCCTGGACCTCCCCCATGGGAAGCAGGTGCACAACCACTGAGCTACACCCACTCCCCCACGCAGTGCACTGTAATGCCTGCACTTTCATGGCGCAGGAATCTAGACCCCAGCTGCCTGCTCTCCCTTCTGCAAATGTCCCGGCTGTTCTCTTTAGACATTGTTATATTTTTGGCAGGACGTCCAGCCTTTGCTTTAAGTCCTGAATATCATTGAACAAATATTTTGTTTCCTTTTTTTTTTTTTTAAGAGGTACAGGGGGGATTGAACCCAGGATCTGTGAATGCCAAGTAGGTGCTCAACCACTGAGCTACGCCAGCTCCACTTCCTTCTTTTTTAATTGAAACAATTCACCTACCATAAAATTTAGCATTTGACAATGTACGATTTGGTGGTTTTTATTTGCTAAGATTATTTCTCCCCATCCCCTTGCTTGCATTTGCTGTGTCTGTTCATTATGTGCTGGGCTTCTTTTTTTTAGGAGGCAATAAGACCGCAACCTGGGACCTCCCATATGGGAGGCAGGAGCTCAATTGCTTGAGCCCCATTCGCTTCTCATTTGTGGTTTTTAGAATATTTAGAGTTGGGCAACCATCACCACTAATTCCAGAACATTTCCATCCTCCCCAAAAGAAATATGTAAGCCTTAGCAGCCATTCCTTATTTCCCCTTCTCTCAACGCTTTGCAACTGCTAATCTACAGTCTGGTCTCTATGGATTTGCCTATTTTGGACATTTCATATAAATGGAATCCCACAATACGTGTGCCTCTAGGTTGGGCTTCTTTCCCTCAGCATCATGTTTTCAAGATTTATCCACATTGTAGCACATATCACTGGTGTCTTATTTCTTAAGGCTGAATAATGTTCCATCACATGGACATAGTTTTTTTTATCCATTGGACAGTTGATGACATGTAGGCTGTTTCCACTTTGGCTATTATGCATAGTGCTACTATGTACATCCCTGCACACGTTTTTGTGTGAAGAGTTTTTAATTTTTGGGGGATATATATCTAGGAATGGAATGCTGAGTTGAATGGTATGTTTAAATTTTTGGGGAACTCCAAGCTGTTTTCCACAGCAGCATAACCATTTTACCTTCCTACCCTCAAGATATTAGTTCCAATTTCTTCATATCCTCACCAACACTCGTTATTGCTCTTCTGGTTTTTTTTTAAATTATAGGTATCCTAGTGAGTGTGAAGTGGTATCTCATTGTGGTATTTTCTCTCTCTTTTTTTTTAAGATTTATTTTTATTTCTTTCTCTCTCCTTCCCTGGCCCCCCTCCCATTGTCTGCTCTGCGTCCATTCGCTGTGTGCTCTTCTGTGTCCACTTGCATTATCTGGTGGCACTGGGAAACTGGGTCTCTTTTTTGTTGTGTCATCTTGCTGCGTCAGCTATCTGTGTGTGCAGCGCCACTGGTGGGCGGGCTGTGCTTTTTCATGCAGGGTGGCTCTCCTTGCAGGGCACACTCTTTTGAGTGTGGGACATCCCTACACCTGGCACCCCTGCATGGCACGGCACTCCTTTGCGTGCGGCAGCACTGCGCATGGGCCAACTCACCACAGGGCCAAGAGGCCCTAGGTATTGAACCCTGGCCCTCCCATATGGTAGGTGGACACTCTGTTGAGCCACATCTGATTCCCTCATTGTGGTTTTGATTTGCATTTCCCTAATGACTAATGATGTTGATTGTCTTTTCATGTGCTTATTGGCCGTTTGTGTATCACCTCTGGAGAAATGTCTATTAAAATCCTTTGCCCATTTTCTAATATTTTGTTTTTGCCTTTTTGTTATTGCCTTCTAAGTGTTCTTTATACATTCTGGATACTAGAATCCTTCAAGATATGAGAGTTGCTGGGAAGCGGACGTGGCTCAAGCCATTGGGCTCCCATCTACCATACAGGAGGTGCAGGGTTTGGTGCCCAGGGCCTCCTGGTGAAGGCAAGCTGGCCCGTGTGGCAAGCTGGCCCATGCGGAGTGCTGGCCTGTGTGAAGTACTGCCCCATGCAGAAGTGCTGACCCACGTGGAGAGCTGATGCAGCAAGATAACCCAAAAGGGGGAGACACAGAGGAGAGACGATAAGAGAGACAGCAGATCAGTGAGCTGAGGTGGCTCAAGAGAATGATCACCTCTCTCCCACTTCAGAAAATCCCATGATCAGTTCCTGGCGCTGCCTCATGAAAATATAAGCAGACACAGAGGAATGCTCAGTGGATGGTCACAGAAAGCAGACCAAGGGGAAAGTGGATTTGGCTCAACGGCTAGAGCATCTGCCTACCACATGAGAGGTCCAGGGTTCAAACCCAGGGCCTCCTGACCTGTGTAATGAGCTGGCCCATGCACAGTGCTGATGTGCACAAGGAGTGCTGTGCCATGCAGGGGTGTCCCCCATGTAGGGGAGCCCACGCGCAAGGAGTGCACCCCGTAAGGAGAGCTGCCCAGCATGAAAAAAGTGCAGCCTGCCCAGGAATGGCACCGCACACACAGAGAGCGGATGCAGCAAGATGATGCAACAAAAAGAGACAGATTCCTGGTACTGTTGACAAGAATATAAGCGGACACAGAACACAAGCAAGCAGACACAGAGAGCAGACAACTGGGGGCGGGGGGAGAGAAATAAATAAAAACTAAACCTTAAAAAAAAAAAAAAAAGGAAGCAGACCAAGGGGGGGATATAAATAAATAATCTTAAAAAAATAAAAGATATATGATTTGCAAATATTTTCTCCCATTCTGTGGGTTTTCTTTTTATTTTCTTGATAGCGTCCTCTGATGCACAAAAGATTTTAACTTTGATGAAGTTCAATTGATCCATTTTTTTCCCCTTTGGTTGCTTGTGCTTTTCATATTTAGTCCAAGTTCCTGAAGGTTTTCTGTTTGTTTTTTTTTCCCTAATAGTTTTATTGTTTTACTTCTTACATTTACGTCCTTGATCCATTTTGAGTTACCTTTTCTGTGTAAAGTAAGGGTCGAACTTCATTCTTTTGCATGTGGATAACCAGTTTTCCCAGCACCATTTGGCATCTTTGTTGAAAAGCAACTGGCCGTAGATTTGAGTGTTTAGTTCTGGACTCTGAGTCCTATTCCATAGATCTTTGTCTATCCTTATATCAGTACCACATTATTTTGATTACTTTTTATAGTACATTTCAAAAATGTGACATGTGAGTCCTCCAACCTTGTTCTCCTTTTTCAAGATTGTTTTGACTAGTCTGGGTCCCTTGCATTTCCATGTGAGTTTTAAGATCAGCTTCTCCAGGGCTGGGGAAAAAAAAAAGGCAGCTGGAATTTTGATAGGGATTTCATTAAATCTATGTAACAGTTTGGGGATTTATGCCATTTTAGCAATAGTACATCTTCCAATTCATGAACACAGGATGTTTTTCCATTTATTTAGATCTTTTTTACTTACTTTCAACAATGTTTTGCAGTTTCCAGTGTGCAGGTTTTGCACTCCTTTGGTTAAGTTTATTCCTAAACAGTTTATCCTTTTTTATTCTGTAGTAAATGGAATTGCCTTAATTTAATTTTCATTGCTATTGTATAGAAAAGTGATTTTTTGTATATTCTGTATCCTGCCACTTTGCTTAACTCATTTACTAGCTCTAACCCTTGTTTTTTTTGTGTGTGTGTGGATTTTTTAGGGAATTTGACAAATAAAATCAGGTCATCTGCAAAATAGAGTTTTACTTCCTGCTTTCCAATCTGGATGCCTTTTATTTCCTTTTCTTGCCTAATTTCTCTAGATAGCACTTCAGTACAATGTTGAATAGCAGTGGTGAAAGTGGTGGCATCCTTTCCCTGTTCCGGATCGTAGGGGAAAGTTCTCAGATTTCCATCATTAAGTATGAAGTAACTGTAGGTTTTTCATAGATGCCCTTTATCAAGTTGAGGAAGCTTCCCTCTCTTCCTAGTTTGTTGAGTGTTTTTATCACGAAAAATTTATGGATGTTGTCAAAAGGCTTTTTCTGCGTCTATTAAAATGATCATGTTTGGGATTTCCCCCCTTTATTCAGCAAATATATATATATATGTATTTTTTAAAGATTTGATTTATCCCCCCACCCCGCCCCGCTGTCTGCTCTCTGTGTTGATTCGCTGTGTATTCTTCTGTGTCCACTTGTATTCTTGTCAGGTGGCACCAGGAATCTGTGTCTCTTTGTTGCGTCATCTTGCCGCGTCAGCTCTCCGTGTATGCGGTGCCACTCCTGGGCAGGCTGCGCTTTCATGCAGGGTGGCTCTTCTTGTGGGGAGCACTCCTTGCACAGGGGGCCCCCCTACATGGGGGTGTCCCTGCATCGCAGGGCACTCCTTGCATGTGGCAGCACTGTGTGTGGGCCAGCTCACCACACAGGCCAGGAGGCCCTGGGTATCGAACCCTGGACCTCCTATATGGTAGGCAGACGCTCTATCAGCTGAGCCACATCTGCTTCCCAGCAAATATTTTTTGTCTACCACGTGTCAGGCTCTATTGCAGGGATGGCAAGGGAAGATGATTTTGTGCTATCACAATGCTTACAGTAAAGCCATGCCAGCCACATTTAGCTAGCCTTTCTTACCCCACGACAGTAGAACCCTCACCTTATCCTCCACCTCCCACAATTTATTACTCTCCAGGCCAGACTCTGGGTTTATGGTCCTGGTACTTATTCATTCCCAGAACTGATCACACCAATTTCCCCTTGTGTTTCACTTGGCAAACTCCTGGTCATCCATCAAAGCCCAGCTTAAATATCGCCACCTCAGAACAGGCTACCCTGGCTGGCTGCCTATTACTAACTCCTGCTATTGCATTTAATTGGGCCTGTCTCCTCTACAAGCCTGAGCTCCTTGAAGGAAAGAACTGCATCCCTGAATGCTCTCATCTGTTGCATAAAACATTCCATAAATGGCCACAAGGCATCCCTAAAATAAGGCAAAGTGAGATCAGTTCCCCTCTGTGGGAAGGACTCTGGCTCTCACCCTTCTTCCCTGGTCACAACTCACGTTCCATGATATGCTTCAAAAAGGATCTGGATTTTTTTCCCTCCCCTTTTCTTTCTGAGTTTAAATCCCCCTAAAAGGGGAAGAAACATTCCCACTGGTTCCAGCTGGAGGCTTTTTATGAAATTCACTCAAATAAGCACCTACAAATTTTTTAAAGATTTATTTCTCCCCACCTCGTTTGCGCTCACTGCTCTGTTTGTTGTGTGCTGTGTCTGCTTTTTTTTTTCCAATGGGCAAAGAACTTTTAATAGCCATTTCTCCAGAGAAGATAAACCAATGGCCAATAAACACATGAAAACATCATTAGCCAATAGGGAAATTCAAATTAAAACCACAATGATATACTACTTCACACCCACAAAAATAGCTACTCTTTTTAAAATAGAAAATAAATGTTGACAAGGATGTGGAGAAATTGCAACTCTATTGTTGGTGTGAATGTCAAATTCGTCTTCTTTTTAGGAGGCACCAGGAACCGAACTCGGGACCTCCCATGTGGGAGGGAGGCGCTCAATAGCTTGAACTACATCTGCTCCCTGCTTGTTTCTCTCTCATTTGTCTCCTTGTTGTGTCTCATTATTGTGTCATCTCATTGTCCTCTTGTTGCATCAGCTTGCTGTCTTGCTCATCTTCTTTAGGGGGCACCGGAACTGAACCGGACTTCCCGTGTGATAGGCAGGTGCCCAACTGCTCGAGCTACATCCACTTCCCTGTACCTACTACCTTTAATGCGTGCTTTTAGAATGATCTAGAGGTGCAGAGGTGGTTCAGGCAATTAGGCGCCTCCCTCCCACATGAGAGGTCCTGGGTTTGTTTCCTGGTGCCTCCTGAAAAGAAGACCAGGACACAACAAGCAGACACAGCAAATGCAAACAATGAGGGGGTGGGGAAAAAGAAATAAATCTTAGGAAAAAAAAAAGAATGACCTAAAATGGTTCCTTATTAGTTTAATGGGCATTTCACAAGGAGCAGAGCAGGTGGATAAAAGAAAGAGGAGCAGCCCAGTTGAAGAGCTTGGCAGGGAGAAACATTAGGAGACATCATAACCTTTTCTTTAAGCTTCAGAAAAACTTGGTTAACCTCTCTGAAGCCTGTACAGTAGCTGAATAGGTGCTAGTCACTGTTACTCCTATTTTCTTCTCATATTATGAAGTCATTGTTATCCTCATTTCCCTAGATGATGAAACCTAAATTGGAAGAGAATTTAATAGTGAGTGATGGGCTCCAAATTGAACCCAGACCGTTAGCATAACAGAGAGCGCCTTCTGCACTCTTGCCGAGCGGAAACCCTTGGTTAGCCTCTTTGACTTTAGTTTTCTCTCAAATGCAGGGGTTTGATGGGCTGGACCGTGGAGGATCTCAACCCTAACATCCTAAGAAAGCAAACAGACAACACGCATACCATTTTCCCTTTAGAAAAATTTCAACCCTGAAATCCTTTGAATTATTTCGGGAGTGTTTCCATCACACGACAACAGTCTTGGGTAATGGGCTCCAAAGTGTGATGCACCTTCCCCAAGAAAGCTAACTCGTAGCAGTGAGGGAAGAAAATATTAGAACTTCTATTTATGCGGGATTTATAGTGGGCATACAGTATAGTAGCACACATAGCATTGATAAATAAATGAATAAACATATAGTGGAGGCACACGCAGAAATGCTTTTTACTGACTGGAGTATGTGATTTTAAAAAATTGTACACAGGGGAAACAGATTGAGGTGAAGAATTTTCTTGTTTGACTGATTTTATTATTGAAATAATGTAAATGCTCTAATAATGACTGAAATGATGAATGCACAACTGTGATTATACCAGATACCATTAATTATACACTTTGGATGAACTGTATGCTTTATTCATATGTATCAATAAAATTGATTTGTTAAAGAATTTAAAAAGAAATCTGAAAAAAAGGAAAAAAAAAATGGACCACTGATCTAAGAAACTACTGACGTGGGTGACCAGACCTAGCAATTTGGCAGCCAGCGAAGTCATGTGTGAAGTGTCACAATTGGCCTGTCATAGTCAGGGACTCCTCAGGACAGTATAGCCAAACCTCCCATCCAGTTGGACTTTCATCAGGAGTCTAACTCACAAACGTATTAATTTTCAGTTATGTTTCAACCATTACTCCTGTTTTTAGAATAGGCAGGGACCAGCAAACTTTTTCTGTAAAGGGTCAGATAGTAAAAATTTTAGACTTTGCAGGTGCGATGGTCATTTTGCGTGTCAGCTTTTGCTAGGCCGTGGCATCCGGGTGTTTGGTCGAACCCTGGCCGAGACTTGCTGTGGAGGGGATGGGATGAGCTTGTACAATCAGTTGACTTTATGTAAAGGCAGTCGATAACCTTCTATGTGGGTAGGCCTCATCCAATGAGTTCAAGGCCTTAAAAAAGCAAAGACCTGAAGTTTCCAAAGAAGAAATATTGCCACAAGTTTCTACCCTCTACTTCTCTGCTTTCAACGTTCTAGCCTCCCCTGTGGATTTCAGACTCAAGACTTCAATATCAACCCGTATCGGTATTTCCAGTCTGTCAGCCTCCCCCAAAAAATTTAGGCTCAAGACTTCAACAATCCCTCTTGCTGTAATTTCTCTGCCCTAGGAAATTCAGCCTGCCCTAAAGAATTTGGACTTGCCAGCCCTCATAACAGTGAGCCAATTCCTTAAAATGAATCTAACAGAAACCTTACATAAGGTTCTTTCTCTGGAGTACCCAAACTCATACAGTAGGTCATGGTCTCTGTCTTAAGTCATCAAATTCTGCCACTGTAGTATGAAAGCAGCCACGGACAATATGGGCATGGCTATGTATCAATAAAACTTTTTACTGAATACTGGAATGTGAATTTTGTATAATTTTCAAGTTTCTCAAAAGAGTTTTCTTCTTTTGATGTTTTTCCAACCATTTAAAAATGTAAAAACTATTCTCCACTTGCAGGGTCATTCAAAAGGAGGAGGCAAGTCAGATGTGACCCATGGGTCCATCTGTTTTAGACTTGGCAGGTGTTTCTTAATATTGATTCCCTATGGGCAGAATATCAAGAAAGGGACATGCAGATATTTAAGGACCTACTGCGTTTATTTTCATATCAATATTTCCAAACAAGACATACAACATACACAGATACTTAAACTGTGGGAATAGAAAGCTAAACAGAAATCCAGTATCAACACAGGACTTGAAATCTTCCTATAATTTACCTTAATAGAAGGCTGGAGATGAAAGAGTATATCTGAGGGGCCTCTCATTGCTCTAACCAGTGGATATCTTCACAAAAACCTAGGCGTTTACTGAAGGTTCATGTTGTTAAATTTTCTAATTTTCTAAAATTTATAAATTATTCTAGTTCAGCTTTCTCTAAAAGTTACAAGTTGCACACATCAATCCTTGTGAAAGCTAATCTCTCCTGGAACTCAAGGTCAACAATATAAATCTTGTGCGACAACCAAAATTTACCCTGTGAAACTTCCCAAGAGAGAAGGCACCTTGGGAAAGGGAACAAAAGCCTGAGAAGCAGGAGGGGAGGAAAAGTCACTTTCCCTGTATATATTTTTTTAAATATTAAAAGACTTATTTATCTATTGCCCCCCACCTTGTTGTCTGTGCTGTCTGCTCTCTGTGTCCATTTGTCATGTGTTCTCTGTTCATCTTCCCTTTAGGAGGCATAGGGAACTGAACCCAGGACCTCCCATATGGTAGGTGAGAGCTCAATCACTAGAGCCACACCTGCTTCCTCCCTGTATATTACCTGCCCTGTTGATTTCTGCATTGTGCAAGTATGCCTTATTCAAGTAAACACTCAAAAGTAAAATCAAAATTTTCCAGACCAAGTTAGCATCCACGTAGCCATTTTATCTCCACGTGACACTCAGTGGCAATTCTTAATAATGACCTGAAACCACTAGACTGGCATGCACCTCTTCTAGCCCAGTAACACCCTGGATAAGAAGTGGGCAGCATTCAGAGAATGAAGCCAACTTGCTGTGAACTGGACTCTAAAATAAGCTTTGGCACATTTCTTTTAGCCCCCTCTTTCTTTCCATAATGGCCTCCACAGATGGCTTCTTTACATCATGCTCTCAAATGACTAGCTGATAAATATTCATAGGAAAATTGTACTGTACGTACTCCAACCCCCAGCCGGTTAACAGGTGTATTTTCTATCAGGGCTGGTGTCCCCTTGGACATGGGACTTGTCCTCTGTAAAAACACACACACACACAGACACACACCTTAGACACCACTACCTTTTGCCTCTTTGACTAATTTGTCTAGGGTAGTGGTTCTCAACCAGCGGTGATTCCTTCTCACAAACATCCAGGGAACACCTGGCAATATCTGGAGGGATTTTTGGTTGTCACAACTGGGGTGAGTGGGGGGAGGTGTGCTATTGGCACCTGGTGGGCCGAGCCATTGCTAAACATCCTCCAGTGCACTGGAGAGCCCCTCACAAAGAATGATCCAGCCCCAAAGGTCGAGCTGAAAGCAGACTTGGAGTACAGACAAACAATGAACCAGAGCAAGGTAAAAACAAACCTGAACTGTAAAAGAAAAACTGAATGGGGACACAGAGGGTATATGTGAAGTCTGGCCTACTCAATTTTATTAATGTTTTACATTTCAAAACCCTTTTCCTTTTCAGTCTACAAATTCAACTCACCAATCACATTTCAGTAAAATTTTACTTAAAACACTCCCTTTCACTTGCTCTTCAATTAATGCTCAATTATCTCATATAATTGACAGATTAAATTCCCTTGAGCATTTCAGGCTACAAATTGAGTGATTTCCTCAAGCATTTTGAACACCTTCTAGAGAAGACCTACACACAACATTCTAAACATTTCTAAAAAGTCATCCACACTTTTCAACCCTCTCTTCTTCCCTCTGGTTTTCTACGGGGCCCGGGTGGGTGGGAGCCCAGACTGCCACTTGCTAGCTCCCGGACCTGTGCTCGTTTCCTCTTCTGCTAAAGGAGGTGTCCGTACTTAAGGCGCAGAGGCACCTTATGAAGATTTCAGTGACTAATATAAAGAAGTCTCCCTGCCCCACCACACGCAAGCACGGCAAAGTGATGGGTTTGCTGTTTACTATGACAGACCATTCTCATTCTGTGGTATCTTCTCTCACCTTCAGTCCCAATTCTCTGGATTCCCAAGTCCAGTGGCAGGAGCCGAGGGCAATTCTCAACCACTCATCATTTCTATCAGTGCACACCAGACCACACTGAATACTAGTGGTAGCAGTTACCTACTCCCGGTCCGCACACCTTCTCCAGCTCTCCCAAAGCCCTGGGCCTTCAGTCTCAGCACTTGGTCTGTCACCTCCTTAAAGGGTTCCACCCTGCCCCACCCTCCAGTCCTAAGGGCATTACTGGTGCTTTCTCCCAATCGCTCAAGACCACCATAAATCTTGTTTACCATCTCCCACCACCAAGGGAGTAATCACTACTGGGGACGTATGACCCACTGTTAGGCACTTAATGATTAAGGAAGAAGCGAATATTAAATCAAGATACCAAATGCACAAAAACAAGAAAAGGTCCATTCACGGTTTGTGACCAAAGTAACTTCTCCCTCTGAAAAGGAGGGAAGAGGACTGAATAAATACAGCAAGCATTCAAGAGCAACTGGCATACAGGTAAGTCCCCAATATTAACTATGATAACTTTACCCTTGTTTCTGTGTTTTTTGATGGCTTTTTGATGGCAGAGCTCAAATCCTAGACTAGCAAACTGGATGATTACACTTACCCAAGAATGAATTTTGGCCCCCCAAGTCCTCTGACATTGGTGGCTGATAAGGATGCCACAGACTACCCTTCTCCTGAGGCCCCCTAGCTGGGTTTGTTTGCATCTTTCAAGGACCCAAGTCTCAGCATGAGTGCTAAGTAAGCAAGAGGAGCACAGCCCCAGGCTCCAAAGCGGCAATGGCTCTTCCAGGGCTGAGCACAGGCACCATGAGCTCTCCAGGGTGCTGGGCTATTTACCCCCAAGGGAAGTACTCCAGGAAGCCTTTTAACTACAAGGCCAGCAGCGTAGGCCACATCCTAGGTACAGAGACCTACAGGGGAGTGTGGTGGTACTAACACAGCTCAAACAGAAGCTCTGAAACCAGACAAAGGAAACATAGGAAGATATGCTTATTAGCCAGTTTAATTTATTTAAGAATCTTACAAAAAAGAAAAACAAAACACAATAACAAAACAACTAAATACAGAATTTTGTTACGCTTCACGGTTGATTGCTTTTCCTTGCAGGGATAAACCTTGCTAAGTGCAGCCAATACATTTTTATCAAATTAAACCCAGTTTTCTAAGTTACATATCAAAATGGCTGGAACAATCGTTTCTGGACACTTGGTCCTGATTTATCGTGGAAGGCTGAAAGAAGCAGTGCAGTATCATTGGAACAGTGCGTACCCTTCATACACTGACGGAGACACCAAAACAGAGTAGCAATATAAAAAAGGGAGATTTAAAAAAAGAATGAAACAAAAACAAACCCAAAGAGTTTACATCCACCTTTGTTTCAAATTGTCTTTGGATTCCATCACATGTGTTATTATTGTCTCAAGATGCACCATGTCAGATTAGTAAAGAAGGAAGATCTATGCCTACGTATAAAAGTTTCCTTTGCTCAGCGGAGGTAGAACCTGGCAAAAGTTTTATTGCAGAGATACAGCGTACCTCTTCCCACCTCTCATGGTTGATGGTAGATATAAGTGGTTATTTAAAAATAATATCAGTAGTTTGCAAATTCAGTATAAACCACAAATGGGATGATAATGAGTTTCTCTGACAGCGGTGAGACTGCAATGTGCTACGTAGAAAAAAGGCTCTCTCTGCCCCATAAAGTGGAAGTCAGAAAGAAGGCTCAAGCTTCTTTATCCTCTTCAGTGCCACAAATACTGTCATTGCAAGTAAGCCCCACGGGGTATATTGGCCAGAAATGTCTTTTCAAGGCATGAACAGGTCTCAGTGCAAGGGAAATTAGGGGAGTCCTCATTTGGGGTTCCTGTGGGCTGACCTTCTGCCCCAGAGGCTGGATTCCTAGCTGCACCCCTTGCCCACCTCTGCACTAAAGGGACAGTCTCGGGTTAACCGTGCCTTGCCACATTGTTGCAGCTCAGAGGCACACAGCTCACCCCACTCCATGGGCGCCCAAGGAAGGGCTGTGTTGGAATAGGATTTCACAATGGAGGCAATCTGTGACAGGCCCTAATTCATGACAAATTAAGTTCCCAAAACTGATTCAAACACAGGTAATTTTCAACTACCACGTCTACCAAGTTGGATAGTAATGAATGAAACTTATACATGAACGAAAGGCCCAAGAAATGCTCACAGCAATCTTTCCTGCAAGTTATAGAGGTTCAATTTCTTAAAGATGCAAGATCTATTAAAAAAACAACAACCCACAAATGTTTGCCTCCTGGTGGTTATTGCCACCATTTTCATGTACCATCTCTGGGTTTCCCAATTGCCAAGAGTAATCGTTAAAAATGAAAGAGGCTAGGAAGGAAGGACGGAACGCCTTAATCCTGTTCAGCAGATCCCACTGGGCAGTCCTTAAGCAGATAACTGCCCATTCTACCTTCCAGCACAGAATCAACCTATGAGCTGAAGGCTTGTGGAAGCCTCCTCCACAGTCACTGTGTGTTCTCTTTTGGAGGATGAATGTTCCTTAAACGGACATTCTCTAACATCAGCTGCCAGTATGGACACTGGCAAGTACTACCAGGCCTGTTTCCCCCCCGTGCTATAAATATCCTTTGAATAGGCGCAAGCAGAAGCAGATTAACTGTGCCACTGCAAAGTAAATTTCTGATTATTTGAAGGTTAAAAGTATAGGGCCAACTTCCTGAAGAACACAATATTTGAGGCAAGGTTTTCCTATTAGATGGAGACCCACAAAGATGAGGGATTTGGTTCAGGCCTTAAAAACTGCAAGAGTAGGAGTTCACTGAAGAGCTAAGTTTGATCCCAAATGCACTGAAGAAGTTAGAGGAGCTTAAAGAAAGTCTTGGGAAGAATGTGGTGGGTTTTTTTTGTTTTTGTTTTTTTTATGTGAAAACATCAGGCTCACTATAGCTTCCAAAGAACAAAATAAATGAGCATAACTAGTCATATAATGACAGTATCAGAATTGCACTCAAGTACATTTCCCCCCATTACAATGCATTGCACACAGTAAAAATTTGTAAAAAAAAAAATTCAAAACAATCAGGCATGTTGAAAAATACACAGAATTGACACAGAAATTCTATAGTAAAATGCAAAAACAAACTCTAATATATAGAAAGAAATTCAACTAAGAATTTCTCATACTTTTTCTATATTAAAAAAAAGAAAAGAAAAAGAAACCCCACATGGGATGTCAAGAAAAGAATAAATAGGACTGAGGAGGGAAAAGGGGAAAATAAGCAGGTGGGATCCCAATTTACAAGAAATATTTACATTTGGAATTCAAAAGAACTCAACATTTCTATATATACACATCTATATACATATATATAAATACAGCATGAAATTGGAGGATGGGTTTTAGATTTCACCTCAAGTATTCAGAAAAAAATCCAAAAACTGCTAGCTAGTTTGAGTTGCAGGTATTTAGATGTGTTTTCTTAACTTATAAGCCCATAAAGACACTACATTTGTATTAGACAATTGGCATCAATGAGGAAGTTTCTCTAGCATGGGTTTTGCTCTCAGTTGGAGCCACAACATGGAATGCTTGCTACATTCAGCAACGAGGTGTGCAGAGGCACCTGTGCACAGATAGGGTGTTAGCCAGGGAGACCACAGAGAAGAGGAAGTACCGGTAGCCAACTAAAGACCATCATCACAGTGGTTGCTTTTGCCATGGAGAATATTTGAACTAACTAAACATCCATTAACTGGATCCCAACTTAAAAGCAACTCTTAAGTAGCACCATTCTTAGAAACGACCAAATATCACTCAGGTAAATTTTCTAAATGACAGGACTTGGATAAAAGCCTTCTCATCATCTCTTATCAAGACAAAGACCGAATGGGGGAGGAATGTTTCCTCTGCCCCTACCTTCAAAAATTGAGATGCATCAATCAGTTCTAATCTGCTGCTTTCTTCCCACATGCTAAAACTGGTAAGTGGCAGATGGGGATGCGAGGAGGATGAAGGAAGTGCCTTTCCATTATACAACTGTAAATGCTGTCCCCCACACCCTTCCTGCTCTTGCCTGCCTGGGGAAGCTGTTCCAATAGCACTCATACAGACACCAGGAAATGAACATCCTAGAGGAAATTTACCTATGGCTGGAAATCTGTGCCTCTAAAACAGTACATTCCCTTGGTGTTTGGTAACCTAGAACTTTTACCTCCACAGATAAAGCAAACTAAAACTAAAAGGTTTATTACTGCAACTCAAAAAGATTTCTGAAGTGCTAATTAGTTGGGGTGGAATAAATATATATATATACATACACACACTCCTACATTGCTTTGGATGCAGGTCTTGTTAATTTATATACACATGGAAAGAAAGATATTGAAGAAGGTATCTGCAATTTAGCAGCAAAAAGGGAAAATTCTTGACTTAACCTAATCACTTTCTGACAAGTTGTGTTTAAAGAATTTCATTGATAACACTTTTATGAATATGTATTATTGATATCATATCTGGATAATTCTACTAAACTGCAGATACCGAGACCTTATGGTATGGAGGTTGCTAAATTAGGGGAAAATTAATTCCCCAAGAGATAACATCTGAGCAGCTCTGGACTCTGGAAGTGGTTTTCAGTATAATCAACACTGTAAACTCTGAAAACACTACATGATTTTACAATCTAATCATTGTGCTCAGAGCCATATTGCTAAAAAGGGAAACAAGGCATTGCAAAGGCCGAGTGGACTCACGTTAGGTTAAACAAGGCCTCTGGGTTCAGATGAGGCATTTAGATCCTGAAATAAATGGACCTATTTTATAGTAGTGTTGTTAAGACTGGACTGACAGAGGAGGACTTAAATACTGGGGCTTTCTCCCGTGTTGGCCAACCTGAACTTGCTGACTTTTACAAAGGGCACAGTGTAAAGGTCATGTGCTCACCTCCAGAGAGAGGGTTGGGTACCAGAATCTGGGTGCTCGCATGCGCACCACACCCTGATGGGCATGGGCACACAGTACCTCAGTGACCCAGCCATTTACACCAGTTGCCATTTTGAGGTCTACTTTGAGAGTTTTCACAGGCCATTCTGGACCTTATTCAAAAAAGGGGGGGGGGGGAAGGTGGATGTTCTAGGAAGAACAGAACACAAATATGCCCCTCTGCATCAAGAAGGCTATTCTAAGAACAAGCATTACACTGTCAACTGTGGGGGTTAATTAACTGCATGCTAAAGAACCCTCATACTGATACAGCTTTGAAAGAATTAACTTTTCTTAAAAAAAATTATAACCTACTAAAAAAAGATAACCCCCACAGACAAAATGGAAAAGTTGGGCCAACAGCCTGTGAGAATCTATTTTCCCCTCCCTGCCGTCTCATCTCCCTGGAAGGAGCAGGTCTGTTACACTTCCCTTCCACAGATCCATTTCACTTCGTTTGTTGATGGAAGATGACTGGAGTATTGGTTTAAATACAGAAGCCCTGGGAAGTTTTGCTAAATTAAAAGAGAAGATTCTGCTCTTGGCTGCCAGCTGGGTCTAGTGGTCTATGAGGGACATTGTTCGATATTCCTATGGATCACTGCCTGAGATATATGGACTGGACTGAGGATAAAAGTTGCATCCACTGGGCAAAATGTGCCAAAGAACAGAAGTTTTGCTCGATTTGCGACTGTAGGCACCAAGAGTATTAAATAAATACTAACAGAAATTCATGGAAAACTTGACTAACCAAATTCAGGCTCAAAGAGAGCAAAAGCCCTAGCTTTCCATCACTTAACATCTCTCATCCATTTCTGAGAGAATTTTAAAAAGTGACAATGAGAACAATGCAACTTGAAAAACATTCAAAAGTACTATCATTTTACCCCTTCCTCAACACCATCTTAATTTTTAGGGGTCAGTTTTTAGCCAAAATATAAGGCTACCTGGAATGCTGAGGCAACACACAAGTTCTGCAGAATCCCCGTCACAGACTACTCTGAGGTGGTGAGGACCTAAACAAGAGTCCACTTCTTGTTAGTATAACAACTTTTTATTTGACATCTACAAGATTTTGGTATCTTGCAGCTTTTGATTAGGTTTATACAATCTCAATTTTTCAATAGTGCAACTTGTGCAAGCAAAAAAAAAAAAAAAAAAAGGAAAAAAGTAAACAAAAAGACCACTTGTCCCCTCACTTGTTTATAAACATCTATTATAGGTGAAACAAAACTTACCCATATTATAGATAAGTGTCTATTCACATTTGTACATTACCATTTTTAACAGCTTGAGATAAACTCTACAATGTCTTACAACACATTAAACAATATTCAAGTTACTGGGTAACAACAATAACAACAACAAAAAAACATACAGCAGAAGCCTCAAGTGTTTCCTCATTGTCTAATTTACAACTCAAGTAAGGTTTCCTTTTTATGAATGACAAAGCAACTTAGGATAATGCAGGAAAAAAAAGATTTCAAAATGGAAGTCAATTTACACTTCTTTTTTAAACTATCTTTAAGTTAAAGAAAACGTAATTTTAAGAAAAATAGGCTTGTAGCCATTTTTGCAGCACATGTGAGGAATACTATCAGTACATTAAAATTAACTTTTAAGAGTTTCATCACCAAAAAACATATGTACTCATTACCTAGACGAGAAAACTAGGGGAGGAAGGAGGATGGGGGTAGGGGCTCACAGGGTTAGAGGCAATACCCGGGTATAGACACTATAAAAATGCAATCACCAATGCTGTACATCTACAAATGTGTTTCTCTCTGTTACTTGACTTCTGTGTTAATCTTGTTTACGCATGCTTTCAAAGACATGCACTGTCAGAAAAAAACTAAAAAAGAATCTGAACGCATGATATGCAACCTTTCTTTTCATGCTTTAATAAACCTAGTGTTTAATACGTTGGAAAAAGAAACCAATATATATTTTCTATACTTATAGACTCAAAATACATGCATCTGGGGTAATTCCCCCAGCAACGGCATGGATGGACTGCGTTAACCCTGAGCACTGTGTAACAGAAAAGTAAAGCCAGTTTGGTAAGTTCCAAGCATTTCAAACCAACTGCGGTTTGTGTCTTTAGGAAACTCACCAACAACAGACTAACACACACGCAAGCGCACATACCCTTCTGCTAATCCAAAGTAAAAACAAATGGGAAGTACCACGGGAAAAGCAAAAGGAAAGACAGATGTACCACAATCGGCACTGCTTATCTGCAGATTTGCTATCTATTCCAGGTCTGTCTTTATTTCCCCCGCCCCAAATTAACTAGAGAGAGCATAACTAAGAAAAACTTATAATTCTTTGGAAACTGTCCCTGATTTTTATGCAAACAATACGCCTCAACAGCATTTCAGATACATCCATGTTGAAACCTGTCTGGTCTCTATGCGTTGCTGGAGTTGGTGATGCTCTGAGGGTGGTGCTGCTGCCACAGCTGTTTCTGCTGGACCGCAAGCTGTTGAGACTGGTCTGAAGTTGACAGGAGATTTACAAGAGGAGATACACAATTTGCCGGAATGATCAGACCTGTAATTATTTTAAAAGTTCATGAAGCTGCATTCAGAGAGATCACATTATTTTACAACTTCATAGCAGATTCCAAATGAGGCAAAATTTAAGCATAATGAACAAAAATGCCACAAAAAATTAAACAAATACCTAACAGTTGAGGTGGCCCATTCAGAAGTAACTTAATTCTTCAGCTGTTACCCAAAAATAAACAAGCAAGAATAATGGATGTGTCTAGTGCAGCACCATTTTTTTACTGCAGGATTAATAACTTACTCACTCAATAGAAATGATTATATTTATGTATAAAGTTGTTTACATAGACGCTTCCTTAGTATAAAATTCAGAAATGTGTATGTAGGTAACCAATCAAAATACATGCTTTTTGTTAGAAAAGTTAACGCTTTTATTAGACCCAGTGACCCAGTGACTTCTTTTCAGTCTGGATGTCTGGGTCTGACTCACAAGGTGGTGGGCACTGGTGCCTGACATATAGCACCTTTCTATATACCTACTATCTACTATCTTTGCAGCTCCACCAACGAGTGCAGCCACCACCTTCTTCTCCCTATATTCCAAGAAGACTGCAGACATGGCACATTCAAATGCTTCTAAATGGACACAGGGAGGATATCTGCAAACAGGTGAGAATATGCCCAGGATAAGGGAATTCTAAATCCGGCCATGGGGGAATAGTGACAGGCCCAATGTTCCAGGTAAACCGTTTATTAAACAGAAGATAGAAATCTAGACTTTTACATGAAATCTCTTAATTTAAACATTTTCACTTTGGCCACTAATTCAAATGAAAACCTTCAACAAGCAAAAATTCTTGGGGACCAAACAAAATGTTAATGGACTGACTGTCCCACTGGCTGCCAATCTGCAACCCATGCTACAGAAGAAAGCTGCTATGTGAATAAAGCAAAGACAAACAGGCACAGTGAAATACTCGCACTGGTTCCTATGGTTTGCCTTTGCTCCCTGCATGACTGCAAAGCATCCTCTGTGCACAGTGATTTTGAGTTGCACAGTCGTAATCTGGCTCAATGAATGTAAAATGGTAGACTCTAGAGAATCCTGGGCAAGAGGCTGAGCTCGGTCTTTTCCACGAGGGACCTTGCATAGATAGCAGCAGTGAGGAAGGGGAGCAAAAGTCACTGAGAGCAGCATTAAGTACACTACTCCAAACCTTCCACCAGAATCAATGATGTGTGTTCCAAAGCTTTTCTGCTCAACTTCTTAAGAACATATAAACCAATCTCTACACCCAATACTGGAAGAGATCCTGAGGTTCTAAGGTGTTAGAAACAAAGTGAAAAAAAAAAAAAAGCAGGATTTGACTTTTTCCCAATTCAAACCAAAACAAAAATGAGACTCACCTACAATCCGCTGTCCATCCTCTGTTCTTAGCCGAACTATCTGCATTTTGACATTAGTGCCACTGACAGATGCTAAAACACCCTCAACTTTTGTCCAGACACTCAGTACCGAACCACATAAAACATAGTATGTGCGGCAACGGAGACCTATTTCACAAACTAACCCCAAACTTGCTTTTTTGCAGTTGCCACGCCTAGGATGAATGGGAAAAAAAGAAAAAATAAGTACAAACATACACACTCATAAAAGGCTCACAAGGCCATTCAAATGACAAATGGAAAATGTTCTAGTATAATTTGCCTTTACTAAGTGACTGATTCTCAGATTATAATCTTTTTAGCATTTTGCAGTAATATCCTTTCCAATTTAAGGAATGACTGATGATTTTTTAGAAGACAGCTATTTCTGGGGCCTAACTCCCTGTGAAATGGTTGATTTACTGAATTTAGTATTCTTTCACACATTTTAGCCCTTACTATATATTTTCTTAATGTTCTAATGCTAGTTTAAAAAATGAGCCTACCAATTATTTCTATATTATTAAACCATCAATGTATTGTCCTAAATCAAATTAGTGGGAAAGGCTCCAGCAAACAAAAACATTATACCATACGTAAGTTTTTTAAACTGAGAACCCCAGTACCTCCTAAAGAAACCAGCTCTCATTGGGGAGCGGATGTAGCTCAAGTGCTTGAGCACCTGCTTCCCATGTATGAGGTCTTGGGTTCAATTCCCAGTACCTCCTTTAAAAAAAAAAAAAAAAGTTATTTTCACAATTCATGGATAAAAATGTCTTTCCAGTATAAATTAAAGATGAATTTAACACACAGCATTATATTTACATGTATAGGATTCTTTTCTTGTTGAAATTCAAAACAAATGTTTTTATAGAGGATTTTGTAGGTTCGTTTAAAAAATATTTAATCTTAAAGGTTTTCCTAAGTTAATTTTCAACAGCATTGATCTGTCCTCAAAACAAAAACAAAAAACCATTACTTAGCTCAAAGCAAACCTATCTACCTGCATAGTAAGTCTTTTTTAAAAAACCTGAAAATAAAAAAAAGAAAATCAAAAAAAAAGAAAAAAATCTGGCTAACATCCATTTATACTTCATATCCCTTTTCACAAAGTGTGCCAGATACTCCAAGAGCAATAAATATTTAATGGGTGAGAAAACATTCAAGAGAGAATAAAATCTACAGACTACTAAGATACTCTACCACAAGGTCTTGAACTAAATACTGGAGTATAAAATGATTTGAAAGAATAGTCTCTGGTTACCCTAGTAACATTACGATTAGCTCCAGGACATCTAACATAGTTTTTTGGTACTACATAACTACTTTAGGTATCTTCTGATTTCTTAGAAGTTGTTTAGCCTTAAAAATAAAGTTGATCTGGTAATGACAAGTAACGCTTATTTTAAAAGAGAGGAAGTAAGAGAGGCAAGGAGGGAGAAAGCAAAGAAGATAAGGAAGTTAGTTCTAACACTATGGATGACAGTTAAGTCTCCACAGCCAGGTTAACAGTTGGTTGCAAACAACAAAGGATCAATGAAGAGTAGAGGGAAAACTGAGACAGTGCCTGGCCCTTAAATGTTTAATAATATTTCTAATTGAATGAACCATGCCCAAGTAATAGTTAAATCTGTTCATTTACTTATAAGAACATAGTTCTGTGTTTAGATAAAATCTTGATGAAACTTAAGAAAATGCTGAGAAACATGAAAACACTAACCAATAAGCATGAGTACAAGTATCTGCAGATGAATTATACTGATCTAACCAATGGACCACAGCATCATCGGATACTACCTGTTTAAAAAAAAAAAGAAAAATGCCATTGAAACAGTAATGCTTTAAATAAACTGGCTAATTTCATCTTAAAAACTTTTCCAGAGGCAGCCAACTTAAAATAAGTTGGTACAGAACAAACTGGCTCTTACTACTGGTTCAACTTCAATGCCATTTGTAAATTTCTGCCTAAGCCAGATATTAAAAAAAAAAAAAAAAAAAATTCACCATGATGGTTACTATGTAATAATTTTTTTCAATAATTATTTTCAAATGAGAAAAGCTAAGAATAACAGTAATATAAGATAATACTAACAAAGTAGTATCTAATACTAAAGTTAGGAATAACAACATCATATACCGTTTTCTAGAAACCATTGCAAAATAGAAAATAACAGCATGTTCACAATAAAACAAAGTCATGGGAACAGATTTCAGTCTGCAACATCTTCCCTACATTAAAAAATTCTTATTTTTATAGTTACTACTAGAAGTTTCTTTTTCTTTTCTTTTTTTTTTTTTTTTTTTTTTTTTAAGATTTATTTATTTATTTAATTTCCCCCCCTCCCCTGGTTGTCTGTTCTTGGTGTCTATTTGCTGCGTCTTGTTTCTTTGTCCGCTTCTGTTGTCGTCAGCGGCACGGGAAGTGTGGGCGGCGCCATTCCTGGGCAGGCTGCTCTTTCATTTCACGCTGGGCGGCTTTCCTCACGGGCGCACTCCTTGCGCGTGGGGCTCCCCCACGCGGGGGACACCCTTGCGTGGCACTGCACTCCTTGCGTGCATCAGCACTGTGCATGGCCAGCTCCACACGGGTCAAGGAGGCCCGGGGTTTGAACCGCGGGCCTCCCATATGGTAGACGGACGCCCTAACCACTGGGCCAAAGTCCGTTTCCCTAGAAGTTTCTTTTTCTGACAACATAAGCCACTTTAAAAAATTATCTTACACAACAAGATGACATAACAAAAAGAAACACAGATTCCCGTGCCGCTGACAACAACAGAAGTAGACAAAGAAGGAGATGAAGCAAATATACACAGACAACAGATAACGGGGGTGGGAGGGGGTGAGGGAGAAGGGGAGAGAAATAAATAAAATAAATAAATCTTTAAAAAAAAATAAGACAAGTATATTAATGTAAGAAAACTTGATAAAATTTTTTTGCGAAAACAATTTTTCTTTTAAACAATAACCAAATATTGACAAAATCTAGACACAAAGCTCTCCTAAACATAGTGTTAACGTTTTATTATAAAACAAGTATTCATATATAGTATAATGTATAGGTAAGAATATACCTTCTTATATTTCTTTTTTAGATCTGCATAAATTTCTAATTTGAGCTGTTTCCCAGTATTTGGTCTATAAACTAAAAAAAGCTTCTTTTTAGGATTCACTTCTTTAACTAAAATGGCAGTTTTCTTATTGTTCCTTATCTAGAAGAAAAAAGTAAAAAAATACAAAGGTTAGATTTCAGGCACTTTAAGACGTTTGTTGTTTTGTCCCATCACATCATCTGCATATATAATTGTTCAAAGAACTATAATACCTAATAAGTACATGAATATGTAACCATGAGGAAGGATGACAACCAGTTGTGTAAGACAATTTAACAGTTAGACCACACAACTAAAATGAAAGCTCTCTGACCTTAATTCTGAGGCAGGCCAAAGACATAAAGTTGGGAGTCAAGATGTTCTTTAGAAAACTGCTTTCAATAAGCTCTAAAGCACAAATGGCCAGTAGAGCCAATTTTGCTTGTGCTGTTCCTGGTACCTGGAATCACAGTCCAAGCAGGCACATGTTTCATGATAAAGTGAGTATAATAAAATGCTAGTGGTAAAATCTAAGTAGTGGGTATAATAGCATTCACAGTAAAATTCTTTCACTTTGTTGTATGTTTTGAAATTTTTATAATAAATGTTGGAAAAAAATGATGGTCTTCTTCAAGGTACAATGTAGTTCAACTTCCTCCAAAATAATGACTTGGTTCACACCATCCTCTGAATGCTCATATCCATGAATGCTACCTTTCCTTACTTCCCAACACTGTCATAATGATGAGATAAGATAACACCAGGTATGGGGTTTTGTAAACAGCGAAGCTAGACTGGAGAAAGCCAAAGTGTTGAACAAATAATAAATATGTACACAGAAACAGAAGAAATGGATGGATGAGAGAAACAAAGTGAGTTAAATGTTTTAAATTATTTTAAGTTGGACTTATAAGAGACACCTTAAGAAGGCATTAAAAAAGCTCCATTTAACTCAAGGAAAGAAAAGACTATAAAATTAGTTCCTTTTTTAAAGGATGGTGAACACCTTCTAAGCAATAATCTCTGGAGCTAAAAGCATTTCTGGAGAAAAGTTCAAAGCAAAGGTATTTTACCAAATCCGTTACATAATAAGCTGTTGTTCACTGAGTTGTTAACTTTGTATTAAAATAATTTTTTATAATGATAAAACAGAAAGACTTACTATTTTACTTTTCACAGAAATTAAAGATTTTTTTTTCATTTGTTTTTTATGTGCTTAAATGATCTGAAACTTTATTGTATACAATCATTGTACAAGTCATAAAATAATGGTTAAGAGGAAACAGATGTGGCTCAACCAATTGGGCTCCCATCTACCACATAGGAGGCCAGGGTTCAATGCCCAGGGCCTCCTGGTGAGGGCAAGCTGGCTCATGCGGTGAGGTGGCCCACACAGAGTGCCAGCCCACAAGGGTATGCAGCCCCACACAAGAGTGCCACCCTGCATGGGAAAGGTGCCCCACACAGGAGTGCCAGCTGACGTGGAGAGCTGGCCCAGCAAGATGACTTAACAAGAGACACAGAAGAGAGAAAATAAGAAGACGTAGCAGAACAGGGGAACTGAGGTGGTGCAAGAGAATAACCGCCTCTCTCCCACTCAGGAAGATCCCAGGATTGGTTCCTGGAGTCGACTAATGAGAATACAAGCAGACACAGAAGAACACACAGCGAATGGACAAAGAGAGAGCAGACAATAAGGGGAACGGCAGGGGGGGGATATAAAGAAATTAAATATTTAAAAATAAATAAAACAAGTTATGGTAAAAATACATTTAAAAATTTTTATCAGTTGGCAAGAAACACTAGAAACACTCAATATGCTTATTATGTATCTATTTTTAAGGTACACAATATTTAGAATACATATCTTGAAAGTGTCATGTTAACTGTAATTATAAAATACTACTACTATGGGAATCAAAGTGATTCTAATATGATTTTCCTAACACTAACATCAGTTAAATACAATGCTAAAGCATGTTTTACTTAAAACTATGAAATCCAGAACAAGGTAAGGATACTGTCTGTCACCATTGACATTCAACACTGTACTAGAAGTTCTAGTTAAGGCAATTAGACAAGAAAAAATAAATAAAGGAATCCAATTAGAAAAAGAGGAAGTCAAACTCTCACAATTTGCAGATGAAATGATTCCATATTTAGAAAATTCCAGGATGCAAGATCAACATGCAAAAATCAGTAATGTTTCTGTACGCTAGTAATGAACAATCTGAGGAGGAAATCAGGAAAAATGTCCATTTTACAATAGCAACCAAAAGACTCAAACACCTAGGAATGAATTTAACCAAAGGACAGGACCTATATGCAGAAAACTATAAAACAATGCCAGAAGAAATGAGTGTTTTGAAAACCTAAACAAATACAAAGATATTCTGTGTTCATGGATTGGAAGACTAAATATTGTGAAGATGTCAATCCTACCCAAAATGATTTATAGATTCAATACAATACCAATCAAAATTCTAACAGTCAACTTTATAGAAACAAAAAAGGCAATTACCAAATTCATTTGGAAGGGAAAGTGTACCCGAATAGCCTAAAGCATTCTAAAAAAGAAGAGTGACATAGCAGGAATTTCACTGCCTGACCTTGGTCAGGGTCAAAACAGCATGGTAATGGGAAGCAGATGTGGTTCAAGCAGTTGGGCGCCTGCTTATCACATGGGAGGTGCCAGGTTCAGTTCCCAATGCTTCCTAAAGAAGATGAGCAAGACAGCAAGCTAACACAACAAAGAGGAAAAACAAGGAAACACAATGAGACACATGACAAGCAGGAGAAGAATTGACTCAAGCCATTGGGCACCTCCCTCCCACAAGGGAGGTTCTGGTTCGGTTCCCAGTGCCTCCTAAAAAGATGATGAACACCCAAGGAACAGACACAAAGAGCAGTAAGAAAGTACAAACAACAGGTGTGTGCGTGAGACAGAGAATAAATCTTTAAAAACCAAAAGAACCCAGTGTGGTATTGGCATAAAGATAAACAAATCGATTGATGAAATAGAATTGAGAGTCCAGAAATAAACCTTCACTTCTACACTCAACTGGATTTTGGCAAACCTTTCAAGTCCATGCTGATGGGACAAAACAGTCTCTTCAACAACTGATGCTGGGAGAACTGGATATTGATAACCAAAAGAATGAAAGAAGGAACCCATCAAACTCCCGACATAAGAATCAACTCAAAATAGATCAAAGCCAGGACCATAAAACTACTGGAAGAAAATGTAGGGAAACATCTTAAAGACCTTGCAGTAGGTGGTGGGTTCTTGGACCTTACACCCAAAGCAAGTGCAACTTAAGAAAAAATAGATAAATGGGACCTCCTCAAAATTAAACCCTTTTCACATCACAGGACTTTGTCAAAAAGGTGAAGGAAAACAGATGTGGCTCAAGCAGTTGGGCACCTGCCTACCACACAGGAAGTCCCGGGTTCAATTCCTGCTACCTCCTAAGACAAGCTTGAAGACAAGCAAGACAGCAAGCTGATGCTCTGGGCTGGCGCAACAAGCTGATGCAACAAGATGACACAATGAGGAAATAGAATGAGAGACATAACAAGCAGGGAGCAGAGGTGGCTCAAATGATTGGGCACCTCCCTCCCATATAGGAGGTCCCGAGTTTGGTTCCCAGTGTCTCCTAAAAAGAAGATGGGCACACAACGAACAGACACAGAGAACAGACAGTGAGCACAAACAAGGGGGGCAAGGAATAAATAAAAAATAAATCTTTAAAAAAAAAAAAAAAGGGTGAAAAGGCAGTTAACTCAATGGGAGAAAGTATTTGGAAAGCTTATGTCCAATAAGGGTTTAATGTCCATGATACATAAAGAGATGTTAAAACATATCAGTAAAAAGACAAGAAACTTGATTTTAAAAATTGGCAAATTCCCAATGTCTTCTGGAGAAGGCGAGCAAACAATGAGCAGACGGGTGAGAGAACCATCTGGGGGATTGAGCAGGAAAAATTAAAAATAATAAAGCAAAATTTTTAAAAATGAGCAAAAACTTGATATTTGTCCAAAAAAGATACATAAATGTCAAAAAAAACAAACATGAAAAATTACGGAAAATGCATATCAAACTAGAATGAGTTATCATTTCACACCTATCAGAATGGCCACTATTAAAAAGACAGAAAATAAAAAAATAGACACTGAACTCAACTGTTGGAGAGAATGTGGAGAGACAGGAACAATTATTCACTGTTGGTAGGAATACAGAACGCTACAGCCACTGTGGAGGACTGTTTGGCAAATCCTAAAGAAGTTGAATATAGACTTGCCACATGACCCTGCGAGACCACTACCGGGTATAAACCCAGAAGAACTGAGAGCAGTGACATGAACAGACATCTGCACGCCAATGTTCATATTGGCGTTATTCACGAATGCCAAAAGTTTGGAAACAACCCAGATGTCCATCAACTGACGAATGGATAAACAAACTACGGTGTATTCACACAATGAACTATCATGCAGCTTCATGAAAAAATGAAGTTGTAAAGCATATGACAACATGGATGAACCTAAAGGACATTATGTTGAGTGAAGCCAGCCAGTCACAAAAGGAAAAGTACCATATAACTGTGCTATTATGGTGCTACTATGAACTAAACATATTGTGTAACACATTTTATGAGTCTATTGATTATACTCTTTGGAAGAATTGCATGCCTTATCAATATGCACCAATAAAATTGGCTTAAAAAACAAAACTAGGGAAGTGGATATGGCTCAACTAATAGACCATCTGCCTACCATATAGGAGGTCCAGGGAGGGAAGGGGAAGAGAAATAAGCAAAACAAAACAAAACAAAACTACAGAGGTTCGAAGGGAAACCTTAAAGAATAATGCCCTTTCTGGAGAGACCATCCCTTACTTTCAGCCAATTGCTGCCCCAAGTACTCCCTTCAGCAGCACATATACTAAAATTGCTGCCCCAAAAGAACAAAGGCCTAGTGTTATCACATCTTTTCACTCAAGGGAGGTTGGGAAGTCAGGACTATCATCAAATAATTTCAAATTAAAAACCATAACCAGTATTTTGTGTGAAGCAACTGAAATCTCATCTGGAGGAAATCTGAATAACATCCATAAAAGAGGTCAATGTCCACATTCTGGTTATGATATTATACTCCCATTTTGCAAAATGCTACCAATGGGAAAACTGGACAAAGTGTAGAAGGAATATCTCAGTATTACTTCTTACAACTGCATGTGAATCTATAAGTATCTCAAATTAAAAAGCTTAATTACTTTTGATTATTCAAACCATGCATACATACTAGATTGATCTTTTTAAAATAAAGGCAACAAAAAAGCTTAGTAGTATATGAGGACAAGTATAAAACTACATATGCATATAGACAAGGACTGGAGAAAGTGACATCACTTCATCTTGGAGTATGGATGACTACTTCTCTCCCCTTTTAAAACGTGTCCTTTACTGTAAAAATAAAAACAAAACAAAACACTTAATTGAGGCCTGAGCCGGTCCCAACTTGTTCGTGGTTTTGGGTTAATATCTGCCTCATAACCAAAAATAAAACCAAAGGGTTTGTCTTTTGGGAAGGCAAAGTGGTCTTTTCCTCTGAAAAATCCTCCTACATAGTTGGCTTTGGCATTTCCCAGGAATAGGAGGGCAAGGATTGAGGCCTTATGAGTCTGGGTATTCACTGAGGTGGAGGGAGACGAGAGAGGTCATAACCAGGAAGTCCAGAGTGGGGTATATTTATTGCCAGCATGTATCACTGTTAACCCAGCCTGGGCTCATGAAAGCATAGAAATGGATTTCTTAACAAAGTAAAAATAACAGTTTCTAAAACAAACATTTTCAAAATGGGAGAAAATTTTAAAATTACCAATATTCCCAAAGTAGCAGACAATATCAACTCTCAGGATACTGGCAAAGTTGACCCAATTCTTCCTGATTTGATGCCATTTTTACCACTGGAGACTAATAATCCTCTTTGCAGGTATATTTCTTAGTAGTGATACTCAAGTAACAAACCTGACAAAGAATACCATTTTCCACATGTTCTTAGATGGGAGCAGTGATGGTACTCCCCACAACATTTTTATTTCAATTTGCCTTTGAGTGAACCCAAAAAGAAATGAATCCTTAGTATGAACACATGAGGAACCAGGGAGTTAGCTAACTCCAAAGCCAGAGAGAACAGGCTTTATCCCAATTCTGTAACTTAACAGCCCTATGGCTTTTGTGAAAGTTAATTAAGTTTTTTAAGCTTATTTCCTCATCTGCAAATTGAGGTTAATAATGGAGGTCAACACCGACTTTACAGGACAGTCAAGTAAAACACATAATATTCAGGAGGATACAAACAACGTTAATAAGAGAGAAGTGCCAAGAGCTAACAAAAATTGCACCTTACTCTGCTCCAGAACTGTCTGTTCTACGAGCAGATGGTGCATAGCTGGGTTGGTACATTTAAGTCTCATAAAGCCCTAGGAGGCATTAGGTGCTACTACTATTTCCATTTTAAAGATTACGAAAGAGACCTAAGGAGGTTAAGTATCTTGTTCAAGCTTACAATACAAGTAAGGAGCAAGACTTCGAACTGGAATTTGGACCAAGCCAAATCTCAAAAAGCTAAGCAGCTGATTTTTGAGCACTACACATAAATAGTTAGGAAAACTATACTGAACCATGCCTTCTTCCGAGAAATTCAGAAAGATTAATTTTCCATAAAAAAATAACAGAGAAAGATTGAGGTTAAATCTGATATAAAGTTATAGTTAGCAAGAAAAATAATAAACAGAAAACAACCCTTTAAAAAAAACAAACCCCCATCAGAAAGACATGGCCACATAGATCAAAATTGTAACCTACCATTTAAAAGTAAGCTAAAATACATTTTAAAAATACAATAGTAATGACTGATGTGATGAATGCACAGCAATGTGACTATACCAAATACAAATGATTGAATACTTTGTATGACTTGTATGCTTTATTAATATGTATCAATAAAATTGATTTGTTTAAAAAGTTAAAAAAAAAAAAAAAAGATAGGCAAAGAGGATCTAATGTGAAAAATAGCAGACCTGGAGATGGAAGAATAGGGGAGGGTATCCAAGGAAAAACAATACTAAAAATATAATTCAGAACATTCTGAAAAACAAAGATTTTAAACTATATTTTGAAGGAGCATACCATGTACCTGAGAATATCAACCAAGAATGACTAATATCAGGATATATTCTGGTATAATGACTAAATTTGCAAAGAAAAAAAAAAAAGAAAATCCTTTGGGCATACAGGCAAAAAGAACTTAAAAGTGAAAGAATATTTAGATCACCATCAAACTCTGACGGTATTCCCTTTATCCCAGAAGAATGAGTAGCAGCATATTTAAGATACTGTACAAAGGGCACAGACAATTTATCAGCATGCAAGAACTCAGGGAATTAATACAAATCGGCTTTAAAAAACTGTTATTCTACCACTTAAAAAATCAACCCAGGGAGTAATGTTCCCAATAAGCCCTTCTTGATAAATCTACTATAGAATATGCTTTAGACAAAATGACTACAGACTGGTGAGAGAGGGAGTGGTGGGCATTAAATATAATGACTTGTAGAACTAAGATTAAAAAGGTTAAAAGGAAAATGGTGTATGGCATATAACTGCTATATGCTCAGATATTGCTGGAATTTAAAATAGATATAACTAAATAAAAATGAGAATATGGGGCAAGTATGTACAAAAGAAATTTTTTAAAATGAAAACTGCTTTCAGAAATCTTATTAGAGTGGTAGTATGTGTAGTACTTTATCATTCTGTGTGTCCTTGCGAAGAAGGATTCTTGGCATGGATTAAAAGAGATACAGATATTACATTAAAGAAACTAAATAAAAAACCCAGTAAAGCCTGGGAACGGATGTGACTCAAGCAGTTGAGTATCTGCCTCCCATATGGGAGGTCCCAGGTTTGGTCCCTGATGTCTCCTAAAGGAAATGAAAATGACAGCAAGCAAAAACAATGAGCAGACAACAAGCAAAAAAAGAAAAAAAGAGCAAACAACAAGCAAACAGACAAGGGGGCCAACTCAGAGAAACTCAGGGCAACACAGAACAAATCAATAAGTACTCAAAGTATTATACCACATCTGTGCATATATACACACATTCCTCACCCCCTTAGCTCTATTTATAGGAAAATACTAATCAAAAGAATACAGTTATACTAATAACTGACAAGTCTTTAAGACATAAAGCACTACCAATATTAAAGGTCAATATTACAGGGGGGAAAAGGTTTAATTTACTAAGAATACATAAAAATTCTAAAATTGCATGCATCCATTAACATCTGTCAAAATATAGTAAGTAAAAATGTATACAAATAGAGAAACCCAGAATTACAGTAAATTATCAAAGTAGAGAAAAATAAACATGCAAACAGATAATTACAATGCAGGTAATGAAAAAGCAACATATATCTGAATCATTACATTTAAAGTAAACAAGTCGTACTTGCAATGACAAGTAAAAGCCATCATCTGGTCCTGTCAGCTCAGCCCAAATCTTGGTAGCTTCCTCCCAGGACATTCCTCTTTCTACACTAATCTGTAAAAGAAGTAATAAATTTAAAGACAGTGCCTATCACAGGCAGACATTATACTTGAATATGCACATTTTCCAAACTTACTGTGTATAACTCTACATGGCCAGAGGTTGAATATCCTGGAGTCAAAAACTTCTTAACGTCACTTTTCCTCACCTTTTCATCTCCAGAACCAAGATCTTGAACAAGAAAAAGTAACGTGTACATGTAAAAATAACAAAATTTAAGGAATACACATGACATTTTAAAAATTATTCTACTTACCTAAGATTCCCATGTCATATCTTCCATTCTTTTTGGCATTTTGAACAACTGCGGTAAGTGTGTCGGCAAAATACTGAAACAATGCATTCTGTTGATGTACCTCCATACCCAAAATTCTATTTAAGAATTTTCCTATGTTGTTATAATCTGCAAATGACAACATTACATGAAATATTTAACACATCCAACAGTAACTAAAACTTTTTCATTCATCTACATGCAATTTCTCCACTAAAGTCTTCCCTGACAGCTTTTGCACTGCTCAAGAACAGAACTATTAATTGGCCCATTTCCACCTCTAATAATTAGCATGGCCCTAATAAGCTCAACAGATGCTTGCCAAACTGAATTTTTATATGTCCGATTTTACTTACTTGAAGTAAAACAGAATTTAGCGTATGAAAGTATTTGTTATTTAACACTAACTCTTTTTTTTTTTTAAGATTTATTTATTTATTTACTTCTCTCCCCTCCCCCCCCACCACCCCGGTTGTCTGCTCTCTGTGTCTATTTGCTGCGTCTTGTTTCTTTGTCTGCTTCTGTTGTTGTCAGGGGCACAGGAATCTGTGTCTCTTCTGTGTCAGCTCTCCGTGTGGGTGGCGCCATTCTTAGGCAGGCTGCACTTTCTTTCACGCTGGGCGGCTCTCCTTACAGGGCACATTCCTTGCACGTGGGGCTCCCCTACGTGGGGGCACCCCTGCGTGCACCAGCACTGCGTGTGGGCCAGCTCCACACGGATCAAGGAGGCCCGGGGTTTGAACCGTGGACCTCACATGTGGTAGACGGATGCCCTAACCACTGGGCCAAGTCCGTTTCCCAACACTAACTCTTGACTCATAAATAAAGTTGTATGTCAGGGAATCTCAACCTTGGATGCATAATTAGAATCACCTTGGAGGTTGTGAAAACTACCAATGTCAAACCTCCACCCTTGGTTTCAGAATTTTTTAAGAAGTTTGACAGTTGATCATATTTGCACCCAGGTTTGATAATCACTACTATAGGGACAGAACAGAAGTTTTATCTTTTTGAATACCCACAGTAGTATAAATTACCCAGAGTGCTCTGTAGGTATTCAGTTAGGCAGGATAAAAAAATAATGCCTTGGGAGCAGATGTGGCTCAAGCAGGTGAGTGCCTACTTCCCACATGAAGTCCTGGGTTCAGTGCCCAGTGCCTACTAAAAACAAAGACAAACAAGAAGCAAATAAATGAAAAAATCAACTCAGAGCCAATGTGGCTCAGTGGTTGAGCACTGGCTTCTCACTTACAAGATCCTGGTACCTCAAAAAAAAAAAAAAAAAAGCCTTGAAGCTTCACTGTAAAGTTGCCACAAGATAAAAAATAAAATGAGCTTCGATAGTATAGCAACTTATGTGTACAAGCAAAAATTAATATTATTACCTTTATCAAGAGTAAGAATTCCTGAGCGATCTTCTACGTTTATCAGGCCAACTCCTATCAGTCCTTGTCGAACATCTATAAGAAAATAAACCCATAAAAAATCTTATTAATAAAATAATTCAATGAACTGTTATCTGATCAAACTACACCATTTTCTAGTATGGGGAGCAGCCTACATATCTTCCTTCCACAGTTCTGTAACTGTGGAATAGGAACATGCAGTCCCCAAAGGTCTTGAGGCACTACAAAATTCAACAGTAGGGAAACGGACTTGGCCCAGTGGTTAGGGCGTCCGTCTACCACATGGGAGGTCCGCGGTTCAAACCCCAGGCCTCCTTGACCCTTGTGGAGCTGGCCCATGCGCAGCGCTGATGCACGCAAGGAGTGCCCTGCCATGCAGGGGTGTCCCCCACGTAGGGGAGCCCCACGCGCAAGGAGTACGCCCTGTAAGGAGAGCTGCCCAGCGCAAAAGAAAGTGCAGCCTGCCCAGGAACGGCGCCACCCACACTTCCCGTGCCGCTGACGACAACAGAAGCAGACAAAGAAACAAGATGCAGCAAATAGACACAGAGAACAGATAACCGGGGGAGGGGGGGAAATAAATAAATAAATAAATCTTAAAAAAAAAAAAAAAGGATTGTTCTAAAAAAAAAATTCAACAGTAATCAAAACTTAACATCATAAAATATTATTTCATTAAAATATCAACAACAATCCTTAGCAGAGATCTTTGACTAATCATCTATCACTCACAGAGTCTAAAATAATTCTGAGCATGTAACAGGATACTAGTGGAAAATTAATTACATTAATAAAAATATAGGGAAGCGGATTTGGCTCAAAGGATAGAGCATCCGCCTACTACATGGAAGGTCCAAGGTTCAAACCCAGGGCCTCCTGACCTGTGTGATGAGCTGGCCCACAGGCAGTGCTGATGTGTGCAAGGAGTGCCGTGCCAGGCAGGGGTATCTCTGGTGTAGGGGAGCCCAACATGCAAGGAGTGTGCCCTGTAAGGAGAGCTGCCCAGAGTGAAAAAAAGTGCAGCCTGCCCATGAGTGGTGTCATACACAGGGAGCGCTGACACAGCAAGACGACGCAAAAGGGAAGGGGAGAGAAATAAAATAAAAAAACAGCCTTTAAAAAAAAAAAATATATATATATATATATATATAAAAAATCAGAAGCAGGTGTAGCTCAGTGGTTGAGTGCCTGCTTCCCATGTACAAGGTCCCAGGTTCAATCCCCATTACCTAAAAACAAAATATATATATATATTTATACATTTGAATATGTGTATATATATAAGTATAAAATTGTTCTTCCTTCCCTAATGTTACCTATTATTATGGCAAAGTGGTACAAACTATAAATAAGTATGACAGTCAGTATATTCTGAATTATGTTAGTAAGAGAGCAGCTTATACATCTTTAAAAAAATACTGGTGTCCAGGCTCCAACCATAACTTAACAGAATAGGTGTGTGAGAGAACAGGGCCCAGGTTTTTTTTGTTTTTGTTTTTTTTCTGGTGTTTTTGCTTTGTTTTTTTTTTGCTTTTTAACACCAACAGTAAACCTGAGCACCAGTGAATGATAAGTATGTAAGAACTGTTATCGGCAACAAACACTGCTCCAATTGGAATTTCTGGTGAAAAATGGTAACTCCACAAGGACAATGGTCCAAATATCTTACACTTATTTAATTTTACAAAATATCTTCATAGTTTGCTGACCTACTAAAATAATCTAGACTACTTAAATATATGGAGTAAAATCTTCTTTACAGAATTGCAAAATAGGTCTAAGAATCTCTAGAGTGTTACCCAGCAATTATAATTTTTTTAATTATGGAAATTTTCAAACACAAAGGTAAAATACTCTAATGAGCCACATATAGCCATCACCCAGTCTGTTTTTTGTTTTTAATTTTATTAGGATAACAAATACAGGTATATTTTGTTTTATTGTGCTTAACAGCTACTGTTTTGTGTTTTTGTTTTTCCACAAACTGAAGGTTTACAGCAATCCTGCATCAAGTAAGTCTTTCAGCACCAATTTTCCAACAGCACGTGATCACTTTGTGTCTCTGTGTCACAATTTGGTAATTCTTGTTTATTTCGCACTTTTTCATTATTATCATATCTGGTGATCTATGATCTTTGATGTTACTACTGTAATTGTTTTAGGATGCCATGAACTATGCTGACACAGCAAGATGACGCAACCAAAAGAGACACAGATTCCTGGTGCCGCTGACAAGAATACAAGCGGACACAGAAGAATACAGTGAACGGACAGAGTACGGACAACTGGGGGGAGAAGGGGAGAGGGGGGAAAAAAACACAACTATTTACGAAATACATTTCATAGACTAGAGTTGCCAGAGACAGTGATTCTTCTGATGGATCTTGGCAAAGTCAATTGAAAACTTCTGGAAAAGAGTTACCATTCAGAGGTTATTAAGAACCTCTGTGGGGAAGCGGACTTGGTCCAGTGGTTAAGGCATCAGTCTACCACATGGGGGGTCTGCGGTTCAAACCCCAGGCCTCCTCAACCTGTGTGGAGCTGGCCCATGCATAGTGCTGATGCGCGCAAGGAGTGCCCTGCCATGCAGGTGTGTCCCCCGTGCAGGGGAGCCCCACGTGCAAGGAGTGCGCCCAGTAAGGAGAGCCGCCCAGCGCGAAAGAAAAGGACAGCGTGCCCAAGAATGGTACCACACACACGAGAGCTGACAAAACAAGATGACGCAACGAAAAGAAACAGATTCCCATGCCACTGACAACAGCAGAAGCGGACAAAAAACACGCAGCAAATAGACACAGAGAACAGACAACTGGGGTGGGAAGGGGGGAAGGGGAGAGAAATAAATAAATCTTAAAAAAAAATCAAAATACCAACATTCACTGGTGTGGAAGACTTTGCGGGGTTTAAGACTTCAGTGAAGAACTAACTATGAATGTGGTAGAAGAAACAGCAGAAAAAATAGATTTAGAAGTGGAGCCTGAAGATGTAACTGAATTGCTGCAATCTCATGATATAACTTTAATGGATAAGAGTTGCTTCTTATGACACAGAAAGTGACTTTTTGAGATGGAATCTACTCCTGGTGAAGATACTATGAATACTTCTAAAAAGGACAGCAAAGGACTGAGCATACTACATGAAATTAGTTGATAAAGCAGTGGTAAGGTATGAGATGAGTGACTACAGTTTTGAAGGAAGTTCTACTGTGGGTAAAATGCTATCAAACAGCAACACATGCTACAGAGAAATCTTTTGTAAAAGGAAAAGACAATTGATGTGGCAAACATCATTGTTCTTATTTTAAGAAACTGCTACAGCCACATCAACCTTCAGCAACCATCTCTCTATAATCGGTCAGCAACCATCAAAACCCTCCACCGGCAAAAAGATTATGGCCCAAGGAAGGCTCAGATGATGGTTACCATTTTTTAGCAATAAAGCGTTTTTAAATTAAAGTATGTGCTTTATTTTAGACATAATGCTTAATAGAGGTACAGTATAATGTAAACATAACTTTTGTATACACTGGGAAACCAAAAAATTTGTGACTAGCTTTAATTGCAGTGGTCTGGAACCAAATCAGTAGTACCTCTGAGGAATGCCTGTATATAATGCAATTTCCCATTTTTGAATGTAAAATCCAGTGGTATTAATTATATTTACAATATTGTGCTACTATCATCACTATCCATTACCAAAACATTTTCACCATCCAAAATAGAAATTCTGTATTCATTAAGCAGTAACTTCCCATTTTCCCACTCCCCTGGGCCTCTGGGAACTCTAAATCTACTTAGCTATCTGTATGAACTTGTTTAAATATTTCACATAAACAGTGCAGCAGTTTGATATGGTTATTAATTCCAAAAATAGATATTGCGTTATCTTTGTAATCTGGTCTGTTCTTGGGCATGATTAAGTTATGATTAGGGCTTTGATTAGGCCACGTCATTAGGGTGTTCAGTTCCCACCACTTGGTGGGTGGGGACTAACAGATACAAGTCATGGCAAAGGTCAGAATTGGGGATTGTTTTTTTTTTTTTTAAAGATTTACTTTTTATTTATTTCTCTTCCCTTCCCTGCCCCCTGCCCCCAGTTGTCTGCTCTCTGTGCCCATTCGCTATGTGTTCTTCTGTGTCCACTTGTCTTCTTGTCAGCAGCACTGGCAATCTGAGTCTCTCTTTGTTGCATCACCTTGCTGCACCAGCTCTGTGTGTGTGTGGCGCCACCCTGGGCAGGCTGTGCTTTTTCCATGCTGGGCGTCTCTCCTTACAGGGCACACTCATTGCACGTGGGCTCCCCTACGCGGAGGACACCCCTGCGTGGCACAGCACTCCTTGCGCGCATCAGCACTGCGTGTGGGTCAGCTCATCATACGGGACGGGAAGCCCTGGGTTTGAACCTTGGACCTCCCATGTGGTAGGCAGATGTTCTATCCATTGAGCCAAGTCCACTTTCCCAGAGTTGGAGGTTTTTGATATTGGAGTTTGATGCTGAAGCCTTAAGCTGGAGCCCTGGGAAGTAAGCTCACAGAGGAAAGAGAAGCAAGCCCCAGGGAGAGAGGAACCCAGAGGTCAGGAAGAAGCAAGCCCTGGAAAGGAACCTTGAACCCAGAGAGAAGCAAGACCCTGAAGGGCGGAAATCAGGGAGCCCGAACCCTCGCAGCCATTGGCAGCCACCTTGCTCCAACACATGAAAACAAACTTTGGTGAGAGAAGTAACTTATGCTTTATGGCCTGGTATCCGTAAGCTCCTACCCCAGATAAATACCCTTTATAAAAACCAACCAGTTTCTGGTATTTTGCATCAGCATCCCTTTGGCTGACTAATATGAAGAGTAATACAGTATTTGTTCTTTTGTGTCCAGCTTATGTCACTCAACACAATGTTTTCAAAGTTCATGTTGCAGCATGTATCAGAACTTCATTGCTTTCTATAACTCAATAATAAACCACGATGGATATACCACATTTTGTTTATATATCCACTCTTGGTGGATAGTTAGGCTGATTCTATCTTTTAGATATTGTGAATAATGGTGCTGTAAGCATAGGTATACAAGTATCTGTTAGAGTTCTTGTTTTCAATTCTTTTGGAATTGAAATGATTCCATTTCAATCAGAACTGCCAGGTTATGCAATAATTCTATGTTTCAATTTTTGAAGAAACATCACCTAGTTTTAACAATTGTTAAGACCTGGTCAATCTTGTTTCGCCTCCACCCCCCATCAACCTTGAGAGATCATTTACCCAGGTCTTTTAAACTTTAGTACTTTTAAAAGCTATCTGGCAAAGTGATTTTAATTAATAGAACAAAAAAATACAAAGAAACACTTTCTGCTATTAAGTCTAGTGTTGGAAAACATAAACTATAAACTACATCCAAAGCAAAAGCACATCATGAAAAAAATTTTTCATATGTCTACTACTTATTTAAGAAATTTACATGTTCTAATAACCTTTACTTTCTAAATTTTATTCAATTTATGTCCAAAGAAACATAAAAACTAAAAGCAACAGCACGTTAGAAGAAGGCTGTAGTACATACTTGTTAGTAATTATTTTCTTTCATAATGACTACTTTTTAAAGTTACCATCAAAAACAAAAAAGTTACCTTTAAAGAATTCTCCGGGATAGTCTGGAGGTGGTGATACCATAGGAGAATCCAGGTTTACAATAGATTTCATAACAATCTCTAAAGCATTTCTCCCATACTGCAAGAAAAAGAAAAAGTTTTTTACCACTTAGACACTCTTCAATCACATGACCAATTAAGTGAATGCTAAAAAAGCTATTATTACATCAAAGATTCAAAAGCAGCAGGCCTCAATTATCTTTATGTAGATTTTTTACTGCCTAGCTCAAGTCCTTGCACACAGTCAATAAACAAATGACTTCTTTGGCTTCTGAGAACTCACACTTGTTTCATTCTCAAGTATTTATTATATTCCTACTTTGCAACAAGAATAAAAAGACAACTACCTTGCAAATTTGACTATTCAAGGTTCCTTCCTAACTAATATGTAAAATTCTATCTCTGACAAGAAGCTGTGATTTTAAAGCTAAACCATAAGGGGAGGCAGTTTTAAGTTTTAAAGTCATTAACTACTTTCCCTTTTGTTCCTTTATACTAAGAATGAAGCATTACCCCAAATTAAACATGAATCAAGCTACAGACACCATATGCTAGCACAAGTTTTCAGAGGTAATCAAAGTTGATATGTGTACCTTATTGTCAAAGTTGAACCTGCTCAAATCTCTAGATTCTGTTGCTCTTCTGTCACCATGTGTAAGTGCCCCCTATCAAAACAAAAATTTCCCATCAAGGCACTGTTGATACCTTTACCAGAAGACAGGTAAATACAGATCATCTTTTAACCTTCACAACTCAAAACTTACCAAACTTTCAAGTCTTTTAGCAACAATAGAGGCAAACCTTTGTTCTCCTGCCAATTCAGAAATTAGAAAGACATATTCAGGAGCAGTAACTTGGTTTGATCTATGAGTTCTTCCTGTAAAACATATTTTAAAGAATCACTAATTGTCTTCAGTAGATAAAGACAGAGTATTTTCAGCATTCAGCACTAAGCTGGCATTTAGAAAACCTTAAACAAAAGGAAAAACTCAAGAATGTAACATTTACCCCAACTCCCAAAATCAAAACCTCTGAATATGACATCCGTATACAGGACAATACTACCCCACTCCCACACCAAGAGGGAACAGAAGCTGTCATAAAATTGCTGATGATCTAAGTATTGGTATTGCAACTCCAGTTTTGGTAAGCCACCATTCCTGATGCACAGCTGCCTTGGACTGTCCCAAAATTACTGTTGGTGTTAAATCACATTGGGTGGTCATACGGACATGAAGATGAAAGGGAGGAAAAAGGTGCCCTAAGGTGGCATCATTAAGGGGTGAAAAGGATGTGGGAAGAGCAGCTGCTCTGACGTGGATGCCATACATTCTAAAAATCTAAAATGAAGACCCTCCCAAGGAGTCTTGTTCTTGGATGTGATGCCAGAAACTCCATGCAATCCCACAGCAGATCTCTCACACATTTTAAAATAAGGATGAATTCACAATGCATCATACATTATAAGGCATGTGTAATACACTTTATACATCCCCAAAAGCTATAATACATATTCGAGAGTATACATAGGTTTTGAAATGTACACATTTAACCAATGATTCCTACCTATACATTAAGTGACATCAGTGCAGGAACTTACCAAATTGCTGAATTGCTCTATCAGCACTCCAGGGTAATTCCAAAGTCATGTGAACTCTTCGCCTTTGATTTTTGGCTCTCCGATCAGCTTGTAAGGAAATACCTGAGCTGGCAGCTTCTGAGATGATAGCAATATTCTGTATCAAACGTAAGAGAAAAAAAATCACCTCTGCACAAGGACAAGCAAGGCAGTGCTTTACATAAAGCACTTTAGTAGGCTGCTGGTAGTCCACAGTTAACTACTCTCCCCTTCTTCCCATACAATACAACCCTAATTTTAGTTGTACATGGCTAGTACATGCTTGCCCAGAATTGAGATTGTATGTCCCAGATTCCTTTGCAGCTAAGAGCATAGTATGACATACTCCAGCCAGTGGATTGTACAGTGATCTGTATAATGTCAGGAAATGTCCTTAAAAGCAGGAACATGCCTTCTCTTCCCCTTTTCTCCACCCTGCTGAATGAAATGTAGAGGAAATAACTAGAATCTGGAAGAAATATTTTGGAACATGGAGGCCAACACATTATAGGAACAGGACTAAAGAGTTCTCGGTGTCCAAGGAACCATACCAGCGTTGGACTTACCTACCCAAACTTATACATGAATGATTTCAAACTTTGACCTTTTTAAATATGATTTTAGATTTTCTGTCACTTAGCCAAAACAAATTATAACACAATTCCTAATACATACAGGCTTAGCTTCATTAAACAAATACATAAAATAAATTATTATACCCTCAACCTTCCATCTTTAAAATGTGAGCAATGATGGGATGCGGATTTGGCTCAATGGATAGAGCATCCACCTACCACATGGGAGGTCCGAGGTTCAAACCCAGGGCCACCTGACCTGTGTGGTGAAGCGGGCCCACGCACAGTGCTGATGCACGCCAAGGAATGCCGTGCCATACAGGGGTATCCCCTGCATAGGTGAGTCCCACGCACAAGAAGTGTGCCCCGTAAGGAGAGCCACCCCATGTGAAGAAAGTGCAGCCAGCCCAGGAGTGGGGCTGCACACACGGAGGGCTGATGCAGCAAGATTACGCAACGAAAAAAGAAACACAGATTCCTGGTGCGGCTGACAAGAATACAAGCAGACACAGAAAAACACAGCGAATGGACACAGAGAACAGACAAATGGGGGGGAAAGGGAGGGAAATAAATAAATAAATAAAATATGGGTAATTACTGAAGTAATGAATGCACAATTATGTGATTAGACAAATACCACTGATTGTACACTTTGGATGAATTGTATGCTTTATTAATATGTAATTGATTTGTTAAAAAAATGTAACATTTTAAGATAGATGGACAATGATATGGCAAATATGACAAAAAGTTAAAAGTGGTGGTTCTGGGTATTTGGGGGAAGGCAGGGGTATGTTGGAGTTCCAGGATTTGCATTATTTTATAACTGTCCTATAAATTTGAATGTGTTTTAAAATAAAAATTTTAAAAACATATGTAATACTAGCTTAATATTTTTATAAAAGACTACTTTGATAGTGGTAATTATCTATTCTCCAATTTTGGAGGCAGAAAAATTCCTTGAAGTTTAAAGGAAAATGTGGGTAGAGAGCAAAGATTCCATTCTTCCTCTTTTAGACCTAGGAATGAGGTTGAAGGAATAGTACTGCGTATTTTGTAGCAAATTTCTTAAGCAATGTTTATAACAATTCCGACTATATAGAAAAAAAATTAGATCTGAGAATCTTTAAGTTTGATGAGGTTTACTTAACAATAAAAGTCTACAGAAAAACTCTAGAGGCAACCAAAATTCTACAGTGGTCAGATAAGAAAAGTCCCTTATACAAAAGAGTCATAGTAAAACATCTTAATAAAACCTAGCATAGCAATAAAAATTAAAAATTAAAAAAAGCAAAACCAAAGAAAATTAGTAATCTGGGCAATCTCAAATATCATTCAAGACTCAAAAACTAGACTGGAGAGTTTAATGCTAGATATCATGTCACCAAGGTGAACTGAGAGAACACAGTATTTTATATTCTGGTTAAAGATTTTAAAAGCCTCCAAAAAGTTATCAAGAGCCACCATCTACTTCTATGCACAACCTAGAACACTAACTACATTCAATTTGTGATAAAATAATGGAAAAATATATAATGTACAGTAACTATATGCAATTACTAAAGAACATAGAAAACAAAAATCATGTTAAAAGAAACATAAGCATTGTTCTTTTCATTGAAAAGCACCCCAAAAAGCTTACCTTATCTCCATCCATAAATCTTTGTTTTTCTGTGATATTTAGTATTTCTACAGGCACATCAAGTTCTGATCGTGACTCGTAAGATATGCTTCCATCATCATTGCTCACAACCCTCCCCTTGCGACCAGTCATCTGGAAAGTCAAATAGCATCACAATTCAGGTACTCAACTATGGGGCATGAAGTTCAGTTACTATTTCCTTTAAGAATCTTGGTGGGACAAAAAGACACAGAGAACAGACAACCGGGGTGGGGGGCGGGGAGGGGAGAGAAATAAATAAATCTTAAAAAAAAAAAAAAAAAGAATCTTGGTGGGAGATAGAAGGGGATAGTAAACTTCTAATTTGCTAAGCAGCCTGAATTATCCTAGATACAACAGGATAAAGATTATTACAACATGGTCCCCAATTCTGAAAAGTTCAAATTGCAGAAAGCAGACAAGTGGATCAGCAAACACAAATATTACAATATGGATAAAGTAACAAGAGACCAGAGAGGCTCAGGGGAGACAGCTACTGTAAGCAGAAATTCACTGGCTTGAGGATATAGCAACATAGTAGAATAAGGATCTGGAACTAAGAGAGAAAATTAGAATAGATGTGATGATACCTAAGTACCACTCACTCCACAGAGTTCAAAGTGATGACAAAAATGTTACCAGGTAGAGAGACAGCCCTGACTCAAGTCATATTTACCTCAGCAACATTCTCAGGACCACCAAGTTCATCAATAAGCTCATCAAGGGTATTTGGAGGGAGATCTTCAGCTAATTTTTCTAATTTATCAAGTAGGTCTTTCTTCATCTGTTGGGCCCTTTCCACAGAATCCTGGCTTGTTATAAGGCTACTGTTACTGTTGGTGTTACTGTGAGCTAGACAAAGTACATTTATTAAGTCAGCAAAGGTTTAAGTATTGTTATTTTGCTTAAAAGCACTATCATTTTTCATTATTCCATCAATAAACAAAAATCAAATAAAAAAAAAGTATGTATCACAGAGCAAGCTTCCAGTTATACCTGGGGCACTATTAGGAGCAGGGGAAATAACTGGCGTAGATGAAAAACTAGGTCTTTTTGATCCAAGACCTGATGCTAATAAGGCACTTTGAATTGAATCCGGATCTATACTTTTCTTCTTTTTTTTATCTTTGCTTTTCTTGTGGTCTTTTCTGATTAACCAAGGATCTGAAAGTTAAGAAAAATGCATGTCTAATCATTTGGTAGGTACAAAATCTTCCAAGGAAACAACCATTGCATATTTTTTTTTTGTATTGTTAATTATAACTTGAAGGTGGGTGAAGAACTGTAGTGGTCCAGTACAACCATACAGGGGATACAATGTCCATGCTTTGAGGTTAAAAACAAACTCACAAAATTGAGGCCTTCATCTCACATACATGAACTCAAAGCTCCAGAGAGGAAAGACAGGTTTGGTATTCTCTCCACCAAGCATAGACTAGAATCTCTATAATATCTGTACTGCACAGAAAAAAGGTTTTAACATAATATCCACTTTCAGATACACTGATGAACTTACCATCTTCATCATCCTCACTAGACTCATCTCTAAATGGGTTGAAATCATCGTCATCTCCAGAACTCATGTTCTTAGAACTCTCGTAGTCACTTTCTTCATTATCAGAGTCATCAGATTCACTGCCACTATCATCAGAACTGCTACCAGTAAGGCCACCTACTTTTCGTGCTTTTTTGGCTTCTCGTGTTATCTCTTCACCTAACCCCCAAGCCCAAAACAAGAGAGTCAGCCCAAATACAGTTTTTAAAAACCCAAATATACATTTACTCTATAAGTTAATTCAAACGGGACATGCAGAAGAAAAGCATTTACCTAAGTATTTAAGAACAAATAAAATTCACAAGCAAGGGACTAACAACCTTTTGGAAAAGAGATTATTTTCAATTATTCTTAAGAAGAAATTACATACATGTACAAATTAAGGCTGCCTTTAAGCATAAAAGTTTTAAAATAAATCTAGGACATCAGAGTTAAAACAGAATCTCTGACATAATCACTACTGACTGTGTTATTAGGCTATGAGAAGAGGTCTAATTACATATTTATAGACATAGAATACTTAGTAAAAAGTCAAATACAGAGCTGATTTAAATTATCTTTTTTTTTTAATAAGGAGGTACTGGAAATTGAACCTGGGACCTCATACATGCGAAGCAGGCACTCAACCACTGAGCTACACCCACTCTGCAAATAACCTTTTTTAATACTTACACCATGAGCATAAAAAAGTTCATGTTTTAATGCAATAAGAATTTAATTCAAGAAGGGGAAATATGACCATTTCAGCATTCTAAGAGGCAGTTACTGTACCATTAAAATACAAAAAATATGTCCAATTAAGCTATGATAGCTGTGGAGGTTTGATATTATTTATGAATTCCAAAAAGATAAAGATGTTTGTAAATTGGTCTGTTCACCTGGGTGTGGTAACCTTTGATTGTATTAGATTCAGCTGAGATGTCTTTGATGAAATTATGTTAAAATTAGGGCTTTGATTAGACCAAGTCATTAGGGAGTGCAGGGTTGAATCCCTGCCCCTTGGTGGGCTATATAGATGGATACTAAATCAAGATACACAGGAGAAGTAGATACACAGAAAAAGACACAGCAGAGGAGAGAACATGGTTTAGATGCTGGAGCCCCAGGAGAGAGAAGCCATTTACCTAATAGTTTACGCTGACCTTATGAAGAGACCAGAGCAGCTGAGCCTGGAAAGAAACGAGCCTACGAACCTACAGGTGAGATAGGAAGAAGTGGGGCCGACGGAACCCTAAGAGACAAAGGCTGAATCCTTGCAGACATCACCTGCCATCTTGCTCTAACACGTGGCAACTAACTTTGGATGAGGAAGTAACCTTTAGTTGTTCTCTTTAAGGCCTTATGACTGTAAGCTTTTATCCCAAATAAATACCCTTTATAAAAGCCAACAGATTTCTGGTACTTTGTATCAGCACCCCTTTGGGCTAATACTACAGCCAACCCATTTTCAGGCATATTAAAATTGTGAAAAGTATCTTAGAATGGATGAAATAAAGTTAGCACGTCAAGCACTGTGCTTAGAACTTCATACACAGTATCATAATTGATCTTCAAAATGTAATAAGTTATCACAATTTTAAAGAAAAAGGTCTGTAGAAACATTTTTTTTTTTTTTTTTTTTTTACTTTTTTTGTGTGTGTGGTACCAGGGCCAAGGATTGAACCCGGGACCTCATATGTGGGAAGCCAGCGCTCAACCACTGAGCCACATCAGTTCCCCTTAAAAAAAAGGCTGAGAAAAGTTAAACTTCTTAGAGTTATGCATCTTAGTAAGCATCTAAATAAAAACTCAAGTTTGCATTACTATAAATTAATGTAACAAACATGGGTAAGTGTATTCCTAATAATTTATTTAAATAATGTACAAACAGAAACCTTCTTGGAGTCTATAGAAATAACCAGTTCTATACATATTTAAAGGCAGCTGTGGGAAGCGAACTTGGCCCAGTGGATAGGGCGTCCGTCTACCACATGGGAGTCTACGGTTCAAACCCCGGGCCTCCTTGACCCGTGTGGAGCTGGCCCACGCACAGTGCTGATGTGTGCAAAGAGTACCCTGCCACGCAGGGGTGCCCCCCCCACGTAGGGGAACCCCACGCACAAGGAGTGCGCGCCGTAAGGAGAGCCACCCAGCACAAAAGAAAGTGCAGCCTGCCCAGGAATGGCGCCACACACACAGAGAGCTGACAGAGCAAGATGATGCAACAAAAAGAGACGCAGATTCCCGTGCTGCTGACAAGAGAGGCAGACAAAAAAACACAAAAACACACAACAAATGGACACAGAGAACAGACAACTGGGGTGGGGTGGGGGAAGGGGAGAGAAATAAATTAAAAATAAATCTTTAAAAAAATAAACAAAGGCAGCTTTGACAAAAGAAAGACTCAGATGTTAGTTCCAATGCATTATTCACTAGTGTGAACCTGGACAAATCACTTAATCTCTTAACATTTCTGTCCCTTTGTTTCCTGTCTATAAAATTGGAAAAATCTAATTTCAACTCTGGGAGATTAAAAGATACAACGTATGGCAAATGTTTAACACAATTCCTAGTATTAACTGTTTAAGCTCTACTTCAAAACAGAAGTTTACTTGTACAATCAAAACTACATGACTTGCTGTGCCATGCAGGCGTGTCCCTGCATAGGGGAGCCCCACATGCAAGAAGTGCACCCCATAAGGAGAGCCACCCAGCATGAAAGAAAGTGCAGCCTGCCCAGGGATGGCGCCACATACACGGAGAGCTGACACAACAAGATGACACAACAAAAAGAAACAGATTCCCATGCCGCGGACAAAGACGACGACGCAGCAAATAGACACAGAGAACAGACAACTGTGGGGAGGGAATAAATAAATACATCTTTAAAAAAACAAAAACAAACTACATGACTAGGGGAGTGGAGGTAGCTCAAGTAGTTGAGCATCCACTTCCCATGTACAACGAACCAAGTTTGATCCCCACTACCTCCTAAAAAAAAAAAAAAAGGCCAAAAAACCAACTCTCATTGGGGAGTGGATGTAGCTCAGTGGTTTAGTGTCTGCTTCCCATGTATGAGGTGGTCCTGGGTACAATTGCCAATACTGGGAAGCAGATGTGACTCAACAGATAGAGCGTCTACCTACCATATAGGAGGTCCAGGGTTCAAACCCAGTGCCTCCTGACCCATGTGGTGAGCTGGCCCACCCACAGTGCTGATGTGAGCAAGGAGTGCTATGCCACACAGGGGTGTCCTCCGTGTAGGGGAGCCCCATGCAAAAAGAGTGCGCCCTGCAAGGAGAGCCGCCTGCGCGAAAAAAGTGCAGTCTGCCCAGGAGTGGCACTGCACAGAGAGCACGCTGATGCAGCAAGATAACGCAACAAAAAAAAGGAGACAGATTCCCGGTGCCACTGACAAGAATACAAGTGGACACAGAAGAACACACAGCGAATGGATACAGAGAGCAGACAACTGGGGGGGGGTGGGGAGGAAAGGGAAAGAAATAAAAAATAAAAGCAAACTACTCACCTTTCCGCTTCTTTATTTTATTTTCTTTACAAGGACTGTCTCTTGGTGAACTGTTGTTACTTGGAGCTGTCAAATCTATTCCTAGCAAACTATAAAGTTTTTTCCTGTCTGGAGCAGGGAAGTGCTTTTCAATGAGTGACTGCAACACTCCTCTGTAGGAAAGAGAAACAGTGGCAATCAGTGGCTCTGTATGCAAAATTTATAATAGTTTTAAAGAATATATTTATTAAAAACAAACTAAAGGTGTCATATTACTTTATTCAGTCTTTTAAGAAATACTAATACAACCAAGCTTAAATGAATTTTAACTTTCTAGGTCAAGGGTGTGCAACAGAAATATAATACAAGCTACATAAGCAACTTTACATTTTCCCACAGCTACATTAAGAAAGAGAAACAAACTAATTTTAATAACATGTTTTATTTAACCCAGTATGTCATTTCAACATGTAATCAATAATGAGAAACTACTAATAAACTGGATTGACTTATTTTTTTTTTCCCCACATGAAGTCTCTGGTACCTGGTGTGTATTTTACCCTTACAGCACATCTTGATTTGGACTAGCCATTTCAACTGCTCAATAACCACATGTGAATAGTGGCTATCATACTGAACAGTACAGTTCTAGGCACTTAAGTATAGATAATACACTGTTGGTGCATATTTTGCCTTTAAAAGCAGTTTTTAATTATATCCATCTTAAAGGGAGTCACTTGAATATATGCCCTAAGGCAAGATATGGGATGGAGAAAAAGGTTATTTTTGCTTATTTCACTACCAGAGTTAAAACTGAAAGGTAAGATAAATGAAAAACAAAGCCAAAAACATTTTCTAAAAATTCTTTTTGATTATCAGGACTATCTTTATTTTTTTATACTAGATTTCATTATACTGGGACAAACTACTTATTGCTCCTCTGGGTAAAGATTAATTTCAGGGATGCGGATATGGCTCAAGTGAATGAGTTCTTGCCTACCAAAAGAAGGTCCCGGGTTTAGTTCCCGGTGCCTCCTAAAGAAGACAAGTAAGACAGTGAGCTGACAGGACGGGCTGGCATGGCAAGCTGATGCAATAAGATGAAGCAACAAAGAGACATAAAGGGGAAGTGGATTTGGCTCAATGGATGGAGCATCGCCTACCACATGGGAGGTCCAAGATTCAAACCCAGGGCCTCCTGACCCATGTGGTGAAGCTGGCCCACACACAGTGCTGATGCATGCAAGGAGTGCTGTGACATACAGGGGTGTCCCCTGCATAGGGAAGCCCCACGTACAAGGAGTGTGCCCCGTAAGGAGAGCTGCCCAGCACGAAAGAAAGTGCAGCCTGCCCAGGAGTGGGGCCACACACACGCAGAGCTGACACAGCAAGATGACACAACAAAAAGACACAGATTCCTGGTGCTGCTGACAAGAATACAAGCGGACCCAGAAGAACACACAGCAAATGGACAGAGAGAGCAATCAACTGGGGGGGGGGGGGGGCGGGGGCGGGAAGGGGAAAGAAAGAAAAAAAAGAGACACACAAGGAGGAAAACACAATGAAAGACCCAACAAAGCAGGGAACAGAGGTGGCTCAAGTGATAGGCACCTCTTTCCCACATGGGAGGTTCCAGTTTCAGTTCCAGTGCTTCCTAAAAGAGAAGATGAGCACACAATGAACCCAGCAAGTGCAAAACAATGAGGCGGTGGAGAGGGAGAAAGAAAGAAATAAAATAAATCTTAAAAAAAAAAAGATTCATTTCAAAAGTAGTGTTAGGGAAGTGAATGTGGCTCAAGTGGTGTAGTGCCTGCTTCCCACATAGGAGGTCCTGGGTTCTATCACTGATGCCTCCTAAAAAGAAAAGCAAACTAAGGAAACAACCAGCACTGGCTTCCCACATACAAGGTCCTGAGTTCAATCCCTGTCCCCGGCACCAAAAAAAAAAAAAATAGCGTTAGACCACAAGCTAGGTAGTTCACTAAAACTAAACCAATCTGTCCTGCAGCCAGGTGAATAAGACAAAACTCAAGCCCTTCAATTAGTCAAAATACCTTGTTATCAAAAAATATTATAGAAATTTCAGGATTATGAGAATTTTATCCTACTGTTTTCCAAAAAATGTACTATTACAGAACAGCATAGAATTGCAAAACCTAAGACCAGGAAAACTGTTAAAGGTCACTGACACCAATCAACAATTGTGCCTCTAGGATTTGCCAACTTCTAAATTAATCTAAGAAAAAGAAAACAAAAACATTATTTGGCAGGGAAGCGGATTTGGCTCAAATGATAGAGCCTGCCATATGGGGGGTCCAGGGTTCAAACCCAGGGCCACCTGACGCGTGTGGTGAGCTGGCCCACGCATAGTACTGATGCGCGCAAGGAGTGCCGTGCAATGCAGGGGTGTCCCCCATGTAGGAGAGCCCCATGCACAAGGAGTGCACCCCTTAAGGAGACCACCCTGTGCGAAAAAAACGCAGCCTGCCCAGGAGTGACACCGCACACACGGAAAGGTGATGCAGCAAGATGACGCAACAAAAAGAGACACAAATTCTCCATGCTGCTCACAAGAATGCAAGCGGACACAGAAGAACACACAGTGAAGGAACACAGAGAACAGACTGGGGTGGGGCGGGGAGTGGGAAGAGGAAAGAAATAAAATAAATCTTTAAAATGGAAAAAAAAAATTACTTGGCAGTTGAAACAAAATCATTCAATTCTCCTCCACCCTCTTCCAAGGCTTCCAAAGTTCTTGCTTCTCCTGTAGACTGCAGACCAATTACAACACACTGGAGAAAAAAGAAAATACATGAATTATAAATAAAAATAAACTTATGGTTTCTTACTAAAAGTATTTCATTTTATTTTTAAAAAGCGGATTTTGAACAAGAATGACTCCATTAAAGTAAAGCATGTGTATATTCATTTATTTATTCTACAAACACTTACATGTCAGAACCTAGCCAGGAAATAGGATTACAATACTGAAGAAGATTGAATCCTCTGCTTTTATGGAGCTTTCACTCCTTCACAAAAGAAAAAAGCTAACTGCAATACACAACTGCGTTATTTTCATGGTTGTATTTATGGATGGTCAAACTGTAGTGACATTTATTTCTTTATACTTTTTCAAGTTATCTAAATCCTCCATAAACAAACAGGCATTGCTTTTACAATTTTTAAAAACTGATTTTTTAAAGTCTTACTACATTAATACTTTTACAACTATCCTTTAGGAAGAAGAACAGACTTTACAAGGCAAAAACCTCAACACCCAAAAAGATTAACGTAAACAAAGAACGAATCTCAACACCTTTCTCCAACTTACTTTTCCATTCTTGATTTCTTCTCGAGCTAGCTGCACAACCCTTTTAACTTTGGATGCTATACACAAATATTTGAAAAATCTCTGGTGAGCAGACCAGAATTGACCCCACATGGACTTCTTCATTCGTTGCTCAGCATCAATCAGATCTGCGGCTTGCTGAAATCGCTCTCTGGCAATTACCCACTGATGATGCAAAATCAAGATTTAGCATATTTCACTTCTGAGTTAGAGTTAACTCTAAAAAATTACCAATTCAACCAAAATAAAATTCATTGCAAACCCACTGACTTAGTAAAGCATCTTCAGTACCTTGAGTTCTCTAAAGATTTGGTTTTTACTGGTTTTTACAATGTTCACAGAGTTTTGTCCCAAAATTCTTATTAACCAATTTAGTCTTTTTAGAAATACAGTTTCACTGTGATTTTAAGTATTAGGTAACTGAAATATGTGGCTATTTTTTTAATTAATTATTTTAACAAACTAAACAATTAGAATACTTCATTCAAAACAAGAACATAGACTTATCATCTCGTAATTTATCTGTTGTTTTACGGGCAGAAAATACACTCTTTTGGGCTGAAAGGCATTACATTGGACAAAAATGATCAAAAGAAATCAAGTACACTAAAAACTACTACAAATTCAGAAAAATTTCTCACCAGCTTGACTGCTTTGTTATACATTTTCACATAGCTCTGTGAAAGAAGAACTTCCTCAATTTTGAAGGTCACTCCAGTAAAGCTCAGCTGTCGAGCAATGTACATTCCTCTAAGCTTCATATCCATAGCAACTATTTCCATGGCACCAACACCTCTGAATAAGATTAAAACACACAGGAACTTTCAATAAATAAAGTAGATTTTAATACACAGTGAAAGGGTTTTAGCAAAAACACATCTTTCAGGTTGCTAATTAGAACAGTGTATAATGTAAACTCCATTACCTCCTTTCTACTGCTTGAATAAAATCACTGAATTCTCTAAATGGGGTTCCCTCGCCCCATATTCCAAGTCGATTCATATAGGCCATGTTGCGTGGTTCAGAAGCACCTGGAAAAAAAATAGCAAAGAAAACATATTATGCCTGAAAAATATCCCTGAAATATCTCTATTAAATAAATAATAACTCACCAGTGGCACTAGCATAAACAACTCTGGCTTTTGGCAATTTGTTCTGAAGCTCTAAAACTGCTAAGCCTGTCTTGGTTGGCTTTGAAGAACCAACAGGACATAAGTTTTTTGCTTTATGACATTCATCAAACACTATCTGTAAGGAACGAATTAAGGAACAGATCACATTTACAGTTATTGTCTCCAAGCTTTTAGGAAGAGTTAATTTTTATCACCCAAGGCCTTGGGACACATTCAAGGTTTGTGAGGAGGTGGCCTTGGGGAAATATCCAAGGTTATTGGGAGGAAGCAGGGTTGATGATAAATCCCTGAGCGTCAACTTTAAAAAAAAACACACCCATATACCAATTATCTAGCTTGACAAATCTTAAACTTTTGCCATTTCTGCCTCAGATCATTTTCTTTCCTTTCAGATTACAGATACAAATGAAGCTGCCTGTGATTTCATCTCTCTCACTTTCTCATCTCATAGGTATCCACTGAATTTGCTTTTTTTAAAGATTTATTTTATTTCTCTCTCCCTTCTCCCCGCCTCGTCCCCCCTGTTGTCTGCTCTCTGTGTCCATTCACTGTGAGTTCTTGTGCATCCACTTGTATTATCAGGTGGCACTGGGAAACTGTGTCTCTTTTTTGTTGTGTCATCTTGCTGTGTCAGCTCTCCGTGTGTGTGGTGCCACTCCTGGGCGGGCTGTGCTTTTTTCACATGGGGAGGCTGTCCTTGCAGGGTGCACTCCTTGCATGTGGGGCTCCCCTATGCGGGGGCACCCCTGCGTGGCACGGCACTCCTTCACGCATCAGCACTGTGTGTGGGCCAGCTCACCTGTGCGGGTCAGGAGGCCCTGGGTATAGAACCCTGGACCCTCCATATGGTAGGCGGATGCTCTATCAGTTCAGCCACGTCCGCTTACCTATTTGTCTTAACCAGATATTTTTATTCTTAATTTGAATGAAGGAAAAGCCCCTAGCAGGACGAAGTATCTACCACATAGGTAATTTTGGCAAATCTTGTAACCATGAACTATTAGTAACCAAGTAATCAGCCTTTCAAAAATTGGTGATCCTCACACAGGAGAGTAAAAGCTATGCTGTGATCAAGTAAGTTAGGGAATTATTAAATTAGCACTTTTCTTTCCGATAGTCTTCTCAGGTACTTTACTATGCAAATGTGTAGTGTGAATCCGCAAGAGGAGAATACAGTGCTCAGCATTTCCCATACCTATTAAACATTTTCCTAAACCAGGAATTTAAACATTGGTCTCCTATAAATAGCTATAAACTAGAATCAACTTTCCGATCCCCTTGGACTACTAGTAATCATGAAAATTCCCATCCGAGCAATTTATTTAATTTCAGGATTTCTATTTTTCAAAGGTTCATCCTTATGTAAACTTTTATGTCTTTAAAAAAATATAAAAACATCTGTTGAAAAGGATACCACTCCATCGAAATCATCACCGCACCAATGTAGAAGCTGTTTTAACCTAGTTTTATATTTACCGCCAGACTGACTTTCACCAATTAGGGAAGAATAGGTGGCAAAAATAACCCCCTTTTTCACGCTTCCATTGTGCTTAGAAGAAATTTTTCCATATTTAAACTGAAAAGAAAAGAGAAGAATTTAATACGTATCTACAGCAGGAATTCTTAACCTGGGGGGCCTATAACGGGCTTTAAAGAAGTCAAAAGACCTAAAATCACCACAAAATTTCTCGTATATATGTACATATGCAACTTTACCAAAGTCTCAAAAAAATCTATAACCAAAAACTTTTTAAAAACCAGCAGAAACTCAGCTATAAGAAAAGTCACAATATTCACTCTACAAATATTTACTGTGTACCTCCTATATGCAAAGCAATGTTATCATAACATCAATTACAATGGCTCAGAAATCAGATGCCAGTTACATTTGTTTAGTTTTGAACTGTCTATAGTCATTCAAAACAGTAACTACCAATCCCTCAGTACTGCTCATCCAAAAAAGCCACTGATAAGCATGAGCACAGCAACACTGAGCCAACTTCAGACTCAGTGAAAAGTAGATCTACACTTACTTATTCTGAAGGGGCAAATAGGGAGGCATTTTCAGGGAATATGTCTGCTTATTCTACCCGTTATACCCCCAAGGAATAAGTGTAGAATAGGTGGTCAATAAAGACTTGCCAAATGAACATTAAGATTTTAGTCACTGGGGAGTTTTCTGATGTTGGAGTTTTGATGTCAGAGTTTGATGCTGAAGACTTAATTTAAGCTGGAGCCCCAGGAAGTCAGGATGCAGAGGAAAGAGAACCCAGAAAAAAGCAAGCCCCAGAAATGTAGGAACCCAGGAAGCCTGAACCCTCGCAGATTTGGAGCAACCATCTTGCTCCAAATAGACTTTGGTGAGGGAAGTAACTTATGCTTTATGGCCTTTTATCTGGAAATTGCTACTCCAAATAATACACTTTATTAAAAAATTTAAAAAAAAGGATTTTAGTAACATTAAACTGCTTAGATACAGTGGCATTTTTTCCACATTTTCACATGAGCACAGGTAAAAATATAACTCCACTATGTATACCAATACTAATACTAATCCATCTCCAAGTCACAACTCAATTCTCTACATGCTGCAAAGGATTCCAGGGAACCTACAATGACAGGCATATCATTCATTAAATACCCTATTAAAGATATTAAATACTCCATCTGTGACAATTTAATAGTTATACCTACATAAAATCACTTCAAAAGCTTAACTAGGAAACGGATGTGGCTCAAGTGATTGAGCACTCGCCTTCCAAATGGGAGGTCCCAGGTTCAGTTCCCAGTGCCTCCAGAAAAAAACAAACAAGCAAAACAACCAACCAAAGAAAAACTCAGGGAAGCCCATGTGGCTCAGTGGTTGAGTGCCACTTCCCACATCTAAGATTCCAGAACCTTTAAAAAAAAAAATTCACTGCCATGACAGATAGCCCTTCTTTGGAGCTGGTGTTTCTGCGTGATGGAATTGGACTCAGAGGGGATCTCTTTTCACAAGACTTGCATGCTACTTTATTGGAATTGTAGTCGGTGCTGGGTTTAAGATATATGTAGGGGATTTGAATCTCTGGACTGATAATATGACACCCAGGCCCAGAGCCTCAACAGACTTCAGCTCCTACACTTTGATTTATTGGACTTACTCCACTCAGCTAACATGGAGTTGAAGAAGGTCAACCACCACAACATGGAGCCTAGAGTGTCTACAACTGGAAGCGGGAGGAGTGCATCCAGTGCCCATATGGAATCTAAGCCCTCACTTGACATAGATGTGCAATGGACACAACCAATCCAATGTCCACAGAGAAAATGTGGAATGGGTGTGGGAACGGTAGCCATGGGGGCTGCTGGGTGTGGGGAACGGGAGGAAGAGATGAGATGTGGAGGCGTTTTCGGGACGTGGAGTTGTCCTGGATAGTGCTTCACGGACAATTACGGGACATTATAGATCCCCCCAGGGCCCACTGGATGGAACGTGAGAGAGTCTGGGCTATGATGTGGACCATTGACTATGGGGTGCAGTGATGCTCAGAGATGAACTTACCAGGTGCAATGGATGTGTCATGATGATGGGAGAGAGTGTTGCTGTGGGGGGAGTGGGGGGCGGGGGCGGTGGGGTTGAATGGGACCTCATATTTTTCATAATGTAATTAAAAAATAAATAAATAAATAAAAGATAAAAAAAAAAAGCATAAGCAAAAGCAGCACTGAAGATCATGAGAATAAACTCCATACATCAAGGATCACCACCTATTCTGTTTGCCACCACTTAACCACTGCCTGGCAAAGCACTTGGCATACAGGAAACACACCAACCAAAATACCAGCTAGCACTTACCACACTTTTTCTTTTTCTAATTAGAGAAGTTATAGGTTTACTGAAAAAATCATGCAAAAAACACAGAGTTCCCATATAACACCCTCATTATTAACACCTTGTATTAATGTGGTATACCTGTCACAACTGATGAAATAATACTATTAAAATGGTACTATTAGCTGTAGTCCAAGGTTCCCTATTTGTGCTGTACAGTCCTATGTTTCACTGTCCTATGTGTTATGGTCCTATGTAACATATATACACGTTTACTATGCTTTCTGTGGCATAACTTGTTTCTCATAAACAATCTTAGAGGTAGAAACTATTATTATTCCCATGAGTCAATATTTACCGAATGAATGACTGAATAGAAACTTTCCATACCTTATTTAATGAATGGACCAAAATGTTTTTTGCTCCAATATCCCTCAAATCTCTTTCAGCATCATATTTTAAATCATTTGAAACACTGAACCTGCCACCCAAGGGAAAAAAAAAAAAAGCAACACATATTAAATGCAAATACTATCATTCTAGCAGAGTTTAGGAATAAATAAAGCCATGTCTTGACAAAAATACACCTACTCATTAAAATCCATCCCCACAAGCTGAAATAATTATTTACAAAGGAAAGCTTCCACAGCCGGCCTTTTAACACTTACCATAACGCTCTTTTCCTACTCAACAAATAATTTTCATAGATAATTCCTGCTATTGTCCTTCCTTTTCCTACACCAGCACCATCACCTATTAAGAAGCCAGCACGATCTCCATTAGGTAGGAATGTTTCATGTTGCTGAAAAAGAAAAAGTTAGCAATTAATCTAATTCTTCAGGTATTCTGGCGATCATCCTTTCATACAATGTACTAGGAATATATTAATGTTCATCTGTTTTATATAAATGGGCAGTTTGGCTTTTAGTGTGGATATCTTTTAAGTATTTTCTATATATTCTGCTCTGCTTTACCTCTCATGCCCCAGGAAACTGAAATTAAACTAGTGAGCAATAACTGCATGATCAAATATAAACTTTATATGACATGTTAAGTAAAGAGAACAGTCATTTGGTCCTTCTTTGTTACAAGAAAATGGGATGAGAGTAGGACAGAAATCCTTCGAGATAAGTGGTAGCAACCCTAACTCACATTGTTTTAAAAGCCCACACAACACTCCAAAGTATGGTACCATATCACAATTTAGGTAATCATTTCCAAGTGGTATGGGCATTCAAATCTTTTCTAGCTTTCAGCCACTAGAAAAAAAAAAGGTACAACAAATACCTTTATATCTATGCTGTTAAATAATACTTCTATAGAATAGACTCCCAGGAATGGAATTGCAGGTCAAAGAATTTCGTATTTTTATTTTAACAGGTACTCCATCCAACGACTTCCAAAAAGCTCACGACATTTGTCATTTCCACTAACAATGCATTCCCCACATCCATGCTACCCCCTTTTTTATTTTGTAATACATAAAATTAACATTCAAAAGTTTTTCATGCAAAGAAAAATTACCCTTGGATTAAAACAACTATATTGTATGGACGATAAAAAATTAAAGTCTATTATATGTAGTCAAGAAATATTATTGTTCACCTGGGCTGCATATGTAATTGCTTCAAGCTGTAATGCAGATAACCAGCCATTATCAATGGTTTCTTCAGAAATTGATGTTTTGTACCAAACATCAGGAGGAGTAACACTGGATAAAGAACTAGTTTCCACTACTGCATCTGGGTGGCGAAGGCCAATTTTTACTAAATGAAGACAAATAAAAACATTTCACTTAATTATTGTAATAACATTTCCAGTATTAATTTCATTATAAGATAGTGCAATATTTTATCTGTAAGAGAAAATATACTAAATAACTATATAGTCTGAGCTTCTATAAAATTCACTGATGGTAAAGAAAATATGATTTAAAGTGGGCTAAAATGATCTATTTTTCAACTACATAGGATTTAAAAAGAGAGATTTGCAATTAAAAAGATCAAGAAAAACACCAACTTAGTTCATACCACCAAGTTCTCTAGGAGTAACAGAATGTAATCCTAGATATTAAGGAATTTAGCGACTTGAATGAATCATTCACTTCATTCTGTGACACAGGTTTGCAAAAGAAATAAGGTTAACTTTGAAAGGACATCTTTAACAGTAACTCACTCCCTAAAATTTACAACGTGAATAGTTGAAAGCATGGATAAACAAGCTTTTCTATAAAGGGCCAGATAGTAAATATTGTCAGCTCTGTGATTATTCAATCTCTTTCATAACTACTCAACATTGGTGATATAGTGTGAAAGCTACCACAGATTATAAATGAATAAACATGGCTGTATTTCCACATAACTTCATTTACAAAAAAAAAAAGACAGCCAGATTTAGATTGCTGAACTCTGGTTTAAAGGATCACAGGTACTCTTTCAATCCTTCTGTGATAACTATACTAAGAGAAAAAAGACCCATAAAACTTCAGACACTACAATCTACCTTTTAAGAGACCAGAAAAATATGGGATCTTGGGGTCTGTATTTAGCTGGTAAAGAGATATTTAAATTTAAATGGTACTTAATATAAGTGGCTTTTTATAGGAACCCTAAGTATATAATGACAAATTCCTGGCATAGATTTTTTTCTCCATCTTATTACCCTACAAAATGAATAAGTGAAAAATTGTATCTTAAGACTAAAAACTAATAATTTTCAACTTCATATAGTGGTCACTACAAAAAAATGAATCATGATATTTACACAAAAGGCGGAAATGACGCTAATGAAAAACAATGGATTCAAATAGTTATTTTGACTTAAAAAAAATTTTGTTTTTTAAGATTCCAATGTTTTTATGGTTTTAGATAAACTATATAAAGTATATAAAGCTAAGATACATATTTATATTTCTACAATTTACTATGATTTTATAATCACTGTTCACATGAGAAAAATTAACTCGAAACTGAATATCCTACGTTTTTTCATAGTTTTAAAAGACATTAACTAAAAACAAAGTTCTAAATTTGCATAGTAAAAAAGAAATGACAGTAAGAGATTAAGAGTTGATAAGTTATCTTTTGTTCTTTTTGTTTTGTTTTTTTAGGTACCACATACAAGGTCCCAGGGGTTGAACCACTCAACCACTTATCTGCATTGGCTCCCCTGAGTTGGTTTTTTCATTTTTTTGTTTGTTTTTTGATTTTAGGAGGTACCAAAAACCAAACCTGGGACCTGCGATGTGGAAAGTTACAGAATGTAAACTGCTGACACCAAGCTTTAAGGCACTCCACCACTTGAGCCACATCGCTCCCCATGATGAGTTTTTTGTTGTTTATTATTTTTTTAGCAATTTTTTTTCAAAGATACAGAGATCACACAAAATGTTACATTAAAAAATATAAGAGGTTCCCATATATCCCACCTGTTTATTATTATTAGAATAATAAAGATGCTCTAATATGACTGGATTGATGGATGTGTAACTGTGATTATACCAAATACCATTTGTTATACATTTGGATGGACTGTGTGTTTTATTATAATATATCAATAAAATTGATTTGTGGGGGACAAAAACCTTTAAGGAGATGCTTAAAAACAAATTACTATTAAATACACAAACGCATACACATATTAGAGAACTCACAGTTGTCAAACCTGAGGTACCCAAAAATCTAGGTCCTAAAAGATGACAGCATGGGGGTAGGGGAAGTTATTTAAGTTAAAGAGGAACCTGGAAGTCTTTCATTATTTTGACAAATCCCAAAGACATACATTTTATTGGCATATACTCTGCATAGGTTTCAGCATGACCCATTTCTTCTTCATCTTCTTCCTCTGGTTCATCTTCCTCTTTCACAACAGGAACCTTCTATAACAGAAAGAACACAATCAGACCAAAGTACAGAAACTAGAGGCCCAATCAACACAAGGTCTAATCTTAAGTAATCTTAAGTAGGATTCCCCCACAATCTTGAATCTTGGAAACATGATATACTGTGCATCAATATTCCCTAAGAATTGGATCACACATTGTGGCTTCCCTGCTTCTTTTTTTTTCCAATTCTCCCCTACCCTCCCCCTCCACTCCCAGAGATGTCTTCCTCGTCTATCTGCTCATCTTCTCTAGGAGACACTGGGAACCAAACACGGGACCTCCCATGTGGGAGGCGAGTGCCCAACCACTTGAGCCACTTCTGCTCCCTGTTGGTTGTGTTGTCTGCTAGTTGCGGAGGTTGCAGAATCTGCTCATTGTGGTGGTTGCAGCATTTGTGGTGTCACCTGGTTGTGGCATCTGCTCGTCTTCTTTAGGAGGCACCAGAACTGAACCCAGGACCTCCAATGTGGGAGGCAGGTGCCCAACTGCTTGAGCCACATCGCCCTGCTTCTCACATGCTAAGCAAAGGTAACTCTTGACCTACTCTCATCTCTTACAAACAAATGGGTCATAACACCGCTCCATTTTCCTTCTGATCAACCACTACTTTCCTCTTCAATGCTGGCCTCTACTTTCTCTGAAGCCCAGAACTCTCTCCAATCCCAGTCCCCACACTCCATGGTAGTTTCAGGACCAGAAGGAATAAGATGTGTGTGTAGGGGGAGGTAGATAAGCTCCAGCAGCAACACAACAACACAGATTCATGAGCAGAACCTCCATTTAAGTCTTATATCTCCTCTTTCCACTCAGTTTACCTCCCTATTTGTTTCCTTTCCCTCAGATCCTTTTTTTTTTTTTAAACACAATTCTTTTTTAAAAGGAGGCACGAGGGGTGGAACCCGGGACCTTGTATATGCGAAGCAGGCACTCAACCGCTGAGTTATACCAATTCCCTCCCTCAGATCCTAAAACCAAAATCCCAGAAAACACTGCATTTAAGAGTTCTTCTGGGGAAGCGGACTTGGCCCAGTGGTTAGGGTGTCCGTCTACCACATGGTAGGTCCGCGGTTCAAACCCCAGGCCTCCTTGACCCGTGTGCAGCTGGCCCATGCACAGTGCTGATGCGTGCAAGGAGTGCTGTGCCACGCAGGGGTGTCCCCCGCGTAGGGGAGCCCCACGTGCAAGGAGTGCGCCCCGTAAGGAGAGCCGCCCAGCACGAAAGAAAGTGCAGCCTGCCCAGGAATGGTGCCGCACGCACAGAGAGCTGGCATAGCAAGAAGACGCAACAAAAAGAAACACATATTCCTGTGCTGCTGACAACAACAGAAGTGGACAAAGAAGATGCAGCATACAGACACAGAGAAAAGACAACCGGGGCAGGGAGGGGAGAGATACAAATAAAAATAAATAAATCTTTAAAAAAAAAAAAAGAGTTCTTCTGAAGGACAGAGAATTTACATCAGACTTTTGCGTACCAACAGAAACAAACCTTGACACAACTGGGAGCAATATGGGCCACTATTAATAATTACACCAGGTAAACAAGAATAAGCACAGACAGTTCCAGGCAAACCAGGTGAATGGTAACCATATCCATAGGGTTCACTTGTGTTCCTCTATGGAATATTTTTCCTTTTTTTAAGGTACTAGGGGCTGGGGATTAAACCTGGGACATCATATATATCGGAGCCCAGTGTTCAACCACCGAGCCACATCGGCTTCCCTAAACTAGTTTTTTTGTTTTACCTGCTGTTTTTGTTTTTTTCAGGAGGCACCAGGAACCAAACCTGGACCTCTCATGTGCGAAGCAGGTGCGCAACCGCTTGAGTCACATTCACTCCCTATGGAGGGAGGAAAAGCATTTAAAATTTTTAAAAATAAAAATAAAAAAGATCCTGAATAAGAGCCTCTTTACTACCAGTAAAACTATCGGAAAAGCTCTTTATTAATATGTGTTTGTTCAAGAAAGTGTCAAGAAGTTGTGAAACATACCATGTAAGGGAAGATAAGGGGAAAATCTAATTAGAACCTAGAGGTAATGTCAAGAAAAGATGATACTGAAAGGTAAGGGCATCTCATTTTTCCATTTATTTACCTCAGTCTATAGGAGAACATGATGTCATATAAATGTTCAACAAATATTGAAAGGAAAAGGAAGACGAGGGATGAACATCTAATGACCATCACAATTCATGAATTCCTCAGGAAAAAAAAACTCCAAATGTGTTCAGAAATCATAGCAAAATGAGATACCAATTTAAGAAAATGAAGACAAAGTGGGCCTGGCCAAAAAGATCTAAATCGCAATTCTGCTGTTTCTTCATTGTGTAGCCTTGGGCAAATTACTCCCTCCCTCCCCTGGACCTATAACTTTTCACCTTTTCCTCACCTAAAAAAAGGGATGATTGAGATGATCAGGTAATGAATGCACAACTATGTGATTATACCAAATACCACTGATTGTACATTCTGGATGAACTGTATGCTTTATTAATATGTATCAATAAAATTGATTTGTTTAAAAAAGGAATGCATACTATGTCAAAATAACCAACCTTTTTTCTCCTTTGTGGACTAGAAAAAAATCACCAGCAGTATACCTGGAGGAGAAGCTGGTAATACCAAAGAGTCACAAAATCTAGACTCTAGACAGGTAATATTTCTAAATGAATGTAAACTGTTGACACCAAGCCTTAAGGTGAAGGAAAGACTAGAAGTGAAGAAGACTGTGGTAAACTGAGGATGCATGCAGTCACAACTCAACTTTAGGCAAGTGTTATCCAGGGTCCTAGTTTTCAAGAGAACCCGGAAATCAGGATTTTTATGCATTAGCAATATATTCAAAATTTTTCAAAATACTGTGTAGATTAAACAAAACACATCTGTTGACTGATTTTAGCCCAAAGGGGGCCAGGGTGCTCACTCTGTTAGATGTTTCTTAATTGCTAGGACAATAAAGGACTTCTGATACATTTTGAGTAAGCTGCTTTTTATGGGCTGGCCTGGAGTGGGAACAGGAGCACTATGTAACATTTCCCTCCTGTAACATTTCCTGAAGAAAGATGCAATTTTAGTTTCAAAAAACAAACTTCCAAATAAGCTGTTGGTACACAATTGCTAGGTAAAGTGGGAACTGCCAGCACTTGTTTAATTAGGGCCCCAGTCAAAACTACAGGTATGGATTGTCTCACTAATTCCATATCCTATCACCAAGTCCTACCATATGGTGGTGTTTCGTGCAGTCATCCTTTATTTTCTTTTCTTTCTCCTCATCCTTCTCCAATCCCTTTTGCAACTTACCTACCACTTCCTTTCTGGATTGCCTAATGCAACCTCCCAACCTGTGTCTCTCCCTGCCATCCCCCTTAATTACTAATAGGCCATTACACCTCCAGTGGCTCCTTGCTGATGCTGCACTCAACCAAAAAGTCCTTCAAACTCAATTTAGGACCCCTCCATACAGCATAAATCCACCACTCCCACTACTTTCAGCAAGCCAAGTACCCTGACTCATTGTCACCTAAACACAGTCACTCCCTCTTCTATGCCTATTAATACTCTAGCTCCCTTCTAAAACACCCTTAAAAAGTCTATCCATATTCAAAATCCAAGTTCTAATACATGTCTTCCAGAAAATCGTCTTCCCAGGTCATTCAAGTCCATGGAGGCCTCACCTTCCTCCAAACTCAACCCTTGTGAGCATCACCCTTTTAGTATACCTTATATTACTACTTAATTCATATGATTGTCAAATTTTATGTTCAGGGCAAGAGGAACTGTGCAGTTTACTCTGCATATTTCTTCCTGTAGGAATCTACTACAGAGACACAGAGTTATACACAGAAAGCTATTAAATAAACGTATAAAATCAATTCATCCAACAGAAGTAACACACCAAAGCAAAGTGTTAATAACGGGAAAACTGCATATGAGGGACATATAAGGGAACTGTGTTTTCTGCATGATTTTTCTGTAAACCAAGAACTTGCTCTAATAAAAACTAATTTTAAAAATTCAGTTGACCGATCATACATTTCTAAAATGTAAGAAAAAAATGTATCATAATTACTCATAACTAGATCATTATACGCTCTCACAGACCATAACTAGCTATACATTCAAGTTCAACCATAAGATGAACATAATTATCAAATATTTTTGGTTACATCATCTTTTCTTCTGATATTCACATACACAAAAAAAGATGTTAGTACTGCATTTAATAACATTCTATCAGATATGAGAGTTCTATCATTTGATTTAATGCTTATCCAATTATTTTATGTAGCTGAGTAGCTCCCCATCCGCACCCAAAAAGTTTTCTGAAGGTTGTTTTAAAACATTTTTAGTCAAGGGTGTTTTCATACACTTGAAAATATAAACATAGCTATTTGAAACTCACCATGGTTGGGGAAAAACTCCTCATTTTCACATCATTTATCCATATTCTTGCTACTTCTTTATTAGAAGAATCTTTCTTTACTGTACCATTGCTTACATCAGCTGGAGGAGAAATTTACATTAGGAGCTTTAATTTCTTTAAACACAGTTTTAAAAAGAAATCAATAAAGTTTACCCACTTCACAAACCAAAGAATACCAATCTGCCTATCATTCTTTTTTAAATTTTTAAAAAATTTCTCTCCCCTTCCACCCCTCCAGTTGTCTGCTCTCTATGTCCATTTGCTGTTTATTCTTCTGTGTCCAGTTGTATTCTTGTCAGCAGCACCAGCAATCTGTGCCTCTTTTTGTTGTGTCATCTTGCTGTGTCAGCACTCTGTGTGTGTGTCAGCTCTATGTGTGGCGTCACTCGTGGGCAGGCTGCGCTTTTTTCGCACAGGGCTGCTCTTCTTACAGGACACACTCCTTGTGCATGTGGTTCCCCTACGTGGGGGACACCCTTGTATGGCACAGCATTCCTTGCGCACATCAGCGCTGCATGTGGGCCAGCTTCACCACATGGGTCAGGAGGCCCTGGATTTGAACCTTGGACCTCCCATGTGATAGACAGATGCTCAATCCATTGAGCCAAATCTGCTTTCCTGCCTATCATTCTCTTAAATAAAACTTAAGGATGAAAACATCCAAAGCTATGTGCCTTAATGTAGGTAAGAATTACCTTTTAAAAGGCAGCAGTACTGCAGTGTCCCCGGCAAGTCGATATTCAATGTCCTTAGGAACTGCCAAAAAGTCCTCCATAGTGCCAGTACCATTCTACATTCCTACCAACAGTGTTATTCCTATCTTGCCACATCATCTCCAACATTTACAATTTTCCAACTTTTTAATAGCAGCCAGTCTAACAGGTGTGTAATGATATCTCATTGTAATTCTGATTTGCAGTTCCCTAATTGCTAGTGGTGTTGAACATTTTTGTCATGTGTTTCTTTGCCATTTATATTTCTTCTTTGGGCAGTTGTCTTTTGCAGTCTTTTGCCCATTTTTTAAGCAGCTTTGTCTTTTTATTGTTGAGTTGTATTATTTCTTTCTATATCAGATATGTGATTGCCAAATATTTTCTCCCACTGAGCCAGCTGCCTTTTCATCCTTTTGACAAAGTCCTTGGAGGTTCAAAAGTGTTTAATTTGGTAAGATGAAGTGAGATTAGTGGTTATGTAGGTCTGAGGAAGGAATGTTAAGGGGTAGAGAGTCTTTTTTTTTTTTTGGAGTAATGAAATTGTTCTAAAACTTTTGAGATAATGAATATACAATGTTGTGATTACACTAAAAGCCACTGATTATACACTTTGAATAGCTATATGTACAGTGGGAAAAGCATACAGAGATTGAAAGGTGAGGAATTTTCTTGTTTTTTATTATTGAAATAATGAAAAAGATTTAATAATGATTGAAGTGATAAACACACACAACTATATGATTATATTATACCAAATGCCACTGTATATTTTGGATGAATTGCATGCTTAATATATATCAATTAAGTTGATTAAAAAAAAAAAAAGCCAACAGTAATAACCAGAAATAGCAGCTATGTATAGCAGGGGAAACATACAGAGATTGAGAGATGAAGAATTTTCTTGTTTATCTGTGTTTTTATTGTTATTATTGAAATATTATTATTTTTTTTTTTTTTAAAGGTTTATTTTTATTTATTTTAATTCCCCTTCCCCGGTTGTCTGTTTTCTGTGTCTTTTTGCTGCGTCTTGTTTCTTTGTCCGCTTCTGTTGTCGTCAGCAGCACGGGAAGTGTGGGCGGCGCCATTCCTTGGCAGGCTGCTCCCTACTTCGCGCTGGGCGGCTCTCCTTATGGGTGCACTCCTTGTGCGTGGGGCTCCCCTACGCAGGGGACACCCCTGTGTGGCACGGCACTCCTTGTGCGCATCAGCACTGCGCATGGGCCAGCTCCACGCGGGTCAAGGAGGCCCGGGGCTTGAACCGCGGGCCTCCCATGTGGTAGACGGACGCCCTAACCACTGGGCCAAAGTCCGTTTCCCTGAAATATTATTGAAATAACAAAAATACTCTAATAATGAGCTAAATGACGAATGCACAACTCTGTGATTATATCAAATACCACAGATTATATACTTTGAGAAAGAAAAAAAAGTAGCAGTCTTTCTTCTCATTAATCCCAAAGACCCTAATGAAAAGCAGCTTCCCCAAATTGCTGATCACCCACAGGTTCCTTGGGAGTCAGCCAAGATGCTGCCCTGTAGGGAAGCGGATTTGGCCCAACGATTAGGGCATCCGCCTATCTCATGGGAGGTCTCAGGTTCAAACCCAGAGCCTCCTGACTGACCTGCGTGGTGAGCTGGACCACGCACAATGCTGAGTGCCGTGCCATGCAGGGGTGTCCCCCACGTAGGGGAGCCCCATGCACAAGGAGTGTGCCCCGTAAGGAGAGCCGCCCCGTGCGAAAAAGTGCAACCTGCCCAGGAATGGCACCACACACACGGAAAGCTGACACAGCAAGATGACACAACAAAAATAGACATAGATTCTGGGTGCCACTGACAAGAATACAAGCAGACACAGAAGAACACAAAGTGAATGGGCACAGAGAGCAAACAACTTGGGGGGAGGGGGGTGGAAGGGGAGAGAAATAAAAACTAAAAATAAATAAATAAAATAAAAATCTTAAAAAAAAAAAAAAAAAGATGCAGACCTGGATGACAGCTAGGTCAGGTCCACAGCCCTGCTCTCTATGGCAGAAAATGTTGCCATAAAAAGGGAAATGAATCCTAAGACAGTTAAAATGATTTCCTAACTGGTATGTACCTGCCAATTTGTATGTAGTTAGGTTCAGGAAAATGACCTTGAGAGGAAAACTATAGTCATCAAGGGTACAACAGTTATGGGCCCAAACACAAAGATTAGATTATGTGAAAATTTTATTTCCCTTTCACACAGGTAAGAGTTAGTTTTACTTCATCCTACAAGCACTTCTTACCCATTTCTTTTGAATGTTCCTAGCCCTAAACTTCATAAATACAAGTACACTATAACTTCCAAGCAGCCAGTTTTGCCACAAAATGACAATGTTCTGTTTAAGTATTAAAACCTGTCCCCACAATTAAAGAAAAAAAAGAAGCTTTTTGAAAGGCGATATCATCTATTCAACACCCATCACCTCATCCCAAGAACATGGTAGGATGCTATGTATGAACTAGTATAACAAGTAAAAATTAAAAGGAATATACCTTACAGCTTACTCCCATTGCCTTCATTCTATCCCCTTGATCCCAAAACACAACAATCTCAAAGAAACTGCTCTCCTTCCCTCCCCTAGCCCCCCCAAAAAACCCAACTCATTCTGATGCTAAAAATGAAAAATAAAATAGTGGTCAGGTCAGGATACAACTGAGGACAGAGTTAGTATTTCCTACAGTGCCCACCATCATATTGTTATGTAACAGGGATTCAAATACTCTTTTAACTCAATGGAGGAGGGAGGGAAAAAAATCTCTCTCAAGAGTTCACATTTTTCAGTTTCTAAAACTAAAACAATACTTAAAAAACAAAAGTCAAGTTAAAAGAAAAAAAGACTGATTAATTCTATCTTATCATTTAAAACTACCTTACTACACTGACTACTTAAGCTTCCTCTGACCATTCCATTTAAAATTGAAACCTCTTCCTGCCCCATACCCCGTTTCATTTTTCTCCATAGAGCACTAATCCCTACCTGACATGCATATACTTCACTTATTTACTTTGCTTACTGTCTCTCCTTTTTCCCTACTAAAACGCATGCTCCATGAGATTAGAGATTTCAACAGGATTTTTCCCAGCCATGGCCTCAGCACCTACAGCAGCAATTGGCACATAGTAGGCACTCAGTAAATATTTGTTGAATGAACCAAAAAAAAGCAACTCCACTCAGGAGGATCTCATTGATTGCCACAGTAAACAGTGCCTCAAGTGTGGGGGGGAGGCTCCTGAGGTCTCAGAGCCATCTAGACACTATAGGCAGGACAGACAATCTCAGGAATTCGGGACCCTGTCAGTGGGCCTTACCTTGGAATATATTTTCCCCAATGTAACTGAGTTAGACTCATTTATAATTTCCCCACACATGGCTCTTCTGCCCCTTTTATTTGAACCTCTATCTGGCATGACACTTATTAGATATACATCCCAGAGACTTAAATCTTCTGGCTGTTCATATGCCAGTTGAACCCTGAATCTCAGCAGAATATCAACACCTACTCTCCAATTCATTGGTCTCACCCAGGACCATTAACAAAAGGATGATGATAGACAATACCCATCCCAAAAAAACAGAGTATCTACAACCGCAAGCAGACAGTTCCATCCATCGCCCCATGGGATCTAAGCCCATTCTCAATCAGAAATAGCGTGGACATGACCATCTCAAAATCCTCAAGATTGAGGAATGAACACACATTAAGGGGGGAACGCAACTATGGACCAAAGCAGGCTACTTATTCTAGTAATGGAAGAACTTGTAACACACTGATATTAAGACAGTGGTCACCAGAGGTTCTGAGGGGAGGGAGAGGGAAAAATAGGTGTAACATGGAACATTTTTGATACACTGGAATTGTTCTCAAGACACTGCAATAACGGATACAGGCCATTATACATTTTGCCAAAACCTATAAAATCGTATGGTGCAAACTATAATGTAAACTACAGACCATGGTTAGTAACAATGCTTCAATATATTCATCAGTTTTAATAAATGTATCACACTAGTGAAAGATATTAGTGGGGAAAAAGTGTGAGAGGGGGAGGAGATAGGGTATATGGAAATTCTCCTATGTAATTTTTTTTTTTTAAAGGAGGTACTGGGGATTGAACCCTGGACTTTGTACATGGGAAGTAGATGCTCAAATCACTGAGCTACACCAGCTCCCCAACCCCTCCTATACTTCTGATGTAACATTTACGTAATCTAAAGCTTCTTTAAAAATAAAATTCAAAAGAAAAACTTTTTTAAAAAGCAACTCCAGAGAAGAAAAACTAAAAAATCTACACTCCTAATGCATAAATGAATTACTAAAAGGGTATGTTCAAATATTAAGCTTTTTTTCCCATTAAATCTATATCTATATTTAAAGTATTATGGATTAGACAGTAATGGCTGTAGAACAAAGAATATTCTAAATTTAAAATCCCCTGAATTACCCTTATGGTAGGGTGAACTATATGGTATGTAAATGATCTCAATAAACCTGTTATAAACAAGTATGGGTACTCACTCCTGTAAGAAAATACTGTCAATTATTTTATAATGAAAGCACATATACTTTAAAAGAAAATTTACCAAAAAGACAACTACCAACATGTAATAAAACCAATTACATCGTAAACTTTAGAAGTTATAGTTAAAGTAGCAAAATGTTTAAAGCCTGCTATCTAATGTTTGGCCCAAGGACCAACGGGATCAGCATCTCCTGAGAGTTTGTGAGAAATGCAGAATCATGAGCCTCATCCCAGGCCTAATGAATCAAACTCTACTTTTGAACAAGATCTCCAGGCACATTAAGTTTGAGAAACACAATTTAAAGAATTAAGAAAAATGTTACCTGGTTATTCATACTATGTAAACCCGAAAAGACCTCAGTTGCCAATGGAGGCACTTGATAATTCCACAGCTGGGTCTAAATGCTCTAGACCCAAGGTTTATAAATTTTTGTCCCCTTGAATTGTGTAAAAAGAATAAGTGTACAGAGTAAAGCAGATAATATATTTCTTACCCAGTACTTATTTATAAAGATCCAAACAAAGCTTTAAAAACACAGACATATCTTACTCGAGGACAGATAAGTGAGTGCTCCCTTCGGCAACACATATATTAAAATTGGAACAATACAGAGAAGATTAGCATGGCCCCTGTGCAAGGATGATACGCAAATTCGTGAAGTGTTCCACATTTGAACACACAGCGAATGGACAGTGAGCAGACAAGGGGGGGATAAATTGAAAATAAATAAATAAAATAGGACAGTTGATACTTATTGAAAACAGACTTACTAGCTGCTGTTGCAACTGGCTGAGCAATATTAGCAGGCGGCTTCAGTTTCATGAGTTCATTAAGACTATTATTTTTAAGTAGATCTTTCAGCTGAACCTGGTCTTTTGCAGGTGCAGAGGTCATGGCATTTCGTACTGCTGGAGCTGAGACTGAAGGGCGTGTGTTTGCAGTAGTCTGGATAAACTTTGTTAAAGTGATGGTTTGCCTATTAGTTGTTACAGGTGGTGTTTTAGTCATTACAATGGTAGATCCCAAGGTTGGAAGCTGATTTATTTGATTCAGCACAAATGTTGTAGTAGATGGAGGTTGCTGCTAAAAAAGAAAAAACATTATACCAGTGAGAAACGCATTATTCTCTAGTGCAGAATATATCTATAAACATAGATGACCATTTAAAAATCTAAAATCTACCTTTATTCTTAACTATTGGTATGTCAATGTAAAATAAATATAACTAGCTATAAACTGCCAAGTAAAAACCCACCACTTTGAGGAAAAGAAGATACAGAATTAGTGTGACATTTTTTTTGTTTGTTTGTTTGTTTGTTTTTTAAAGATTTATTTATTTATTTTCCCCCCCTCCCCTGGTTGTCTGTTCTTGGTGTCTGTTTGCTGAGTCTTGTTTCTTTGTCCACTTCTGTTGTCGTCAGCAGAACGGGAAGTGTGGGCGGTGCCATTCCTGGGTAGGCTGCACTTTCTTTTCACGCTGGGCAGCTTTCCTCACGGGCGCACTCCTTGCGCGTGGGGCTCCCCCACGCGGGGGACACCCTTGCGTGGCACGGCACTCCTTGCGCGCATCAGCACTGCGCATGGGCCAGCTCCACACGGGTCAAGGAGGCCCAGGGTTTGAACCGCGGACCTCCCATATGGTAGACGGATGCCCTAACCGCTGGGCCAAAGTCCGTTTCCCCAGTGTGACATTTTAAATAATCATCAGAGAGCAAGCATAAAATGGACTATCCCAAGAGAACTGTGATGTGTGGTAACCCTATATAATAGGAATAAAAACAGAAAGTTCCCAGCACTGCCCCAGCTAGACAAATAACTTAGGCAAAAAAACACAAAACCTCTGTAGGCCGGGGCTTTCTGAGGCCCATTTTCCCTTTCTAACATTCTATGATTTCCTGGTACGAGGCTTACCTTGCAATCCTATAGACTATGCTAATGTTTAGAATTGAAAAAGGGGAAAGACAAACAAAAACAAAAAAACAACCAAGCATGTTGTGTAAATGATCCAACCAGCTAAATTACAAATGTTAGTAATAATGTGTGTGCTACCTCTGAGCCCAAGACAAAGCTACACAGAATTATATTTTGGGAAGCGGATTTAGCTCAACTGATAGAGCGTCCACCTACCACATGGGAGGTCCAGGGTTCAAACCCAGAGCCTCCTCACCCATGTGATGAACTGGCTCACATGCAGTGCTGATGCACACAAGGAGTGCCATGCCACGCAGGCGTGTCCCCCATTTAGGGGAGCCCCACATGCAAGGAGTGCACCCCGTAAGGAGAGCCGCCCCATGCGAAAAAAGCGCAGCCTGCCCAGGAGTGGCGCCACACACACAGAGAGCTGACGCAACATAAAGAGACACAGAATCCCAGTGCTGCTGACAAGAATACAAGCAGGCACAGAAGACACAGCGAATGAATACAGAGAGCAGACAACTGGGGGGGGAGGGGGGGAGGAGGGGGGAGGGGGAGAGACATTTTTTTAAAAATCTTAAAAAAAAAAAGGCATTTTTTTTGGGGGGGGGGAAGAAACTGACAAAAATGCTAAAGAAAAGATATGAAGACTTGAGAATAACAATCTCTGTGACCGCAAGTACAACTGAGATACTTTCATAAACTTAAGTCTCCTTCTACTTCATTTCCTCCTCAAACTATTTATTTCTCCATGACTCCATAACAGTCTTGATTATTAATCATATTTAAATAAAACTCTCAATAATTTAACACATTATCAAATTTTAACCAGTTTGCCCAATAATTTCATACCACTAGGTAAAGTTAATAATTGCTACGTTTAAGGTAAAGTTTGAAGAACTCTATACTGAAAGCATGATTATGATCACATAAAAACTATATACACTGGGAAGTAGATGTGGCTCAAACAGTTGGGCACCCACCTACTACGTGGAAGGTCCTGGGTTTGGTTCCCAGTGCTTCCTAAAGATGAGCAAGACAGCGAGCTGAGAGAACAAGATGGTGCAACAAGGAAACACAACAAGGAAATATGAGAGATGCAACAAACAGGGAACAGAGGTGACTTAAGTATTGGGCACCTCCTTCCCACATAAGAAGTCCCAGGTTCAGTTCACAGTGCCTCCTAAAAAAAAAAAAAGACATGCAGACAGCAAGCCCAAACAATGAGGGAATTAGGATAAATAAAATAAAAAAATTTTTAAAAATTATATATACCAATGAATATAAGCCAAAGGACCAAGCAAAAACTGAAAACCATAGTGGGATGTGTATTTCATCTTTATTTCATCAATTGTATATCCTCTGTCATGAATAAACTCAAAACATTTTCTATTTATTTTGTTGTAGTTACTTTTTTCTTTTTTAAGATTTATTTATTTATCCCACCCCCTCATTGTTTATGCTCACTGTCTGCTCTGTTGGTTCATTCTGTGCTCATCTTCTTTTTTAGGAGGCACCAGAAACTGAACCCAGGACCTCTGAAGTGGGAGGGAGGCACCCAATGGCTTGTGCCACCTCCACTCCCACTTGTTGTGTCTCTTCATTGCGTCATCTTGTTGCATCAGCTTGCTGCGCCAGCCCACTGGTGTCAGCTAACTGTCTTGTTCATCTTCTTTAGGAGTCACCGGGAACCAAAACTGGGACCTCCCATGTGGTAGGCAGGCACCCAACTGCTTGAGCCACATCCACTTCCCCTAATTATCTTTTTTTAACATTAAAAAAAAATTTTCTTTACCTAATTATCTTTTTTTCCCCCAAAGACTTACTTTTTATTTCTCTCCCCATCCCCTCCCCTGTTGTCTGCTCTCTGTGTTCATTTGCTGTGTGTTCCTCTGTGTCCGCTTGCATTCTTGTTAGCGGCACCAAGAATCTGTATCTTTTTTTGTTGTGTCATCTTGCTGCGTCAGCTCTCCATGTGTGCGGCACCATTCCTGGACAGGCTGCATTTTTTTTTGCACAGGGGGCTCCCCTACATGGGCGACACCCATGTGGCATGGCACTCCTTGTACCCATCAGCACTGCGTGTGGGCCAGCTCACCACACAGGTCAGGAGGCCCTGGGTTTGAACCCTGGACGCCCCATATGGTAGGCAGATGCTCTATCAGTTGAGCCAAATCTGCTTCCTTACTTACTTATCTTTTGATCAACATAACTAACTTAAGAATGAAAGAAACACTTCACAAAGCTGGAGCTGAGGGTAGGACACTGACAAAGAAGTAGCAAAAGGCAGAACCAGTGAGATAAAACTTTTCATACTAAAAGGTTATTTTCTTATTACATTCCTAAATTATTTAGTAGTAATACCAAATCCCAACAATTCTTACCCTAACATTTAATAGTGCTGGAGTAGGTACCGTCTCTGGTTCTTGTTTAACAGGAACTGCTGCTTCAGTCTCCAAACTTAGTTCTAGTGCACTAAGTGGTACTGGCTGGGGAGAAAATAAAGAACCAGAAAGAGACATAAAGAATGATGATAGTGAATTCTATTAAGAATAAGAGTTCCATTTGTTTCATTAAGATAAAAGATGTCAAGCTTTATAATCGAATTGAACGTAAAGTCACTGATTTCAGGAATAAAAGTAACAAGCATGAAATCGTAACAAATAGCTACACTAACACTGGAATCTTATTTTTGCTTTCAGAGAATATGAACAGTGAAACTATGGGAGAATGTTCCTGTAAAGCAAAACATAACTATTAAGGAGATTAACTATCATCCCAGAAGAACTCAAAACAATCCATATCTTACTGCTACATATATACTAAAATTAAAGCTAAAAAACCTCAATTTTCATCACAAATATTTTCCCATATCATGAAGACTCAACAAAAAACTAACATTCATATACATATCTAAAATTAAGGCTTACTAAATATCCATTTGTGTGTGTGGAAATAACATTAAGGAAAAAAAAAAGAGACTGTGGAAACTCTTACCTGAACTGGAGGGGTAGGTGTTGGAGTTCCAAGTCCTGCATCTCCACCATCAATATCAAAGAGATCATTTGGACTAATTCCACTTTCACTCAAAGCAGCAAGCAATAAATCTTGCCCTGGCTCCACCATCTTTAGACAAAATATTTAAAAATTAAATATGAATGTTTAAAACAAAGTGACAAAATTATTTTCCTAAATATAAACTTTCCATTTAAATTATAAAATAAAAAAAAATTTTCTACCAGACCCATTGTCAGTATTCATGAAGCTACTATGTGCGAGGCAAAGAGGATAAAAGAGAAATACTTCTTGATCCCAAGAAGCTCACAAGATGGAAATGATAGTCAAGTACATAAATCACAGGAAGAGAGAGAATGGACTATATGTCCACACAATGTGAAAGAACATGAAAAGGAAATGTTGAACTTCACCTGGGGAGAGAGGTCACCAAGATGACAACAGAGCTGAGTCTCTAGGAGGAGGAAATCACCAGGAGGACAAGGATCTTCTGGACAGCAAATTCAAACTCATGGAGGCTTGAAAGAATTTGGCAGTCTTTAATAACTATGTTTGAGCACTTCAATACGGCAGAAGTATGAAGTTCAGGCAGAAGATGGCAAGTGACGAGGAAGATATCACCCACAGCTTTATTTTCTTTTTTTAAAGATTTTATTTTATTTCTCTCCCCTTCTCCCCACACCCCGCAGTTGTCTGTTCTCTGTGTCCATTCACTGTGCGTTCTTCTGTGACCGCTTCTATCCTTATCAGCGGCACCAGGAATCTGTGTTTCTTTTTGTTGCGTCATCTTGTTGTGTCAGCTCTCTGTGTGTGCAGCCCCATTCTCCAGCAGGCTGCACTTTCTTCCACGCTGTGCGGCTCTCCCTATGGGGCGCACTCCTTATGCGTGGGGCTCCTCTACGCGGGGGACACCTGTGTGTGGCAGGGCACTCCTTGCATGCATCAGCACTGTGCGTGGGCCAGCTCCACATGGGTCAAGGAGGCCCAGGGTTTGAACCGTGGACCTCCCATGTGGTAGGCGGATGCCCTACCCATTGGGCCAAGTCCACTTCCCTCATCCATAGCTTTAAACACCAAGCTAGAGAAGTCATTTACCATTGTAGTCAGGTTTGTTATTCAGAAAGATAACTCCTAGTAGTGTGGAAACAAGTGAGAAGAATAAGATAAGAAGCAGTCTTAAGAGACTGCTACAGCAGACCAAGACAAAGATGACATATTTTAATGAAGGGTACAGAGAGAAAAAAAGAGGATGGATTCCAAGGTATGTAGGAAGGTGAATCCATACGATTTGGTATAAATAAAAGGTCAGAATGAAAAGGAGAATAAGACTATGAAGCAGGAAGTGGATGTGGCTCAAGGGATAAGGCCTCCCCCTATCATATGGGAGGACCCAGGTTCACTCCCTGGGGCCACCTGGTGAAAAAGAAGAGGAGAAAGTGTGCCTGTGAGGTGAGCAAGTGCCTGTGTGGCAAGTCGAATGCCAGCAGGGCAAGCCAAGTGCCTGTGCGGTGAGCCAGTGCCTGCACAAGTGAGTCACACAAGACCATGACGCAACAAAAGAGACGAAGGGAAGAGTCAAGGTGAAGCGCAGCAGAGATCAGGAACTGAGGTGCACAATTGACAAGGACCTCTCTCCACAAAAGAGGTTCCCAGGATTGAATCCCAGTAAATCTTAGAGGAGAAAGATGAGAAGAGAAACAAAAAGAGAAACAGATATAGAAGACCACACAGTGAAAGGTCACAGACAGCAAAAAAACAGCAAGGCAGGGGAAGGGGAGGGAGAGGGAAAGGGGGAAGAAAAAGAATATGGAGCTTGCCAGAGAAAAAGCATGAGCCAATAAATGATTAAAGTTAAGTCAAGAGAAATGAAATTAAAAAATAATAATAAAATGTGAAGCCAGGTGACCTGAGGTTTAGACAAAAATGCAGGCAGGGAGAGGGAAAAAGGTATGATATGGGGGCATTTTCGAGACTTGGGGTTGTCATGAACGATATTGCAGGGAGAGATACAGAACATTATATATCCCGCTATAACCCACTGAATGGACTGGGAGAGAGTGTAAACTACAATGTAAGCTACAATCCATGCTGTGTAGCAGTGTTCCAAAATATATTCATCAAATGCAATGAATGTACCACACTAATGAAAGAAGTTGTTGATGTGGGAGGAGTAGGGAGTGTGAGGAGTGGGGTATATGGGAACCTGTTATATTTTTTAATGTAACATTTTGTGTGATCTATGTATCTTTAAAAAAGAAAAAAAAATTTTAAATGGAAAAAAAAACACATGCAAGTAAGTTTTAGATTGGGGTTTTCCAACTACACTCTGAAAGAGATCAATATATTTCACACCAAAATGGATTTTCACCCATTTTGTAGGGAACAAAAAGCTTAACAAAGTTTTCTCAATTTTAACTTTTCTCATTAATTTATCCAAAATAACCTAATTTATATATACAAACGTAGGAAATCTGACCGTACTTGTTTTTCCCAGAAAACTAACTTCAAGTTACATAAATATTAATTTTCAGCTAGTCCGCTTGTTCTCAGACTGTGTAATAGATTTAAATGTCAGTGTATTATGAATGTGCCACACTAATGAAAGAGGTTGTTGATGTGGGAGGAGTGGGGGGGTGGGGAGTGGGGTATATGGGAATCTCTTATATTTTTTAATGTAATCTTTTGTGTGATCTATGTATCTTTTAAAAAAACAATAAAATAAAAAAATAAAATACTAAAAATTTTTCTTTAAATGCCTGTGTATTATGTCTTACAAAAAGGATGGTGTTAGCTAAGAGTACCACGACTTTCAACATATAAGAAACACTGTTTTAGATTAAAGCAAGGTATTTAACAGAAAAATCTTTGATTAGGTCTACATCACACACATTTGTGTACTGTTTAAACTTCAGTTTTTTTTTTTTTTGTTTTGTTTTTTTTAAAGATTTATTTATTTATTTATTTCCCCCCTCTCCCCTGGTTGTCTGTTCTTGGTGTCTATTTGCTGCGTCTTGTTTCTTTGTCCGCTTCTGTTGTTGTCAGCGGCACGGGAAGTGTGGGCGGCGCCATTCCTGGGCAGGCTGCTCTTTCTTTCGCGCTGGGCGGCTTTCCTCACGGGCGCACTCCTTGCGCGTGGGACTCCCCCATGCGGGGGACACCCTTGCGTGGCAGGGCACTCCTTGCGCGCATCAGCACTGCGCATGGGCCAGCTCCACACGGGTCAAGGAGGCCGGGGGTTTGAACCGCGGACCTCCCATATGGTAGACGGACGCCCTAACCACTGGGCCAAAGTCCGTTCCCCTAAACTGCAGTTTTTAACTGAAATATGAACGTGTTTAAGGTGGAAACCACAGACATCTAGAAATGAAAACATGGGCAGACTTGCTGTTTAAAGAATGGGAAGTAGGACAGACTCTTCCAAAAGGGATTTTTCCAAAATTCTTCAGAGAAAAGAAATCTAAGGGAAAAAAAAAATTGTGAAAAGGGAGGGAAGGGAACTGATAGTGACCAAGTATCTTTTATGAGCTTGTCCCTGGTATTGGGCTCTTCGTATACAGGAAATATCTAAGCCTACAACAATCCTGAGTGAAAATAGGTTTTATCATAATTTTAGAGCTAGAACTGAGCTCAGAAAGGTGTAATCGTCTGCCCCAAATCACCCAGACAGAGACTGGTAGTAGAAGATTGGAATCTAAATAGTTCAAACTCCCAAAGTCCATGCATTCTCTCTTTCAAATAAGTAGATCAAGAAGTTGATGTTCGTAAGGGGATTTGGCTCCACTGATAGAGCATCCGCCTACCATATGGGAGGTCCAGGGTTCAAACCCAGGGCCTCCTGACCTGTGTGGTGAACTGGTCCACACGCAGTGCTGATGCGCGCAAGAAGTGCCATGCCACACAGCGGTGTCCCCTATGTAGGGGTGCCCCATGCACGGCAAGTGTGCCCTGTAAGGGAGAGTCACCCCACGTGAAAAAAGTACAGCCTGCCCAGGAGTGGTGCTGCACTCACTGAGTGCTGATACAGCAAGACAATGCAACAAAAGAGAGACACATTCCTGGTGCCGCTGACAAGAATACAAGCAGGCACAGAAGGACACACAGCAAATGGACACAGAACAGGCAACGGGAGGGGGAGGGGAAGAGGGCAGGTGGTGCGCAGCGGGAAAGGGGAGAGAAATAAAATAAATCTTAAAAAAAAAAAAAAGGTGATGTTGGTAACCTATGAAGTTGCAATACTTCATTTTGGAATAAAAGCCAGACTGAGGGAAACGGACTTTGGCCCAGTGGTTAGGGCGTCCGTCTACCACATGGGAGGTCCGCGGTTCAAACCCCGGGCCTCCTTGACCCGTGTGGAGCTGGCCATGCGCAGTGCTGATGCGCGCAAGGAGTGCCGTGCCACGCAAGGGTGTCCCCCGCGTGGGGGAGCCCCACGCGCAAGGAGTGCGCCCGTGAGGAGAGCCGCCCAGCGTGAAAAGAAAGTGCAGCCTGCCCAGGAATGGCGCCGCCCACACTTCCCGTGCCGCTGACGACAACAGAAGCGGACAAAGAAACAAGACGCAGCAAACAGACACCAAGAACAGACAACCAGGGGAGGGGGGGGAAATTAAATAAAATAAATACATCTTTAAAAAAAAAAAAAAAAAAAAAGCCAGACTGAGTTTTGCTTGGTGGGTATAGAGTGTTTTTAAAAAAAAATAAAAAAAGAGTTCAGACTGAGATTAAAATGGGCGGGAGCATAAGTATTACAACAGCAAGATCAAATTATGAACAAATTAGATAATGGAGAAGAGAAAGAGGAAAAATGTCCTTAACATGGATTTAAAGTAAATATTTTTTCAAATGACATAAATCAATGTTTCAAAAAACAATTTCAAAATGACTTGTGGAAATAGAGCATCTTGGTCCACTTATTCCTACAAAAATCCTTATCCAGATTAATGGAATGCCAAAGACTACTAAATAGTAAATATTGGGAAATTTATTTACACACAAAAAAAAATACATTGTCTTAAACCAATGACTCCCAAACTATAGACTACAGAGACCCTGGAGGCCAAGGGATCTATTAATCCAGGTGGATTTTGAGGTATACTCAAAAGCACAAAAACAATATTAATGAATGAAATGCAAATTCACTAAAAAGTGTTACTGAGTTCACAAATGCTCATTGTTAAGAAGATAAAAATAGATCTTCTTAACAATTAGCATTAAAGTACATAAACTATCATCATCAAAGGATGAGATGTCTGGGGAAGGAACCTTTTGATGTTCATACAAGAAAAGATGAGCAAACAGTTATAAATACTATCAGTGACCTGATCAAAATTCAGTCATAGGAAGTTTGAGACTAATAATACTAAACTAATAATACTAAAAGATACTATGTCTTTTTTTTTTTTACGGTATTGTCTTTTATAAGGTATTATGAAAGAGGTAATCTTATTTACATCTCCCTTAGCTGACTGGGCACAAATTCTCTACTTGCTCTTTTCGGAAGGGAAAAGGGGGCGGGGGGGGGGGGGGGGGGGGACGGACAGAAAAAACAGAGAGGGACCTTCTCTCTTAATTCCTTTAGGCAAAACCCTTAATATATAATCACATTCTTATTCTAAAACTATTACAGACTCACAGAATTTCAGTGTTCAGGATGAGAGACACCTTAAAGTTGGTATTAGCCAATCTCCTCCTCCTCACTTCACAAATAAGTAAAGATTTATTCCTGGATCCCACAAACAAACATTTTTAATTTGAACCCACCAAGTATTATATAAATGCTAAATAAAATAAAATAAAAAAGAACCGTGTAACAGTGTGTCTAGAAAGGAGTTCATAGATGGCAGGTGACATTTAACACACAGCAATCTACAGTGAACAAAAAGGGTCAAATTTTAGCATAAATACATTTGAAAAAAATCACATATTTCAAAACAGTACACACCTATGAAAGCTTCTAGGATAAATAAGAAACAAGGATACTAGTAGAAAGAAACTAATAGCTATCTTTGGCTGCAGGAGAATATGAGAAACAACAGCCAACTAGAAGAAATGATTCAGTTCCCATTAAGAATACCAACACTAAAACACTTCAACAGAGACAAGGTTCCTCTTGTTGAGAACTAAAGCAGATCTTTATAGTTCTGAGCAGATACAAGTGTAGATCTCCATGTCGGTAGCATACCACTGTGGAGTCAGGCTGAATACTTGGATTCAGATACTTGCTACCTCACGTACCAGTAGTGTGATATGGTCAAATAATAACCTCTATGATTCAGTAACCTCATCCTAAAACGGGAATAAAAGTAGAAACTACCTTATAGGGTTGTAGTGTTGATGAAATGTAATACTACCTGAACTAAATGTTTTGATAAACATTAGCATTTTGTCCAAAAGATGTTATTTTCCATATCACTGATGATATAGCACTTTCTCAGTCTCCAAATTTTATTTGCTGGCAATCCACTCAATAATTAACTTCCAAATTAATTCTATAAAAATATTAGTTTCCCTTTTATCTAAAAGTTTCACACATCCAGTTCATCCAGTTAACCAGTTAGTGTGTCTAGAGGAAACGGGCAGACATCTTTAGATGTGTACATATTATATCACTCAGCAAGTATCTTGGCTTGAACTAATAACAAAAAAGGATTTTTCCTGATTATTTAATAATGCTAGACCCAGCTTCAACTTTGCTTGTATGAATGACAGACATGGCAAAAGAATGTTTAAGACGCTGAAGGACTAATGATTGTAGGATCCACTCAGAATTTAGCTGTTATAATTCATCAGTATTTATTAAATGCCTACTGTGTGAAGGTTCTTTAGGAACATCAAGAGAGAGAAAGTAGTTATAAAGAAGAAAAAGTAAAGGATTTTCTTTACCTAAAAGGATATAATCTGTATTTTTCAACACCTACCACCAAAGGGAGCAACTGTTCAGTAAATTAAACCCCCTACACACATATCATGCATTTTCACTGCAAAAACCATAGGAAGAATGGATTCACAACGTACAGATTATATATGTTTCAAAAATGCTTTAGAGAAGGTCAAGAAAAGATGGGTATATGGGTGTTGGAGAAACAACCTTCTTGATCATCAAATTCAGATGGTGATCCTTTTACTTAAAGTTAAAATTTTTTCTTAAAGTTGGTATCTCTTTTGACCCTCAAAATAACCTTATAAATAAAGGCTACCCATTATCCCCATGTCACAGATGAGAAAACAAGGTTTAGTGAGCTGAAGCATTAGATGGTAGCAGTAAAACAAGTCAGGGAGAATTTCAAACCCAGGAGCGCTTTCAAGATTCTGTACTCTTGAAGCTAGCTATTTCAGTGTTCTTCAAATTGCAGTGGGTTGTTCAAATTTAGTGGGTTTCAAAAAATAAACATTACCTCATGAAATTTGTTTTTCAGTTATAAATTTATGCATATAGTAGAGATCTCAATGTAAAACATGTTTCTTCCTGTAGGACGCAGTAAAAATATTTGAAAATCACTGCTCAGTTCCAGGGGTTCTTAACCAGGGGTCTGTGGAAATATTTCAAGGGATCTGTCAGCTTAAATTGAAAATTCAAAAAAACATTATTCTTGTAGGGATGTATTGGTGAGGATGTGATATAGTTATTACATAATACACAGTGCAGTATGGACTTAGTAAGGGGTCCATGGTTTTCACCTGCCTGCAAAGACTTCTACGGAACAAAAGAGGGTAGGGAGGTGGGGGAATGGGGAATTAACACTTAATGGTTATGGAATTTCTGTTTGGGGTGATGGAGGATTTTGCTGGTGGATGGTGGTTGTGGTAGCACGGCACTGAGGGTGTGACTGATGCTACTGAAGGTGGTTAAGATGGGCAATGTTTGATGCATATATGCTGCCACAATTTTTAAAAGCAACTCAAAAACAAAGGGAAAAAAAAAAAAAAACAGAACCCCTGGTCTATTCTATATACGGCCTCCCAAGAAATAAATAAGCAAGCTTATTTGATGGTTCTGTATCATGTCTTATTCTTAAGTAAAGATCCTGCCCTATAAGAGCCTATTCTTTCCATCTACAGAAAATTCCCATGCTATCCCAAGGTTGTCCTGAATACTTGGTGAGTTCAAAACACATCAAAGTGGATCTATCAATTGGCATAAGAAATAAAGACAATAAGTGACAATAGTAAAAACTCTAGGGTTGCATAGGTTTAGTTATTAATTGGCCATTGAGCATGAAAGCAACTCCTCTCAGAAAGTATCTTCACACCACCTTTAAGGAAGCAATGCAGAGAAAAGTCAAGTCACTAGGAGAGACCAGACAGAAATGTTTCTCACTGTTGACAGACAGCAAGTCTCAAATCAAAGCTCAATTCAGAGTCCATGAAACATCAAAACATCTGTAGATAAAGTATTTGAGATGAATCATTTTAAGAAGCATGAAAAAAAGAAAACTCCATACTGCAAATTTTTAAATAGTAATTTCAAGATATATACAACTGCCTGGCACATAACAGCATTCAATGAAGGTATGAATGTTTAGCCACTAGCTTAGTCCCTTTTAACACTTATCCAGCAACTAATGTGAAAATTTTATTTAAAATTTTGGAGGGAATTGTGTGGAATAAATGTTAGATTGGGAGATAAGAAGCAGAAACGAGAGGAAAAAGATGTCTTCTCCAGTAAAGGAAATTGTGGAACTTCTTTAAAGATGAAAATAAAATATTCTCTTGCTTGCAAAAGTAATGTCCCACTCAACGCCTCAGTAGCAAATTCTGCATTTCATCCCAAAAATTCTGTACAAACTATCTTTTGTGCAATTATGATGGCTTTACTCACTGCTTATGAAAACCAGTTCTGATTGTTGTAAATAACGGGAAAAAAGGAATCCCTCTGCACAGCTTAGTTAGTATGAATGTCTGTAAGTATTAAGTTTATTGCTCTAGAGCACTTGGGATTTGACAGCTTTCTGGTCCCTCCCGGTCAACTCTTTCAAGGCCTTATTTCACCTCTAATTTCGGTTGTCTGGAGAATATGAAACATTTAACTCAATCTCAACTGCTAATAATCAACTTTCAAAGGTCAAAGGCGACCAGTTTTTAACCTTTCCTCATCAACACGTGTTCAGTACAAACTTCCGGGTGCGGTTACAATTGGCTGCGCAATTCAATGGATAAAAACGTTGCTTTATTTAACTCTCATTTTCTCGCGCGTTCTTTTCCCACGTTTCTCAACCAGCGATTCCCCACAACAAAAGCCTCCCACAGTAAACGGAGCAAACACATAAAAAGAGCTTCTCTGTGCGAGGATCAAGTTAGCGGTCCGCAAACATTAAACAAACAGAAGCACAAAGCCAGGATGGGAAGGGGAGGAGCTGGACGCCAGGGTCAGGAAAGAAACAATCATCAGAGTTCAGGAACATCCAAATCTCCCCAGCGGTTAAACTGACCCCAAGCCACTTCTAAGATACCACCGGTATACACTGCTTTGGTGAACTTAAAATGCTCGTTAAGCCAAACACTGTCAGAGTAAGCAAATCATCCTATCTCTCTCACCCTCTGTATAGATCTTCGGGGTCTGGGAAGAGAGCTCGCTGGCTGGAGGCAAAATTAACCTAATCACCGGATGAGACGCGAAGGCAGCCCCCACGTGTCCCACATACCTTCCCCGCAGACTTAAGAACCGGGTGATGAGAAACCGCAGGTGTGGGGGTACAGACTTAGGACCACCCTACCGCCTCCTTCACTCCCCCGAAAGCAGGAGCGATGCTCGAAAAGGACTTGTAAAGGATTCCGGACCTCACTTCCCCTGCGAGTCCGGGACCTCGCAGCCTTAGGGTCGTGCGGGAGGAAGCTAAGGACCGCGACCCAAGTGAAGCCTGGATCCTGCCTCCGCAGACCCTACCTTCCTGGTCCGAAGGGGTGCACCTGGTCCGGGACAGCGGGGTTCCCGGGGCCGAGAGCCCCACGCGCGGCGACCGCAGGGCCCGGCGCTGACGGGCGAAGGGAGGGAGGGTAGGGAGCCGCCGCCGGGACCAAACCCCCGAGGGCCCCGGAGCGCGCAGCTGAGGGGGGCGAGGAGGGGTGAAGGAGGCCTCACGCAGGGGTGAGGTAGCTGCCCCCCCCAGCCCGGCCCCACACGGCCCCCTGAGGAGGGTGGGAGTGGAAGGCTGTCCGGGAGTGGGAGTGTGGAAGAGACAAGGGAAGGACTTACTTTCTCCCCGAGATCCGACGACAGGGCAGCTTCTCCCGGGCGGCGAGAGCTTGGAGAATCAGTGGCGACTGGAGCGGAGGCGGCGGTGGCGGTGGCAGCAGCAGCGTCCGGCTCTGCCTACCTCCCCGCCGCCATCTTGACGCCCCTCCCCCCAACCCCCCGCCCCGCCGGGAGGGGAGGGGTGGAGCGACGGCTGAGGCGCCGCGCGCACGCAGCGCGCAGCGCGCATCCACGTGACTTCCTTCCTCCCCCATTCCAGTCCCCCGCCCCGCTCTCCACCCCGCCTCCCTCCTAGGCGAAGGAAGAGAATTCTGCCCCCCCCACCTTGACCGCCCCCTGCCTTCGCCGCCAAGCAACGACTCGGCCAGCTCCCGACGGTCCGATACCAATGGTTGGATCCAAAGAAAATCCGGAACCCAAACGGTCCATTACCGTGGCTCTGGGGTGGGCGAGGGGTGAGGGGCCGGGTTTCCGCGAAGGGGGAGGGGGAAGGCGAAGGCCGCCTTAGAGAGTCACGTGTCTACTGCTTCCGCCGGCGCTGCCAAAATTATCGCGAGGATTCCGTCCTACCTTCTTTTCTCCCCGAGGGCTGTCGGGAAGAAGGTCGGGTCTGAGTGGGACCTGCGAGGAGGTCAACTAGTGGCCCAGGCGCATGCGTCCCACACCTGCTCTCAAAGTCTGGCGAGGAGCGGCCCGAAGCTATTTTCCAACCCATTTGGGGGTTGGCTTCGGTGGGGGAAGTTACCGAGTGGCATTTCTGTTAATCTGAAATGCTCAAAGTTTTCTAATTGCTCCTAGAATATTCATTGTTTACTAGGCTAACTTAAAGCACTTTATTCTTTATGAAACCGCGGACGACTCGGAGCACCATGGCTGGTCCCACTGCCATACCATCATATGCTAACGACTGTTAGCACAGTCAACCTCATTTCTTTTTCCTCCACACACGCGGTATTCTGACAAACTATAGCTCTCAGTTAAAATTTGCTGCAGAAAAGTTTCCATCTCTACCACTTTCTCGCCTTGTTTCCATTGTTTAATTATTACTGTTGTTATTTAAATGATCTCCTGACAGACTAAATAAATTTACGTCTTGGTAACCCTTTTGTAAAGTCATTCTGAGAATGCTGTTTGCCTCGGTTGCTTAGGTAATAGGCACGCCTGGGTGATTTTTGCCCCCTACTGGCAGCACATCCCATTCACCTTTTGAGGAAAACAAACCAAGTAATTGGAGTAATTGGAGGTTAAACTGTGAGCTCTTTAAGAAAACGTATAGGGGGAGAAAGGAAAGAGGAAAAAATATGCATATCAAGAATAATTATGAGTCTTCCAACTAATAACTGGAAAATGTGCTTATTGAAATTTATTCACTTAAACAGCTCTGAGAATTCTAAAATTAATTGTACTGGTTTTCTATTAATCTAATTTTAAAAGTTTAGTCTTTGCACTTAGTTCCCTGAAGGATATTAACCAGATCTTCTCAATTTTGCTTGCAGGAATAAGATAATGTCTCAAAGCAAAACCAGACAGAATGGTGTAACTTTTTCTCAGAGACAAAAAGATTGATATCTTTGAGCGTTGTCTGAGAAAGGAGCCGTGAAGGCCTTGTACCTCACAACTATATTGAACTATGGTTTAATAGCTGCTGAAATCTAGGACAAATTGGATGTGCTTAAGACAACACAAGATTGAGAAATTGCACAGCCCCTCCTCACAAGATTCCTGGCATCACTTGTTTTTCTTCTCCCCCACCCTTCTCCTTTGCCTATCAAAACCCTACTTCCCATTTTTCACTTTAAACTGGTTTTGGGAAGGTTCCCCCAGTTCCTTGCTTGTGCACTTGACATAAATCACCTTCACACTACAAAACACGTTTGTCCTTTGTAGCGCTCAAGCGGGAGGACTTGTCTTGGAAATAGCTGTCCTTACGGTAACATAACTTAATGTTTTTGTATATAATACATATTACATATGTGTATATACACATATATAAACATTTCTTCAGTGTCGACTAATCACTTTGCTATTCATTTGAATTATTTCATTTAATCCTCCCTCCAAAAAACTATAAAAGTAAAAATAATTTTTTAAAAACTCCATAAGATGGGAAGTGGACTTGGCCCAATGGATAGGGCATCCACCTACCACATGGGAGGTCCACGGTTCAAACCCCGGGCCTCCTTGACACACGTGGAGCTGGCCCATGCACAGTGCTGATGTGTACAAGGAGTGCCCTGCCACGCAGGGGTGTCCCCCACGTAGGGGAGCCCCACGCACAAGAAGTGCGCCCCGAAAGGAGAGCCCCAGTGCAAAAGGAAGTGCAGCCTGCCCAAGAATGGGGCTGCACACATGGAGAACTGACACAAGATGACGCAACAAAAAGAAACACAGATTCCCAGTGCCGCTGATAAGGATAGAAGTGGTCACAGAAGAACAAACAATGAATGAACACAGCAGACAACTGGGGGGAGGGGAGTGGATAAATAAATAAAATAAATCTCAAAAAAAAAAACCTATAAGAACAAGGGCCCACTCCATCTTGTTCACTGCTACTCACTAGAATAGTTTATGATCTAGGGCAGATGACAGCAAACAAAGAATTGCAAATTTATTCCTTTATGAAAAGAGAACTATGGAAAGATGCAACAAAGAGACCTAAGGCATTCTAATTGCAGCAGTGTCTTCAAAGTTTTAGCACAATTCAATTTCCAAGTGGCCCTCAACTCTAATTACATTTTTGGACTAAGTGAGGATTCTGGAAATAGAAACCTGACCGAGATACTCCCATCCTTCGAGGTACTTTCTGAAAACAAGCCAGATCTTTGATGACATCTCTGCATAGTCTCCTTACCCTGAACCAAGTGAAAAGTGGCGTTTCTGAGTATTTATACATATAACTGCCCATTTGCACACAAATGCTACATACGAGGCTATTATTGCAGCATATGTAGAAGCAGAGCCCCCACGTGGATCCTCCAGCTCCGGGTGACTGCAGCCCCGGTGGAGTGCTTGAATGCAGCCTCAGAGACCCTGAGCCAGAACCACCTAGCTAAGCCACTTCCAGATTCCTGGCCCTTAGAAAATGTGAGAGGTGAAAAAAAAAAAAAAAAAGAAAAGAAAGAAAATGTGAGAGGTGTTGCAGTGATTATATTTCCACTTCCTCCACCACCTTATTTCCCTAAGTCTTCACCTTCTGCAGTACCTCGAAGTCCTGAGGCTAACGATTTGCTTCTGAATGAAATCCACCTTCACGTTACAGTATTTTTAACCATGGCAGGACCCCAGCTCCTGAGGGCCAAGGCACAGCCTCTGACAGAGGACACAAATCTGTATATACTGTATATGGAACTAATTCATCCTCCGAGATCTTAGTCATTCTACAGCTTTCATCCAAACCATCTCCTAGGTACAAAGAAAAAACACTGCAACTATATCCTTGTCTCCATCTTCTGAGCCTTCCCCACCATGGACTCTGGACTCCAGTTCAGTTTTATACCTAACCAAATACTATTTAATCTGTTTTTTTGTGTGTTGTTGCTTTTTGTTTGATTTTTTTAATAAAAAGCACAACAGCCAAAAAAAAAAAAAAATGTATTGAGCCCTTCCTATATGCCAGGCACTATGTTAGGAGTTAGGGATACAGATTAAAAAACAAACAAACCCAGAAAGGTGAAGGGTGGAGTATATGGTTCCTGCCCTTATGGAGCTTACAGTCTAGCGGGGCATTAATCAAAAAATCACACACAATATTGTAACTGTGACAGTGCTACAAAGTAGCTTAAGTGATGCTATTACAGAGAAATTTGACATCATCAGAGAAGTCAAAGAAGGTTTCCTTGAGGGAGTGAAGACTGAGCTGAGATTTGAAAAGCACATGGTAACTGGACAAAGAGAAGACGAAGAAACATTTTAAGAGGAAACAATACATGCTAGTGTCCTGACAAAGGTAGAAAGAGCAAGGCAAGTAGAAGGGGAATAAGAAGGCAAGCACATCAGTTATTGTGAAATTGTAACTGAGCTCCATATCCAAGCTTCTGTACTCTGCTTTCCAACTCTGGGCCTGGGACACTGCAAACTACATTTCTACCTTATCAGCTCTTTCTGTCTTAGGTGCTGCAATAAGTCCTGCTAGAAGGAGGCTGCAAAGCTGCAGGAGGAAAAAGATTCCTAGATTCCTGTGTACATCATCCCAGCAATGCTGCTTCATCTCAGCAGTGGCAATTCCTTCTTGTAGCAGCAGCTAAATCCAGTTTGCAGTTTTTCCCACCCTTGGAGAACTAGCTTCATCAGATCAAACTCTTCCCCCCAGAGAGCCCCTAAGGGTTTGCCCTCTAAGCTTAGAGCACTAGTGCTAGAGGAGCAGAGCCCTCTCTTTGGAGGTTTGGGTTTCAGCAAGGTGGGGCTCCTTTTTGACATTTTAATTTTAATTGCACCAAAGTCTTTCCTTTGTTCTCTCAGCCTTAGTGGTGATAGCTCCTTCCTGCAGTTGCTGCTCTGTGGTGTGTTAAAGTTCTTTTTTACCCTTTCAGTTACCTAGTTAGCCAGCTGGTACCTAGTTAAGAATTCTTTATATTAAATTTTCTCGGGAAGCAGCATGGCTCGATCAGTTGGACTCCCGTCTACCATATGGGAGGCCCTGGGTTCATGTCCCAGGGCCTCCTTGTGAAGGCACACTTGCCTGCATGCTGCAGAGTGTCGCGGGTCTGCCCGTGCTGGGGAGTGTGTGTGCTGCCCAGCCCGCCAACTCAGCAAGGTGACCCAAAAAAAGGGAGACAAGCAAAAACACAGAAGAGTGCGCAGCAAATAGACACACAGAGCGGACACCAAGCAAGCCACGGGGCGGGGTGGGGGTGGGGGGGATAAATAAATAAATAAATACAGACACAGAAGAACGCACAGCAAATGGACACAGCAGACAGCAAGTAAGTGAAGCTCAGTGGTTGGGTGCCTGGTTTGCATGTACAAAGTCCAGGATTCAAATCCTGGTAGTTCCTAAAACTAACAACAATAACTATCTCTGTTAAATAACCAGTGTGCTCTTTGTTTTCACCTGAACCCTGATTAATACAATGTAAGTGGAAAGGAGTGCCAGGAGATAAAATTGCAAAAGTAGATGAAAGCCATTCCCAAATGGTCTTTTATAGCTGAGTTTGGACTTTATTTTTTCGGTTCCAGGGAACTGTTATGCAGTGAACTGCCATGATCAGATATGTATTCTTTTTTGGTAGGGAAGGGTAACAGATATAAATTTGCCATTTTAACTTTTTTTTCTTCATTTTCTTTTTCAAGAGGTACCAGGGATTGAACCCAGGACCTCATAATGGGACGCAGGTGCTCAACCACTGAGCTACAGCCCAGCGAGAGCTGGTTTTTTTGGTTGTGTTTTGTTTTGTTTTAAGGAAGTACCGGGGAATGAACCCGGGACCTCGTACATGGGAAGCGGGTGCTCAACCACTTGAGCTACATCCTCTCCCCTTAACCATTTTTAAGTGTACCATTCAATGATTTTAATGACAATATTGTCCTGCCATCACTGCCACCCATTACCAATACTTAATTTATCATCCAAAATAGAAACTCTTTTCCCATTAAGTAATAACTCCCCGTTCCCTTAGTAACCTCTGATATACTTTCTGTTTCTATGAATTTGCTTATTCCAGATATTTCATATAAGGAAAATCATACAATATTTGCCCTTTTGTGTTTGGCTTATTTAATTTAGCATAATGTTTCCGAGGTTCATCCATATCGGTACTTCATTCCTTTTTATGGGTGGATAATATCCCATTGTCTGCATATACCACCATTTGTTTATCCACTCCTCCACCGTTGGACACTTGGGTGGTTTCCACTCAGCTATGCATTCTAGAAGAACTGCTTCAGAAGCAGTGTGGAGGGTGGGTCTAAGAAGGCGAATGCACATAGGAAGACCAGGCAGGTCCAGAAAAGAGAAGAATCTGAACCGGAGCAAAATTAGTTGAGCAATCAAAGAGGACCAGGTTCAGGAACTATTTAGGAGGTAAAGCCAGCAAGTCATGGCGACTGGCTGGCTGGGTGTGGAGGAAGGGAGGAGTTTAGGACGATGCTTACGTTTCTGCTTGAGCGCCTGGGTAGATGTGGGTTTCTGATAGCTGCAACTGTAGACTGCCTCCAGAAGAGGAATGAGTTTAGCTTTACCTATGGAGAATGTTTTGCTTGTGCATTGCTACATTACAAACTACCCCAAAATGTAATGACTTAACACGACAACCGTTTTATTCTGTGTTGTGATTCTGCATGCAGAACTGGGCTCAGCTGGGACGCTGGGACCTTTGCCTCTGTAGCAGTTTGATGTTGTTGATGAATTCCAAAAAGAAATAGTGGATTATGTTTTTAAACTGGTCTTTTCCTTTGGGCATGTGAGATTATATTGGATTATATTCAGAGGTTTACTTGATTAAGTAATCAAGTATGTAGGGCATTGTGGAGCTTAGTGGGCATGAGTGGAGTAGGGTGTCAGCAGGGTGTTGAGTCCCCGCCCCTTGGTGGGCGGGGACTTGCAGATAAAAGGCATGGCAAAGGACAGAGTTGGAGGGCTTTTGACGTTGGAGTTTTGATGTTGGAGTTTGATGCTGAAGCCTTAAGCTGGAGCCCCGGGAATTAAGCTCACAGAGGAAAGAGAAGCCAGCCCCAGAGGTCAGGAAGAAGCAAGCCCTGGGAAGAGAGGAACCCTGAACCCAGAGAGAAGCAAGACCCTGGAAGGGAGGAACCCAGGAAGCCTGAACCCTCGCAGTTGTCGGCAGCCATCTTCCTCTAACACGTGAAAATAGACTTTGGTGAGGGAAGTAACTTATGCTTTATGACCTGGTATCTGTAAGCTACACCCCAAATAAATACCCTTTATAAAACCAACCCATTTCTGGTATTTTGCATCAGCACCCCTTTGGCTGACTAATACACCTTCTCTCTCTCCTCCAGATGACAAGTGTGGTCTCTCGAGCAGCCTCTCTATGGGGCCTCTTCCTACATGGGGGTCTCCTAAGAACATGAAAGCAGAAGTTGCCGGGCTCTCTTAAAGTTCATGTGGTTTGTAGAGCACTAACCACCTCCCACACACATCACTCCAAATTGAGCTTAGAAACCAGGTCCAGCCAGTTGGGTGGAATGCTGCATCTGCTGCCAGGCCACAGAGGTTGATCTACTGCCAGGCCAATGAGACTGAAGTCCAGGACTTTGTACTGAAACTTTTAGGAAAAAGAAACTCCCTCACCACTGATGTTGCTAAGGTATTCTTGGGAAGGGGGAGGGGATACAGGCCAGGTGGAGCATGAGTGAAGCCAACCTAAAGAAAAGTGGGACAAAGATGTGGAGGGGGAGGGAGACAGAGAGACTGATACTGAATCTTGATGACATTCTGTGAGTCCCTGGATCCTGTCGTGCCTGATGCTACTCCTATCCCTGTACTTTCCTGTTATAAGATTCAATAAACTTCCTTATTTCCCTGAACCAGATCGAGCTGGGTTTCCCTCATTTGCACCCCACACAATCCTGACCAATACAGATACTAAGTGAAATGCAATGTTGAAAGGTTCAAATACATTTTTTAATTAATTTTGAAGGCATAAAAATTATATAACTATAATTTCTGCCATTACTTCATTTCTTTCAGTATGAACTGATATGGAGTCAAATTGTCCCAGGAAAATAGAGAAATTTTTAATCCTTATAAAGCATTTGTTTAGGAAGTGGAAAAAGTAGGAGGAGTATAAAAAGAAAGAGAAAGGCAAAGACTTAGAACCCAGGTTTCAGTACCACAAATAACTGAGGTTGAGTTTCTTGCCTTTAAACATGTTATGTGTCCAAGAATCCTGTTTCTTAATGTGGATTTCCAGAGTGTTCTGATCATTCTTTACACACAAAAAGTGTCTGTGGGTCATTATCTCATTTGGTTACCACTTTGGCCCTGTAGAGAAGGTGTTATATAAGCAAATGCGTGGAGTAGTTCCAGAGCTAGGATACTGGAGTTAAGGATGGGAGGAGAGTTTCTGAAGTTTTTGCCATATGCATGTATTAACTTTAAAAGAAAAGACAAAAAACTCTAAATGCTGTTTTTAAGAATGGAAGTCCTCCTATTCATTTTTATAAACTCTCCCTTAAAAGTACCACATTTTAAATATCTAAATTAATTAAAACAAACTACGAGAACATGTCACAGGAACAAAATGTGGATATAAAACCGCATTAAAAAAAGGTAAGAAAAATCACATTCTAAATTGAGCAGCTTGAGCTGTGCTGTCAAACCATCTTTAAGCTGACTTTCAAAACAAACAAAAAAACCTCCCGCACTCATCAATATGTACATTTTCTATTAGTTTCTGCAATTAAAATCATAATTATTAAAATTTGAAGGAATTCCCAATCAACCGCATAACTAGTTTGAATACGGTAACTTTCTAAAAAGAATGTGGGGAGAAAAGAAGCTATACACATTTGACATTTATATCATCTGATGCCAAATTTTATACTCCAGATACCATATTTTGTATTCCTTCTTTCCACATTTAATGACAAGGAACCTGGCTGTGGAAACCTCTCTTGAAAAACTATTTAATAGATAATTCTTGCTCTCCCTCTGAGGACACTAAAGAAAAGACTGGGAAAGGAAATATAAGTAACTCCAACTGACAGCAACTTACTAAGATGTACTTTTGTAACTTTATTTTATTCACTGCTAAATGGCTACCATTTCACACCGGGATATCTCCAGCCTAAAGTTAGCAAACGTGTAAATGATAATATGCCAACAGATATATTAATGTTGCTAAAAGTACAGAGCCTTCCGTTGTATTAGAAGAGAACACTAACAATGATAATCGCTGCCGTGTGTGGAGCAGCTATGTGCTAGACGCTTTGTGCAAGGTCAGAGAGGGCCTTCAGGGGAGCTGTAATGAAAATAGTGAATATTTATCAAGGGTTTCCGGAGCCAGTCATTATGCCATATGGTTTATAGCCATTCTCATTTTATCCTCAAAGCAAGCCTATGAAGTAGAGAGCACTGATTTCCTCTCACTTGCTCAAGTTCCACATATACTATGTGTGTACCTCTTTATCCATCCACCTACCTACCTAACTATACACAGACATAGAATAGGGAAAAAAAATTCTCAATAAGAGAATGGCATAGGGTTAGTAGATCACAGTGGAAAAAAAAAAAAAGTAGACCACAGTGGTCACTTGCTGTGGAGCTTTCTGACAAAACAGTTCATTTGGTAGAAACCTTACACGAATTGATGCTAACATATTTACTAATAGTAAGAGTCTGGATATTGGTGGTGAGGTAAGGTATGGGAGCCCTGTATGATATGATGCATGTTTGTAATGTAAGTTCACAACTTTACTATACACTTACTGTTCATGTATATTCGTGTATGAGTGATATAGGTCAATTATATATATATATAAATAGCCCATGACCAAAAAAAAAGAAAAAGAAAAAGTAAAAGACTGGGGCAAAAATGAATACAAAGATAACCCTAGGGTGAGAAAAATTATCTTAGCACATGTGTGGTGAAGCCACACATGATGTGGCCATCTTAGGAAAGTGAGGATCAGTAAGCAGACATTCTGGAAAAATGTCACATTATTCCAAGATTCCAAGTCTCAAAACAGATGTTGTCATTTACATGACTGTGTGCAATGTGTTACTCTTTGGATTTACCAATCTATCCATACATCCTTTGCTTAAAACCATTTAGTGGCTTCCCACGCCAAGTCAAAATAGGAAATTAGTTAGATAGTGGAGGATTGAAAAAGCAAAAAAGGAACATTCAATTAACACAGATAAGAACTGAAGGAGAGAGTTATTGCCCAAAGAGAAGAAGTTGAAGTGTCAGGCCTAGAAAAATCCAGAGGAGGAGCCCTGGAGAGTGGATTTTCACACCTCCAAGGAGGGCGCTAGTCACCCAAGAGCTCAGGGAAGGAACCCTGCTAAACTGGGCTCAACCTTTGAAGAGGAGCTGCTGCTGGTACTTCTGAAGGAGCCCATTAGGTTGTTTCTGGGAGCATGGAAAGAACCTGGAGACTGAACCAAACGCTGCTGTCAGAAACAATATTTCTTTGCTGGGTGAACATGATAGGAACACAAGCCAACAGCAAGTCCCTTCTTTTCCTGTCTCCCTGTCTCTCCTCCTATTGTCAGAACATAACAGGAAGCAGCTATCAAAGGAACAATGTGGTTGGCCACCCCAACATCACAGAGCAGTTTAGAGAAAAGTGGATTTGTTTTTAACTCTATTTTGTACATTTAATAATGAAAAATATAAACAATTAAAAACTAAAAAGAAAACACAGTTGAATAAAAATATACATTTCTCAATTAGATGTCCTGGATACATATAAATTTTTTTTTAATCATACAATGGCTTGCTTCACTCAACATAATGTCCTCCAGGTTCATCCGTGTTGTCATATGCTTTACAACTTCATTTCTTCTTATAGCTGCATAATATTCCATCATGTGAAGAGACCACCGTTTGTTTATCCATTCATCTGTTGATGAACACCTGGGTTTCCAGCTTTTGGCAATTATGAATAATGCTGCAATGAACATCAGTGTGTAGATGTCTGTTCGTGTCACTACTCTCAGTTCTTCTGGGTATATACCCAGTAGTGGTATTGCAGGGTCATGAGGCAAGTCTATATTCCACTTCTTTAGGAACCGCCAAACAGTCCTCCACAGTGGCTGTACCATTCTGCATTCCCACCAAAGTGAATGTGTTCCTATCTCTCTATATTCTCTCCAGCACTTGTAGTCCTGTCTTTTTAATAGGCCATTCTGATAGGTGTGAAATGACATCTTTTTTTTTTTTTATCCCTCCCCCCGTTGTCCGCTCTCTGCGTCCATCCTCTGTGTGTTCCTCTCTGTCCACTTCTGTTGTTGTCAGCAGCACGGGAATCTGTGTTTCTTTTTGCTGCACCATCCTGCTGTGTCAGCCCTCCATGTGTGTGCGCGGCGCCATTCTTGGGCAGGATGCACCCTCTTCCGTGCTGGGCGGCTCTCCCCAAGTGGTGCACTCCCTACGCGTGGGGCTACCCCAGGCAGGGACACCCCTGCGTGGCACGACACTCCTTGCGCGCACCAGTACTGCACATGGGCCAGCTCACCACGGGTCAAGGAGGCCTGGGGTTTGAACTGCGGACCTCCAATGTGGTAGACGGACGCCCCAACCACTGGGCCAAGTCCGCTGCCCTGAAATGGTATCTCATTGTAGTTTTGATGTGCATTTCCCTAACTGTAGTGAGGTTGAGCCTTTCTTCATGTGTTTTTTTGCCATTTGTAAGAAAAGCGGATTTGGAGCTGAGAGACCAGCAGTCTTCCAGGTCCTATGTGACCTCACCTCTGCCTGCCTTTCCAGCTCGACTGTCACATGTACTCAATTCCAGCCACACTGGGCTTCTTTTCATTTCCTGAGCAACCAAGCTCTGTCCCACCTCCAGGCATTTGCCCTTGCTATTCTCTCTGCCTAGAAGTATCTTTTTCCTCAGGGCCTTCCATTATTTAGGACATAGCTTAAAGCTACTGACCTCAGAGAGGATTCATCTGATTTTGCCAGTTGGAAGAAGCACTCTCCCCACGCATGCTCTGTAAAATGCCCCATTTTCATTTCCTTTCTAACATAAGTCACTATTTAAACGATTTATTTAAAAGATGCTTTCTTGGGACGTGGATGTGGCTCAATTGATAGAGCAGCCGTCTACCATATGGAGGGTCCAGGGTTCAACACCCAGGGCCTCCTGACCCGTGTGGTGAGCTGGCCCATGCGCAGTGCTGCTGTGTGCAAGGAGTGCTGTGCCACATAGGGGCACCCCCGCGTAGGGGAGCCCCATGCGCAAGGAGTTAGCCCCGCAAGGAGAGCTGCCCTGTGTGAAAAAAAGCGCAACCCACCCAGGAGTGGCACCGCACACACAGAGAGGTGACACAGCAGGATGACACAACAAAAAAAGAGACGCAGTTTCCCAGTGCCGCTGGATAATGCAAGTGGATGCAGAAGAACACAGAGCGAATGGACAGAGAGTAGACAACTGGGGGAGGAAGAAGGAAGTAAAATAAATCTTAAATAAATAAAAGATGCTTTCTTGCTGTTTTTTTCCTTGAAAGTACAGTATTTGTACTGTGTATTTGCTACTCTGTCCCTGGGATAACAGAAGAGTGCCAGGAACATAGCTCAATAAATGTGTTGAATTAATGAATTTTAGAAAAAGCAAAAACGTCCATATATTTATTAGACTGGAAGCTGGAAGGAACCTTGGAGAGGAGAGCACAATTCCATCATGTGACAGCAGGGCAGGTTGAAGGTGAAAGTGGAAACCATATGCCCAGAAGGCATGCGGTGAGTTAGAGACAATTATGTCACTCTACTTTTTCCAAATGCTTTCATATGCATCACCTTATTTTACTTCCTATTTTCCTGGTATACAGTGGTAAGGCCTCCAAAACCTCCTTGGGGACGAAAGAGAGAGTATGGGTGAATGATCTCTTCCCACAATCCCAGGAGGGTTCCCCAGGGAAGAGCTGTAATTGGACACCTTCCTTCTTTCCAAAGCAAAGGACATCTGTGCCTCTCTGGGATCACGGCCAAAGCTCCTCTGTGCAGGATAACAGGGCAGGGTATCCCCTACCTTAAGGTAGCTGATGGTGGACTGAGCAAGAGATCATTTGAGGCCCTGCTAGGTGAACTTGGGCAGCAAGCAAGTAGGTTTCTCGTCGCTTTGGTCCTCTCTTGCCCCATCTGTAAAATGGGTGGGTGCGTGGAGGTAACATCTATGACGTTAATTGGTGGCAGAGTTATCTGAGTGGGTTTTGAATACTAGAGGTTTAGATTCTTTCAATAAACCTTTTAAACCCCAGACGGGTCAAGGTGCCGAAGATGCCAAACCGCCGGAGCATTCGGGCTTACCACGTCTTAGGGTAGGTCCAGGAGTCAAAGGTCGTGTTCCGGCCAAGCCCGAGCGAAACCGGAAGTCCCAGATCCGGTCCACTCGGAGCGCGGACCTCCAGCCACGCGACTAGACACCCCGCCGCTGGGCCTCAGCCCCGGGAGAGGGAGGCCTTTGGGGCCACCCAATGGCAGCGCGGCTGTCCTCCCACGGCAGCCAATCAAAGCAGGGAGACGGTAAAATTTAAACCCCCTCCCACCCCCTCCGCCGGGACCTGTCCCGCAAGCGTTGTTCAAAGTGCGCCGCTCGCCCCGCCCCCGCCGAGGAGGCGGGGAGAAGGGCGGGCTCTGCCTCCCGGGGCGCCTATCACCGCGCGCAGCCCGCGGAGAGGCGGGCGGCGGCGCCAATCGGGGCGCGGCGCCGTATCCCGGCGGAGCAGTTGGCCACAGTTGTTGCAACTTTTTTCGAAAGCTCGGTTTCCCGGGAGATCCCTGGCGGTGACCCAGCGAGCCCATGGCTAGAGGTATTTTCCCAGGTGGCTGCACCGGGGCGGCGAGGAGGGGGGCGCGGCCTGGAGTGGGGGGAGCCACTGCGGGGAGGCGCCCCCTCTGCGGGCGGCTGCGGCCGAGCGCAGGGAGCTGGAGGGGTCGGGGGGAGGGGCTGTGGCGGAACCTTCTCCGCCGGGGACCCCCTCCCCGCACCTGAGCCCCCCAGAAGCCCCTCCCACTGCCGCGCCTCGGCTCTCCCGGCGCCCCGGGAGGGTGCGGGCACCCGCTGGGCTGCCTCTCCAGAGGCTGCGGGGCCATCTGTCCCAGCTCTTTGGAAAGTAAAGCGCGGGGCACTTCCAGGGATACAAAGGGGGGTGTCGCCCCCTGTCAGGCTCCGTCTGGTTGGGGAAGGAGGTGACCCCGAAGCGAGCGGCCAGGAGGGGGGCTACAGGGGCCAGATCGGTAACCCACCTCCCGGGGAGCGCGCTGGAGTGGACACCGCGGCCGGCGCCTGGCTTCCTCCCCACGCCCCGAGTCAGCTCCGCGCCGCCAGGGCGGGGGCCGGGCCCGCTGGCCCCCTTAGGGGCGGAAGGGTCCTCTCTCCCAACCCCCGGGGCGGCCCCGCGCCCTCAGCTGCTCAGGACTCCCGGCCGCGCCAGATGCCTCGGGTGGGCTTGTGCCACCGCGGGAGGCAGCGCCCCTGCCCGAAACCCTCTGCACACTTAGTTTGCTGTCCTGGACAGTAAAACCCACATTATGCGGCAAAACAGCTCCAACCGCTTGATCATGCTCGAGGGCCAAAAACTTGAGCTTGAGGGTTGAAGAGATTTAAAAAAAAAAATAAGTTGGGGTTTTATGTTTTTCTCAGATTTCCAAGTCATCACATGTTAGTTGCCTTAATGCGGTATGCTCCCTGTAGCAATAATAATAAAATAAGCATTCATTCACCAAATCTTTATTGGGCCCCTTTGTTTTCAGGCCTTGCTCCCAATCGCATCATTTATCTTCCCAGCATCCTATTAGGCCCTAAAGTTTAGGGCTTTGGGGACGAGACTGGCCCAGATTACGGAAGAAGAAATGAGGCATAGGAAAACTTAGGTTGAAGAACTTCATAACCCAATACCCACAGAGAAAATTAAGACAAATATTTTCTCCAGAAAAGTGGTAAGCACTTTTCTAATAGTATATTTAAAATTGTCTTGACAAAATATTAATAAAATTATGCTTCCCTGGTTCATTTTTCCCATTTTAGTGCAGTCACTTAAACTTCCTGTTTCATAAGTATAGTGTACATTTTTTCAAAAAAAGGTGACTTGCTTTAATCTATGAGGGTTAAAATTGAATACTTCTATTATTGGAATATTTAAGATACGGGCAAATAATATTTACCATTGAGTGTCAGGCACTTTATTGTTTCAGTTAATCTTTACTAAATGTTATTCCCATTTTTCAGAGGTGGAAGCTGAAGCTCAAGGTCACTGTCCAGACTCTGGCCATGCTGTCTTTGCTTGTTCCACTCCCACTCCACCTCCCTTACGTAGCAAAAACGAGAAGAGTATTTCCTGCAGCTCCTACCAGGACTGTCTTATAAATTGCCTTTGTCATTGTTGTTTTAGTGATTTTCACTGTCTCACTTGACACCAAAATCAGTAGTTACCTGCCTTATAGCCTTCAGTACTCTTGCAAGCTATTAAATGGAGCATTTAAAATTGTACATATTAAACCAAAGAATCTCAGATAAATGAAGGGTCAGTCTTTTTCTTCTAACAGCTCATTTTGAGAGCCCTGCTGGGTCACACGAACAAAGTATTCAGATACTTGGCAATTCCTCTCTGGGTTTGAAGTTTCATGATCAGAAATCTTCTCAACTCAAGCATCTCAGTTTAAGCAGAATCTGTTCATCTATTTTTCTCGATCTCTACTTCCACTGTCAAATGGCCTCCTTTTGCTTTTACCTGGCTTTGCTTCATTATCCCTGAGCAGCTAGAGTGGTCTCCAAGAACACAGATTTTTACCCTGTGACCCTCCCTACTCCCTCCCCTTGCCACCCTAAACCTCAGCATTGCTCTTGGCATCAAGTCCACAATCCTCACAGGGCCTACAGGGGCCTCCCACCCCTCTACCCCCTGTTACCATCATTGCCATTTGCCTGTTGTTATGTTTGTTCACTGCCGTATCTCTAGCCCAGTGCTGGAACACAGTAGGTAGCCAATAAACTTGAATGAATGATGAATGAATGGATGAATTGGTTTGAATTTGAGGGAAGCAATATAAATTCTTCATGGTAAAGTACTCTCATATAGTACAAGCTGGGTTCAGATACCAGCTCCATTACTTGCTAGTCATGGAACTTGCAAGTAAGTGATTTATCTGCCTTGAGCCTCAATTTCCATACCTGTGAAATAGGAATAATAGTACCTATTAAATGAAATAATGCATTACTAAATGGCCTAACACATTATAGACAGTCAATAAATGTTAGCTATTAGTATTCCAACACATAGTAAACATTCAGTAAAGGTTAGCTATTATTATTGTTGTTGGTGACTATTTCTGAGAGATCTTGGGTGACAGAGTTTTTTTTTTCTGTTGATATATACATATAAACAAACACTTTATGTGCAGAGAAAGGAAGTTTTAAAACTTCTTTTAAGTGATTTCTATTTACATCTAAGTATTAGACCTATAGAGAAGAGCAGAATGTTGCCAAACTTGTATTTTAATGTAACCTCTGCATATGGAGGCTAAAATGTAGAGAAAGCTATGGCCATGAGTGTTTGTGTATACGTGTGGGGGTTAAAACAGTATATGAAGTGGACAAGATCATCTGTGTCGCTGCTTCCTGCTCCACAATCATGATTCCCATTGTAGTTTGGCAACAAACTGCAAACTTCTCAGCCCTGCAGAGACATAATTTCAGATGGTTCAGCCCGGCTATCAGTGTACTTTTGAACCTTCTTTTGGCCTCTGGGTATTCTCTTGGGTATTCAAGTATGGTAGGCTTTGCACAGGGTAGGCCAGTAGTCCCCTACCTTACTAGAAGCAGTTGAGGGGGGTGGAAGCACAGGGGAGGGGTCCGCAGTCCTGCCCTGAAGGATGCTAAAGCCTGAGCAGATTTGAGAGGCACTTTCCTGAGCAGTATATCCTACTCAGTGCTGTGACTTCTAAGGAAAGGTGAGGTAGGGAGGCTGCTACTTAAAATGACAGACATTTTAAAAAACACTGTGATTAAAAAAAAAAAAATCTGTGAGTATTGGAAGATGCCCAGGTGGGTTATGGAATTCAAGATTATTCGTTTTTATCCAGGAGGTCACTGAGGCCCAGCCTGGGGGAGTGTGCCTTGGCCAGGGTCACAGAGCCCCTCTGGGGCAAGGCAGGGAGAGAAGCCCAAGCCCTGCCTCCCAAGCCAGGACCCAGGCAGCAGGAGCCAGATCCCCAAGGGTCTTGTTGGCATCTATGACTCCACAAGCACAGCGATTCCTTGGCCATATCGCCCTCAGCACAGAGGAGCAGGACCGTGAGCTATGCCCAGCTGGCCAGTGCCCGGAGCCCCTGTCCCCTGAGGCCATTTACTTGCTAAACCCTTCAGCACCGTTTGCTCCTCCCAACCTCAGTTTCCTCATCTGTAAGGGGATGGGCGGTTAGTGGTTAGGAGCGCGGGCTCTGGGGTCAGATGGCCTAGCGGTGGAAATCCATCTCTGGCGCTGAGAACTTGACCAAAGCGTCTCACTTCTCCGAAGCTCAGTTTCCCCATCTGCGGAAAAGAGAGGATAATGGCGTCTAGCTTCAGAGGGCTGTCCTGAGGCTTGATGGGCGCAAGGGAAGCACCCAGCAGTCTTGGCATTAGGACCCCCGGCACAGCCTCCTCAGGGCCTTGTACAGGTTAGGGCAGCGGGGCCAGGCTGCTCCTCGCTCCCTAGTCCCAAGCCCCCGCACCTCCTCGGAGCTGAGCCCCCTGGGGCCGCGGGGAGGAGCCAGTGCCTAAAAGGCGCTGCGGGCGCGCAGGCCGGGGCACCGCGGAGGGCCCCGGGCCGCCGCGCTCCCCGCCGCTGACCGCGCCTGGCACCGACCCGGCTCCCCCAACCCCCGCCGAGCCCGCGAGAGAAGGAGCCCGGCGGGCGGGAGGGAGAGCCAGGCTGTCATTATCATGCGGCCCACCCCTTCCCCCGCGAGTGGCTGAGGCGGCGGCGAGAGGGGGCGCGCCCGAGCCGGGATTCGTCGCCGCGGCGCGCGGCCCTCCCTCCCGGCTGCCCCCTCGGCCGAGGAGCCTCGGCGCGCCGCCCCTGCCAGCCCCCCTCCCCGGGCCGGGAGCCGGACGGTGGGCGCCTCCCTGCCTGCGTCCCTCGGTCCCGGGCCGGCCCGGGGCTGCCGCGGCGCGCGGGTGCCGGGCCGTGCCTCAGCAGGCCATGGGGGAAGGGGGCGCCGTGGGGCGCCGCCGGCCCTTCCCCGGGGCGCCGCGGCGGCGCTGGTGGCGGCGGCAGCAGCAGCAGCAGCGGCGGCGGCAGCGCTGGTGGCCGGGCCGCGGCGGCGAGGGCGAGGGCGCGGGGCGCGCCGCCATGGGCCTGGCGGGGCTGCAGGTGGGTGTGTCGGGCCCGGCCGCGCGGGGGGCGGGCGGCGCGCAGGGCCCGGCGGGGCCGGGCGGCGGCGCAGGCGGCCCAGCGCCGCCGGGCCCTCGGAACATGGCTGCGGCGGGAGGCGCCGCCGCGGCGCCCGGCCCGGGCGGCCCCGCTCCCCGCCCCGCCGCGCCCTGAGCGCCCCCTCCCCCGCTTCCCCCGGGTCCCCCCTCTCCAGGCAGGAAGATGTCCAAGCCCCGCGCGGTGGAGGCGGCGGCGGCGGCGGCGGCGGTGGCAGCGACGGCCCCGGGCCCGGAGATGGTGGAGCGGAGGGGCCCGGGGAGGCCCCGCACCAACGGGGTAAGCAGGCACCCTCCCGCACCCCCTCGGCGCGCCCCCGAGGGGCCGGGCGGCCGAGCGCCCCGCCTGGGCCTGCCCGCCGGGACCGAGCCGCGAGCACGTGGGCGCCCCCCCTGGGGACTCCGCCCGCGCGGGGCGCCGGGCCGGGGAAGCTTCCCTTCCTGCCGCCTGTCGGGGCGTGGCGTCCGCACCCCGCTCCGCCATGACCCTGGGGACTGGGCCGCCGCGCGGGGCGCCCGCGGAAAAGTTTGACGGGGTCTTTATGGCATTTCCACGCCCCTCAAGCCCGCTTCCCCGAGTGTGCGGGGCCTGCCCGGGTTCCTCCGAGAGGCCACGGACACACTGCCTCGGTGTCTGCCGGCCGACCGGGCCGAAGGGGCCCGGCATTGTTTCCGGACGCCCTCCTCCTGTCCGTGCTTGCTCGGAGGAGAGGCCCACCCCCGGACACGCCAACAGTGACCCCGCCGGCTGCACCGCCCGCCCTCTAAGGCGGGGCGCCTGTGCAGCACAGCGGCTGCCCTCAATAGGCTGGCAGTGGCCACTGCTTTCCTCAGCTTTCCCCCGCCCCAGTCACCCAGCAAGAATTCCCCCAACCACAGTCCTGGGAGGCTGCCGGCTGCAGTGGTTTACGAGGGGCTGGGCCAGGGCACACCCAAGGCCCGGCCGTCCTGACAAGCCCTTCAGAGCTGACCTGGCGCCTGAGAAGTGGTCAGTCCGGTTCCCGGCAGCCTATCTGCCTGCCGGAGGCGCAGCTCCTGCCGGGGATAAGATCCCAGCCCTGCGAGCTCCCAGGCTGCTCTCCCTGGGCCATTCCGGCTGCCTTGTTTGTAGGTTGTCCCCTTCCTGTATAAACGCCTGTGTCACAGCTGGTTCTCCTGCTGTCAGACGAACTCTTAGTGACCAGAATTAGAGGCTGCGTGCATTCAAGGAACGTTTGACTTGGGCCTGGGGGGGTGCGGAACCTTCCAGTGCTCTCCTGAGTCCGCTGGGGGTGGCCTCCCCCACGGTCGGGCTTTTGAGAGATGATGTGTTGCTGTCTTTTATATGCTGGTTTCCCCCGTCTCCTTAAATGCTATGGAATCTGCTGCTTCAAGCCTCTTTCAGAATATGTATTTGTCTTTTTAGGAGAATGTATTTGCCGGGCAATCAAAGATCTATTCCTACATGAGCCCGAACAAATGCTCTGGAATGCGTTCCCCCCTTCAGGAAGAGAACTCAGTCGCACATCACGAAGTCAAATGCCAGGGGAAACCAATAGCCGGAATCTACAGGAGGCGAGAAGGTAAGCCTCTGAGACGGGCCTGGTCTGACCTGCTGGGCAGGTCGCAGAAGCCCCTCTTTTCTATATTATGTGTTTATCCAGCCTTTTCAATTCCAGGTTCTTTTTGTTTAAATCGTGTCCTACCTTGCTACCAAAAAATAACAGCACACGGGGGAAGAGTGGCCTAGCCCAGGGAGCATGTCCGGTTTGTCCAACAGGTTTTGCCTGCTTTTAACAAGCGTTAGCACTGCCTTCGAGCTCGATAAGGCGCCTGACCTGCAGTTTAAGAGGCTTACGAGTGCTAAAAGTGCAGAAATAATGAGTCTAGGTTGTACAAAGCCAGGCAATCTCAGTCCCATCTAGTGTGTTGGGTGGACTCGGGGAAGTAACTTCCTTCCCTTTTAAGAGCTATCCTTGACCCCATTTCTAAAGTTTCTTTCCACTCAGGTGTTCTGTGCTACTCTCTGAAGCAGCACACCCTGCAATGAAATTTGGAGTTTAGATTTTGAACGGGAAAAAATGCACAGCAACACGAGCTGAAACCTCTTGGAAATTGTGTGTTTAATCCATACATTCCCCTTTCAAATTGCAGGCGGGAGCATGAGCTTTCCCCAGTTCATCATGCGCCCTCCTTAATTACAACATGCCTTAAAGAGGCAGAACCCCTCCGGGAGCTCCATACGAGGCAGCCATGCATGCGTTAACAGAAAGCACGCTAGGTGATGATATAGCCCGACCTTCTGGCTAGATCTGAGAACAAGGTGTAGGGATGCCCTGAACAGGGACCAGCCCTGGCTTGATTTCCCCCAGTACACCAGGTGATATTATTTTAGTTGTTCTTTTAAAGACTTGGGCTAAAGTCCTAGTTCTGCCACTTAACAGGAAAGGTTTTGGGTAGGTAGGTCACTGCTCTTTCCTGAGCCTCATTTCGCTCATCTGTAAATTGGAAGAGATGGGAATCCTACCTCGGGGCTTTTGTGGGGATGGCTTAAAGCACGGATGCCAGAGGGCTCTGCAAAGTGCTGCAACTCAGCCCTCCCTCCTGGACTGTGAGCAGGGCCCAAGCCCTGCTGGGGATCCACAGTGCATGGGGATCGGGGGAGGGGCTGCCTAGAAGTGGTGGTCAACCGGGCTCACAGCCCTTTCGGGAGGGACAAGTGTAATATGATTCACATGTTCATGTGGTAAACGGGCCAGCTCGCAAAAACTCGTTTGGCTCGTAGGGTTAGTAAATGGCAGCCATTAGAATTTTGGATCAGAGGTACAGCCCCACAATCCTTAGCCTTTCTTCTGCTGTGCTGCAGACTGATGCAGTGCATGATGCTCACTGCTGCAGTTACATATGACTTCCTGGCCTTAACTCCCTCTGGGTCCACTCAATTCAGTACCCTACTCTAGTCACAAAGTTGTATTATTATCACCACTGTCTTAATTCCAGAACATTTCCAATGTCCCTAAAAGAAAACTCTCATTCCCAGTCCCCCAACCCCGCCAGCCCCTGGCAACCACTCACCTACTTTCTGTGTGTGGATTTGCCTCTTCTGGATATCGTATATAAATGGAGTCAGACAATATGTAGCCTTTTGTGTCTGGCTTGTTTCACAGAGCAGAGTTCAGTGTTCCACCATGTTGCAGCATGTATCACTACTTCATTCCTTTCTATGGCTGATAATATTCCATTAAATGGATAGACCACGTTTTGTTTATCCATTCATCATTTGGACATTTGGGTGGTTTCCACTTTCTGGCTATTATGAATAATGCTGCTCTGGAGCTTTTATGTGAACACATGTTTTTAATTCTCTTGGGTGGGTGCCTCGGAGTAGACTTGTCAGGTCATTTGGTAAGTCTGTGTTTAGCTTTTCGAGGAGCTGCCAGACCGTTTTCCAAAGTGACACCAGTTTACAGCCTCACAGCAACAAATTATTTATTTGTTTTTAAAAAGTAAAAGATGAAAAACGAATAGTTCATAGACTCGGGTGCTTTGCAACTGTTTCTGGTACCGAATCATTTGCGATGGGCCTCCCAGTCCCCTGGCCCATGTGCCCAAGCAGCACCAAACCGCAGCCCCATTCCAAGAGGGAACCTTTCCTTGTAAGTCTGAAGTAGGAAGCATGCCAGCCAGCTGTTAGGGGAGAGGTCTTCGCTGGGGAAGAGGCTCTGCTTCGGCCACTTGCTCTTAGTCCCTCGACCCTGGCAGCTCTTTAGGAATTAGTTTCTTTGGGTTCTGCAGCCCAGCTCTTGAAAGCTTTTCACTGCCACTCTCATCACCTTCGCTGCCCGTGGCGCTTGGGCTTCCCGCGGCGAGATGCAGAAGTTTGAAAGCTCTGCCCGGTGTCTTGGTTAAAAATTAGAGCCAGAAAGAAGAATTACAGCTAGGCGCTTCTCCCCAGACAGCCGTTAGCAGGCACCACGCTTTATAGGCTGACGGAACCGCCCTGATCCTCTCTTCTCAAAGCCCGTCTTAGAAGGCAGCTGACAGTGTAGCCAGCCGGAGACAGAGAACATAAAAGAGACCCATGTCTTTCTCCACCCTCTGCCTACAGAGAAGAGAAACACCGGAAACGCAGCACGGAGCACCATGAAGTCCGAGGAACAGAAGCTCAAAGACGCCAGGAGAGGTCCCCTGGCACCTTTTCCAAACCAAAAATCTGAAGCAGCAGAACCTCCCAAAACTCCCACCTCGTCTTGCGATTCTGCCAATACAGCTGTGACCAAGCAAACTCTGAAAAAGCCTGGCAAGGGCAAACAGGCCCCGCGGAAGAAGTAAGTGTGGCCTGGGGGCCTCCTCCTGAAGCAGAGCAGCCCGCTGCTTCTCCCCAGCGAGGCTCGCCCCGGCGCCGGCCAGGGTTAGGCAGTTCCCCGCCTCAGTCTCTCGCGCTGAAAACCCAAATTCTCCGAGTCCTAACCAGCGAGGCCATTATTTGACAGAATCTCAATTCCGGCACGGGTTCAGGGTTCAAGAGCCGCCTTTCCCTGCCAAGTGTAGGCAGCCTGTCTTTGAAACTCGGAGGCTCTTGGGGGAAGGTGACCCAAACGGCCATTTACACCTCAGTGGACAAAAGTGTTAAGCGACATAGTCTCCAAGGAGATGTGTGCTTCATAGGTGCCAACGTGACTTTCCATGCTAACACTCGTTTTCTCCTCTTCCCATCCCACCCCAGAGGTCAAGGGAAAACGCAGCAGAATCGCAAACTCACAGATTTCTACCCTGTCCGAAGGAGCTCCAGGAAGAGCAAAGCTGAGCTTCAGGTAGAGTCCCACCGTTTTCGCTCCAGCCCTTGTGGAGCAGGGTGGCCTGCTGGGCAGTGTGGGGCACGTGTGACTGAGCTGTTGGTAGCGTCCTGGGGTGAGTCCCCTTGCCTCTGGCCTCGGTGTTCTTGTCGGGCCAGCAGGGCTCATCGCATAAAGCTCGCTCTGCCTCCCTGGCGGGGTCACTTGAGGCTTGGCGTTACTGTGAAGGTAGCTTGTCCAGCGCTGGTTGGCAGGTGCGCTCAGAACCTGGGAGAGCAGGGGAGGCTGCTCGTTCTTCCTGAGGCTCATCTTGTCTGCTGCCTGGAAGTTTCCAAGGTGTGGCTCATGGTGGTGACAAACGGGCCCGGGGACAGACCGGCCTGGGTTCAGATCTCAGCTCCGTGCCTTCCTGGGTGTGTGACTTCAGCAAACGACGCTCTCCCCTGCTTCCCGGTCCGTCAAATGGGGATCAAGAGGCCCTTCCTCGAGAGGGCTGGTGTGAGGAGTAGGTGCGTTAATTAAGGCCTGTAGAGCACTTAGCACCCTGCCTGGCACACCATAAATGCCTGTTAACACGCGTTGTCGTGACTGTGGCTTCCCCAGCGCCGTCATCGCTGAGGCTTGTCTGTGCCCTTTCCCACCAAGCCGCCCTCCCAAGGAGCAGGTGGAACAGGGTCAAGAAATCTCGGCAGGAAGGCGGCGTGGGCTGCGGGGTTTGCGGAGTGCTGAGCTGTGCCGCCACCGAAGGTATTTGATGCAGTGAAGTGTGGCTCCTGCCATTCTGCAGCACGCCGGGCCCGGGCCCTGCCCCTGCCCCCACTGCGGCCTCCCACCCGGGCCTCTGGGTTGGCTCGCCCCTCTGCTCTCCCACACCCCCAGAGCAATCTCAAGTGAGGGAGCCGTGCCCACGATTGCCTCCCCCAGAGAAAAGTGGGGGACCCTTGCTTTGTCGGGTTTAGCACTTGAACCCTCACACAGACTCCGTTGGGGTCTTTTTATTATTTTATTTTAAATCTGCAGATTTTAGACAATGGTCTAATATTCTCTCTCACTTTTAATGAGGTTTCATTTTGGGGAAAAAACAAACAAAAATAGGAGTGTCCTTTTTCCTGTTTTTCCCCCAGAGCGAAGCTTTGGCTTTATTTCCATAGAAAGGCAATGTCTTGAGGCCAAGAACAAGCTGTTATAAAATGTTTGCCTGCAGTGGGAGGCTGTGCTAGGTCATTCAAAGACAGCACTGCAGAGGGGCGAGGCAGGCGCCAGGCCCCACAGCCCAAGAAGGCTCTGCTAATGGCCCAAGCGGCACCGCCCGCACAGGACGCACTGTGGGGTTCAGGGGACCAGCAGACAGCTGAGGTGGCCGTTTTAATTAAAGAAAAAAAAAACCCAAACAAGGGCTCTTCTGTTGGAGAAACGCAGACTGCACTGGGATGTGACCTAGGTTTGCTGAAGCTTGTGGCTGATGAGTGGAGCAGGAGAGGACACACTCTTGGCTCCCCTGGCTCAGCCTGCCCCGGGGACGGAGAGCCGGTTGCCAGGGAGAGCCACGCAGAGGCCCTGGCCGCTTGCTCGCGTTGGCTCGGCTGAGTGCCAGGGCGAGGCGGTGGTTGCTGAGGGCGTTGTCTTCAGTTGGCTGCAAAGGGAGAGCCCGAGCATCGGGTCGCCGGGCCTTGCTGGGGGTGGGGGGGCTCAGTCCTGGCCAAGTTTGGCAGACTCTCCACTGAGTGTGAAGACAGAGCAGGCAGGGCAGGGACCTGGTCCAGGGCCAGAGGGTGGACTCGGGCCCTAGGGTTTCACCCTAGGGTGAGCCTTAGAGGCCCCCAGCCCCTTGCTGCAGAGCCCCCTGGGTGGGTTGGCTGGCCTAGCGGGGTGGCAGCTACCCCTGTGGGCAGGGCCTTGGTCCTCGTCCCTGCCCAGCCCCGTCCCAGGGCCCAACGTTGAGAGCTGCCTGCTGATTCGGGAATGTCTTAGTCCTGCCCTCCCCTTCCTGCTCGCAGGGGCTCTCCCACTTCCCACTCACTGCCTCTAGGCTGCCCCGTGGGCTGCTGCTAGAGCTCTCTGTAGGAAGCCAGAGCTGATTGTTTGCCCAAAGCCCCAGAGCCTCCAAAATGAAACCCAAGCCCTCCTAGCGTTCTCGCCAGCCCCAGCCCTCCTCAGCTTATCTCCTCCCTGTCCGCTCCACACGCCAGCCCCAGCCCTCCTCAGCTTATCTCCTCCCTGTCCCCTCCACACGCCAGCCCCAGCCCTCCTCAGCTTATCTCCTCCCTGTCTCCTCCAGCAACATCCCGCGTCTGGGTACTTTCCTAGCCTCCTGGCTCTTTGCACACTGGTAACTAATGGGTTATTCTTCCAGGTGGTGGTGGTGGTTGGAGGGCTTGCTGTACGCCAGACGCTGTGCTAGGCCAGGAGATTCTGCTGTAAATATGTTCAGGCCCCTATACTCATGGAGCTTAAATTTAAGTGGGATGCTGTCAACAATAAAAAAAGATAACCAAAAAGCAAAATAATTTTAGGCCACGGTGCAACCGTCATGTGATGGAACTGGGCTAGTTTAAGGGAAAGTCTCTCTCAGCAGAGACCTGAAGGAGAGGAGGAAGCAAGCTGTGCAAATGGATTGGGGAAAGGGCATTTTAGGCAGGGGGGTCAGCTCGTGCAAAGGCCATGAGGCAGGAAGAAGGCGGACCTTCCGAGCGAGCCTGCCAGTGTGGGTGGAGAACGGCAGCAAGGGGCCTGGGCCCTGCAGAGCCTCGTAGGCCGCCAGGAGGAGTTTGGATTTTATCCCAGTAGCACTTGGAAGCTATTGAAAGGTTTTTCTTTTTTCTTTTTAACAGCCTTTTTACTTTGGAATAATTTTAGATATATAGAAGAGTTGCAAAGATATTACAAAGTTCTCATAGACCCTTCCCCAGGGTCTGCTGTGTCCATTTGCTACAGTGAAGGAACTGATGGAGGTATGTGACTAGCAGGTGAAGTTACTGGAAGGTTTTAGGCAGGGAGATGCGTGATCTCATTTTCGTTTTTAAAAGACCCCTCTGGCTGCTGTGCGGACAGTAGACTGGGGGCGGGTCGGCATCAAGACTGGCCCAGGTGTCCAGGTGAGAGCAGGTGCGGCCCGGCTGGAGGCAGCAGGAGCGGTGGCAGGGACTGCAGATTCCTGTGCTGTGGCCGTCCTCTGGAGGAACTGGAAGCCCCCTCGAGGTTGTGGAGACCTGCTCTTAGCCACTCACTGTGTCCAAGCACCTCTGACAGTGCCTGGCCTGAGTGGAGAAGTCCGATGGGGGCAGCCGTCTGGGTCTGTGGCCGGTGGCAGCAGGTGTGGGTGCAGCAGCAGGCAGGGTGGGAGGCTCTGCCATTAGTGCTGTCCGGCGTGGTGGAGGTCCCCACTGGGGAGCACCGCCAGTCTGCACCCCCCGGTGTCCTGTGCTCCTTCGGGGCGGTGGGAGCAGGGTAGGAGGCGCAGCAGCCCTGGAAGAGGGCCTGGCAGCGTCCACCTCTCCAGCTTCTCCTGGCAGGCCTGTGGAGACTCTCCAGGCCAGAGCTGCCGTCGTCCCTGGCAGGGACTCCTCGAGCGGTGTAGCTGGGGGGTCCTAATTGTAGACGTCTGCACAGGCCGGCAGGTGGGAGGGACGCGGGTGCCCGGGCCCAGTCGGAAGCGGGCAGCCTCTGATCAGCCCCAGCCAGTTGGCTCTGAAGTCGGGTTCTGATATCGAGATGTGGGCAATTTAAGTATTTTTAAAAACATTCTGTTGCTCCCCTTGGGCGGCCGGGAAGAACTACCAAAGCCTCGGTGGCTTAGAACAACAGAAATGAACTCTTAGAGTTCTGGGGCGCAGAAGTCCGAAATCCAGGTGGCGGCAGGCCTTTCTCCGGAGGCTCTGGGGGCGCGTCCTCCCCGGCCTTTGCCCATCTCTGGAGCTCGTGGCGTTCTGGGGCTCGCAGCCGCCTCGCTCCAGTCTTGGCCTTGTCACGTGACCCTCTGCTCTGGGCGCCTCTGTGTCCTCTAAGAAGGACCCCTTGGGTTTAAGGTCTCTGCTAAATCCAGGAAGATTTCGAGATCCTTAACTCATGACATCCGCAAAGGCCGTTTCCGAAGGTCACATTCCGCAGTGCCAGGTGCACGTGGACTTGGGGGGACCCTCTTTGACCCACCTTATGGTCCAGTTGAACCCCACGTAGCAGATTGTCCATTAACAGGTGGGAGGTAAGAAAAAGGTGGGGTGCGGGGGCCCTCGGCCTCCTTGCGGGACCGACATCAGGACGGGGAGCTGGGACCCACTCCGGCCCGCCAAGGGGCGCCCTCCATCGGCCGGGCCCGGCGGCTGCACCCAAGGTTGTCTCACCACCCAGGAAGGGCCAGGAGAGAACGCTGATGCTGCCTTTTATTTTTTGTTCCAGTCTGAAGAAAGGAAAAGAATAGACGAATTGATTGAAAGTGGGAAGGAGGAAGGAATGAAGGTAAGGGGTGGCAATTTGGGCTACTGCTGGACTATCACACTCGCCCTGGCTCGGAGCCTGGTCCCACGGCCCCCAGCGACCTCTACGTGGCTGCAGCCCTTTAGTGGTCACGAGACTTGTCAGGTTCTGTTACTCTTTCAAGGGGTCAAATACTAATACTGGCATTAAGGAAACCTCTTATAAAGGAAACATAAATGGGCTTTGTATATGAAATGTTACCCTGGGGAAACTTTTTTTTTTGTCGTCATTAAAATACACGTAAAATTTGCCCTTTTAACCATTTTAAAGTGTACATTTTAAAGTGTACATGTACAAGGTCCTAGGTTCAATCCCCAGGGGAAAAAAATAAAGGAAAGGAAATGTCGTGCAGCTTTCACGCCTATCTTATCTAGGTCCACAACTTTTTCATCTCCCCAAAGGGAAACGCTACACCCATTAGCAGTCCCTCTGCACTTCCCCTCCTCCAGCCCCTGGCTCCCACCCCTCCACTTTCTGACTCTCCTGGAGATGACACATAAATGGAATATACAGTATGTGGCATTTTGTGTGTGGCTCTTTTATTTAGCATGATGCAGGGAAACCTTTAAAAAGAGAAACTAAGAGTTACTTTTTCCTAAATTCCATTTTCCTGGGAAGTAGCAATGCCCAAGAAATTTCCTGAAACGTGTGTGGGTGGAGTGAGAGAGGAGAGTAACCGCAGCGGTGCCCAGATGGGAATGAGTTAGGCCCCAGGGGTCAGAGGCTCCAGTTTCCACTGGCTCTCTAGGGTGATCCAAACGGAAGGAGAAACACAGCAGAGTACAAGATGGAATACAGGAGCGCTTCGGAGCACTGGGCCCTCTAGCATAGTGCCCAACAGAGGGGCCGCTGCGACACCACTTCCTGGATGCGTGGCCCTGCCAGAGCCTCAGTTTCCTCAACCACAAAATGGGGCAACTCCTACCTAGCAGATCTCACGAGGATCTGCTGTAAAAAAAAAAAAAAAAGGGCTTTGCAGAGTGGCATGAGGGTTCTTTTTTTTTTTTTTTAATTTAGGAGGTACTGGGGATTGAACCCAGGACCTTGTACATAGGAAGCAGGTGCTCAACCACTGAGCTACATCCGCTCCCAGTGAAGAGATGGTGTTTTCATTTGGCTGGTTGGTTCGTTTTTAGGAGGTACTGGGAGTCACACCCGGGACTGCCTACATGGGGAGCAGGTGCTCAGCCACTTGAGCGACATCTGCTCCCCAACGTGAGAGTACTTTTTGGGGTGATGGAAGTGTTCTAAAGCAGGATGGTTGTGGTGGTTGCACAACTGAATACACGTCATTGAGCCTGTCTCACGGCATACCTCAATAAAGCTGTTGAAGGGACGGGTTGCAAGCCCCGGGCACCCGGGACGCACGTTGCACATGGTGGCATCTGCTGCTAGTAGGGATCAGCCTTCTCTCTGGTCACCTCCCCAAAGATTGACCTCATCGACGGCAAAGGCAGGGGAGTGATTGCCACCAAGCAGTTCTCCCGGGGCGAGTTTGTGGTGGAGTACCACGGGGACCTCATCGAGATCACCGACGCCAAGAAGCGGGAGGCTCTGTATGCACAAGACCCCTCCACGGGCTGCTACATGTACTACTTTCAGTACCTGAGCAAGACCTACTGGTAAGTCTGCCCACACTTTAAGTGCTCCCCCCTCCCCCCCCAGCAGAAAGAGAGGACAGGCTGAAGGGCCCAAGAGAGCATCCTGGTTGCACAGGAAGGGTCTGTGCTTTTTGTGGGTTGGGTCTCTTGTTTAGCTCTTGCTACTTTTTTTCAAAGCCTTGAGAGAGCTTCCCCCTCCCGTTTGTAGTATTTTAATGGGAGCTACGTAGGGCCCCATGTCACCAGGTGAGAAGCAGAAGTCCCCCACTCCCATGAATGCCTGCAGAGCGGCTCACCTGGCCGCTCTCTTCAAAGGCACCCTGGGAATCCCTAATTGCTTCTTTCTGGATGTGGCCAGTGCAGTTGACTTTTAAACTCACTTTTGCAAAACTCTGCACTTGCCTCGTGTGTCCCCCACCCCCACCTCCCACCCCAGACATCCCACCCGGTGCCTCACCAGGCTCTTAAAAAGATTATTTTGAATTGAACTGCTTTCCCCAAAACTTGGTTATAAGTCAACCTGCCACCGGAATGGAGAGCCAGCGTGACTCTTCTGGATTTGCAAGCCTCTTTATCAACTGAATCCCCTCTTACCTCCCCACCCCGCCCCCAGCGTGGATGCGACCAGAGAGACGAACCGCCTGGGGAGGCTGATCAACCACAGCAAATGCGGCAACTGCCAGACCAAACTGCACGACATCGGTGGCGTGCCTCACCTCATCCTCATCGCAGCCCGCGACATCAAGGCCGGGGAGGAGCTCCTGTATGACTACGGGGACCGCAGCAAGGCTTCCATCGAGGCCTACCCGTGGCTGAAGCATTGACCGCGGGGCCCTCTGCGCCGCGCCCTCCCCTTCCCTGGACAAAGTGCCCTCAAAGGGAATTGATTTTTTTTTTTTTTTTACACACTTAATCTTAGTGGATTACTTCAGATGTTTTTAAAAAGTATATTAAGATGCCTTTTCACTGTAGTATTTAAATATCTGTTACAGGTTTCCAAGGCGGGCTTGAACAGATGGCCTTATATTACCAAAACTTTTATATTCTAGTTGTTTTTTGTACCTTTTTTGCATACAAGTCAAAAGTTTGTGCTTCCGTGCATGCAGTCAAAGACTCGGCACAGGTTTTAGAGGAAAGGTTCAGACATGAACTAGGAAGCCGGGCGATTCTCCTGCCTGGAACTGAAGAGCCAGGCCTCCCCCGCCTGGTGCCCCTCCAGTGTCTGAGGACAGGAGGGGGCGCGGAGGACGCCGCCTCCCACGGCCTGCTCGGGTGCCTCCAAGCTCTTGTTCTCCTTGTGTCTCGACAGGCACACATTGAAGCGTATGAATATTTTTTAATAAGGTCCCACAGTAAGCTAGTCTTCCCCTCTGCTTTTTCAAAAGCTTACTGACCCCGTGGCCTGTGACCGTGGGCCAGGCGTACATTTCACACTTCCACAGGGCTGCCGCTTCTCGGCGCCCCGAAGCATCAGGGCGAGTAATCCAACTAGACGTGGGCGGGGAAGAGCATTGCTTAGCTGCCCCCGCCGGGGCAGGGTTTCCTGAAACTTGGGTTAATCCTTTATAGAAATGTGAACACTGAATTTATTTTAAAAAATAAAAGTCAAAAAAAAAGAAAAAAAATCAGAAAAGAAAAAACCACAGAAAACAACTTAACATGTATATAGGTCTTGATGCGAGTGAAATTGCTGTGCTTTTTTTTTCCTTCCCCCCCCCTATTTTCTTTTGTAGAAGATTATTTGAGATGGTACTCTATTCTAATCAAAAATAAAGTTTTGTAGCGGGACCAGAAATTACTTACCTGATACCTCCCACCCCCCACCCCCATTCTGCTGGGAAGAAAGCCAATGGATTGTCAGACTCCCCGGCGGGCTTCCTGCAAACTCAAGTGTGAGCCTCCAGGGCCCCAAATGCGGGGCCCATCCCCTGAGCCAACACAGCCAGCCTCAGAAAGGCACCCAGCTGCACAGGGCAGTGGGCTGGCCAGCGCTCAGGGGTCAAGGATCAGGCTAAAAAGCTTTCCCCTTGACCTCGATGGCAGGAGGAGCAGGTGGCTTCCTCTCCCTCCCCAAGGGGAGCCAACTGTCCCTGTTCACCTCCAGTCCCGGGGCCAGAGTTCCAGAAGGGCGCCCTGGGGTTGCCCACTCCTCAGGTCCCAGGTAAACGTGGAGACAGGCACGCGTGCCTGCCCTCGTCCTCGATGCCCCGCCCCAGGCCCCCCGACGGTGCTACCTAAGAAGGTCTTCCCCGCCCACCCCGCGCTCACCTGGCCAGAGGTCAGCGGATCGGAGGGTCTGGCAGGAGTGCAGATGTGAGATGAAATATCTCGGTCGTACCTGTTCGTGGTTTTGCTTTGTATTTAAAGCAAACAAAAACGAAGGAAGTAAACTTGAAATTTACTTGTCATATAAAGCAAAAACAAAAAATTAAAGTATTTATTGCCAGGCCAGACCACTTGTGTCTTTCTGTTTCCACAAGGCAGAGTAGAAGGAGGCCGGGCTTGAGCGTCTCTGCACACGCCGGAGTCTAAGTCCTGGTTCACGCACGTCGGGGGCTGGGAAACGTGGCTGCAGTTACTTTAAGGGTATGCCCCAAGTTTCGGGTTCCAAGTTTCGGGTTCCTCGTTTCTCACCTGCCTACGGAGTGGCCATGAGCCCTCCCAACAACGCCCGGCGCACAGCGAGCAGCTGTGCATTTTAGCTGCTGTCGTTGGCATTGCTGCCTCCACTTTCCTGTGCTTGATTGTGCCTCGCCCCAGCCTGTTAGAAGCCCATCCTGCCAACCCAGAGCTCCATCCGGCCACCCAGCTCACTGTGTGCCCTGTGACCTGCTCCCGTTTCCCCCAGTCCCAGTACTTAGACATTCAAAGCAGAGGGGGACCCTGGGGAGAACATTCAGTCAAGAGGCAAAAGATCATTCTGGCCTCAGTCTGAGATGCATGTTTGCTGTATAACCTTGGGCAAGTTACTCAACCTCTCTGTGCCTCAGTTTCCTCTTCTGTAACATGGAAACAGCTGTAGCCTGGGGTGATTGTGAGGTTTCATGAGTTAATACCTAAAAAGCACATCCAGTATTGCCTTGCACGTAGACGACCCTCAGGCATCAAAATTAATTTATAATTAGGATTAAAGATTGGGTGGTTTCTACCATGTCACTGTTTATAGGTGCTCAGGGCTGATAGAGGGGAAGTGCCTCCAAGTTCTTAGGTTTAGTTGCTGCGTTCTCTTTATTTTCTTGGAGACTATTGCTTCAGCAGCCACGTCTGTGCCTTCTGAGGGCTGGCTTGGAAACCCACTTCCCAGCCTGTTTCCCCAGGCTGGGTTGGCTCTGTGGCACAGGAGCCCACAGCGTGGGGGCACCTCTACTAGCTGGTGTTAGGCCGGGCCCTGCCTCGGGGAGAAACGCTGCCTTCCCGTGCTCCCACGCACGAGCCTTGGTTTTACCGCCAGGTGCTCTCGGGTCATTTGTGCTGTAACCTTCCTGAGTCTCCGAGGGTATCAGAGTCAGACCTGTGTTAACTTGGCATTTCTTTATAAGTGGCTTCTTGCACCCTCTATCCCTGCGAGGAAGAGGGAGCAGGCGAGTATTTATATGTGCTGGCCCCCGAGCCTGGAAACACGGACAATACTTATAAATGAATCATTGATATCAAAACAATAGTTTCTAGACTCGCAGGCCACCCTGTCGATGGGGAAACCCAGGCCGAGTGACCCGGATGTAGGGAAGTCTGCCGCAAGGCAGGGCCGGTGCCCTGGAGGCTTGAGCGCCCTCTGGGTTTCAAGCACCCATCCCGGGAGCTGGCCCTGCCATCCGGCAGGCTCTCCACTCAGAGATCTCACTGTGCCTTGGCACAGTTGGCATATGTGGTTCTGAAGTCACGTCCAAGGTGTGACCAGCAAGGTAATGCAGGCGATTCTTGTCATTATCAATACTGTTGTTACTTCTCTGGGACTCTGGGTGCATATAGCTTCACAGGTAAGAATCCTGGCCCGGCACTTCCTAGCTACTTGGTGGCCTCGTGTAAGGTGCTTTAACCTTCCTGAGTCTTGGTTTCCGAATCTATAAATGGGGAGCATTAGTATGAATCTCCATCTCACTGAGTTGTTATGAGGAATAAATGAGATAATCCACGGAGCAGGTGTGGAACATTGTAGACGTCAGTATCATCTACAAAGAAGACAAGCTCACGGAGTGTGCTCGGCCAGCTCATTAGCTTCTTTGCAAAGCGCCATCACCCACTGTCTATAGAGTGCATTTCCCTGATTCTCAGATGCACATTTTCTTCACATCTTAACCATCTCTGAAATAATGAGTCTTAAAATCAGTGGCATCTTAAAGTTATAATTTGCAGCACTTTTTCCTCGCACAGTGGCACGCAAAATAACGGTGCGTCACTTAGATTCAGTGAGATATGGTATATAGGTAGCCCACTGCCTATGTATACATGTGAACATATATGTATACTCATTGTAAAGACACTCTAAAATAGTTACAGAAAGTACAAAAGTCATTTTACTTGAAACACAATCATGTAAAGAAAGTCAGGTTAGCAAAATCAAATATTCACTAAGTGTCAGTGAGATCACCACTGGGATGTCCATACCCTATTTTCCTACATCATTTTCTCCCTTCCGGCGGGTGTCCTTTGCCTCCACGTGTTGGAGATGGGGTCGTCCGTGATCGTACCTGAGGCTCCTCTGATAGGTTCAGCTGGAGGTAGGAGGCACCCCGTTGCATCCGCCTTCCACTTTCTTGACTTTGTGCCTCTTCCCCTGCCTTGGCCAAACCTTCAGAGGGTATCCCACTTCTGCAGCCGGGGAGAAAATTATCCCAAGAGCACCTCGTCTCCTTCCTCCCCGGGCAGCTTGGAGGAGAAACAAATGAGGAGCAAGTACAGCACATGTGTATGATGCAGAGATGACTTCTGAGTTGTCCTGGAGGGTGGTCTCGAGCCTGAGAACCACCGCCGTCGTCATGGCCTTCGATCTATGTCTGCTTCCCGGATCGGAAAAAGAACCTGGTGGAGAGAGAGGGGGTTAGAGGAACAGTGGGAACAAAGCGAGGGCTAAGGAAACCCCCAGACAGTCTTTAAGGAACTCTTGCAGGCAAGTGACTGAAAAATTTCTTGGGGGCTGAGTGGTGAGGATAGCTTGACATTGCAAAAGCAATTCATGCCATTGAATTATATGCTTAAAAATGGCAAATGTTATATATATGTTACCATTAAAAAGTATGTTGAAGTCCTAATCCCCAGCTTAAAATAAACATACTGAGTGCTTCTTATGAGCCAGGCGTTGTTCCAGATGCTTTCACTCTGTGAACTCGCTTCACGCCCATAACAACCCTGTGAGGTAAGTACTATTAATACCCCTATTTTGCAGATGAGCAAAATGAGGTTTTGTGAGGTTAAGTAACAGGTCCAAGGTCACACGGTAAGCTGTGAAACCAGAATTTGGCCCTTAACCACTGTGCTATTTATATGGACACGAACCATGTGTGTCTCCAGCAGCTCTCTGCTGAGTTTGCACCCTCCCTCTGGCCTATCACCAGTGTGTCTGGATGCAAGTGTGACGGCCACGCTAAGCCCTCCTTCCTATGAACCTGCCCAGCTCTGACCCCACTCTTTCAGGAAATGATGTCACCCTACTCCTACCTTCCTCTCATCTGCCATATTTTTGCCATCTTCTCCCAAATATGTTCCTAATCCCACCACTTCTCACCTTCTCCACCAACACTCCCCAGGCCAAGCTGCTCTGGTGAGCTTCCCACCTAAAAAGCCTCCACCTGGACCCTATCAGCCATTCACAAGCAACCAGAATGGCCTCACCAAAGTGCAAATCTGACGGAGCCATTCCTCGGCCTAAACCCTGTCATGGCTCCCAATGTCCTTGGAATGAAGACAAATGTCTTTAGCACTGGGGAGCGGGTATAGCTCAGTGGTTGAGCACCTGCTTCCCATGTACAAGGTCCTGGGTTCAAGCCCCAGTACCTCCTTAAAATAAACCTTAGCATGACCTACTTCTTCAGATAGTCATTCCTTCACTCATTCATGCCCTTTCCAGTAAGCTCATCAGACCATCCAGCTGGGGCCTCACACTCATGAAACCGATACCCAGGCCGGCTCATGCATACAACAGTTTATTTTTGCCATATCAGGCTCAAATTCCAATGAAGTGACCCAAAGAACTCTCTTAGAACAAAATTGAAAGAAAAGTCATTTATACCTTCTGGAAGCCTTATTTACAATGAGATACCAAGCCAATGATTTCAGGGGGTCCATGAGCTTGAATTGAAAACAATCAGATGATCTTTATTTTCTCAGCCCTCCAACTGAAATTTTCCTTCACTTATGAATTTATGCAATAAATTAGTCATATTCATTCCATGTCACATTACAGTTGTCAAATATCCTGAAAAATCGCTTATATATATCCATACTTCAAATAACAGTAGTTGCTAGACCCAATGCTAGTTGACTGTCATAAAACTATCTGTTATTACATTCTGAGGAGGGGTCCGTGGGTTTAACCTGATTGGCAAAGGGGTCCATGGAGTAAAAAAGTCAAGAACTCCTTTCCTACGGAAACACCTTCAGATACTACAGCTGGCCTAGGCTGGAGGGACTATTTAATTACTTTACCTGGAAGACTCTTCCTGGGCCCTGCTTTGACCTGCCACACCCTTCACACAGCAGCCAGACTGAGCTTTTAATATGTGAACAAGCCAGAATAGCAGCTAGGTACAGCAGGGGAAACAGAGAGACTGAGAAGTGAAGAATTTTCCTATTTGTCTATTTTTTTGTTTATTATTATTATTATTATGGAAATAATGAAAATACTCTAATGGTGACTGAAGTGATGAATATACAAGTATGTGATTATGCCAAATACCATTGATTGTACACTTTGGATGCACTGTATGCTTTATTAATATGTATCAATAAAATCGATCAGTTTATAAAAAAAGAAAAAAAGAAAAGCAAGCCAAGCAAGAAGCTGAAATTGACCAAACCTGGAAGAGAAAGGAGAGACCAGCAGACACTGCCCCATGTGTCTTGCCATGTGACAGAAGAGCCCAGGATCACTGATAAATCCTCATTGTTCAAGACAAAAAAAAAAAAAGTAAGCACGACCCTGACCCTGTCACTCTCCCACCTGAAGCCCTTCAGGGTCTTTCCAGTGGTGCCTAGAAAGCCACCTGAGTCCTCTGGCAGCCCTTCCATGCCCCCAGTCTCCACGCCATCCCCTGCTACTAGAGCTGCCCTGGTCTCTGGTTCTGCAAGCTCTCTGCAGCCCACAGCTCCCTCTGCCAAGAACTCCTTTCCCGGGGCCTTTGTCGTCCTTCAGTCATCAGGCCCAATGTCACCTCCTTGCAGAGGCTCCAGGGGAAGAGGCTGCTGCTGAGCACATGGCAGCAATGTAATTTTTGGTGTGTATACATCGTATTTAAGATTGAAAAAAAACATTTTAAAAGCATAAATCTTACATTAGGAAGAAAAAGACAAAAAAAGAAAGGAAAAGTCAGAGGATGATGTGTCTTATAAACCTTAAGCAGACCCCACGCCTGTGCTATGCTCCCCTCACCTGGCCGGTGGCAGCCCCAGGAGGCGGACGTGGCGGGACCACGCGCAGGCCACGTGGCCCTGGAGAAACACCCCCAGTGATGGTGGGCTGCGTTTCCACGCACGCCGTGCACGTGGAGATGTGAATGCCTATTGCTTATATCTGTAGAAATGCTGTGTGGTTAAACTCTTTTTTTAACTTACGTTTTTTTTTTTTGAGCGGCTCATTACAACGTATAAAAAGACAAAGTGTCACCATTAAACCTGCCTGTCATGGAGAGCTGACGCAGCGAGATGACACAACAAAATGAGATACAGATTCCTGGTGCTGCTGACAAGACAAGCGGACACAGGAGAACACACAGTGAATGGACACAGAGAGCAGACAACTTAGGGGGGGAGGAACGGAGAGAAATTTTTTTAAAAATCTTAAAAAAAATAAAATAAAATAGGACATCCCAGATCTAAAGTAGCCCCCATCACCTTTTCTCTTAGAGAAACCCTGCTTTACCAGTGACAAAGCTGATTCTTGGAGATATTGGCTTTCTTGACTGAATCCAAAGATGGTGGTCAAAGGGGCATGATCAATCAGGCCCTTAAACCCCAACAATTATTACTACGCTTTTTTCCCCCTCGTTTGTGTTATTCTTTTTTTTTTTTTTAAAGATTTATTTTCCCCCCTTCCCCTCCTCCTGCCCTACTGTTTTTGCTGTCTGTGTTGTCTTCTCTTCTCATTTTCTCTTCTCTAGGATTCACTGGGATTTGATCCTGGAGACCTCTGATGGGGAGAGAGGTTCCCTGTCAACTGTGTCACCTCAGTTCCTGGTCTCTGCTGTGCTTCACCTTGACTCTCCCCTTGTCTCTCTTTTGATGCATCATCATCTTGCTGCGTGACTCACTTGCGCGGGGCACTGGCTCACTATGTGAGCACTTGCACGGGCACTGGCTTGCCTTGTGGGCATGCTTTCTGTTTTTCTTTTTCACCAGGAGGCCCCAGAGATCAAACCCAGTTCTTTCCATATGGTAGGCGGAAGCTCTTTCACTTGAGCCACATTTGCTTCCTGTATTATTCTTTTTACTACTGTTAAAACATCAAAGAGAGGCAGTACAGTGTAGAATCTGTAGCCATGCAGCCTTGGGATAAAATCCTGACTTCACTGTTTCCTATTTGCAGGACCTCCAGCAAAGCTACTTCTCAGTGTCTGTTTCCCCACCTGCAAAATGGGATAATAATAGTTCCTACTGCACAGCATTTTGATGATGATTAAATGAGTTACTAAATATCAAATGCTTAGATAGCCTGGAAGATATGATGATGATAACTGGTTTTGAGTTTTCACATCAGCTACAGCAGCACCACCACCCTGGGAAGCTGGCCATCTTGTCTTGGCCTCCCTCCCTCCCTTAGCAATTATTTAGTGGCAACAGGGACAGCAAAGTAACTTACAGTTTCTTTATGATTGTGTTCTCCTCCTTGTTACCTCTGGCATTGCTGGCCTTGGTAACCAGAGCATCTTTTTCTCCTCTTCCTCCTGGGCCTTCTCTTGGTGGAATCAGGCCACTGTGGAAGAGGAAGCAAGTAAATGGGCTGTATTATTGCAGACCTCTTATCTGTGTGGCTATGGAGAGGAAAGTTCTTAACTGTCATTATAGTAATGTTAAGAAGTCAGAGAACCAGCAAATAAGGAGAATATTTCCTCTACCTTTTCAATGTTGATATCTCTTATTTCTTTCTCTTTCTAATTTCATTGACTCATATCTCAAGCTCCCCCTAGGTCTGGGTATATGACCATGGATACATTCTTTAACTTTAGCCTTGGTTGCCTCCCCTGTAAAATGAGGATAATAACAGTACCTAACTCCTAGGATTGGGGATTAAATGAGATAATACATGGTGCCTGACATTCATTCATGCAGTCAACAAATATTTATTAAGCCACCTATTGTGCCATGGCCCTATAGCAAGGAACAAAACAGACAAAATGTGAAATTCATATTCCAGTGGGGAGGGAAACAGGCAATAATAAATAAGATAAATAAAGTGCTAAGTCAAGTCTGAGGGTGATGAGAACTATGGAGAGAAATAAAGGAAAGAAAAGGAATAGAGAGTGCGGGGCTGCGGGAGAGGGAACCACGAGGGTAGCAGTTTTGAATCTAGTCGTCAAGGCTGAGAAGGTGACATTTTTAGCAAAGACTTGAAAGAAGTGAGAAAGCGAGCCACGTGAATACCTGAGGAAAGCATGTTCCAGGCAGGGAGAGTGATCCGTGTAGCGGTCCCAAGTCAAGGAGTCAGGGAACAGCAAGGAGGCCAGTGTGGCTGGAATGGTGAGCGAGGGGGAGAGTATTGGAAATGAGGTCAGAGAGGTGACAGAGGCTGTAGGGCAGGGCTTTACAGGCCACTGTGTGGACTCTGGCTTAGGGAGAAGACAAAAAGGAGCCAACCAACACCCTATTACTCTCAATTCTTAAACCTTCTCAAACTCAGGCCCCCTCCTCTATCAACCAGTCACCAGCAGATCTACCTGATCATTTGGAATGGCTCCGGGTCCAAGATCACAAACTCCTGACACAGGGAATATATTGATTTTTCTGTGCTACTATTATAAGCAGCCACTCTACTTATTTATTTATTATAAAATTCCAGTCAATTCTCTTGGGCTTCCCAAATATAAAGCATACATCAGCACAGGGTAAGAACTTTCCTGCAAACTTTCCAGTAGTCATATATCTTTTTTTTCTTTTTCCTGTCTAATTGCATTGGTTAGTGCTCCCAGGATGACACGTTAATAATTACCTCTGCCTCCAGGTACCTGACAGACCCTGAAGTAGCCTGGAATAGTTATAGTTGGTTTTTTTGTCTCCCACACACACCCCCCCCCCCCCCCCCCCGCCTACTTATCATTCCCATCCTCTTCTAGTAATAAACATTTATTACCTACTCCCAGGGGTGGTGGGCAAATCCCAGGCTTAATCTTTCTTTCTTTTTTTTTTTAAAGATTTATTTATTTTTATTTATTTCTCCCCTTCTCCCCCTCGTTGTCTGTTCTCTGTGTCTATTTGCTGCATCTTGTTTCTTTGTCCGCTTCTGTTGTCGTCAGCTGCACGGGAAGTGTGGGTGGCACCATTCCTGGGCAGGCTGCACTTTCCTTTGCGCTGGGCGGCTCTCCTTACGGGCGCACTCCTTGTGTGTGGGGTTCCCCTACGCGGGGGACACCCCTGCGTGGCACGGTACTCCTTGCGCGCATCAGCACTGCGCATGGGCCAGCTCCACACGGGTCAAGGAGGCCCGGAATTTGAACCGCGGACCTCCCATGTGGTAGACGGACGCCCTAACCACTGGGCCAAGTCTGTTTCCCGGCTTAATCTTTCTAGTAACAGATATTGGCAGTCAGGTGACTCAAGGAAGGCCCAAGTATTTTCCTGGAATTGATATAGAGAAATTGGGAGAAAGCTGTTCTTGCTCACTTGCTCAACCAGGATTGCCAGCAGCCATTTTTCCTATGATTCAAAGTCCTGTCTGCAATAAAAGACACAGAGGCCAACAAATAAAGAGGAAAGAGGTACCAAGTTCCTGATTCCAACCTTGAGGCTCTGGTTCCTGTAGTTTTTTCTTTATTTCTGAGAGCTATTCCAGGATCCTTCTTAGCTATGGGAGCCAATATATCTCTTTGGCACTTATGCTAGTGTTTTTTTTTTTTTTAGAACATTTTTCTGTTTTATTTTATTATTATTTTTTTCTTACGCTAGTTTGAACTGGCTTTCTGTCACTTGCAACCAAAGACAGCCTGGCCACAAGGAAACATTTCAATGCATGAGCCGGTATGGCTTATTATAGTACATACGTGTTTTGTGGCGGTGCCTCATGGTAAATCTATGCCGTGGTTATCTCCCGCTTTAGTTATGAGCACAGGAGGCCAGGACTCACCCTTCTCCCTCCTTCCTTGCAAAATCTGGGTTCTTATTTAATAAGAGGCATCATATAAAAATTCCCTATTTCCACACTCTATTGTTACTTAACACCCCAAACTGCGGTGACTTAACAGAGCGTACGATTTCTCGCGGTGGCTCCGTTTCTTACGGATGGCTTGGTGTTTCCTCTGCTGCTCTAGACTGGCCTTCTCATGGGGCCGCATTCAGAGGGTGGACCGGCTGGGGGCTGGGCACAGCTGCGGCACGGCAGGGCTCCCCCACGGGACCTCGCTGTGTGACTCTCTCGAGCTTCCTCATAGAATGGGGACCTCAAGGTAGCACAAAAATGGAAGCTGCGGGGCCTTGTAGAGCGGGCCTAGGAAGCGAAGTGGCATCCCTTCTGCCATCGTCCCTTGGCCAAAGCAAGGGGCACTGAAAGGAGTGAGGAGAGGCAGAGGCTCACAGCAAAATGTGCGGGGGGAGCAGATGTGGCTCGAGCAGTTGAGAGCCTGCTCCTGAAACAAACAAAAAGTGCCTCCTAAAAACAAAACAAAAACCAAACAAGCAAGCAAATGAAAAATACAACTCAGGGAAGCCAATGTGGTTGAGTGCCGGCTTCCCACCTATGAGGTGGGGGCTTCAATCTCCAGCCCTGGTACCTTAAAAAAAAAAAAAGGCACGCGGGATGGGAGATACTACTGTGCCATCTTTGGAAACAATCTACCTTATTGCCCTGCAGTTATAAACTGTCATTAGTCTGAGCCTGGGCCTCTAAATTGGTGCCGTTGCTAAAGGAACATCTCGGCTGACGTGCTGGTTTCTCCAGAATATATAGAACACGAGATACTAAACAGAATCCCGCAGTCTATCGGCCTGTACCAGATGGAAAGTGCACATCTGTTGTTTCTCTGGGAATTCATAACGGAAAGAAAGTATGTTGCTTTATTCACTAACAAGCTGCTCACAGCATTGGCATTTGAACAGTTCCTCTTTTTAACCACCTTTGTCTGACCTACTTATTCAACGAGATGAAGACAGGTCTTTCCATTGACGTGTTTTCAACCTCAGCGAAAGGGAGACAGTGATTAAATTCCTGTTGGCAGAACTCAGCCCCTTTGGATTTGGTTTCTTAGAACAGTTGTATTTTTCTGCTGCTCTCTTGAAGTCGCCACATTTAAAGAATTCAAATAATAATATTGCTTGGGTTTTTTTTGGGGAGGGGGTCAGGGTATGCCTTACTTTTAAACTTTCAGGGTCCAAGTATGACCCATTAATTAAAAGCACAGGGGAGTGGAGGTAGCTTAAATGATTGGGTACCTCCCTCCTACATGGGAGGTCGGGAGTTCAGTTCCTAATGCCTCCTAAAAAAGAAGACAAACAGAGCAGACAGCGAGTGCAAATGATGAAGGGGGGGATAAATAAAGTAAATCTTAAAAAAAAAGCCCAGGCTCTGACTTGACACTGAATGAGGTCACATCCCACTGATGCCAGCACTTGGGACTTTAAGGGGGTACTTAACCTCTCTGAACCTCACCCCATCATGGGCACAATAGCACCTTAACTCACAAGCTTGCTGTGAGCACTACCTAAAATGATGGTTGGGATATACTTAGCAGAGCGCCTGGCGCATTGTAAGCATCGATAAATATAAGCTGGCACCATGCTTTCACTCTCTTGCTTCTCCTTCCTCTTCCTACAGGAAACTTGCTTTTTAAACTCACTGTTTCCCAGAATTATTTAACTACAGAGTCCCCTTTTAAGAAATATCTGTGTAAAGGAAAATATTTTGGGAAACAGTGGCACAATGACTTCCTCGCTGGTCTCCCAGCTTCCTCTCTTGCTTGCCCTACAATCCATCCTCTACATAGCAGCCACTGTGATCTTTTTTATTTTTGGCAGTTCAACGTTTTATTTTAATAAAATCAGAATAGGCACAGCACATGCAATGCTAGTATCTCAACTAATACAATAAACAGTTACTAAAGCTACAGTGACCTGAAGTTCAATTTTTACATTCAGTCAAGTTTAAATCTACTTATTAACCAAAAATATTAATTGCTGATAAAACTTGCCCAAATGCTATTGCTGAGTGTACAAGTATCACTGATTGTGCCAATACAACAAAAATGTCTGAGGACTGCAATGTGCCAGCCATTCACTGGAAGAAAAAAATACAACTGAACAAAATCCACGCAAAAAAACATCTGAGAATATGGACATTTCAAACCAGTGTTTTGAAGGGTTTCATTAACATCTTAAGACAAGTGTATCAAAACCTTGTCATGTTTTAATTTCAAGCTGTCAATTTTGTTTTTACTAGTATCAGAAAGCTATGGCTACACTGCCAATGCTGGGTCTGCTTAATTTGACTTAAGTGTTTTCTATGATAACATTAAAAGCTCACACTACCCTGACATATCTAATTTCACACTTATGGGGACATTCAATATTCAAGTGTCAGTGTTTTCTTTTCTTTTTTTTTAAAGATTTATTTATTTCTCTCTCCTCCCCCGACCCCAGTTGTCTGTTCTCTGTGTCTATTTGCTGCGTGTTCTTCTTTGTCCGCTTCTGTTGTTGTCAGTGGCATGGGAATCTGTGTTTCTTTTTGTTGCATTGTCTTGCTGTGTCAGCTCTCCATGTGGCGGCGCCATTCCTGCGCAAGCTGAACTTTCTTTCGCACTGGGCGGCTCTCCTTGTGGGGTGCACTCCTTGTGCGTGGGGCTCCCCTATGCAGGGGGCACCCCTGAGTGGCAGGGCACTCCTTGCGCGCATCAGCAGTACATGTGGGTCAGCTCCACATGGGTCAAGGAGGCCTGGGGTTTGAACCGTGGACCTCCCATGTAGTAGACGGATGCCCTAACCACTGGGCCAAGTCCTCTTCCCATGTCAGTGTTTTCATACTGACTTTTGGTCAAGTTTCTTTAAACTTTCAAAGAAATGTGATCTTTTTTAACTTTTAATTTTTATATAATTTCAAACTTAAAGATCTTAGTTGCAAGATTAGTACAAGGACATCTCATAGAGCATTTACCCAAATTTTCTAATTGTCCATCCATCCATCCATCCATCCATCCATCCATCCATCCATCCATCCACCTATCCATCTTCTTTCTGAACCATTTGAGAGTTAAGTTGGGGACCTCTTCCCCCTTATTTCCAAATATTCAGGATGTTTCCTAAGAACAAGGACATTTTCTTACATAATCACAGTTAAGTTATTAAAACTACCACATTGATCTTCTTAAAATGGCAATCAGGGGAGTGGGTGTAGCTCAGTGGTTTAAACGTCTGTTTCCCATGTACAAGGTCCCGGGTTCAATCCCAGTACCTCCAAAAAAAAAAAAAATTCAATCAGATCTTGTCATTCTCTTGATCCAGAACTTTCCAATTATTTCTCAAAATAAAATAAAATGCAAGCTCCTGCCCACGGCCAACCAGACTTATCTCCCCCATTCTCTTTCCAGCCACACACTCCCTTGTATTCTGGGCCCACCCATGTGGGTTCCCTTGAACTGGCCAAGCTGGTTCCCACCTCAGGGCCTTTGCACTTCTTGCTCCATCTTTGCCCCCAGACTTCCACAGGGTTGCCTCCTTGTCATTCCCCTCAGGAGGCTCTTCCCTGACCATTCCATCTAAGAGGTCCCCACCCACCTCCCACTGTACCTCACTCTGTCACCTCACCTTGTTTTGTACTCTTTAGAGCACTGACCACCAACACTCCAAGTGCTTATTTGGGGTTTTCCTGTTGATCGCCTGCCTCCCCCACTAGTCTTGTTCACTGCTGGACCTCCTGTGCCTGGGACAGGGTCTGGCACACAGCAGGTGTTCAATAAATCGGATGAACGAACATAAGAACGACTATGTATTTTGTCAAAGAAAGCCAGGTCGGGTCTGGCCCCGCAGGGCAGGATGCCCCCAGGCTGCAGAGCCCCACCTCTTATAGCACTGCAGTTCTTCCTGTGCCACCAGCAACTGGGACTTGAGTTTGTTTCGTTCCTGCAGCACGTCCCTCAGCTCCTGCAGAGTGAAGCGGGGTCGGTTGGGGTCTGTCAGGTCAACCACCATCTTGTCTGGTCCCAAGTTCACCTGGAGGAAAAGACAATACTTACATGGCTTCCATTATGAGGATGGACCATCCATCCCAGAAAGGAAGGGTCTCTGTCTTGTGGCTCCCCTGGGGCCCCTCTGAGCTGAGGCGTTGCCTGTTGGAAGTGCTTGGCTGATGGTAAAGAGGCAGAAGTTCAAAGTACCATTCCCCAAGAAAAGAACTAGGGCTCCTTGGAGAAATGACTGATTCTAAGGCTGGAGTGGGAAAGTACAAAATGAGCCTGGAATACTTTGTTGCAAGAGAAAGTGCTAAGAAAGGGATGAAGATATATCACAATGACATAGTTTGAAGGAGCTCCTACTGGTCAAAGTGAAAACAACTGGAGCATCAAAGTGAGCAGAAACAGGAAGGGATAATAACTCATTGAACAGAAAGAGAACTCAGGAGTCCAGAGATGACCGAAATAAAAATTAATTAATTAATTACTCAGGGGGAAGGGAATCTACTTCGCAGCAGAATGTCAATTAAAAATACAGGGAGAGGCGGCGGACTTGGCCCAGTGGTTAGGGCGTCCGTCTACCACATGGGAGGTCCGCGATTCAAACCCTGGGCCTCCTTGACCCGTGTGGAGCTGGCCCATACACAGGGCTGATGCGCGCAAGGAGTGCCCTGCCACGCAAGGGTGTCCCCCGCGTAGGGGAGCCCCACGCGCAAGGAATGTGCCCCCTAAGGAGAGCCACCCAGCGCGAAAGAAAGTGCAGCCTGCCCAGGAATGGTGCTGCCCACATGGAGAGCTGACACAACAAAGATTATGTAACCAAAAGAAACACAGATTCCTGTGCCGCTGACAACAACAGAAGCGGACAAAGAAGACGCAGCAAATAGACACAAAGAACAGACAACCGGGGTGGGGGGGGAGGGGAGAGAAATAAATAAATAAATAAATCTTTTAAAAAAAAGAGTCTAAGTCTTTAAATAATAATAATAATAATACAGGGAGAAGAAAATCGAGTTCAAAATTCACCCTTCTGCAACCATCATCATAATTGATTCAGGAAAGACTAATCAATGGATCTTAAACCTTGGGGTGGAAGTTCTTTTGAGAACAATTTTAAGGTCTTTTCTGCAGGGTTAATTATACATAACAAAGGGAATAAACTATAGTTATTATTTATAAAAATATGTGAACACAGATCAGGTAGAAAACTTTCTAGAACCTTCATGGAAGATTACACTGTATCATGCACAGTGCAGAAATCTTGCAGACAGCACCTGAGTGAAATAATCAAGGTTTCTGGCACCAAAAATGACAAACTGATACCAGCTGCCTCCTGATAAGATGCACTTCAGCAATATGCCGGCCAGAAATGCATAACCTGAATCTAATCATGAAGAAGCTGAGGACATTTTACAAAACAGCTAATGTAGAATCCTCAAAAATGTCAAGACAGTAGAAGATGAGGAAAAGCTGAGGAACTGTTCCAGATCAGAGGAGCCTAAAGAGGTGTGGCAACTCAAGGAAACATGCATCTCTGGCTTGGATATTGGGTTAGCCAAAAATGCTATAAAGGACACTGGGAAATTGCTGGATTTTTTTCCCCCAAAGATTTATTTATCCCCTCCCTTCTCCGCCTCCTCCCCCTGCCCTGCTGTTTTTGCTGTCTGTATCCATTTGCTGTGTGATCTTCTGTATCTATTTCTCTTTTCGTCTTCTCTTCTCCTTTTTTCTCCTCTAGGATTCACCAGAATTTGATCCTGAGGACCTCTGATATGGAGAGAGGTTCCCTGTTAGCTGCGCCACCTCAGTTCCTGGTCTCTGCTGCGCTTCACCTTGACTCTTCCCTTCGTCTCTCTTTTGTTGCATCATCATCTTGTTGCGTGATTCACCTGCGCAGGTACGCGGCTCGCCGTGCGGGCACTGGCTCGCTGCACGGGCACAGGCTCACCACACGGGCACTTGGCTCGCCACACGGCACTCACACAGGCACTCAGCTTACCCTCGGGCACCTGGCTCACCATGTGGGCGCTGGCTTGCCGTGCAGCCACACTTGGCTTTTTCTTTTTCATCAGGAGGCCCCAGGAATTGAATCTGGGTCCTCCCATATGGTAGGCAGAAGCCCTATCACTTGAGCCACATCCACATCCTGAAATTGCTGGATTTTGACTGTAGACGGTATATATTAAACCTCAGTAGTCTATCAACTTAATCTGTCCTGAATTTGATAATTTATTGTAGTTACATAATAGAACGTCTTAGGAGGTACACACTGAAGTACCCTGGGATAAAAAGGATCATAACGTTTTCAAATAATTCTCAAATGGTTAAACAAAAATATATTAATGAATAAATAATATTACATATGCATAGGTATTATTTGTGTATATATATGTATATGTACATACACATATACAGAGAAAGAGAGAAAGCAAAATATGTGGCAAAATGTTAACGCCTATAATACCTGAATAAGGCAAAAGGTATGCAGGTGTTTATCGTACTAATCTTGCAACTTTTCCAAATAAAATTTGAAAATTTTTCAAAATAAAGTTAAAGCAAAAGTCTGAAAGAAAAATAAATGCCCAATAATAGGATCCTAGCTTAATAAACTGAGGCCCAACCATACACTGGACTATTCTGCAGGTAATAAAGAGAATGAAGATAAATGCAATAGTAAGTAACCCTGCTTCAGCTATCAGATTGACAAAGATCAAAGGGCTTAAAAACAGGCTCCTCGGGAAGCGGATTTGGCTCAATGGATAGAGTGTCCTCCTACCACATGGGAGGTCCAGGGTTCAAACCCAGGGCCTCCTGATCTGTGATGAGCTGGCCCATGCACAGTGCTGATGCACGCAAGGAGTGCCCTGCCACGCAGGGGTATCCCCCGCGTAGGGGAGCCCCACGCGCAAGGAGTGCGCCCTGTAAGGAAAGCCGCCCAGCGTGAAAAAAGTGCAGTCTGCCCAGGAGTGGCGCCGCACACACACTGAACTGATGCAGCAAGATGATGCAACAAAAAGAAACACAGATTCTTGGTGCTGCTGACAATAATATAAGCGGACACAGAACACACAGCAAATGGACACAGAGAGCAGACAACTGGGCGGGGGAGCGGGAAGGACAGGAAGGGGAGAGAAATAAAAAAACAAAACAAAAAAAACCCAACAGGCTCCTCTTCCAGGCTGTGGGGAAAGAGGCACCCCGCCAAGCGCTGACAAAGCAGAGCTGTGTTAACTCCTTTAGAGGGCAAACTGGAATCTGGCTTAGTCACCAAAATTTCAAATGCCTTTCCCTTTGATCCGGAGTTCCTTCTTCTCTAGATACTCTTCCTCAGGTCCAAATATTATGTGTCAAGGTTCTCTGCTGTTGCATGTGTAAGAGAAATCATGCCCTTTAATTAGGGACTGGTTCAAGCACCTTGACCTTTCTCGGCAATGGACTCTTTTGGTTGTCCGGCAGAGCCCATGCGGATCTCAGAACAATGTTTTTAAATATATACAATAAAATGCGTAAAATTGCAAGGAAGCCAACTAAGATGAAAAAAGTCAGCAAAGCAATTTAAAAACAAATTTACGATTCATATAATTTTATAATTAATTTATGATTAATGGAATGAGTCTATTAACTATGGTTAATTTCAAACTTATGCTGATAGTTGCAAAATTTTGAGATATGTGTCTATTAGTCAGCCAAAGGGATGCTGATGCAAAATACCAGAAATTAGTTGGTTTTTATAAAGGGTATTTATTTGGGGTAGGAGATTACAGACACCAGGCCATAAAGCATAAGTTACTTCCCTCACCAAAGTCTATTTTCACATGTTGGAGCAAGATGGCTGCTGATGTCTGCGATGGTTCAGGCCTCCTGGGTTCCTCCCTTCTAGGGTCTTGCTTCTCTCTGGGTTCAATGTTCCTTTATTCCCAGGCTTGCTTCTTTTTCCCTTGTGTGTTTACTTCCCAGGGCTCCAGCTTAAGACTTCAGCATCAAACTCCAACATCAGAAACCCTCTCATAAAAGCTCCACCTTGGGAAGCAGACTTGGCCCAGTGGTTAGGGCGTCCGTCTACCACATGGGAGGTCCACGGTTCAAACCCCGGGCCTCCTTGACCATGTGGAGCTGGCCCATGCACAGTGCTGATGGGCGCAAGGAGTGCCCTGCCACGCAGGGGTGTCCCCCACGTAGGGGAGCCCCATGTGCAAGGAGTGTGCCCTGTAAGGAGAGCCGCCCAGAGCGAAAGAAAGTGCAGCCTGCCCAAGAATGGCGCCGCACACACGGAGAGCTGACACAAGATGATGCAACAAAAAGAAACACAGATTGCCGTGCCGCTGACAACAACAGAAGCAGACAAAGAAGACACAGCAAATAGACACAGAGAACAGACAACTGGGGCGGGGGGGAGAAGGGGAGAGAAATAAATAAATAAATAAATCTTTTTTAAAAAAAAAACTCCACCTCTGTCCTTTGCCATGCCTTTTATCTGTGAGTCCCCACCCCTTTGTGGGTGGGGACTCAATGCCCTACTGACGTGACCCAATGAAAGCCCTAATCATAACTCAATCATGCCCAGTAATAGACCGAATTACAAACATAATCCAATATCCATTTTTGGAATTCATAACTATATCAAACTGCTACAATGTGCCATAACATAATGTCATAGGAAAATATCTGTGATTCCTACTGGGGGTGCTAATATTACTGTGGATGGATGACTACATTTATAATGAAAGAAAATGATAAATTTCCATTGGACACTGGTGAAAAGAAAAATGTAATTTTTCCCATGGAAGTCCACAGACCCCTTGAATTAGAATCATTGTCTCCAAATTAAGAATCCAGGTTGAACCATCAATAATATCATACTGAGATTTTTCAAAAGCTTTTAAAAAATGAGGAATTCCAACTTTTATCTCATTTATATGAAATAACTAGAATATGCAAATTCAGAGAGATAAAAAGTAGAGGACAGGTTGCCTGAGACAGCGGGCAGGGGGCAGGGGGAGTTCAGGATAACGGGTGTAGGGTTTCTGTTTGTGGCAATGGGAAGGTTCTGGCACTTGATGGTGGTGAGAGTAGGGCAACACCGTGAAGGTGATGAGTCTCACTGAGTGCACACATGCGGGTGGGTGAGATGGGAATGTTTACGTTGTACATATGTTTCCACAATTAGAAAAAAAGACCAAGAAAGACTAAACAGAATTCAATGCAACCCATGATCCTGGCCTGGATCTAATAATGGAGGAGAAAAGGTTCAAAAGGAGATTATTGGGACCTATGGGGGGAAAATTGGAATACAGACTGTGAGCTTTAGATCCATGTGAAATTTCTTGAACTGGATACCTGTGCTTAAGGTGGAGTGAATACCTTTGTTCTCAGAAAATGTATGTGGAAGTAGTAAGTGTTCAAGAACATGATGCATACCACCTATCTTCAAATCTAAGATGAGAGAAGGAAAAAAAAAAGAGAAAGAAGGCAAGAAGGAAGGGAAGGAAGGAGGGAGGGAGGGAGGAAAGAAATGGCAAAGGTAGCAAAATGATAAAAGTTGGTGGATCTGGGGATCTGGGCAGGGGTATGTTGGAGTTCTCTGTATGGGGTTTGTATTTTTTTTTTTTTAAGATTTATTTCATTTCTTTCTCCCCCCCGTTTTCTGCTCTCTTGTGTCTATTCACTGTGTGTTCTGCTTCTGCTTGCATTCTCGGCGGCTCGGGGAATCTGTTTCTCTTTCTGTTGTGTCATCTTGTTGTGTCAGCTCTCCATGTGTGCGGTGCCACTCCTGGGCGGGCTGCGATTTTTGTGTGGGGTGGCACTTCTTGCAGGGTGCACTCCTTGCACGTGAGGCTCCCCTACGCAGGGGATAATCCTGCGTGGCACCGCACTCCTTGTGCGCATCAGCACTGCGCGTGGGCCAGCTCACCGCACGGGCCAGGAGGCCCTGGGTTTGAACCCTGGACTTCCCATATGGTAGACAGACACTCTATCAGTAGAGCCATATCTGCTTCCCTGTATTATTTTTGCAACTGTCTTCTAAGTTTGAAATTATTTCAAAGTAAAAAAAAAGAGGAACTCTTTCTAGTCTGATTTAGTACAACTTCCTAGTTATGTTCAGTGAAAAGAAGAGGCAGAACAGTGTATATACGATACCAGCATTTGTGAAAAACAAATGCAAAAAATATATTCATATTTGCTTAGGATTACATACAGTTTCTCTAGAAGAATACAAAAGAAATTAATCTTTTTTTTTTTTCTTCAGGAGAGGAACTGGAGGACTGAAGATGGAAGGATATGGGAAGGGAGAGTTTTCACAGTGACCCTTCTGTATCTTTTGAATTTTGAATCTAAATTAAAAAAAAAAAAAAAAGCTCCTCCCCAAAACAAAGACCTGTCTTTCTGAACTGTTTAGTGGCAGTAAACGTTTGTTCTCTGTGCCCTTTCATCCAGCCCGCTCTGAAGGCTGTGGTTTAGAAGGAAAATGTGCCATCTCATCCATTGCTGGCTGAAGCTTGTCCCTTTGGCCCACACAGGAAACTGCCCAGCCCCTCTCCAGCCACAGTTTGTGGGTCCACAGTGGGATTTCCAAAGTTTTGTGCCTCGGGTGGGAGGCAACAGGCTGATGGCTCAGAATTTGGGCTAAGTCATCTTGGGCAAGTCATTTCCCTTCTCTTGAATCTTAACAGCAGGGCTACTAATAATGATAATCATCTCACAGATGGACACCAAAGCAGAAACACAATGAGGGTGACTGGCCGGTCAGTGAGATAAAAGGCTTGTCAGGGAAGCTGCCGGAAACCATCACTCTTTGCTTTTCCTGGCACACTTCGGTTTGTCATTTTGTCTTCTCCTTCTGGAAATGTGTTTCTAGCCTCTCCCATGATATGTGGGCTCCTAGAGGACAGGGCCTCATCTCCTTTACCTCCACAGCTCCAGGGCCCAGCAGAGAGCAGGCCCTCTGCGAACGTCAGTACAACAAAGTCAGAGGCCGTATTTTAATGTGGAGTATCCCAGAGTCAGTTCCTGACTCCACCTTTTACTAGCTGTTAAATCCTCGGGCAAGTTTCTTACCTGTTTCATGCCTCAGTTTCTGCAAAATGGGTGTAATAACATGAACATTAATTGAGGTAGTCCATTTAGAGCAGTTTTTTTTTTTAATTGGATGTCAACCACTAGAAGGTCGTAAAACTAATTTAGTGAGTTGCAACAAAAAATGTTTTAAGTCATGAAATAGAATAAGAAAGAAAATATAACTGTACATCATGTATACGAGACATCGTTTCATGACACCAGTTTTTTCCACCCTAGATAATGATGTAAAGTATAATTCTGTAAAACTGAGATATAGTACAGAAAGTGTATAAAATGCACTAATTTTGAGTTTATAACATGATGATTTTTAACATATGTATATACCTGTGTAACAGTGCCCAGATTAAGGTATGGAACATTCTGGCTCTCCAGAAGTGTCCCCACTGTTCCTCCTCACGCATAACCAATATTCTGCCTTTTATACCTAAAAACTATTTTGTCTCTTCTTGAATTTCATATAAATAAACAACAGGTTCTCTTTTGTGCTTGGCTACTTTCTTTCAGTGTAATATCTAAGATTCATCCATACTGTTGTATCAGTAGTCCAACTTTTTTCATTGTTGTGTACTATTCCATTGCATGAATATACCACTTTTTAAAAATACATTCCTTTGCTGATGGGCATTTGAATTTTTTCCAGTGTGGGGCAATTGTGAATAAAGTTGCTCTGAGGGAAGCAGGCTTGGCCCAGGGGTTAGGTCTACCACATGGGAAGTCCGCTGTTCAAACCCTGGGCCTCCTTGAACCATGTGGAACTGGCCCACACACAGTGCTGATGCGCGCAAGGAGTGCTGTGCCACGCAGGGGTGTCCCCTCGTAGGGGAGCCCCACGCGCAAGGAGTGCGCCCCATAAGGAGAGCCGCCCAGTGCGAAAAAAAGTGCAGCCTGCCCAGGAATGGCACTGCACCCACGGAGAGCTGACAAAACAAGATGACGCAACAAAAGGAAACACAGATTCCCGTGCTGCTGACAACAACAGAAGCGGACAAAAAAGAAGAACATGCAGCAAATGGACACAGAGAACAGACAACTGGGGCGGGGAGGGAAAGGGAGAGAAATACATAAAAAATAATTTTAAAAAAAGGTGCTCTGACATTTTTGTACATTTGTTCGTTTGTTTCGGTTTTTGGTGCTCATATGCGTTACTTTTTCTTCAGTTAAAATACATTTCTTACCCCAGGTCAAGGTTCTCCCAGTGTGGTGCGTGGACCAACATCATCAGCCTGGCCTGGGAACTTGTTAGAAATGCAAACCCTCAGGTTCTACACCAGAGCTACTGAATCAGAAACTCTGGGGCTGCTGCCCAGCAGTGTTTAAAACCGACACTGAGGCCAGGTTAAGCCTGAGGACACTGCTGTAGGTCATGGTCAAAAACTGTAGAAAGCCACCCTAACGTACCTAATTCTATTAACCAGATCGTTTCATCAGTCGTAACAAAAGTACCACACGAATGCACAGTGTTAGTAAGAGGGAAAACGGGATCTGTGGTGGTGGTGTTTGGGAACTCTCTACTTCCCGCACGCTTTTTTCGGTAAACCCGCAACGTTTCTTAAAAGAAAGAAACTTTTAAAAAGTCTTGGAAGCCCCTGCTTTGAACAGACTCGGGCACCTAGCACGTGTGAACGGTGCACAGCGCTTCCCACCCGAGGGCGGCCGGGCAGGGTCTCTGCTGGGAGAAAGGCGCGGGCCGCCCCCCGCCCCCGCCGCGGGCACACTCACCTGCCCGCTGGCCGGCGGGCCCCGGGCCCGCAGCGCCTCCAGCTCGTTGCGTAGGCTGTCGCGCTCCAGGCGCAGCTCCTCCAGCGCCAGGCTGCCCTCGCTCACCAGCGCCTCCAGCAGCTCCAGCACGCGGACGATCTTGAACTGCAGCCGGGTGACGCGGGGGTCGCTGCCCAGGGCCATGAGCTCGCGGCCCACCTCGTAGGAGATGTCGTACACGTCCTCGGCGGTCAGCTGCGCCGCGCTCTTGCCCAGGGCGCCGTCGCCCTCGTCGTCCTCCTCCTCGCGGAGCGGGGCGCCCTCCATGGCCCGCCGCGCGCCCACCGCCCTCCGGCCCCCGGGGGCGCCGCCGCCTGCGCTCGGGAGCCTCGGCGCGGGGCCGGGGCGCGCGGGGCCGGCCCGGGGCGGCCAATCGGCGGCGCGCGGGGGTGGGCCGCGCCCCAGGATGTGGTCGGGACCGGGGTGCGCGCGGCCAATGGCGGGGCTCGGGGGAGACCGTGGGTGCTGCCGCCCGGGCGCAGGAGGGACCCTGAGCTGCGCCCCCGCGGCCGCGGCGGGCCGGGCCGGGTTTCCACGGAGACGGCGGGCGGAGTTTCCGCGGGGAGCTCGCGCCGAGGGGGCAGCAGGCACCCAGCTCCGGCCTGGCCTCGCTCAAGCTTTCCAGCCCCAGAATTTGCATCGGACGTGGAGGAAGCGCGGGGTCTCTGAGGTTTTTCCCGAGCCCCTCCCCCGCCAAAGGGCCGAGTGAGAAGGGCGTCGCGGAGGCAGGGTGACCCCCGGCTCCCGGGCCCCTGTCGCCTGGGCCTCGGGGCGTCCGGCCGTGACCCTCGACAGAAAGCCCCGCCAGCTTCACTGATTCCTGGGCAAGTTACTGAACTCCTGGGCCTCAGTTTCCTCCTCTGTGAAATGGGACCGGTGCTAGGGTGGCTGCAAGAAACAGGGTATCATGGCCAATCAAGCACCCAGGAAGCAGGCGTTTCTTCCGGGAGCTTGTGGAGGAGCTGCCGAGTGCGGGGCGCTTTGCCACCTGGGGGGCGGGTGCGGAGAGTGATAGAGCACCCATCCCTGTGCCTCCCACACGGTCACGCGCCCTCCTAACACAGGATCAGGGGTCTGAGACTATTAGCAGAATGGGTTACAAAACATTTCAATTTGATTAGAGGTTGGTGATAGTTAAACAAAAAAGCGCCGCACGAATTTAGGAATAATAGATTGGCAGCTATCTCCATGGCAGAAGTACCCGATTTCCTCCACACTGAGCTTCTAGAACCGCACTGGAGCGTGTACAATGATACAACAAAAACAACAAAACGGACAGATCAGGGCAGATCTGATGCTCTGTCCATCAAAGCTGGGCTCCTTGCAAACGGTTTAGAAGTCCATAAATTAGAGATGGGCCCAACACCACGTCTTAAAAACCGAGGTAAAATATTGGGTTTACTGTAAATAAAATCTAGTGTGTTCATAGAACATTGTAGCCATGAAAAGGAATGAAGTGCTGATGAATCTTGAAATCATGATGCCAAGGGCCACACAGGGTCTGATTCCATTTATATGAAATGTCTGGAACAGGCCAATCCGTGGAGACAGAAGGTAGATCAGTGGTTGCTGGAGATTGGGGGTGGTGGAGTGGGAGAGAATGGGGAGTGATTGCTAATGAGCACGGGTTTCCTTTTAGGGTGAAGAAAATGTTCTAAAATTAGATTGTGGTGATGGTTGCACAACTCTGTGAATATACTAAAAAGCACTGAATTGCACACTTTAAGTGAGTTAATTTCATAATATGTGAATTATGTCTCAATAAACCTGTTAAAAATTTCCAATAAAAATAAAAAACATATTAGGCTTACCCACGTAAGTAATAAAATTATTATCCATGCACTGAGCACATATATGCAATAAAACGCCATTGATCCTATAAGCAGCAACTGTCCCAGGAAGCACAAAACATAGAGTCCACCAGGATTAACGATGAGTAAGTTTAGATACTACAAGCCTGAGATAAACACGCCACAGATTTTGTGTGATCTATTTATCTTTTAAAAAAAGAATTTTAAAAAATCAGTTAAAAAATAAAGGAGTTATAAAAATGTCATAGATTTTCAGAGTAAACATATTTAACCAGATTTTTTAAAAAAACACTCCATAAACAACAATTTTAGTCATCTTCTTGGAATACAGGAGGATGTGTGGGAAAGTGCAAAAGTGTGGTCGGTTTCATAACACAAGCAATCCAGA